>NC_133617.1:201745316-202467816 GCF_048593235.1 Sminthopsis crassicaudata
GCAAGGGGTACTTAGAAATTTATAAAGAATGGAGAATATTAGCAAATAAAGTCTTATTTTAGAGAAACTAAAAATAACAAATCGTCTTAAACCTAAAGCTAATTATAGGGCACTCCGAGTTAGCAATATGGGCCATTACTTGGTGGCACATAGAATCCTAATAGTAAATATAAAAAAGCAAACAATATTGATGGCTCATTATTCCCTATTTATGGAATCTAAGGCACCTATTTCTTTACTTGATAATAGCAAAAGACTACTCTGTTGTGTTTCTGATTCATGGGTTTAAGAAACAATAGACTATCCAGGATTTATCAAAACAGAAGACTTCTAATAGCTTCCAAAGATCCATGTGTATCTGAGAGATACTGTCAGAAAGACCTTTAAAAAAGTAATGCCAAAATTATTATGCTGGGCAAGAAACTTAAGTACACAAGGGCTAGAGTATAGTTTCTTTGTCTTTTCTGACTTAAGGCAAGAAATACAGAAAATAAAATGAAAATGATTTTGTATAATAATAAATGGCTATGAATAGAGAATATCTGAGAATGACATTTTGATTTCTGGGGTTTAATATGCAAATAGATAAGGACTTGTTAATTTATCACACTGATATAGTTCACAAACCATCTACACCTATTATAATTTTTGTCCATGTTCTCCCTGAACTCCACCACCTTAGGTCTACCTAATAGATTGTTCTTGCTTTTTTCTATTATTGCAAAAATACAAATAAAATATTGTGGCTATTATCCTGTCAATATTTGTTCTTTCCACGTGTTTTTTTTTTTTTTTATCACACAATTGCTTTATGATATTTTTTTTTTTACTGCACGGTTCCTAATTGGTTATAGGTGACAACCTGCTTACATTCACCTTTTGCTTCTCAATCGTTCACTCAGTGAAACTTACTTTTATTTAGAAGTCATTTTTTAAAAGTGAAACTTTGCAAGTGAATTTAAATGGTGGAATTTTTAATCTCTTCTCTTCCTAGGAAAAGAGTGTTATTATAACTGAAGGATAGGAATTTGTTTCAGTGATAATTTTAAATCACTGGTTGAAATGTATAAGGGAAAATCAGAGGGATATAGAAAAGGGTCAGAGACTATTTTTTTTTTTCCTGAGGCTGGGATTAAATGACTTGCCCAGGGTCACACAGCTAGGCAGTGTTAAGTGTTTGAGACCAGATTTGAACTCAGGTCCTCCTGAATTCAGGGCTGGTGCCCTATCCACTATGTCACCTAGCTGCCACCTAGCTGCCCCCTGGGTCAGAGACTATTGGTTATAGTGGTGACTTAAAAAAAGCAACTAATGGATTTTTCTATGTAGATAATTTGCCCTAAACCTAGTAGATTTTACTTTTTTCTTTCTTTTTTGTCTTTGTGCTTTTGCTTGTGATGATTAAAAGAATACAGAATAAAAGAAATGGACTATGCAAGGAGGAGAAATGTAGAACAATTGTGAATTATATCTTCTACTCTGCTTCTCTCTTTTATTGTAGCATGTTAATAATCTGCATTGTTTAGTGAAAAGTGTTATTCTCCTCTTTAAATTTGCCTGCTGGCTGTTTGTATTTTTAGGCTTTATTATTATTATTATTATTATTTCTTCCTAGCTAGATGTAAGATAATTCTAAATGCTTTTGGAATATTTTTACAATATAGAATATTGTATAGGGGGAAAGAAAATAATTTACTATTTAAATATAACCATACAGGAAGTCCCATTCCAAGTTATGAACAAAAGATATCCTAGGAGATGAGACATTTTATGATTTGTGTTAGAGTACTGCAGAGAAAGGAAATAGCATGGGAAGAGAAAACATTTTCAATATAAATCCATTACAACTCCAATAAATTAAACAACTTATCTTTATCAAGCAGACTACTTGCAACAAGAAGTTTTGGGGCTTCTTTGCATCCACCAAAGTAAGAGAAGGGAAAAAGAGTAGATAACAATCTCTTCAATGAGAAACAAATCATTAGGCAGAAATAGTTTCACTTCCTGTAAGTATGTAGGGAGAACTTCCTGGTCAAAGTGACCTCCATATTTCTACCTATTAGCAAAAGTTTGGTGATTATTCATATTTTCTTCCTTCCCTTTGCTGTGAAATTTTTAATACTTAAAATTTAAATTTAAATAAAATGAATTTTCAGGGCAGCATGTAGGATGGTGGAAAGAAGCCAGAAGTTGTCTAAGCTCTCTCCTGTTTCCCTCATCAACAATGTTCTATCAAATTTCTAAAAGAATTCTGGAGCAACAAAATCTAAAATAAAACAGTAAAATAATTTTTCAGTCCAAGATAATTTAGAAGGATTTCAGGAAAGGCCTGTCTCACTTATGTAAAAGGAGAGTTCAGCCCAGTGCACAGCTGTGAGGCTTCTAGACCCAGAATAATAAGTAAACTATCATCCCTACAACCCAAGGCACAATAGGCATGACTAAGCTAGAGCACTCAGCAAGTCACCTAATGATCAGAAATGCTCTTGAGAGCAAAAAGCATGAGCAGTGCCTTCCATTTCCAAGAGCAAATCTTAACTTTGAAAAAGTGAGGAAACACCAAACAGAACAATATCGAAGAGTATTAACCATAGAAATCTAACATGGTGACAGCAAAAAACAAAATATAAATGGAGAGGAAAACAATGTTAAAATGTCTATATGTAAAACTTTAAAGGAGAATTAATTAGTCTCAAGTATAGAAAGACCTTTTGAACCATCTCAAAAAGGTTTTTAAAAAATCAAGTAAGAAAGTTAGAAGACAAACTGGGAAAAGAAATAAGAGTTATACAAGAGAATTATGAAAAAAAAATGTTAACACATTGGAAAGGTAAGCACAAATATTGACTGATGAAAATAACTCCTTAAAAATAGACATGACCAAAGTGAATTCTATTAAATATTTAAAGAACAGTCAATTCTAATACTATATAAACCACTTGGTCAAATAGGTAAAGAAGCAGTAGTGCAAAATTCGTTCTATGGCACAAATATAGTACTGATACCTAAACCAGAAAGAGCCAAAACAGAGAAAGAAAATTACAGACTAATCTCCCTAATAAATATTGATGCAAAATTTTTAAAATAAAATATTAGCAAAGAGATCATAACAACTATGCACAATAGTACACTATGACCAAGTGGTTTAAATCAGGAATGCGGGACTGATTCATTATAAGGAAACTATTGACATAACTGACCATATCAATAACAAAACTCAATAGAAATCATATGATAATCTTAATAGATGCAAAAAAAAGCTTTTGATAAAATACAGCATGCTTTCCTTTTATAAATATTAGAGAACATAGGGAATAAATAGAATTTTCCTTAAAGTGATATGCAACATCTATCTAATACCATCAGCAAGCATAATTTGTAACAAGGAGAAGCTAGAAACATTCCTAATACGATCAGGAGTGACATAAGGATGCTCATTATCACTACTATTATTCAATATTGTACTGGACATTTTGGTGATAACAATAAGAAAAGAAAAAAAAAAAGTAAAGGAATTAGAAAAAGCAATGCGAAAACTATCACACTTTGTAGATGATATGATAAAATACTTAGAGATTTTTAGAGAATCAACCAAAAAACTACTTAATTTTATCAAAGTTGCATGATATAAAATAAACTCACAAAATCATCAGCATTTCTATATATTACTAAAAAAAAAAAAAGCCCATTAACCAGAGATTAAAAGAGGGATTCCATTTAAAATAAATGTAGACATGGGCCAGCTAGATTGTGCATTGAAGAGAGCATCAGTCCAGATCAGGAAGACCTGAATTCAAATCTGGTCTCATACACTTAACACTTACTAGCTGTGTGTAATCCTGTGTATTTTAATTAACCTAAATTGTGTCACAAAACAAAGAAACAAAAATAATTGTAAATAAAATAAAATAACATAGTATCTACTTACCAAGACAAACCAGGAACTATATGAACACAATTGCAAACACTTTTCACATAAAAAAAAAAAAAAGAAAAAAAGAAAAAAGAAAAAAAAATCAGATCTAAACAATTATGAAATTATCAATTGCTGATGGGTAGGCCAAGCTACTATAATGGGAATTCTACCTAAATTAATCAACTTGTTTAGTGTCATACCACCTAAACTGCCCAAAAATATTTTATAAAGCCAGAAAAATAATACATTTTATCTGGAAAAATAAAAAAGTCAAAAATATCAAGGAAATTAATGAAAAAATATAAATACAAAATATGGTGGCCTAAAAGTAGCAGAACTCAAATTCTATTTTAAAGCAGCAATCATCAAAACCATATGGTATAGGAATAAAGTACTAGATCAGTAGAATAGGCTAAGTACCTTAAATATAATAATAAATGATAATAGTAATGTATGGTTTGATAAATCCAAAGATACTAGCTTCTGGGATAAGAACTCACTGTTTAACAAAAATTGTTGGAAACACTAGAAAATAATATGGCTGAGAGACCTAAACCAATATCTTTTGCCATATACCAACATAAGATCAAAGTGGACATGATTTATGCGATGGTCTGGGTCTAGCTCCTCTGAAGGGCTCAGAATAAGTCCTTGTCAGGATAAGGAAAATTCCTTGCCCCAGTAGTGGACACCAATATGCAACGTGCTATTGTCTTCAGAAGCTGCCGATTGCTCTCTGGGAGGAGAACTGCTGTGTCAACTCAGATCTCTCTGACAGATTCTTCTTGCTGTAGAGAGCAGACTTCCCTTCCTGCAGAGAGCTGCCCCAAGTCTGTCTAGAGCAGAAACTGACTTTTTTTCCTCCAGAGTTGCCCTCTTTATCCTCCCAGAGAATGGGCGTGGGATAATGCGAGGGCTTCTGGAAAGAACCACTTCAACCAATGAACTTGCTCCTCCCAAGCATGCAAGCTCTTCCCCAGGAATTCACAAGTCAAACTCCCAGGAAAGGCCAGAACTAGAAAATTGTCAACTACCGACTTAGCACTTAGTAAGAACCTAATATCTTATTATCTCATTAGTACTTAGTAAGAACCTAACAGATTTAGACAGAAAAATTGATAATTCAAATTAGGAGAGTACATATATGGAGAAGGGAAGAATTTGTGACTAAACTTGAGATAATAGAATATTATGAAATAAGAAAATGGATACTTTTGGTTACATTAAATTTAAAAGGTTTTGCACAAATTAATCTAATGCAACCAAGTTTAGAAGGAAAATAAAAACTTGGGAAATACTTATACAGCTAGTATTTCTGATAAAAGCCTCTTGTCTCAAATATATAGAAACCAGAGTCAAATTTATAAAACTAGATCCACTTTCTAATTGACAAATTGTCAAAAGATATGAACAGGTCATTTTCAGATGAAAACATTAAAACTATCCAGAGTCATATAAAAATACATTAAATCATTATTGATTAGATGAATGCAGATTAAAGGAATTCTGAGTTTCTATTTCACACCTATTACATTGCCTAATATGACAGATAAAGTGATAAAAGTTGCAGAAGATTTGGGGAAATTGGGACACTAATTCATTGGTGTTGCAGTTGTCAATTGATCTAGACATTCTGGAAAGCACTTTGCAACAATGTCCAAAAAGCAATCAATTGTGCATACTCTTTAATCCAGCTATATAATGAATGGGTATGTATCCAAAAGACATTACGAAAAAATGGGAAAAGTACCCACAAGCATAATAAATATTTTAGCATCTCTTTCTGTAGTGGCAGAGAATTGGAAACAAAATGGGAATGTCCATAAATTGGGGAATTTATAAACAAATTGTGATAAATATATTTAATGGAAAACTATTGTGTTATGAGAAATAATGAGAAGGTAGATTTTGGAAAAAACTCCAGAAAGCCTTTCATGAATTGGTGGAAAGTAAAAAACAAAACAAAAGCATGGAAATAGGAGATGAGTATAGAGTGTGAAGAAGATAAAAACACCGATTCCATTGTGCCATAAAATGCATAAAAATAGTTATGAATAAAAAAGCTAAAAAGTAAGTTTGAATCACATTCTAAAGACTTTCAAAATCAGAAAGAATTTAACAACATAAAAAAAATTTCCTGAATTACATTCTCCTAAACACTAATTTGTCTTTTACCCTGATACACTTTCCCAAACCATAACTGAATTTAAAAGACAAAATTGATTAGATTATTATACTTTTAAATCTTATCCCTGCCATTTTCTTATTAAAAACATAATTTTAATACTTACCACAAAAATATCCTGATGATCAAATGGAATACTTTAAAGTACTATATAAATATTAAAGTTTTAAAGCCACCCCAACATCCTTTTCCCCATTCTCCTCTTTCTTCTCAGCAATTTGGTACAAAACTATATGTACACATATCCTGCCTATTAAATGTCCTTATGTCTTATAGGCATGCTGCCTTATAAAATAATTATGTTGTATTACACATAAACTATACATAAATAGAGGATATAAAAGCCTTGAAAATAAATTGGCAGTTTCTCTTATATCACATGCAATGAAAGGAAGTAAATAAGCATTTTACAACAATACAAATTCAATTTGCATAATTTTGAAAATCTCAAATCAAGTCAAACTTCATTTAAAAATATCTATAGGATATTTGATCTAAACTTCTGTGTGCTACCTGAAAAGATGGAAGAGTGGTCAGAAAGATTTCATTTCTTTCTATCACATAATACAACTATTTATATTTGTATACCATTGCTCCTTGATGCTTTTTTCTTTTCTACATCTTTACCATCTTCTTACAGTTGAGTCCTTTCCATTAACAATATAAAGCTTCTTTTAAATTCTTTCTCAATCTCCTTATCGTTGCTTTTAAATGTCAGCCCATATTTTCACCAAAGTACCATTGCTCCCAAAGATATTAACTTTCCACCACTATCTGGCTAGTTAGAAAACAATAAACATTGTGTTGCTATGGGAACCATTATCCATTTGTAGTACTACAGATAGGGTGATTAAGTTCAGGATGCAAGCTTATTAAATGGATCCTGGATCTTTTTAAGCTTGGATATGCTAAAAATTGTACTTTGTAGTTGAATAAAATATAGGAAGATAATATTATTTAAATCTTTCAGGTCATTTGTTTGAGTTGGCTTTGCCCATCTACTGAACGTTGGTACCTTGAAAAGTACATTTACTATGGAATCAGAGGGCATGGGTTCAAATGACAGCCCTGCTATTATATTCTATGATCTGGCATTTCACTTAACCTCTCAAAGTCTTCGTTTTCTCATTTGGAAGTATGGAATAGCTTTTGATGGGATACTTGGAAAGTTGTTGTTCTTTTAAGGTCTATTTCAGCTCAAAATCCTATATTTTAATGGAATGGATTTGGGAGTCACAATCTATGTATGCCCTGATGAATTGTCTTCAAAATCCATTCCCTTAGATCATAGTATTTTGATGGGAAATATGTTTTTCTCCCTATGTTACTGTCTTAAATGAAAAATGAATTTATCAAATACCTTCTGGGTTAACATAATGTTTAAAGAGCTAGGCTACTGGGAGTAATTTTCAGTTCTTATGTTATGAATTTACACAATTTGTCCTTGTGTTTGTCCTTTTGAATAATTTAAGAAATTTAGAAACATTCTTCATTTTGCTCCTTTGAAATAAGAGTTTCTCTCTCCCACCTAGAATTTCCTAATATGGTAGTATCAGGAAGAGTGGCTGTAAGGATGTACTTTTTCAAAGTATTGTTTTCTCAGAGTCTTTTGACGTGTTCTTAGCTTTATGTTCCTCCAGTCTATGTCTTGTTAATTCATTATGATCTAGCAAGCCCTAAGACATAAATCCAAACAATTTTAACATGACATTATTTCTTTTACAGATATTCCCAAATTATTTGAACTCAAAATGAAGTGACCAAAAGAAAGAGAAAACTAATTGCAATTTAGTTTGCATTATTATTTCTATTGTTTTCCTTACTGCTTTATGAATAAAAGTTTTATTTGAATCCAATATTTTATTTTCTATTATAAATATTTTAATCCCAAAAGTGATTTCCTCTTTTTTCTGTTCCAATAGTCAATTCTGACTGTAATCTCATTAATACCCTTCACAGTTCTTACCCTGCTCTTATCACTATTTGTCAATAAGTTCATTAAAAGGTACCTATTCCAATGCTAGTGGTCTTCCTACAGTTCTGGTGATATTGTGAGAATATTTGTGTAACATATGAGTTATCTTGTCCTTATCCCTCCCTCTTGTCATATTACTAGCTTCCCTTTCCCTTACCTGGACAAAACTTTTCCTTCATAATGTTTTGCATTATGTCCATCATGATCTGCTCTATTGACCTATAAATCATTTTCACATGTACATAGACTATTATTTTTCATGTCGTATGATAAAATAATTATCATATGTCTGCTCTATGGAGAAACTTAGAGTCATTTATTTACAGAGTTTAAGTTTTCTACAGGAAAGCAAGCTTATTTTCCTCTTTCTGTACAATTCTGGGAAATATGCACATTTATACATTTACAATATATGTATATTGTATGTGAAAATAAATGGAATAATCATTTATTTAGAATTTACTATTTGCCACATATTTTACTTAGTACTAGGGATACAAATAAAAAAGCAAGACAATTACTGTCTAAAAGAGGTTTACATTCTAATAAAGTAGTAATAGACACCCACATAAAAATGTGTTAATATACACATGTAAATGACAAATATATAAAATACATGTTAATATTTATAGATATTCACATGTGTATTCATGAATGCCTGTACATAAGTGTAAATTATACATATACTTATACCTATTTAGATGCATGCAGTTGTGTTTTTGTATGTTTATACACATACTTCTGACTTCCATACTTTTAACTTTTGACTTGGGAAATCACAGGATGGTAAGTAGAATCACAGGAGAATTTGAATAATTCAGTCTTTTCCAGAATGGTGGTATTTATCTTTTTAGTATTTATGAATATTAAGGTCAGAGTGATGTACAATGGTTAAATATAAACATGTATTCATTTACAGTAGGAAACATTTATCTGCATATTAATGTGGGCAACAGATGTTCTTCATCCAAGTGATTTTTTTTTTCTGTATAGATGATTAGGTTATATACCTTTGAATAAATATGATTTTAATTTAAGAAAATCTGAAATTATTCAGATTCTGATAAAATCAGCGCAATATTTATTTTAAAAGTATGTGCCTTTGTCATTCCCAAACACAGTGCAAAGTTTAATTTTAAAAAAAGGGATTGTCAATAGATCAATTCTCAAGTTCGTGGATAATATTGC
This sequence comes from Sminthopsis crassicaudata, assembly GCF_048593235.1. NCBI lineage: Eukaryota > Metazoa > Chordata > Mammalia > Dasyuromorphia > Dasyuridae > Sminthopsis > Sminthopsis crassicaudata. The sequence continues at coordinate 201,754,581 of NC_133617.1, forward strand.
TTTTCTATGGAGTATATAAGTTCTTTTATCTTCATTACCTTCGTAATTGACTTATTATATATTACTTCTTCATTCTTTCTTCATCTATTTTATTTTGATACATTATCTATTTTCTGTTACTATCTCATATTTGTATGCATAATTTGTATTGTATTTTCTCCCTGATATGTACATTTTTAGCTCCATTTTTTCTGTTTACCCATTTCTCTGCCTATGCTACCTCATTTTAACTCTTACTAAATATGGATGATGGTGAGATCATTCTTTATAAAAATATGTCATTTCTTTATACAATAAACAAAATTTGTTACGGGTGATAGAATATACCCTAACCTTGACCACATATTTGTAAACACATATCATAAGGGACTATGGAAGTTTGGAATGAGTCAACATTTTGGATCAACATAATTGGAAGGTTAACACAATTATTATCAATGTTATTTTGATCTTCAAATAGAAAAGGCAGGATATTTTAAATATTTCCCCATAATTTAAACAAAACCTTGTATAACTCTCATGTTTATGTTTTATAGATATCACTGATTTTAACCAAAATTACCTTTTACATTTTATTTTCTCTATTTCTCTCTCCATATTTCCCCACTCCCAATAGCCTTCCATCATTTCATACTAATGACTAAATGATCTCTAAGATTCCTTCTATTTTTAACATTCTGATTTATGAATTATTTGAATAGCTGTCCATGAAACAGAATTTTATTTTTAGCTTGCTATATGTTTTTCTTCTCCCTACCTGTGCAATTAAAAAAAAAAAAAAAACTAGAGGTAATATAAATTGCTCTTTTATCTCTGAATTTGTGTACTTTCTATAGTGCTCTTGGTATCTCACATAGTTTGCTGCTACTCAGTAGGTAGTCCTATTTCATGCTGAGCCCTAAAATATAGGAAATAATGTGCAAGATATGGTACCAAACAGGTTTGCTTTTTTGTACAAATATCTATTTTTTCCTTAAATTTAATGAGAAAATCATAGGCAAGATTGAAATAAATAAAAATTTGTTACCATGTGGTCTTTTTAACATTCAATAATGTTATTATTTACAATAAAAGAGTTCTAAGATTTACATGAATTTGAAAGAAATAATGTATGAAAAAATGAGAAATTATTAGATGTTTTGAATAATCTGATGTGTGAAATAATATATTATGGTCATAATAACAATAATACAAGAGGAAAGAAGGTATATGCTATTTTCAAAAAAATTGACTTCGTTCCCATAGTCCTTTGAGAAATAGTTTTAGTCAATTTCATCTTTTACTTGCAGTGCTGAGAACTGTTATATGTCTATTTGGAAAGTATATCTTATTATCAAAGACATAATTAAATTCTTTTCAAATTTTAAATACATTGGCCTAGTCTGACAGTGACAATTATACTTATATAATGTTCTTTATTGGTATTATTGATGGTATTTTATTAATTATAACATACCTAAAATATGTTCAGATGTTGTATGTAATAATGCCTGTTTGAGAGGTCAAGGGATTATTCCCATGATCACATGAATATATAATAGAGAAATTAAGAATATATTTTCATTTTGAATAATAATCTGACATATTTTAGTTTTTATTCCCTCTATTAGTTATATCCAATTTATTCTGACATATCTATATATCTGTATCTAAATCAAAATATTGATGGAAATATGCTTTTGTGTGTATGTATACATATGCATATTATATATACATACATATATATATACATACACATAGCATGTGTTTATGTTTCCTTTTCATTTTCTTTGTCAACTTACATAACTGTCATTTTTTTTTATTTGTATGTTTGTAGTTTGCACATTACCTGGCATGCAATAAAGGCTTAATAAATGCTAATTGAATGACTTATTTTTGACTGATGCATATAATCTGCCTCATGTTTTAAGTTATCTTTCCACTGTTTATTTTTGCCTATGTACATACATACCACATATTTATGTCTCATGTATTTATATCTATCTATTTATCTATATCCTTACCACTTAAAGCCATTTATTAAATCACCTTCAGGATTTGCACAATGTACGATGTAACAAATTAAGTTAACCAAATACTATCTTTTGACTCTGGAAAATTTATACTGTAATCCTTGAGTCACTAACTATTATAGCATAGCAGATCTGAATACTCTTGATGTATTATTATTTTTAACTACATAATTAATATCATAATAGGAAATTATTTTAAGATAAGGATTGGAAAGGGACTTTGAATAAACAATATATGTGTGTGCATGTGTGGATATATGTGTGTATATATATATGTGTGTGTGTGTGTGTACATATGCATATATATATATATATATATATATATATATATATATATATATATATATATATATATATATATACACACCTGTGCATGTATAAATTGTGCAATTCCTTGGAATCAATCCTGAGTATGAATGCACAACCAGAAAAATTTCCTTTTAATCCCAAAGACCTTCCTAAATTATCATTTATTTTGTTCATATTGTCTATATATTTTCTTGTAAATATACTGCCTGAACCAACAGAATTCAAGTACCTTCAGAGCAAGGATTGTTTCTATTTTTCTGTTTTCATTGTATTCACAGCACCTAACCCAATGACTAACATACATAGAAGATACTTGAAAATGCTTGTTGATTAATTAATTGAGGAATTTAACAAATTTGACAAATTTTTCTCTTCCAATTAGTTAAAGGGGGTAGGAAGTATGTCAGAATGTTTTTGATTTGTTTTTCTCTCTTTCCAACTGCTTGGCATTTTTCATGAGTTCCAAGATCTGTATAATGGTCATTCAATCTGTTAATTTCTCAGTCCATGTAAGGCACAGTACATTTTGTAGTATCTCCCCCATATCATATGCTAATAAAATCTCAAGAGTTCTCATCCTGTCCTTTATCCCTTATGTGTACTGTTTTCCTCTCTTCAATACTTCTCCTTTTTTCTTTTTTCATTTTATTGTAGTTTCTGGTCAAAATGGTTATATTTTCTGGAATTGATTTAACTCTAGTCATTCAGACAGGAAAAGGGGAAATAGTTCATGTTGGTCATAATTATTTGGGGAAAAATAGCAAAAGTTGAAGCATACATTAAAAAAATGACAAGTGAAAATATTTGAAGAATCAAATAAATAATATCTTGTAAAATGTGTGTAGGCTGACCTGTAAGAATCAAATACTTCAGTGAGCTGAAGTCACAAAAACTTATTTAGTTTTTGTCCAATTTGCAAGAAAATGCTTTGTAGACAATAGGGTTTTCAAGACCAATTTTCTTTCTTTTTTATCATAGCTTTTTATTTACAAGATATATGCAAAGGTAATTTTTCAGCATTAACAATAGCAAAACCTTTTGTTCTAACTTTTCTCCTTCCTTCCACCCCTTCCCCCAGATGACAGGTTGACCAATACATGTTAAATATGTTAAAGAATAAATTAAATACCATATATGTATATATGTTCAAATAGTTATTGTGCTGTACAAAAAGAATCGGACTTTGAAATAGTGTACAATTAGCCTGTGAAGGAAATAAAAAATGCAGGCAGACAAAAATAGAGGGATTGGAAATTCTATGTAGTAGTTCATAGTCATCTCCCAGAGTTCTTTCCCTGGGTGTAGCTGGTTCAGTTCATTACTGCTCTGTTGGAACTGATTTGGTTCATCTCATTGTTGAAGAGGGCCACGTCCATCAGAATTGATCATCATATAGTATTATTGTTAAGGTATATAACTAATTTGAGAGCTTATATAGGTTTCTTCAGATAGAAGCTCACAGAATCCAACTTCTTGTTGTCAGACCAATCCTTCAACCAATAATGTATTCCTTATTTCAATATTGATAATACAAAGGCATCTTGGAACCAGGGGGAGAAGGGAAAGCTATTAGATTAGTGCTATATAACTTTATGTCAGCCCAGCATCAATTTTAGTAAGTTTTGAAAAAGACTCCTCTGTTGCCTTGCTCAAGTAACTTTACAAGAGCCTTATTTTTCTTCTTTAGTGAAAAATCAATGCACCGAATGAGAATATTCATAAAGTTTATGTCAGTGTTTACCCAGCATTTCAGGGTTTTATTAATGGCTCTAAGTCCTTTCCAAAAGCCTCTTTTGATTTATTGAAAAAGTTATTATTTCCTCTCAGTTACCCAAAAGAAAAGATTGTTGATGAGTTGTTTGAGTCTTGTCCAACTCTTCATGACTCCATTTGGGATTTTTTTTTGGCAAAGATACTACAGTAGTTTGTCATTTTCTTCTCCAGTTCATTTTATAATTGAGGAAACAGAGGGAAACAGTGTCATTCCTACCTTGGATCACACAGCTAAAAAGAATATGAGGCCAAATGGAACTCTAGTCTTCTTGATTTCAGGCTCAGATTCCAACTATTGGACTATTTAACTGCCTAGAGATAAGACTAATTCAATTGAATAGGAAGTTACCAACTACCTGAATGACCCAATTACTTTCAGGTCTATGGGGGATAGCCTCCTTATTAGTCACCCTATGGTTTCCTAAAGTTTTTGTCTAGTAAATTGTGACTCTTCCCTCTCACCAATCAGTGGTACATTTATTGTCCTAAGTATGTTTCATGGGACTTTTTATAGAAGTAAAAATCCATAATTATGGCTGAAAATAATTCCTATATCTTCCTCTTTGTGACATCATTTTATTTTTTTGTTTCTTAATGACCCTTAGAGCCATTTGACCTATGCCCTCCATTTTAGGCATATGGTTTTATTTATTTTAGTGATTGATTACATACTGTCTTGTATTGTTCTACAATTTTTTTTAATCTAGACAAATACATTTTCTTCATCAATATAAGATTAGATTCTTGTTAATGAAATTTTTGGGAATCCTGCCTAGTATTGTGTTCAATATATAGTAATCATTCAATACATACGTTCTATAATGGATTGACATTTTAGCAGTACAAAAAATGTGTGGAAAAAATCAAACAAGTGATTAAAAAGTTATTTTCTTTTGATAGAGAAATTATTGCCCTTGTTAAAGCAAGATAAGTTTATCTTTTATGGGGCTGTAGAAAGGGAAGGAGGTGGTTAGTATTCAGATCATTTTGTCAAAGACTGAGCAAATATTTAATGTGTTGATCATACCTGTAAGACCTAATGCATTCTGTGAAGAGAAGCATGAGAAGGTTTGAAATATTTACAATTCATTCATACTGCTTATTGTAATTTAAAATAAAGAAAAAAATAAAAAGATAACAAGTCACATTTGCAGCCCTAATATATTTACAACTACATATTCAGAATAATCCTTGAGAAGGAATATATTTACATGTTTTTGCCTATTTGCAGGATTTAATTTGAAGATAAAATGATTATCTGTCTTAAGTAATTTTGCCTAAGAACAGAAAGTGCAAAAGACATAAATTTGGCATCTATATAAAGAAACTTGTTCACTCCTGATTTGTTATGAATTCCAACTCTGTGATTCTGTTGTGAAACTATTCTATGCTGACCAGAATAGTAACATTCCCTTGTTCTTAAAGACATTTTCAAAAGTGAATGATTTTTAAATCTAAACTCAATAGAAGTGTAGACTTTCAAAAGAAATGGCATTTTCTTCACTTAAAAAAATTCCTGAAAACTGTCATTTTATAGCTGTTTCTATTGGCTTGAGGAATACTTTCCACTGGATTTGATCATATGTAATGGATCATTCTTTTTTCACTTTTATGTGTCAGAAGTATTAATAAAGTTCATGGGATCAAAATTCTTTTGTGTGAAAATGTGAATATTATATGCATTTGAAATTTAAAAACTGCTTTTTGATTACATGATTTCTTTTGAAAATAGCCACTGAAGAGAATCCTATAATGTATTAGATGTTTTTGTAATTTCTAATCTTCCATTTTCTCCTGGATAATGGTTTTTCTGGCAGCCTCATAGTGTAAGACTGAGTATGAATATAATTATTTTAATGTAATCAAGTCTCATTAAAATTTACATTTAAATATCAGTTCTTCATCGAGGTGGGAGAGGAGGAGGAGTAGGAGTAGAAGGAGGAGGAGGAGGAAGAAGAAGAAGAAGAAGAAGAAGAAGAAGAAGAAGAAGAAGAAGAAGAAGAAGAAGAAGAAGAAGAAGAAGAAGAAGAAGAAGAAGAAGAAGAAGAAGAAGAAGAAGAAGAAGAAGAAGAAGAAGAAGGAAGGAATGAAGGAAGGAAGGAAGGAAGGAAGGAAGGAAGGAAGGAAGGAAGGAAGGAAGGAAGGAAGGAAGAAAGAAAGAAAGAAAGAAAGAAAGAAAGAAAGGAAGGAAGGAAGGAAGGAAGGAAGGAAGGAAGGAAGGAAGGAAGGAAGGAAGGAAGGAAGGAAGGAAGGAAGGAAGGAAGAAAGAAAGAAAGAAAGGAAGAAAGGAAGAAAGAAAGAAAAAAAGAAAAAGAAAGAATAAGAAAGAGAGAAATAAAGAAAAAGAAGCAGTTGCATCATTTATCTGATATTGTTATTGTTATGTTGTTATTGATGTTTTGAATCCAAAAATCCTTTCAATTATCCTTGGAATTCTGGTTTGGTACTATTTATTCTTCATCTCTTCACATTATGACTTTGATGATAGACTGCCAAAAATAATACATTTCTCCTATCTGTTGATTTTTTTGTGGTCAGTTAGTCTTATTGCCTCCATTTTTTCTATTGTCCAGGAATTGTAAAGACATATTATACCTTGTCATGATTTTTAGTAGTTGGGAAGCAATTTTAGTGAGCAACATTTTATTTTCCCTCTCTCCATTTCAGTAAAAGATAAAATCAAGGACATGAAAAGTATCTCTAATCACAGTTTCATTGTGCTTTCCTTATCCTATATTATGGTAGTGCTGAAGTTCTATTGATTAGGATCTCAAATTAGAGAGAATACTTAAAATGATTGAACAAGAAATTGCATTTAATACAAAAAGTTTTAATAGCGAAAAGCTTCAAGTGATATTTCTGTCATTTAAAATGTATCATCTGTGTTTGCCAGTGAAGAAACATGGTAGCTTTTAAGGTTTGTCCAATTAAGAGTCATTAATTATGGTTCAGAATTCAGTTTAATTAAAATGTGTTGCTGATTAGAAAAATATATTATATATAATCAGTTATAAAATGAAAATAAATGTAAAATACACTTGATAGGAGCACTGCCCAAATAACCATGATGATATTCATGCAGGAAACAAGGGCAGTTATAGGATACAGTTACAATGGCATCACTTTTTCTTTTATATTTACATGAAAAATATTGTTTTTCGATGCTAAAAATGATCATTCACATATTGTCATTGTGTTCTTAAATGCCTTCAGCTACAACTTATAATGGTAATATGTATCACCTATGTAATTATTTTTATTTTCTAAATATTTTACAAGCTTTCATGAGCTTTGGAATTTCTCTTCTTTCTCCCTCCTCTATCCCATCTTGCCAAAAGACACACTATTGATATCATAATTAGATTTTACAGTTGGGAAGAAATGAACATACAAACAAGCAACATTACCTACAAACAGAGAGAATGTGCAACATCAATGCCAAAATTAAAAGTTCCCTAAATTTTTGAGATAGGTGGCTCAATGGATAGAGCACTGGGCCCGGAGTCAAGAAGACCAGAGTTTAAAAGTGTCCTCAGATATTTACTAGCTACCTGAACCTGATAAGTCACTGTTTTTTAATTAACTTCAAAAAGAAATGGCAGATCACTCTGGAATCTATGCTAAGACAACCTCATTGATGGTACTGGTTTGCTGTGGTCCACAGGGTCACAAAATATCAAATGTGGCAGAAGGACTGAACAGCAGCCTTTTGAATAATAATAATTAAAAAAAAACAGAGATTTTCACTCAAATGTCTATAATCAGGTAACTGATATTGAAAAAATACTGGTAACACAGAAGCCTTGAAAATATAAGGCAATAAAGTAAAATGAAAGAAAATGTTGTAAATATGTATGCTATACCAAAAGTTCTTAATGGTCATTTTTCTAAGTGATTCATTCTCAATTCTATTGTGTTTTTGAAGGTATTTTTATTTTTATTTTTTTTTTAGTGAGGCAATTGAGGTCAAGGGAGTTGCCCAGGTCACACATCTAGGAAGTGTTAAATGTCTGAGTCCAAATTTGAACTCAGGTCCTCCTGACTTCAAGGCTAGTGCTCTAATTATAACATTTTTTGACAGTACATATGCATGGGTAATTTTTTACAACATTATCCCTTGCACTTACTTCTATTCAGATTTTTTCCCTTCCTCCCCCAACCCCCTCCCCCTGATGGCAAGCAGTCTTATATATGTTAAATATATTACAGTATAATTTAGATACAATATATGTGTGTAGAACCGAATTTTTTGTTGCACAGGAAGAATTGGATTCAGAAGGTAAAAATAACAGTTTACATTCATTTCCCAGTCCTTTTCTGGATGTAGCTGGTTCTGTCCATCATTAATCAATTGGAATTGGATTAGCTCTTCTCTATGTTGAAGAAATCCACTTCCATCAGCATACATCCTCGTACAGTATCATTGTTGAAGTGTATAATGATCTTCTGGTTCTGCTCGTTTCACTCAGCATCAGTTGATGTAAGTCTCTCCAAGCCTCTCTGTATTTCTCCTGTTGGTCATTTCTTATAGAACAGTAATATTCCATAACATTCATATACCATAGTTTACCCAACCATTCTCCAATTGATGGACATCCATTCATCTTCCAGCTTCTAGCCACTATGAAAAGGGCTTCCACAAACATTTTGGCACATACAGGACCCTTTCCCTCCTCTAGTAGTTTCTTGGGGTATAAGCCCAGTAGTAGTATGGCTGGGTCAAAGGGTATGCACATTTTGATAACTTTTTGGGCATAATTCCAGATTGCTCTCCAGAATGGTTGGATTCTTTCACAACTCCACCAACAATGCATCAGTGTCCCAGTTTTCCCACAGCCCCTCCAACATTCATCGTTATTTGTTCCTGTCATTTTAGCCAATCTGACAGGTGTGTAATGATACCTCAGAGTTGTCTTAATTTGCATTTCTCTGATCAATAGTGATTTGGAACACTCTTTCATATGAGTGGAAATAGTTTTAATTTCATCATCTGAAAATTGTCTGTTCATATCCTTTGACCATTTATCAATTGGAGAATGGCTTGATTTCTTATAAATTAAAGTCAATTCTCTGTATATTTTGGAGATGAGGCCTTTATCAGAACCTTTAACTGTAAAAATTTTTTCCCAATTTGTTACTTCCCTTCTAATCTTGTTCGCATTAGTTTTGTTTGTGCAGAAACTTTTTAATTTGGTGTAATCAAAATGTTCTATTTTGTGATCAATAATGGTCTCTAGTTCTCCCTTGGAGACAAACTCCTTCCTCCTCCACAAGTCTGAGAGGTAAACCATCCCATGTTCCTCCAATTTATTTATGATTTCGTTCTTTATGCCTAAATCTTGGACCCATTTTGATCTAATCTTAGTATGTGGTGTTAAATGTGGGTCCATGCCTAGTTTCTGCCATACTAATTTCCAGTTTTCCCAGCAGTTTTTGTTAAATAATGAATTCTTATCCCAAAATTTGGGATCTTTGGGTTTGTCAAAGATTAGATTGCTATTTTTATTCACTATCTTGTCCTGTGAACCTAACCTATGCCACTGATCAACTAGTCTATTTCTTAGCCAATACCAAATGGTTTTGGTGACTGTTGCTTTATAATATAGCTTTAAATCAGGTACACTTAGACCACCTTCCTCTGACTTTTTTTTCATTAGTTCCCTTGCAATTCTCGACCTTTTATTCTTCCATATGAATTTTGTTGTTATTTTTTCTAGGTCATTAAAATAGTTTCTTGGGAGTCTGATTGGTATAGCACTAAATAAATAGATTAGTTTGGGGAGTATTGTCATCTTTATTATATTCGCTCGGCCTATCCAAGAACATTGAATGTCTTTCCAATTATTTAAATCTGACTTTATTTTTGTGGCAAGTGTTTTGTAATTTTGCTCATATAATTCCTGACTCTCCTTTGGTAGATATATTCCCAAATATTTGATACTATCGACTGTTATTTTGAATGGAATTTCTCTTTGTATCTCTTGCTGTTGGATTGTGTTGGTAATGTATAAAAATCCTGAGGATTTATGTGGATTTATTTTGTATCCTGCGACTTTGCTAAAATTCTGAATTATTTCTAATAGCTTTTTAGCAGAGTCTTTGGGGTTCTCTAAGTATACCATCATGTCATCGGCAATAAAGTAAAATGAAAGAAAATGTTGTAAATATGTATGCTATACCAAAAGTTCTTAATGGTCATTTTTCTAAGTGATTCATTCTCAATTCTATTGTGTTTTTGAAGGTATTTTTATTTTTATTTTTTTTTTAGTGAGGCAATTGAGGTCAAGGGAGTTGCCCAGGTCACACATCTAGGAAGTGTTAAATGTCTGAGTCCAAATTTGAACTCAGGTCCTCCTGACTTCAAGGCTAGTGCTCTATTCTCTGTGTTACCTAGCTACTCTTTGAAGGTAATTATTAAGTAGGATAGATTCCCCACAATGGAGCACCTGCACCCAATAAATCCATATTGAAATATAATTTGGAAATTCTATTAGACACTTTGTTTTAAGTATCTTTCAAAAATGTTCTGATTACTATATAGTATCCTTGCTCCAAAAATAATCCTAAATTTTACTTCAAATTATAAATGGCAATCCATGCTTACTAAAATGGTATTGATCAACTGTCCCAATGATATTTAATTAAAAAAAAAAAAAAAACAACTATTGGGCCAATAGTTTTATTGATAATACTGAACATTGGAGAAAATTCTGTAACTTATGCATTCTAAAGTTTATAATAAATCTGCAGCCCAGTGTAGCTCTCCTCTTTACCTACCATGAATAAGTTTACAAAAAAACAAACTACATCTTCAAAATAGGCAAATAACTTATTTTCTGCCTGAAACTGAGTGATAAGGAATAAGCTATATTCCACCCCACCCCCTCACCAATTCAAAACAATGAAAGGGTAATTCAAAGTCCTTTTTTTTGTAGATGGTCAAATAGAAACTCAAAAATATTTTGAATGACTTCTTGGTCATTGCGTTCTTACACAAGAGTGAATGAGTGAGCATCTGGCTTCAGGTTAGGTGTGTTGTTGTTGTTGTTGTTGTTTTCTATTTTGCACTTCCTGTAGTATATATTTTTTATTATTAATTTCTGACAACTACCAGTTTCCACAAAATAATCACAAATAGGCATTTAGTTTATGTAGCTTAGTGGATAAAGCCCTGGACTTGGATTCCATAAATTTGGGAATTACATTCTTCCTGACAAACTCATTAGGTGTATGATATTGGACAAGTCATTTAGCCTTTTTCAGTCTATTTCCTCATATATAAATGGGAATAACAATAGCACCTATGTTCCATGGCTATGGTGATATGATAATAATTTGTTAAGCATTGATTTATTAATGATGCTGATATAAGTACAAATATCTCAATAGCAAGAAAGATAGAAATCTCAAATAATAGCCGATTTTCCAAAGAGCAAAAAAAATTGCGAGAACAAATGGAATTTGTAGAGATTTTATAATAATTAAAAGGCCAAATATTTGTTGATTTTTTTTTCTAATAAGTACAATTGCTCTAAAGAGGAATGGACTCCTTCACAAGACAATGAGTTTACTAATCTATGAATTCCTCAAGCAGGGAAAAAGAGAAAATACTATTCCAGAATGTATATAGGGTGTTATCATTCATATATTAAGTGTACTTGATGATCCTTGAAGTCCCTTATGGTTTCAAAATTCTGTGATTTGTTCTATTTGGCCTCAAAAGGCAGAATTAGGATAAACCCTGGATAAACAAAGGGAAGAGCAGATGCTGAGTGAGGTGAGTAGAACCAGGAAAATATTATAACTTAAGATTAATATTGGGTGATAATCAATTATGAATGACTTAACTCTTCCTAGTAGTACGATGATCTGAGACAATTTCCAGAGACTCATGATGGAAAATAATACCCACATCCAAAGAAAGAATAGAAACAGTTCAAAGCATACTGTGTTCTCTTTTTTCTTTTTATTTTCATGCTTTTATTCCTTTTGTTTTATGTCTGTTTTCATAACATGAGGAATATAGAAAAAATTTTGCACATCTATAATGTATATTAGATTGCTTGCTATGTTGGAGAAGAAGAAAGAGAGGAAAGATGGAAGAAATTTGGAGCTCAGTCTTTCAAAAATGAATAATGAAAATTGTCTTTACATGTAAATGAAAAAAATATATACTATTAATTAAAAAATAGTAATGTAGGTTTAGATTTTATATGTTGAAAAACAACATAAGAGTTAGTTATCCAAAATTGAAATGGGCTTCCCTAAGCGGTAATAGGTACATTCTAACTAGACATCTTCAAGCAAAAGTTTAACCACATGTAAGTAATGGTGCAAAAGGAGTTCTTGTTAGCAAACAAATTGTCTTGAAATGCCTATGAGATCCCTGCCAGCATAACATTCTGCAATTGATCCAGTACATCACATATCTAATCCCATTGCATCCCACAAAAACCTTATAAAGTAGTTGCAAAATATTCTTTACGGGAATATGTTTTGCATGAATACACATGCAGAAAATTGCTTTTCTTTCAAATGGGGTTAATGGAATGATGGGAGAATTTTTTTTAAATATAATTCTTTACCTGGGAGTTTCTTAATATTAATAAAATCACAGCCTCAGTCTCAATTTCAAACACACACACACGCACATATATATATATATATATATATATATATATATATATATATATATATATATATGTATAAAACACATATACACATTGACACACACACACACACACACATGCACCGATAGAATTTTATCCATTCCTGGACCTCACATACCTCTCTCATGCATTTTTATTTATAAAAACTACTTTTTAAAATAAAATAATTTCATAAAAAATAATATTTTGAAGAGAAAGTAATAAGGTTATATGTATTCAGAAACAACAAATGGTGTCACACCAGAGATAAAACATTATTTTCCTGCTATGGAATTTTAGAAACCATATAAATTGCTAGAATTACAGAGATCAAAAGTGCTCATAAAAATTCAGGACAATGCATGATATATACAATTTTTAGAATGGTACAGTCTGATTCCTTACCATATCAAAATATATAAATAAGTTTCATTATATATATTTTCATAAGTACTTGCCATTTAACTCTTTGCACACTTCATTCTTTTTTGGAACCATGCTTTTTAAAATTCCTTAACAGCTGTTCTTATTATATCCTTTGTTACACTATATTTTCTTTTATTCCCTTCTCAGTGGCAAATATTGTGGTAAAATATTTTGAAACAGGAGGATATTCTACTTTCTTCCTATGCCCGAGGAGGTGACAAACATCATTGATGGAAAAAAAAAAAAGTTGCTTTTTTTAATTGAAAACAAAGTTACTTTATTATAAATTTTTGACAGTATATATGCATGAGTAATTTTTTTATTACATTATCCCTTGTAATCATTTTTCCAAATTATCCCCTCCCTCCCTCTACGCCCTCCACTAGATGACAGGCAATCCCATACATTTTACATATGTTACAGTATAATCTAGATAAAATATATGTGTGTAAATACCATTTTCTTGTTGCACATAGAGTATTTGATTCCGAAAGTATAAGTAACCTGGGTAGATAGACAGTAGTGCTAACAATTTACGTTCACTTCCCAGTGTTCCTTCTCTGGGTGTAGTTTTTTCTGTCCGTCATTGATCAACTGGAAGTGAGTTGGATCTTCTTTATGTTGAAGATATCCACTTCTATCAGAATACATCTTCATACAGCATTGAAGCGTACAGCGATCTTCTGGTTCTATTCATTTCACTCAGCATCAGTTGATGTAAGTCTCTCCAAACCTCTCTGTATTCGTCCTGCTGGTCATTTCTTACAGAGCAATAATATTCCATAAACTTCATATACCATAATTTACCCAACCATTCTCCAATTGATGGACATCCATTCATTTTCCAGTTTCTAGCCACTACAAAAAGAGCTGCCACAAACATTTTGGCACATACAGGTCCCTCTGTCCTCTTTAGTATTTCTTTGGGATATAAGCCCAATAGCAGCATTGCTGGATCAAAGGGTATGCATAGTTTGATAACTTTTTGGCCATAGTTCCAAATTGCTCTCCAGAATGGTTGTATTCTTTCACAACTCCACCAACAATATATTAGTGTCCCAGTTTTCCCACATCGCCTCCAACATTCATCATTATTTATTCCTGTCATCTTAGCCAATCTGACAGGTATGTAGTGGTATCTCAGAGTTGCCTTAATTTGCATTTCTCTGATCAGTAGTGATTTATTTCATATGAGTGGATATAATTTCAATTTCTTCATCTGAGAATTGTCTGTTCATATCCTTTGACCATTTATCAATTGGAGAATGGTTTGATTTCTTATATATTAGGGTCAGTTCTTTATATATTTTGGAAATGAGACCTTTATCAGAAGCTTTAACTTTAAAAATATTTTTTCTTATTTGTTACTTCTCTTCTAATCTTGTTTGCATTACTATTGTTTGTACAGGAACTTTTTAGCTTGATGTAATCAAAATCTTCTATTTTGTGATCAATAATGATATCTAGTTCTCCTCTGGTCATAAATTCCTTTCTCATCCACAGGTCTGAGAGGTAGACTATTCTCTGTTCTTCTAATCTATTTATGATCTCATTCTTTATGCCTAAATCATGGACCCATTTTGATCTTATCTTGGTATATGGTGTTAAGTGTGGATCCATATCTAATTTCTGCCATACTAATTTCCAGTTTTCCCAACAGTTTTTTTTTTTCAAATAATGAATTTTTATCCCTAATATTGGTATCTTTGGGTTTGTGGAAGACTAGATTGCTATAGTTGTACCCATTTTTATCCTTTGTACCTAATCTGTTCCACTGATCAACTGGTCTATTTCTTAGCCAATACCAAATGGTTTTGGTTTCTGCTGCTTTATAATGTAATTTTAGATCATGTACAGCTAGACCACTTTCATCTGACTTTTTTTCATTAATTCCCTTGCGATTCTCGACCTTTTATTTTGGTCTTATTTTTTCTAGGTCATTAAAATAGTTTCTTGGGAGTCTGATTGGTATAGTACTAAATAAGTAGATTAGTTTGGGGAGTATAGTCATCTTTATTATGTTCGCTTGGCCTATCCAAGAGCACTGAATGTCTTTCCAATTATTTAAATCTGACTTTATTTTTGTGGCAAGTGTTTCATAATTTTGCTCATATAATTCCTGACTTTTCTTTGGTAGATGGATTCCCAAATATTTTATACTCTCAACATTTGTTTGGAATGGAATTTCTCTTTGTATCTCTTGCTGTTGAATTTTGTTGGTGATTTATAAAAATGCTGAGGATTTATGTGGATTTATTTTGTATCCTGCAACATTGCTAAAATTCTGAATTATTTCTAATAGCTTTTTAGCAGAGTCTTTGGGGTTCTCTAAGTATACTATGTCATCTGCAAAGAGTGAGAGTTTGATTTCCTCATTTCCTACTCTAATTCCTTGAATCTCTTTCTCGGCTCTTATTGCCGAGGCTAGCGTTTCTAGTACTATATTGAATAGTAATGATGATAGTGGGCAACCTTGTTTCACTCCTGATCTTCCTGGGAAAGGTTCCAGTTTATTTCCATTGCATATTATGCTTACTGACGGTCATAAATACATGCTCCTGATTATTCTAAGGAATAGTCCATTTATTCCTATACTCTCAAGCGTTTTTATTAGGAATGGATGTTGGATTTTATCAAATTCTTTTTCTGCATCTATTGAGATGATCATATGGTTTTTATTAATTTGATTATTAATATGGTCAATTATACTAATAGTTTCCTAATATTAAACCAGCCCTGCATTCCTGGTATAAATCCTACTTGGTCATAGTGTATTATCTTGAGGATGATTTTCTAAAGTCTTTTTGCTAATATCTTATTTAAGATTTTAGCATCAATATTAATTAAGGAAATTGGTCTATAATTTTCTTTCTCAGTTTTCGATCCACCTGCTTTAGGTATCAGTATCATGACTGTGTCATAAAAGGAGTTTGGTAGGACTCCTTCATCCCCTATTTTTTCAAATAGTTTATATAGCATTGGGGCTAATTGTTCTTTAAATGTTTGGTAGAATTCACATATAAATCCATCTGGTCCTGGGGAATTTTTCCTGGGGAGTTGATTAATAGCTTGTTCTATTTCTTTTTCTATGGGACTATTTAAGCAATTTATCTCCTACTCTGTTAATCTAGGAAGCCTATATTTTTGGAGGTGATCATCCATTTCACTTAAGTTATTGGCATAAAGTTGGGCAAAGTAATTCCTTATTATTTCTCTAATTTTCTCTTCATTGGTGGAAAGATCTTCCTTTTCATCTGTAAGACTAACAATTCGATTTTCCTCTTTCCTTTTTCTGATCAGATTTACCAAAGGTTTATCTATTTTATTGCCTTTTTCATTAAACCAACTCTTGGTTTTATTTATTAATTCAATGTTTTTTTTTTTTATTTTTTTTTTTTTACTTTCAATATTATTGATTTCTCTCTTTAATTTTTGTATTTCAAGTTTGATTTTGGTTGGGTGTTTTTAATGTAGTCTTCTTCTAGCTTTTTAAGTTGCAGGCCCAATTCATTCATCTTCTCTTTCTTTATTTTGTTCAAATAAGCCTCTAAAGATATAAAATTTCCCCTTATTACCACTTTACTTGCATCCCACAGATTTCTGGATGAAACTCATCATTTTCATTATCTTGGGTGAAATTATTAATTGTTTCTATATTTTGCTGTTTCACCCAGTCATTCTTTAAGGTGAGATTATTCAGTTTCCAATTACTTTTTTGGTCTATTTACCCCTAACTTCTTACTGAATGTAACTTTTATTGCATTGTGATCTGAGAAGAAGGCATTTATTATTTCTGCCTTCCTGCATTTCATTTTGAGATCTTTATGTCCTAATATATGATCAATTTTTGTGTAGGTTCCACGAACTGCTGAGAATAAAGTATATTCCTTTCTAATGCCATTCAGTTTTCTCCAAAGGTCTATCATACCTAGTTTTTCCAATATTCTATTTACTTTTTAAATTTCTTTCTTATTTATTTTGTGTTTTGATTTGTCTAAATTTGAGAGTGCAAGGTTGAGATCTCCTATTATTATAGTTTTACTGTCTATTTCTTCTTGCAACTCTCTTAACTTTTCCTTTAGAAAGTTATGTGCTATACCACTTGGTGCATATATGTTTAGTATTGATATGGCTTCATTGTTTATGCTGCCTTTTAGCAGGATATAGTTTCCTTCCTTATATCTTTTAATTAGATCAATTTCTGCTTTTGCTTGATCTGAGATAAGGATGGGTACCCCTGCTTTTTTGGCTTTACCTGAAGTATAATAGATTCTGCTCCAACCTTTTACCTTTACTCTGTATGTATCTCCCTGCTTTAAGTGTGTTTCCTGTAAACAACATATTGTAGGGTTCTGACTTTTGATTCAGTCTTCTATTTGTCTCCGTTTGATGGAAGAGTTCATTCCATTCACATTTACAGTTAAAATTTAAAAAGTTGCTTTTTGAAATGATGTCTGGTTTCATGCTACTTTGCCTAATGGTAGTAGTAGTACTGATTTACCTTCTTAGATAAATGCAAAAGAAGATTCTAGTAAAGTCACTCTAAATATTGATTTAGAAGTTATAAATAAATCTTAGTGAATAGACACATTTCTAAATGTGGTATCTTTAAGTAATAAGGAATATTGTACATGACTATATACATACATGTATATGAGTATTCAAGAAAGACTAGTTCTTTGGTATCCATGTACTACACAACTCTTAAGTTTTCATCTATGGTTCTAAGAAGCTATAATATGCACAGTGGCCACATTGCAATAAACTATTTTGGCAGATAGGCTAAACTAGTTTGAAGGTAACCAAAAGGTGCCAAACCCATTATTGAATTAGGGGGTGTCAACCCCAAGCATGGTTTCATATGGTTTTTAAAGGAAACTGGAAAAGCTTTTTATATTAGAATTGTTTTCATCTGGCAAATTGAAGTACATTTTCCTTGATATTGTAATTCTGGACTTTTGCAGTAATGTTCCTTAATTTTTTTTGGGGGGGGGATCTCTTTCTGCAGGTGACTGATGAATTCTTTCAGTGACTATTTCTCGCTTTGTTTTTAGGATATTAGGACAGTATTCTTTGATGAACTCTCTTTAATTTTATAATTTTAACATTTTTTGACAGTACATATGCATAGGTAATTTTTAGAACATTATCCCTTGTACTCCCTTCTATTCCAAATTTTTCCCCTCCTTCCCTCCACCCCCTCCCCTAGATGGCAGGCATTCCTATACATATTAAATATGTTATAGTATATCCTAGGTACAATATGTATGTGCAGAACCGGATTTTTTTGTTGTTGTTGTCTTTGCAAAGGAAGAATTGGATTTGGAAGATAAAAATTACCTGGGGAGAAAAACAAAAAATGCTGACAATTTACACTCATTTCCCAGTGTTCCTTCTCTGGGTCTATCTGATTCTGTTCACCATTGATCAATTGGAATTGGATTAGCTCTTCCAATAGAATACATCCTCATACAGTATCATTATTGAAGTGTATAATGATCTCCTAGTTCTGCTCATTTCACTCAGCATCATTTGATGTAAGTCTCTCCAAGCCTCTCTATATTCATCCTGTTGGTTATTTCTTATAGAACAATAATATTCATATATCATAATTTACCCAACCATTCTCCAATTGATGGGCATCTGTTCATTTTCCAGTTTCTAGCCACTACAAAAAGGGCTACCACAAACATTTTGGCACATACAGGTCTCTTTCCCTTCTTTATATTTCCTTTGGATATCAGCCCAGTAGTAGCACTGCTGTCTCACCGTTGTGAGAAAGGTTAGTTTTACCCTGCTGATGAGGGGTTGTAACCATAGTAATCCTGCTCAGTATGAGAGGAACCGCAGGTTCAGACATTTGGTCTATGTGCTTGGCTGAGGAGCCAATGGGGCAAAGCTACCATCTGTGGGATTATGACTGAATACCTCTAAGTCAGGGTATGTACAGTTTGATAACATTTTGGGCATAATACCAAATTGCTCTCCAGAATGGTTGGATTCTTTCACAACTCCACCAACAATGCATCAGTGTCACAGTTTTCCCACATCCCCTCCAACATTCATCATTATCTTTTCCTGTCATCTTAGCCAATCTGACAGGTGTGTAGTGGTATCTCAGAGTTGTCTTAATTTGCATTTCTCTGATCAGTAGTGATATGGAACACTCTTTCATATGAGTGGAAATAGTTTCAATTTCATCATCTGAAAATTGTCTGTTCATATCCTTTGACCATTTATTAATTGGAGAATGGCTTGATTTCTTATAGAGTCAATTCTATGTATATTTTGGAGATGAGGACTTTATCAGAACCTTTAAATGTAAAAATGTTTTCCCAATTTGTTACTTCCCTTCTAATCTTGTTTGCATTAGTTTTGTTTGTACAAAAGCTTTTTTAATTTGATGTAATCAACATTTTCTATTTTGTGATCAATAATGATCTCTAGTTCTCCTTTGGTCACAAATTCCTTCCTCCTCCACAAGTCTGAGAGGTAAACTATCCTATGTTCCTCTAATTTATTTATGATCTCGTTCTTTATGCCTAAATCATAGACTCATTTTGATCTTATCTTACTATGTGGCATTAGGTCCATGCCTAGTTTCCTCCATACTAATTTCCAGTTTTCTCAGCAGTTTTTGTCAAATAATGAATTCTTATCCCACAAGTTGGGATCTTTGGGTTTGTTAAACACTAGATTGCTATATTTATTCACTATCTTGACCTGTGAACCTAACCTATTCCACTGATAAACTAGTCTATTTCTTAGCCAATACCAAATGGTTTTGGTGACTGCTGCTTTATAATGTAGTTCTAGATCAGGTACAGCTAGGCCAGAATTCATTTGATTTTTTTTTTTTTTCATAAATTCCCTTGAAATTCTAGACCTTTTGTTCTTCCATATGAATTTTGTTTATTTTTTTCTAGGTCATTAAAATAGTTTCTTGGGAATCTGATTGGGTATAGCACTAAATAAATATATTAGTTTAGGGAGTATTGTCATCTTGATTATATTCACTCTGATTATCCAAGAGCACTTAATGTCTTTCCAATTATTTAAATCTCACTTTATTTTTGTGGCAAATGTTTTCTAATTTTGTTCATATAATTCCTGACTTTCCTTTGGTAGATATATTCCCAAACATTTTATACTATTGACCATTATTTTGAATTGAATTTCTCTTTGTATCTCTTGCTATTGGATTGCGTTGGTAATGTATAAAAATGCTGAGGACTTATGTGGATTTATTTTGTATCCTGCAACATTGCTAAAGTTCTGAATTATTTCTAATAGCTTTTTAGCAGAGTCTTTGGGGTTCTCTAAGTATACCATCATGTCATCTGCAAAGAGTGATAGTTTGATTTCCTCATTACCTACTCTAATTCCTTGAATCTCTTTTTCTGCTGTTATTGCCGAGGCTAGCATTTCTAGTGCTATATTGAATAGTAATGATGATAGTGGGCAAACTTGTTTCACTCCTGATCTTACTGGGAAAGGTCCAGTTTATCGCCATTACATATGATGTTTACTGACAGTTTTAAATATATGTTCCTTATTATTTTAAGGAATAGTCCATTTATTCTTATACTCTCAAGTGTTTTTAGTAGCAATGGATGTTGGATTTTTTCAAATGCTTTTTCTGCATGTATTGAGATGATCATATGTTTTTTGTTAATTTTGTTATTGATACAGTCGATTATGCTAATAGTTTTCTTAATATTGAACCAGCCCTGTATTCCTGGTATAAATCCCATTTGGTCATAATGTATTATCCTGGGGATGATTTTCTGTTGTCTTTTTGCTAATATTTTATTTAAGATTTTAGCATCACATGAACTCTTGAAGAATGATATCCAGGCTCTTTTTTTGTTCATGGGCTTCAAGTAGACCAGTAATTTTTACATTGTCTCTTTTGGATCTAGTTTCCAGATCAGTTGTTTTTCTCATGAGGTATTTCACATATTTTCCCCATTTCTTCTTTTGTTTTAGCTTTTTTGACTGATTTTTCATGTGTCATAGAGTCATTGGCTTCCATTTCCCCAGTTCGAGTTTCAATGTGTGATTTTATTCAGTTAGCTTTGGTATCTCTTTTTTTATTTGGTTAATTCTCATTTTGAAGGTGTTGTTTTCTTCAGCAGATTGTTTTTGTAGTTCACCAATTGTATTTTTTAAGGAATTGCCTTCCTTTTCCACTCTCTCTTGCATACCTCTCATTTATTTTCTCATTTTTTCTTCTATCTTTCTTATATGCCTTTTAAAGACTTTTTTTTTTTTTTTTTTTTTTTTTTTGTATTTCCTCTTTTTTATTTTTATGTCCAGTGTCCAGCTCTGTTGCGGTAAAGGGTGCACTGTTTCAAGCTTTCTGTGTAGCTCTGATTCTTTGCCTTCAGCACAGCTCTCCCTTATGTTTGCAAGAGTAGCTTTGCCTTCTCTTTTCAGGAAACAAACTGGTTCCCAGAGTTTGCCTGCTGAGCTGAGACTGAAGTCTGTTCTGTTGATCTGCTCCTCCACTGAGTCAAGATCAAGGTTTTTTTTTTTTTTATTATATATATTTTTTATAATATTATCCTTGTATTCATTTTTCCAATTATCCTCCCCTCCTTCTACTGCCTCCCCCCGATGACAGACAATCCCATACATTTTACATGTCTTACAATATAACCTAGATACAATACATGTGTGTAAATACCATTTTCTTGTTGCACAATAAGCATTAGATTCCGAAGGTACATGTAACCTGGGCAGACAGATATTAGTGCTAATAATTTACATTCACTTCCCAGTGTTCCTTCTCTGGGTGTAGTTGTTTCTGTCCGTCATTGATCAACTGGAAGTGAGTTGGATCTTCTTTATGTTGAAGATATCCACTTCTATCAGAATACATCTTCATAGAGCATTGAAGTGTACAGCGATCTTCTGGTTCTATTCATTTCACTCAGCATCAGTTGATGTAAGTCTCTCCAAGCCTCTCTGTATTCCTCCTGCTGGTCATTTCTTACAGAGCAATAATATTCCATAAACTTCATATACCATAATTTACCCAACCATTCTCCAACTGATGGACATCCATTCATTTTCCAGTTTCTAGCCACTACAAAAAGAGCTGCCACAAACATTTTGGCACATATAGGTCTCTTTCCACTCTTTAGTATTTCTTTGGGATATAAGCCCAGTAGTAGTACTGCTGGGTCAAAGGGTATGCACAGTTTGATAATTTTTGGGCATAATTCCAAATTGCTCTCCAGAATGGCTGGATTCTTTCACAACTCCACCAGCAATGCATTAGTGTCCCAGTTTTCCCACATTCCCTCCAACATTCATCATTATTTGTTCCTGTCATCTTAGCCAATCTGACAGGTGTGTAGTGGTATCTCAGAGTTGTCTTAATTTGAATTTCTCTGATCAGTAGTGATTTGGAACACTTTCATGTGAGTGGATATAGTTTCAATTTCTTCATCTGAGAATTGTCTGTTCATATCCTTTGACCATTTATCAATTGGAGAATGGTTTGATTTCTTATAAATTAGTGTCAGTTCTCTATGTATTTTGGAAATGAGACCTTTGTCAGAACCTTTGCTTTTAAAAATATTTTCCCAATTTGTTACTTCCCTTCTAATCTTGTTTTCATTCGTATTGTTTGTATAGAAACTTTTTAGTTTGATGTAATCAAAATCTTCTATTTTGTGATCAATAATGATCTCTAGTTCTCCTCTGGTCATAAATTCCTTCCTCCTCCACAAGTCTGAGAGGTAGACTATCCTCTGTTCCTCTAATCTATTTATTATCTCACTCTTTATGCCTAAATCATGGACCCATTTTGATCTTATCTTGGTATATGGTGTTAAGTGTGGATCCATATCTAATTTCTGCCATATTAATTTCCACTTTTCCCAACAGTTTTTTCCAAATAATGAATTTTTATCCCTAATATTGGTATCTTTGGGTTTGTCAAAGATTAGATTGCTATAGATGTACCCTTTTTTGTCCTTTGTATCTAATCTGTTCCACTGATCAACTGGTCTATTTCTTATCCAATACCAAATGGTTTTGGTGAGTGCTGCTATATAATATAGCTTTAGATCAGGTACACTTAGACCACCTTCCTCTGAGTTTTTTTTTTTTTCATTAGTTCCCTTGCAATTCTCCACCTTTTATTCTTCCATATGAATTTTGTTGTTATTTTTTCTAGGTCATTGAAATAGTTTCTTCGGAGTCTGATTGGTATAACACTAAATAAATAGATTAGTTTGGGGAGTATTGTCATCTTTATTATATTCGCTCGGCCTATCCAAGAGCACTGAATGTCTTTCCAATTATTTAAATCTGACTTTATTTTTGTGGCAAGGGTTTTGTAATTTTTTTCATATAATTCCTGACTTTTCTTTGGTAGATGGATTCCCAAATACTTTATACTCTCAACATTTGTTTGGAATGGAATTTCTCTTTGTATCTCTTGCTGTTGCATTTTGTTTCAAACTGGAAGTGTCTGCCAGAAATGGTCCCTATTTCAAAGGTTCAGCTTCTCTGGGACTTCCATAGCCTTTAGCTGAGCCAGGCAGTGTGTTGCCTTGGGCTGTATCAGCCCACTTCTCAATCTCTTAACTAGTCTCAGGTGGGAGCTAGGGGCCACAGCCCCCGGTGTGGAGATCTGCTGAGTCACCCCCAGGATCCAGGAAGATCTAATCTATCTTTGAATTTTTAAAGTAGCTTAGATTTCTCTTCTGAACTGCTGTATTATAAGCAGAGAAGAGCTAACAGCCTGTGCCAGATTCCTTTATCTCAGTGGCTTCTCTGATCCCAGAGCCCTCCCCAGCGCAATTGGTGCAGTATGCTAGCACCCAGCCGTCTGTGCTGGCCTCTCTTCTTCCTCCCCTGGGAACTGACCTTTTCTGTTGAAACTCCAGACTCTCTTCAGCTGGTAAGTCGTGCTTCCAGTCCTTGTGGTATCTATCAGTCCAGCGCTATTTGGTTGTGAGGGAGTAAGGACATTCACAGAGTCGTGTGTTTCTTCTCCGCCATCTTGGCTCCACCCCAAGATCAAGGTTCTTAATTGCTGATTTGCTGTGATAAATGCTCTCTTATCAGTTTTCTTTAAATATGCCTGAGCTGAGTTGAACAATCTTTTGATCCCAATGAGACTGACCTTTTTTGATGTGTTTCCAATCTATCTTGTTCTGGATAGTGGTTTCATTCCATCAGACTCTGATCAGAGGCTTGGTTTTATGTGGTTTTCAAGGGAAATTGGAAAAGCTCAAGCAGAGTTCTGGCTTTACTCTGCCATCCTGGCTCCATCCTTTAGAACTTGGAACAATATTTCTTGTAATTTCCCCATCACCAAAGGATTGAAGAAAGGCTGTGTGCTTGCTTCCATGACTTTTTTTATGATGTTTTTAACAATGTTGTCAGATACCTTCAAAGAAGTTGACTATGGCATCAAAATGAGTTCCCGAACAGACCATAAGTTATTTAACTTGAAAGACTACAAGCCAAGACTAAAGTGGAATTAGACTTGATGCATGACTATTTATAAATAATTTCACAGTTTGCTTAGGCTTTAAGAATGAGATGCAAAAAATATGGATTAATCTTCTGCCACTTTTGTAAATTTTGCCCCAAAAATTAATAGAAAGAAAATAGACATTATCCACCAATCAGTACCATATCATCCACATGAAGAACCATCAGACAATGAAATTGATATATATATTGACAGAGCTATCTCAGTGTTTGTAAAACTTCAAAGGAAAATATAGGAAAGGATAGGCTGCCTACCAAACTTAGAGCCATTGTGCTAACCTCATTTTTATATGCTTGTGGAACTCACTATAGTGAGAAATATTTTCACAACTATATATTATAACTCTATATTATAATAAAATGAAAATACATGTGAAGTCCAGGTTAGCTCCCTGGAGGCCTCAAAATGAGCTAGAGTCTGGATAAGCAAAAGTCCTTGGTCTTTAGGGGGAGAAGTGAAGGGGGTGGACAAAAATGCCACAAACTCTCCACCAACCTCCCTTCTCCTAGTCCTCCTTCAAAGTGACTCTGGCTTGTCTCACTCCACCCCCTAATCCCTCCTATGATTATCAGTATACACCAAAAGCTCCACCCCAGCATGAAATAGTGAGAAGGGCCATTTTTTCCAAGCATATGTTAATAGACTTATTGTTCAACAGATAATTAGCCTCAAATGCTCAGTTGTCTGATTCCAGTGCACCTGTTCAAAGTTTCAGCCCTTTACAAATAAGATTCAAATATTAATTTTTATTATTGATTTATTCTTCTTATATGAAATTTATGGAAAACACTTATGACACAACAAATTTACCAAGTCGGAAATATTAGTCAGTATTTCCAAGTTAGTATAATTTGTCAAAAAAAGTGAAAACAGATTAGAATGTAATTGGCGATAATTATAAAACAAATAAAAATACAATAAAATATAATGTTACATTTTTTTTTTTAATTTTTTATTTTATTTTATAATTATAACATTTTTTGACAGTACATATGCATGGGTAATTTTTTACAACATTATCCCTTGCACTTACTTCTATTCAGATTTTTTCCCTTCCTCCCCCAACCACCTCCCCCAGATGGCAAGCAGTCTTATATATGTTAAATATATTACAGTATAATTTAGATACAATATATGTGTGTAGAACTGAATTTTTTGTTGCACAGGAAGAATTGGATTCAGAAGGTAGAAATAACAGTTTACATTCATTTCCCAGTGTTCCTTTTCTGGATGTAGCTGGTTCTGTCCATCATTAATCAATTGGAATTGGATTAGCTCTTCTCTATGTTGAAGAAATCCACTTCTATCAGCATACATCCTTGTACAGTATCATTGTTGAAGTGTATAATGATCTTCTGGTTCTGCTCTTTTCACTCAGCATCAGTTGATTTAAGTCTCTCCAAGCCTCTCTGTATTTCTCCTGTTGGTCATTTCTTATAGAAGAGTAATATTCCATAACATTCATATACCATAGTTTACCCAACCATTCTCCAATTGATGGACATCCATTCATCTTCCAGCTTCTAGCCACTATGAAAAGGGCTGCCACAAACATTTTGGCACATACAGGACCCTTTCCCTTCTCTAGTAGTTCCTTGGGGTATAAGCCCAGTAGTAGTATGGCTGGGTCAAAGGGTATGCACATTTTGATAACTTTTTGGGCATAATTCCAGATTGCTCTCCAGAATGGTTGGATTCTTTCACAACTCCACCAACAATGCATCAGTGTCCCAGTTTTCCCACAGCCCCTCCAACATTCATCGTTATTTGTTCCTGTCATTTTAGCCAATCTGACAGGTGTGTAATGATACCTCAGAGTTGTCTTAATTTGCATTTCTCTGATCAATAGTGATTTGGAACACTCTTTCATATGAGTGGAAATAGTTTTAATTTCATCATCTGAAAATTGTCTGTTCATATCCTTTGACCATTTGTCAATTGGAGAATGGCTTGATTTCTTATAAATTAAAGTCAATTCTCTGTATATTTTGGAGATGAGGCCTTTATCAGAACCTTTAACTGTAAAAATTTTTTCCCAATTTGTTACTTCCCTTCTAATCTTGTTTGCATTAGTTTTGTTTGTGCAGAAACTTTTTAATTTGGTGTAATCAAAATGTTCTATTTTGTGATCAATAATGGTCTCTAGTTCTCCCTTGGACACAACTCCTTCCTCCTCCACAGGTCTGAGAGGTAAACCATCCTATGTTCCTCCAATTTATTTATGATTTCGTTCTTTATGCCTAAATCTTGGACCCATTTTGATCTAATCTTAGTATGTGGTGTTAAATGTGGGTCCATGCCTAGTTTCTGCCATACTAATTTCCAGTTTTCCCAGCAGTTTTTGTCAAATAATGAATTCTTATCCCAAAATTTGGGATCTTTGGGTTTGTCAAAGATTAGATTGCTATTTTTATTCACTATCTTGTCCTGTGAACCTAACCTATGCCACTGATCAACTAGTCTATTTCTTAGCCAATACCAAATGGTTTTGGTGACTGTTGCTTTATAATATAGCTTTAAATCAGGTACACTTAGACCACCTTCCTCTGACTTTTTTTTCATTAGTTCCCTTGCAATTCTCGACCTTTTATTCTTCCATATGAATTTTGTTGTTATTTTTTCTAGGTCATTAAAATAGTTTCTTGGGAGTCTGATTGGTATAGCACTAAATAAATAGATTAGTTTGTGGAGTATTGTCATCTTTATTATATTCGCTCGGCCTATCCAAGAACATTGAATGTCTTTCCAATTATTTAAATCTGACTTTATTTTTGTGGCAAGTGTTTTGTAATTTTGCTCATATAATTCCTGACTCTCCTTTGGTAGATATATTCCCAAATATTTGATACTATTGACTGTTATTTTGAATGGAATTTCTCTTTGTATCTCTTGCTGTTGGATTGTGTTGGTAATGTATAAAAATCCTGAGGATTTATGTGGATTTATTTTGTATCCTGCAACATTGCTAAAATTCTGAATTATTTCTAATAGCTTTTTAGCAGAGTCTTTGGGGTTCTCTAAGTATACCATCATGTCATCTACGAAAAGTGACAATTTGATTTCTTTATTTCCTACTCTAATTCCTTGGATCTCTTTCTCGGCTCTTATTGCCAAGGCTAGAGTTTCTAGTACTATATTGAATAGTAATGGTGATAGTGGGCAACCTTGTTTCACTCCTGATTTTACAGGGAAAGGTTCTAGTTTATCACCATTACATATGATGTTTACTGAAGGTTTTAAATATATGCTCCTTATTATTTTAAGGAATAGTCCATTTATTCCTATACTCTCAAGCGTTTTTAGTAGGAATGGATGTTGGATTTTATCAAATGCCTTTTCTGCATCTATTGAGATGATCATATGGTTTTTATTAATTTGATTATTAATATGGTCAATTATACTAATAGTTTTCCTAATATTAAAACAGCCCTGCATTCCTGGTATAAATCCCACTTGGTCATAGTATATTATCCTGGGGATGATTTTCTGAAGTCTATTTGCTAATATCTTATTTAATATTTTAGCATCAATATTCATTAAGGAAATTGGTCTATAGTTTTCTTTCTCAGTTTTCGATCTACCTGGTTTAGGTATCAGTACCATGTCTGTGTCATAGAAGGAATTTGGTAGGACTCCTTCAATCCCTATTTTTTCAAATAGTTTACATAGCATTGGAGTTAGTTGTTCTTTAAATGTTTGGTAGAATTCACCTGTAAATCCATCTGGTCCTGGGGACTTTTTCTTAGGAAGTTGGTTAATAGCTTGGTCTATTTCTTTTTCTGAGATGGGACTATTTAGACTACTTACTTCTTCCTCTGTTAATCTGGGCAAGCTATATTTTTGAAGGTATTCTTCCATTTCATTTAAGTTATCGAATTTATCGGCATAAAGTTGAGCAAAGTAGCTCCTAACTATTGTTCTAATTTCCTCTTCATTAGTGGTGAGTTCACCCTTTTCATTTTCAAGACTATCAATTTGCTTTTTCTCTTTCCTTTTTTTAATCAGGTTTACTAAGGGTTTGTCTATTTTGTTGGTTTTTTCATAAAACCAACTCTTAGTTTTATTAATTAATTCAATAGTTTTTTTACTTTCAATTTCATTAATCTCACCTTTTATTTTTTGAATTTCAAGTTTTGTGTTTGTCTGGGGGTTTTTAATTTGTTCCTTTTCTAGAAATTTTAGTTGTAAACCCAATTCGTTGGCCCTCTCTTTCTCTACTTTATGCAAGTAGGCCTGTAGAGATATAAAACTTCCCCTAATTACTGCTTTGGCTGTATCCCACACATTTTGGTATGATGTCTCATTATTGTCATTTTCTTGGGTGAAGTTATTAATTATGTCTATGATTTGCTGTTTTACCCAATCATTCTTTAGTATAAGATTATTTAGTTTCCAATTATTTTTTGGTCTATTTTCCCCTGGCTTTTTATTAAATGTTATTTTGATTGCATTATGGTCTGAAAAGGATGCATTTACTATTTCTTCCTTACTGCATTTGATTTTGAGGTTTTTATGCCCTAGTATATGATCAATTTTTGTATAGGTTCCATGAACTGCTGAGAAGAAAGTATATTCCTTTCTGTCTCCATTTAGCTTTCGCCAAAGATCTATCATATCAAACTTTTCTAGTATTCTATTTACCTCTTTGACTTCTTTCTTATTTATTTTGTGGTTTGATTTATCTAATTCTGAGAGTGCAAGGTTGAGATCTCCCGCTATTATAGTTTTGCTATCTATTTCCTCTTGCAGCTCTCTTAATTTCTCTTTTAAGAATTTAGATGCTGCACCACTTGGTGCATACATGTTTAATATTGATACTGCTTCACTATTGATGCTTCCCTTTAGCAGGATATAATGCCCTTCCTTATCTCTTTTAATTAGATCAATTTTTGTTTTTGCTTGATCTGAGATGAGGATGGCTACTCCTGCTTTTTTGGTTTTGCCTGAAGCATAATAGATTCTGCTCCACCCTTTTACTTTTAGTTTGAATGTCTCATCCTGTTTCAGGTGTGTTTCCTGTAAACAACATATAGTAGGATTCTGACTTTTAGTCCAGTCTGCTAACTGCTTCCTCTTTATGAGGCAGTTTGCCCCATTCACATTTATGGTTAGAAGGACTAATTCTATATTGCTTGCCATCCTATTAACCCCTGCTTATGCTTTTCCCCTTTCCTTCCCTTTTACCCTCCTATCCAGTATTCAACTGGTAAACACCACTTGCTTTTCACAGCCCTCCCTTTTTAGCATCCCTCCCCCACCTTAAAGATCCTCCCCTTATTTTATCCCTTTTCCTCGAAATTACTGTATTCCCTTCCCTTTAGCTTACTCCTTCCCTTTCACTTTTCAATGAAGTGGAAGAAGTTTCACCATAAATCGAATATGTCTATTGATACACGCTATGTTCATCTCCCTCCTTTCTTTCTCTCAGATATAATAGGTTACCTTTGCCTCTTCATGAGATGTAGTACCACCACTTTATACTTTTTTATGATATAATCTCCTTTCCACCTCTAGTTTCTAAGACAAATTGTACATATGTTCTTTACATATTTTTTTGACAGAAGTATAGTTCTCAAGATTTCTTTTTACCTTTTTTAGAAGTCTCTTGAGTTCTGTATTTGAAGATCAAACCTTTTATGTAGGTCTGGTTTTTTCATCAAAAATAGATGGAATTCATTTATTTCGTTAAATGTCCATCTTCTTCCCTGGAAAACGATGCTCATTCTTGCTGGGTAAGTTATTCTTGGCTGCATACCAAGTTCCTTAGCCTTTCGGAATATCATGTTCCAGGCCCTGCATTCTTTTAATGTGGACGCTGCTAGATCCTGTGTTATCCTTATTGTGGATCCTCCATATCTGAATTGTTTTTTTCTAGCAGCTTCCAATATCTTTTCCTTTGTCTGATGGTTCTTGAACTTGGCCACTATATTTCTTGGCGTTTTGATTTTAGGGTCCCTTTCAGTAGGTGATCGATGAATTTTCTCAATGTCTATTTTACCCTCTGTTTCCAAAACGTCTGGGCAGTTCTCTTTGATAATTTCCTCGAAAATGGTGTCCAAGCTCTTTTTTTCCTCCCATTTTTCAGGGAGTCCGATTATTCTCAGATTGTCTCTCCTGGATCTGTTTTCCAGGTCTGTTGTCTTTCTGGTAAGGTACTTGACAGTCTTTTCAATTGTTTCATTTCTCTGGTTTTGCTTGACTCCCTCTTGGTTTCTCCTTGAGTCATTCATTTCTACTTGTTCCAGTCTAATTTTCAATGATGTATTTTCTTCACTCACTTTTTTTATATCTCTTTGTAATTGTCCAATTGAGTTTTTATCTTCTATGGAATTTTTTTCCATTGTATCCATTTTATTTTTTAGAGAGCTGATTTCTTTTTCCAGCTCTCTAATCCTGTTTTCCTTGGAGTTGTTTACCTTTTCCAGCTCACTAATCCTGTTTTCCTTTGAGTTGTTTACCTTTTCCAGCTCACTAATCTTGTTTCTCAATGATTTGATTTCTTTATCCATTCTGTCTTTGAATGCATGGGATGACTTCTCCAGGCTCTCTTGCCAAGCTTCCCTTTCCTTTTCCCATTTCTCTTCCAGCTCTCTTGTGAGAGCCTTTTTGATTTCCTCTATGAGGTTCTTTTGTATTGAGGAGCAGCTTATATCCCTCCCAGGGGATACATCTGGGGACACTCTGTTCCTAGTCTCTTCAGCATTTGAAGTCTGCTCCCTCTCCACACAGAAGCTGTCAATGGTTAGAGCCCTTTTGAATTTTTTGTTCATTTTGTCAGAGTAGGAATCAAAGAAAACAAACTGACAAGAGAAACAATTGGTCTGTTTTGCGGGGGATAGGGCTGGATGGTATTAATGGGCTTCCTCTACAGACTGGGGGTAGGGCAGCAGAGAGCCACTAACAGAACAGCAATGACTGTACTGAGTCTGCGCTCTGAGGCTCTGAGAACGCACCGAGTCAGTCCAGGTGGGGGTTGGGGTTGGCCAGGCTCTGAGAGGCGCTGGCTTTCTGGGGTTTTAATCTTCACCTCGGTGTTTACACCCTCTCCACCGCTCCTGGCTTGCTGCCAAGAGGGAGCATCCACAGTGGGGCAAAAGCCCTTTCACAGAAACGGCAGAGATCACACCCCTCCCCCTCCGGTCTGAGCTGTGTGAGCTGCCTGTCTTGCTCTGGCTTTCTGCCCTCAGTCTGCGCCCAGTCTGATTGACCCTCCCCCGAACAAACACAGACCTTTTCTGGCGACTTTCAAGGATGTCTTCTCTTGGTGATAATTTGTGGATTTCTTTCTGGGTCAAGCATTAAGTCAGAGGCTTGTCATGAAGTAAGTTCTGAGAGAAAACAAGGAGCTCAAGCAGCTGTCTGCCTCCACGCCGCCATCCTGGCTGGAAGTCGATGGAAGTTCTTTTGAAAGGAACAGCAAAGAAACCATTGTCATTGATCTAAAGAACATAAATGGGGGCATACACAAGAAAACTGCAAAGATAAGAGGGAGAAAAGGGGACTAAGTTTTGAAAGTCTTTGAAAGACAGAGGATTATTTTATTTAATCTCAGAGGTGATAGGAAGCCATGGCAGTTTATTGAATAATTAGAGGGATTAACATGTTCATAATTGTACTTTATGGATGGATTAATTTGACAATTGATTCATAATGAATTGGAGGAGAAAAAGGTTTTATTCAGATCATCATCATCAGGCTGTGGCAACAGTCCAGATGTGACATGATGATGGCCAGTATCAGTGTCGTGGCGGTGTCAGAGGGAAGAAGGAAGAATGTACTAGATGGTATATATATGACATGAACATGCTATTAAGGCATTTAGGTTTTGTTTTTATTTGCTTGTTTTGTTTTTTTTTTAACCTTCTAAGTATAATCAATACAGTGATACCATAGCCATTCAAGCAAGAGCAATAATCATTATATTTACTTTGGTTTCATTTTAGGGAGGAAGAAATTGTACCCTTAATATATATATGTATATATATATATATATATATATATATATATATATATATATATATATATATATATATATATGTCCAAAGATTATAATTTAAAGTTAGCTCACTAATACATTTGTGGTCTTATAAAAATATTTATCACAAAGCTGAATAAATGAATTGAATTATTCTTCAGTATCTAACATACATTGTTCTGAGTTATCTTAAAATATTAATAAAACTCTTTCTTTTATATACTTAAAATAATTAAGCTGCATTCTGTTGTGTCCATTTTTGCATGTATAAACACTAAAGAATAGGAAAATAGCACTGTGAACATCAAGAAAATATATCTATAGGACCTTAGCAAGAGGGGGGACATAAGGTTGAAAGAGAATGAGCAATTAAGATTGATTAATAAGTAATTTAGGAAGATGCAACAGGTTTTTGTTAGGAAATATTTTGGATGAATAGAGTTTAAATTTACTTTAGAACATCCCATTTTAAATCTTTTATAAATAATAGAAGATATTAGGTAGGAGATTTTTAGGAAAAAAATGATTAGGACTAGGTAAGTAGATCTGAAAACTATCAACATAGAAGCCAGAATTAAATCCATAGAAACCTATTAAATAACCAAATAAAAGGGTACATAAGGACAAGAGAAGAGGACCAAGGATAGAATTCTGAGGAAATGTCACTTTTAGAAAACATGACCTGCTTATCTGAATCCAAATCAACACCATTTCATGAAATTTGTAAGAAAGATTAGACTCCAGTGAATCATAGTTTTATTGAAAAAAAAAGAATAGTACTTAAGAGACTTAATGTTGACATAAAGAAGATAGCTAAAGTTGTCCTCATGCTTTTCAGAAAAATAAAAATGTTTATGAATTACTAGATTGAACATTTCTGAAGAAAGTAAGTTCTTTGAGATAAGTATTAGAAAATTTATTAAGTGAATATATTTGAATAACATTGTATACTTTAATAGGGGATTGGGACTTTGACATTTTGCGATTAAAATAACAATGGCCTGTGATTTCATCTTAGAATACTTCCTTCACTGATTAAGGATTCACCTCCTCTTTCCCATGTCTTGCCATGTCTGAGTTAGACTGACTTTTTTGATTGTATATTCACATGATTTTTAATCTTCTTGTGAGGCTCTTTTATGCTACTTGGCTCCCCTCCCTTTCTTGGATAACTACATGTCATTACCTTCTCCCACACACTCTTCCATATACTGGGGTACTTGCTGCTTTTTGTACATGACATTTTGTTACTCATCATTTTTGACTTTCTGATTTCTATCCTCCATGGAATGCTTTTCTTCACATTCACCTATTGGCTTCCTTTAAAGCTCAAATCAACTGTTGCCTTTTACAAGAGACTGTTCTAGATCTTCTCCAATTTCCTTCCCAGAAACTTCCCTGCCACCTCAAATATACTTGAAGTGACTTGACAGAGTGTGGTGTTTGTCTGTGTACATGTACTTTTCTCCAAGGAAACTTTAATTTTCTTTCTGTCTTTATATTCCCATAATTTAGTAGAGTATGTGGCATATACTAAGTGATTAATAAACACTTGTTGAATCTTATTTAATTTAGTTGTCTTTGAAATTATCAATATAGAAGCCATAACTAAATCCACGGATACTGATCAAATCATCACGTAAAAAAGTATATAGGGAGAAAAGGGAGTCAATTTTTCGAACTCTAAAGTAGAGTATTAGCCCCATATTACAAATGAGAAACTTACTATGGCAAATTGACTTCCATATTAGTGATAGGTGTTTGCAGTTACAATGCTTCTTCCTGTACCTGCAATATACACATTATGTCACCAGGTGGTGGTAGAGAGCTGTTACCAACATTCAAGATTACTTTTTTTTCAATAAAAAATGGACTTATTAAAACAACTAAATATATATATAATATATATGTGTGTGTGTGTGTGTGTGTGTGTGTGTGTGTGTGTGTTAGATACAACCAGTCTTCAAATTTTAAACATGCTGTTCCAAGTCATTTACTTGGAGTTACTTTTTTGGAACTTGGAGTGTATTTCCTCATAAAAATAACACTGTAACCTGATGGCAACATTCCAGGGAACAACTTCATAAATCAGAAGAAGCTCAATTGCCTGACTTTGTTAATGCATGAGAATAGTATCTCTTGGTTTCTATTTATTCACATCTAGTAGATCATAAACATAGCAAACTTGTGATAAAGCTTCTAGCTCTTCAAATTTTTTTTGACCTAGATCTCTAATTTGTATATCCTTTCCTCCTTTTTATGGCTCTCCTTTCATCCATCTGAGGCACCCATATTTAAATCCCAAAACTAAGGGGGGGGGGGGAGGAAGTAGTGACCTAGTGTGCAGTAAAAAGGTGAAAACAAGAAGGTATATATTTGTTTCATACATTTTGAACAAAAACACAAATTTCAAAGCAATATAACATTCAACATTTTTGGCATGTAAGTATTATTTATTTTAATATTAAAATATTTGTTACAATGAAATCACAAAGTTTTGAATAGAATATAAATTGTAAGGGTCACATTTTTCAAAGTCCTTTTTGATATCCTATTTTTTTTTGTAAGCAAATAAATATTTTTGTGTCCTTATAAAAACAGTGCTTACAATATGATAGTTATTTAAATTAGTCAGAGTATCCATGTGGTATGGTGAATATCTTAGAACCAGAGTTCAAATTCTGACTTTGTTTGCTTATTACTGATATTTCTCTGGGCAAATTATTTTGTTTCTTGGTGTATACCAATAACCTGTTATAGAAAATGAAAGAATGATATTTGGGGATGACTTTTCAGATAGATCATTACTAGCTTTGACTCCTAGGAATGACTGATTTCAACAAAATAGAAACTCATTTCTATTAAAATATTATTTCTATAACAAAATTCAGTTTTAATCTTTTTTTATCCCCCAATTATTTTTTATTCTCAGTTGTGGAAAAAAAGGGCATTTTCATTTTTATACTCAAGAATTTCAGGCATAGGACTTTGAGGGGAAAATAGAACAAGAAGTTAGATCAAATTAGGCTTATCATGTCTAAATTTGAAAGTTTTGTCTTTGGGGATATCTCATGACCTTTTTTTTAACTAGAGAGAATATGTCTTTAACTGCTACATGCAAGAATACCTGTGAAAGCCATTTCTTCTGATGTGAATTAATGTGGAATTTTACCATTTAACAGAGAAGAAGCCGAAATTCTATTGTCACCAGCTTATTTTAAATCATGTTATGTATTTTATCATATCAGGTTCTTTGTTCCTACTTAACATATCCTGAAGAAAAATTGTCTCAGAACATACAATTAAGTATTTAGGTTTCATTAAGCAAAAATCCAACACAAACCAGCTTTTACAAGTTATCTATACCTGGAGTGGCTCATCACAGCATCCACATTTTGATGATGCATTCCAGGGCAGTAGTTCACAAAAATTATTCTGGGAATACTTGGGAGTTATTGAAACATTCTTGGGGGGTTTATGAGGACATATAGATAACCATGAGGTTTTCACACATATATTATATAGATCTAGGTATTTCATGTGTATAAATACATGCATATGTATTTTTGCACACACATTCATAATATTAAGATGTTTACATTTTGATAAGGTAAATATCCTGAGTCTAACACATACAAATTCTTCAGGAGATTCTCAATAATTTTAAAATTAAAGAAATCTTGAGGCCAAGAAAATTGAGAAATACTTTCTTTGGGAAATACAAACATGATAATTACCTTCTACCTTCTTGGGACAAGTAACATATCCCAGAGCACATTGATACAGAAATAGAAACCATCAAGCAATCCCAGATTGCTACTTCTGAGTTGGTTCATTGTGACAAAAATCCCTAGCTCTGCTTCCCTCTCTCATCAGATTCCTTCACTCTGTGCTTCATTTTACAAATAAACAAAGTAAAGGCCAAAGAAGTAAAGAAAATTTTCTGATGTCATAAAAGTCTATACAAACACAAGACTGATTCCAAGTTGATTTCTGCATAGTACCAAAAGATCATGAAAGAAAGAAAGAAAGAAAGAAAGAAAGAAAGAAAGAAAGAAAGAAAGAAAGAAAGAAAGAAAGAAAGAAAGAAAGAAAGAAAGAAAGAAAGAAAGAAATTGTCAGAAATGTTCTTGTCCCTAATTACTTAAACAAATTGGCTATTTATTGTCTGGTGAGAAATGATGGTATTTTACCTGATTTTACCTGATTTACTTTACCTGATTTATTCCTGACCTTGCAAATCAGAAATGAGATGCTTTCTCTGTTATAATGATGCCTGTAGCAAATTTTTACATCTAGCACAGAAATTTCCATGTAGAAAGTGCTTAATAAGTACTTATTCAGGGGCAGCTATATAGCACAGTGGATAGAGCCCTGGCCCTGGAGTTAGAAGAACCTGAGTTCAAATCCAGCCGAAGGCACAACACAGGCTCTGTGATCTTTGTCAAGCCACTTAACCCCAATTGCCTTACAGAAAGAAAAAAATGTTTATAAATATAAATATGTATATGTGTATATATATATATATATTTATTTATTTATCTATTTATTTATTTATTTATTGAAATTCAATCAATTGAATGAAATTTATTGTCCTCTCTGTAACTACCATACTCTGGAATTTCCTCTATTCTACATGAACAACCTTCTGCTTATCATATTGGTACCCAATGATGTCAGCTCTTGTAGATTTCTTTCCCTTTCTATGCTGCCACCATATTCTCTTTTACTTTCCCAGATTTCTTTAATTATTATCTTCCATAGTATTCAAAGTTTCCCTATGATAATAAATATCTTATATTTTTGGTCTGGAATATGTCTTGCATGAAAAATTTTTGACAAATTTTGTCATAAATATATCCCCTATTTATTAATAGGGACATTATAATAAAACTATTCCAGCTGCATTTTTTATATTATAAAAAATATAATTACAAAAAATCAAGAGATTTCATAAATGTTTGTAAGTGTAAGGAAATCTGTTTTAATTCTTAGTGAGAAGAGATAAGAAAAATAAGGAAGCAATAGTATGGCATATCCCTAAAGTGTGTAACTGAGAAATAAGATATGGAGTACAAAGTAATTCTGGAATGTCAGCCTCTAACAATCTGGCTTCCACTTTTCCCTTCATATAAGTTACTCTCTTGAATTCTTTATCCAAGCCAAACTGGACTCCTAGCTGTTTTCTCTAAACAATGTTTCATTTCCTTTATCCTTGCTTTTTCACAGACTTTTTGACATGCATAAACTATCCTCCTTTTTTACCTTATTCTTTTTTAATACCTTATTTCACTTAAGCCTTACTTTATGTACCATCTACCATGTAAAGCCTTTCCTATTTCCCCCATTTGTTAACAATCTCTCCCATATTTTTGACATTAGTTTGTGACATCTATGTAGATACAGTATCTACCCATGATATTTGAGTTTTTTGAAGGAAAGAATTGGTTTTACTTTTTGGCTTTTGTCCAATCCCTAGAACAGTATTTTACAGACTAGATGCATGATGAATATTTTCTACTTGAATTTCATCAAACAGGCAGAAACCATTAAAACTCTTAACTACTCACCTGGGCTGATTCATGTGGGAACAAAAGTTGCTGCCAGAAGAAGCCTAGAAATTATCTCTTTTGACTGATGACCTATGAAGAAAGCTTAAGGAAGTTTGGGACAGGTGGTGTTTTCATCTCTTCTTTCAAGGGAGGGCTTAAACTTCAGGGGACAAAAAAGAGGGGGCTAGTGAAAATGAACAGCTGGTCATGGCAATGATGCTGAAGAATAGAATTTGTTTTTTTGCACTGTGACTTATATGAGGACTATCTGGCAAGAGGTAAAGTGCATTTCATAAAGACTTGTAAGAATATTTTTCTTTTTGTTTTTCTTCTTTTTTGTCCACATACAGATCAAGAACACTTTATGTTTGTTTTCAGGGGAAAATAAAAACACCAAATAAATTATGTCATTTGTGAAGTTCAATTCTACCTCTTTGTTTTTTCTTATAATAAATTCTTTCTCTCTTTTTTCATTACCTTCACCTCAGCTTATCCATATTATAAGAATTTTAAAAATCTCTAGTTCTTATTTTGTCACCTAACTGCTCAAAAATATTCATAGTACTCTATGATTTAGAGCTGAAAGGGATCTTTAACATCATGTTATCAGTCCAACAACTTCATTAAAAAAAAAAAAGAAAGAGAAAGAAAGAAAGAAAGAAAGAAAGAAAGAAAGAAAGAAAGAAAGAAAGAAAGAAAGAAAGAAAGAAAGAAAGAAAGAAAGAAAGAAAGAAAGAAAGAAAGAAAGAAAGAAAGAAAGAAAGAACGAACTCAGGTGCAGAGTAGAGAAGGGAATGGTCTCTGTGATTAAGCAACACTACTTTGGTAGTAGATTTTTTTTTTTTCCCCTGAGGCATTTGAGGTTAAGTGACTTGCCTAGGATCACACAGCTAGGAAGTGTTAAGTGTCTGAGACCAGATTTGAACTCAGGTGCTCCTGACTTCAGGGGTGGTGCTCTATCCACTGCAGGTGGTAGCATTTAAATGAATATAGGCATTATATATAAGTTCATTGCCCAGGCATGCCCAAACTGGCTTACAAGGAGGTACCCTACATCCTAAGTTTTTTCTACAGCATGGGTTAGTATGGTTTCTTTTGATTTTACTTCACTATCCTGGTTTCCCTTTTTGAAGCCCAGATACATTTTATCCCTCCTTCATGGGAACTTCCCTTGTGGTTTCCCCTTAAGTTAGAATGGGTAAAGTCTATGATCTCTGCCACTGGCTACAGACTCAACTGATAGTATCCCCCTAAGTATTAGGATGGTCTCTTATGCCTCAGTTCCCTTTAGCCACTAACATTGGATTAGTTATATATATATATATATATATATATATATATATATATATATATATATATATATATATATATATATATATCAGTTCCCATGTATGTAGCACTATGTAGCACACAGAAGTAAAATAAAGCAAATTTATTGAGTATTTAACACTTTTTAAAGTTTAATTTTGCTGTTATCAGATCTTCTAATTTCTTATTTTTATTATCAAGCTTTCTGTCTTTAATAGAGAACTATGGAATACTGATGGAAGAAATCACAAAACTGAGGTGTGGGAATATGTCCCCACATGAATTCATGAAATTTAACATCATTTTGTTTTTGTCGCTTTGTTGGTTATTGTTTTCACTTAGAAACCTAACATGTTTCAATGAAAAATATGGAAACTAATCCTGATTTAGCATGGACAATTTACTTAACCTTAACTTCCTCATTTTTAGCTGATATAAGTGCCATTCTAGCTCTAGATTTACAATCCATGATCCTTTGACTTCCACTCCACTCAGTAATTATTCCAAATCTCTCTCTTCAAATTTTTAATTCTTTATGTAATTTACTTAGAAAACTGAGGCCACCTGTTTACAATTTCCTGATCTACTTCATCTTACTGCAGAAACCTATGCCCTGAGGCTATAGTTCCTGCATTTGTGACTGCTTGCCTGAATCACTATTCCAGAAGGTGTCTTAAACTTGCTTCACTTCACTCAATTGGACTCACTAGATTTCTGTTCTTTGCCAAATGCCTTGATCCTGCCCTTCCAGTTTCCACTTTTATCTTGACTTCCTCATTTGAATATAATCTGTTTGCTTATGGGCCTATTTTATATAAACATCCCTAATGATTAGCATAGTGCTAGGCACAGATTTTTTTTTTTTTAATGTGCTCTTCCTCTCCCTTTTTCTCTCCCTCTCCCTCTCCTTTTTTCAGTTTTGCTCTTTCTCTTGCTCCATCATCATCATCATCATCATCATCATCATCATCTGCTTCTTCCTCCTCCTCTTCCTCCTCCTCTTCCTCTTCCTCTTCCTCCTCCTCTTCCTCCTCCTCCTCCTCCTCCTCTTCTTCCTCCTCCTCCTCCTTCTCCTCCTCCTCCTCTTCCTCCTCCTCCTTCTCTTCTTCTTGCTCCTCCTCTTCCTCCTCCTTCTTCTCCTTCTCCTTCTCCTCCTTCTCTGTATCTCTTTCTCTGTATTTCTGTGTCTGTCTGGCTCTCAGTATATAGCTCCATTGTCTGACTGTCTCATTCTCTCTTTCTCTGTCTCCTTTCTCTTCCTTGAATACATCAAAATATTCCCCATACTTGCCCTTTATTTCAGGTTTTTAAATAAAGTGTAGTTATACTTTTTGTTTCCTTTCTAACTGTTCATACCTCAGCCCCTCAAATCTGGATTCTATTCCTACAATTTTACTGAAACCAAATTCACTAAATACTTCCATAATGTTAAAATCACTGGTCTTTGCTTAGTCTTTATTTCCTTTCGAAAACTTTCGGCCTCATTTGGTACTTAGTTATGCATGGCTCAGATACTTTTATTTCACATATATTGCTATTTTTTTCCTTCTAACACTAGTTCAAGTTTTAACTTTTCATGATACATTCCCAAATTACCAATCTGACAGTAACTTCTTCCTGACCAAGTTTTATTTATTTAAATAAATTTACAATACATGATCCTTTGACTTGTACTCCATCCAGTACTTATTCCAAAACTCTCTTCAAGTTTCTATTTTCTTATCTAATTTATTTAATTTAATCTTTTGTTTTTTAAACAAACCTCAACTTTTATTTTAAACTCAACTTTGCATTTATTACATAATAACTTATACTACACCTATTTGCATACATTCTAGCCAAAATGATTCCTTGAAGTCATTAAATTGCAGTAATAGCCTTGTTGGAGCTGCTTTGTAAAATTAAAAATTAAAAAAAAATAAAATTAAAAAACTTTTAAAATATTTAAATAAGTAGTTTTTTTGATACGAACTCAAAAATTTTGTAATATTTCAGATATATTTATATGACATCTAAATTTATATGAATTGAAAACAAAGATTTTCTATCATTATTTCAATTTTTAACAGAATTTTAATAGTACAAAAATCTAACTTAAAAGAAAATAAGCAAGCAATTGAAATGAAAAGAAATTTAACATTATTATTATTTTTTTAATTAATTAATTCTGTGAATTAATTGACTGATATAGGGCAGCAATAAAACAAACAATGATATTTTCTCATCCTTTAGAACTTCAAAGAATTCATGACCTCATTGTTTTTCTCCTTCTAGAGCTGATCATGATCTATCTAGATCCTTCTTATCCTTGTAATTATTGCTCTAGTCTTTATATTATTCTTCACTTTTGTTTTATGGCTGGGTCATCTTTTCTCACCAAATATACCCTTGATTATACTATTTTTTTGTTGTTGTTGCTATTCATTTGTTTTCAGTCACTTCTGATTTTTCATGACCCTATTTGGAGTTTTCTTGCCATTTGTTTTTCTAGCTTATTTAACAGGTGAGAAAACTGAGTCAAATAGGGTTAAGGGATTTTCCCAAAATTACACATCTAATTTTGGAAACCATATTTAAATTCAAGAAGATTAATCTTCCTTACTCCTTCCCCAAGACTATATCCACTGCACAACTTATGTACCCTTGATCATAATACAACTCAGGTATAACTTTGACCATCCACTTTTATTCTCAGGGTTTGCTTACTCTCCCAGTCTGCACTTATACTGGTAATGCTGGAGTTCATAGGGGCATTAAAGGAAGCTTGTATTCAACTTCCTTTTCTTATCTTTTCTTTCTTTTTTTTTTTTTACTATAAGCTGAGTACATTCTCCCACAATTCAGAACAGTGTGTTCAGACTTAAAACATTATAGTAGTAAGACATATATAGAGCATGCACTTGTGATAAGATAAATCAGAATTCCTAGTACTACAAGGAGTTAGTTTCCTGTGTCCTCAAGAGTCCCATTGTAGGTTCCTACAGTCTCTTCACAGCCTTATTCTAAATTTCCATAGAATATCCCATAACATGAAACTGCTTGCAGCTTTCGATGTCCCATCTATATCTGGATTGTGAGTCTTTGCTCTCAACTGTATGCAGTGACTCCAACTGGTCTAATTGCTCTGAGAGATGATATATGAGAGTAGGAAATAGCTCTTCACTCTTACTTGGTAAAAGTTTTTTATTTTATTTTATTTTTTTATTAATTTTTATAATTATAACATTTTCTTTGACAATACATATGCATAGGTATTTTTTTTTTTTTACAACATTATCCCTTGTACTCCCCTCTGTTCTGAGTTTTTCCCCTCCTTCCCTCCACCCCCTCCCCTAGATGGCAGGCATTCTCATACATATTAAATACCTTATAGTATATCCTAGGTACAATATATATGTGCAGAACTGAATTTTGTTGTTGTTGCAAAGGAAGGATTGTATTCGTAAGGTAAAAATAATCTGGGAAGAGAAACAAAACAAAACAAAACAAAACAAAACAAAACAAAACAAAACAAAACAAAACAAAAAACAATGCTCACAGTCCATCATTGATCAATTGGAATGGGATTAGCTCTTCTCTATGTTGAAGATATCCACTTCCATTAGAATACATCCTCATACAGTATCGTTGTTGAAGTGTAGAATGATCCCCTAGGTCTGCTCGTTTCACTTGGCATCAGTTGATGTAAGTCTCTCCAAGCCTCTCTGTATTCCTCCTGTTGGTCATTTCTTATAGAACAATAATATTCCATAACATTCATATACCATAATTTACCCAACCATTCTCCAACTGATGGAAAAAAAAATCCATTCATTTTCCAGTTTCTAGCCACTATGAAAAGGGCTTCCACAAACATTTTGGCACATACATGTCCCTTTCCCTTTTTTAGTATTTCCTTGGGAGAAATACTAGCCCAGTAGTAGTATGGCTGGGTCAAAGGGTATGCACATTTTGATAACATTTTGGCCATAATTCCAGATTGTTCTCCAGAATGGTTGGATTCTTTCACAACTCCACCAACAATGCATTAGTGTCCCAGTTTTCCCACAGCTCCTCCAACATTCATCATTATTTGTTCCTATCATCTTAGCCAATCTGATGGGTGTGTAGTGGTATCTCAGAGTTGTCTTAATTTGCATTTCTCTGATCAGTAGTGATTTGGAACACTCTTTCATATGAGTGGAAATAGTTTCAATTTCATCATCTGAAAATTGTTCATATCCTTTGACCATTTGTCAATTGGAGAATGGCTTGATTTCTTATAAATTAAAGTCAATTCTCTGTATATTTTGAAGATGAGGCCTTTATCAGAACCTTTAACTGTAAAAATGTTTTCCCAATTTGTTACTTCCTTCTAATCTTGTTTGCATTAGTTTTGTTTGTGCAGAAACTTTTTAATTTGGTGTAATCAAAATTTTCTATTTTGTGATCAATAATGGTCTCTAGTTCTCCCTTGGACACAACTCCTTCCTCCTCCACAGGTCTGAGAGGTAAACCATCCTATGTTCCTCCAATTTATTTATGATTTCGTTCTTTATGCCTAAATCTTGGACCCATTTTGATCTTATCTTAGTATGTGGTGTTAAATGTGGGTCCATGCCTTCTCTTTTCTAAGGGTAAATCTATTGTAGGTAGGAGGAATATATTCCTCCTATTAATCCCTATAGTTCTAGGAACCTATCGATGTTCTTTATATTTACATGAATGTAGTTAATAACAGAGACATGAAAGATTCTTAAACATTTTAAAAATAATAAACTAAGGTAAAAAGAAAAAAAATCACACAGTTTGCTAAAATAGAAAACAAAAGATCAAAACACCACATTTTAT
Source organism: Sminthopsis crassicaudata (assembly GCF_048593235.1). Lineage (NCBI taxonomy): Eukaryota > Metazoa > Chordata > Mammalia > Dasyuromorphia > Dasyuridae > Sminthopsis > Sminthopsis crassicaudata. The sequence goes on from NC_133617.1 coordinate 201,798,932, forward strand.
TCCTAAATCCATGTCACATTTTCCTACCAATGAGCACAGTATTTAAGAGGGAGACTGGGCATATACTTATTAAAGTTTACAGATAGATATATGAGTGGAGAAACTCATATACTTAGGACAACTTATAAAAGTAATCTCTACCATTTAAAATTACTTTTCTGCTAGGTGTCCTCTTCTAGTCCTCATTACTATCCTGATAGACAAAGAGACTTTCCTTCTACTTTCATGCAAAACTATCACAAGCACTTCTTACTCAAAATCCTACCTTATTTCACACTGTGAGGAAAAAGAAAGAAAAGAAAAGAAAGTTATATTCTTTCAAGGACAATCCTTTCTCTTGAACTTTAAAACTACCAGGTTCCTCAAATGTACAAAGTACAAATGTACAAAGAACAGATTATGCATTTCAATTCCAGCCCTTAATTTATTACAAAAACATATTTTCCAGCAAAAGATGGAAAACCTGACTTTACCATTTTGTTTCTTCTTCATAAACCCAAGAAAGCACCAGGAGTCAACACAGGTACCCTTCGGCAATGCCCCTTCTTTCAGGTTGTAAATGGCACTTGAAAGCCATAATCATAAAAATAATGATAGCTCTTCATGCAATAGCAAAATTCATCTGTTTTCCAATGAGCTTCCAGGAGTTGCTCCAGACTTTGTCCAGACAATCAACATTTTTTTTTTTCTTTCCCAATCAGCAAGCTCCCAGCAAAGAAAGTAGTGATTTAGCTGTCTCAGTAGGAAGTATTCTAGATCCAACCCTTCCGCTTTTTGTGAATCCTCCTGCATTCATTTTATTTCACAGATGCTTCTTTTATTTTTTCTTGAGCCTTCTTATCAAAGCTTCTCCTGTATTTTCTTATTCATTAAATCAAACTCAACTGGATGTCAGTGACTCATATTAATCTTCTTAAGTACATTTGAAAAAATCCACCATGTTGTGAGGCATGAATCCAACAGATCTTATGCAATCTTCCCATAGACCCCAAATACGTATTTGATTACAGTTTTATCAGTCACAAGCTTTAAATTTCTGATCAGTTGAGCATAGATTAACAGATGACTCCATTTTATGCTTGTGGAGAAGCTGTAAGCCTGTGTTTCTGTGGTCTCTCCCAGATTTCAATAATAACAGAAATCAATTAAATCACCATCAGATTTGTTCCCTTTCATGTTGACATATTTTCCTTCTTCTAGTTTCATCTAAAAATCCTTTTGAGATGGTCTGGCTGAGCTGAGTCTACAACAAGCTCTCTTGAAGTTTTTAACAGGATGTAATGCCTATACCATTCTCTTATCTTTTATAAAATCTAATAAAATTATACTTTAAACATATTTCACCTTAGATCTCCGGGCCTTTTCATTTAGCAGTAACATAGTCTTCTGACTAAGCTGCTTTCTAGAATTATTCTGCTCCATAACTTCTTATGAGGACTGGCTTATATTGATTACATTTTGGAATTCAAAAAAGGCATATTTAATATCTTTTTTTGTAAATTGTCTTTAGTTTTATTCTCAAAAGTGGGAATTATTTTTTCCCCAGAAAACATTTTTATTAAACAAATTTACATAAAACTGCTATACTGATGTGAATTTATCTTCTTTTTACTTTTATCCTTTATTGTAAGTATTGTTTTTTTGTCTTTGTTCTAAGAAGGTCATGATATGATTACATACACATAGTTGATTTAAAAATGATTCCCACTTTGGTAACTAGTTGTTTCATGTCAGTTTTATTCTTAAATTTTTTTGTAGTTCATATATTGTGACTTCCAAGTTCACAGACACATACACATGTACATACATGTACATCTGTATGTAAACATATGAGTATGTATACTATGTGTATATATTTAGCTTCTTAATGCTCTATAGATTTAAGGTTACTGAATAATCTACAATCTTTTAGTTTTTTCTTTTTTCATTTCTTGATGCTGAAGCATTTTGAAAAATATTTTCAAAGTCATTTCCTGTGTTCACCTTGTCACCAAAGTCATTAGATAACAAGAAGGTAAAATAATTTCTTTTGAATAATTTTATCAAATTATTTTTATCAGTGCTCTACCTCTTGAATCTTTGGGGCAGGTGCTGTCATATAAGCTTTAATTATTTTCCTTTCATTATATTATATTTGCTTATATTCATAATTAACACTGCAAATTAAGTATCCCAGGAAGTTATGCTTCTGATCATTGCTGAGTCCATGCATGTGTATATTTTTGTATTGTGTATACATATATGTGTGTTTATATATTCATAAGCATATGAAATAATCTCACTGGTAAGTTAAGAAAAACATTAATGAAGATCAGGAAAGGCTTCTTTCAGAAAATGTGATTTTAGCTAATTTTAAGAAATCCAAGGAAACCAGAAGGTAGGAAGGAAAGCACTATGGGTATGGAGAAAATCATTGAAAATACAGCAAGTTGTGCATTGGAATGCTTTGTATAAAGAATAACAAGAAAGCCATAGTCATTGGATTTCTGACCACATACACGGAAAGGAGTAAGACATAGGAAGATTGAAATGACAGGAAGGGGCCAAAATACAAAGCGTTTTGAATCCAAAAAAGAGGGATTTATATTTGATCCAGGACTTATTAGGTAGTCACAGGAATTCATTGAAATGTATGGTCAGACCTACCCTTTATGAGGATCTTTTTGATGGTTGAGTGGGGAAGAACAGGAATGAAGAGGTCAGATAACCTAAGCATGAGGTAATACATTTCTTCCCTAGCATGATGTTAGTGTCAGAAAAGATGGGGGCATTTAGGAGAAATATTTAAAGTGCAAATCAATACGAGTTGGTAACCTATGGAATGAAGTGCTGAGTATATCATATTGGTTGTAAGCTTGGGAGACTGGGAGGATTATGTCTTTGATAATAATAGTAAAGTTCAGAAAAGAGGAAGCTTTGCAGGAAAAAAATAATGAGTCATTTAGTTTCATGTATCTCTGTGGTATTTACTTCGTTATTCAATGGATATTTGGAAATGGGTCACTAAGTCAGAAGAGAAGCTACAGGAGGTTAAATAAATACAATATTCACCATATAGAGTTACTAAATGAATTAGTTCATCAAGTGAAAGAATATAGTGGAAGAAGCGAATAGGACCAAGATAGGGACTTTTACTCACTTTTTTACAGTTATGAATTGGATGAAGATCTATCAAAGGACAATGAGAGCATAGTATGAGAATTAGGAGAGAGAGCAGTAGAAAGAAGAGAATACAAAGGAGTGAGACTGAGTAACAAAGTTAAAGTCTACTGAGAGTTTAAAAACATAAGTGTTCTGTATGACAATTAAAAGATCAATAAGTAACCTTGGAGAGAGCAATTTCAGTTGCATGATAAGGACGGAAACCAGATTACCCAGAGATAGAAGCTTAAGAGGAGCAGAAGTTCTGACAATGATAGTAAGATAGCCTTTTCATGTTAATTATTCATGAAGAGGAAGAAAGATATAGGGACATAACTAGGAGAGTTTGACAGATCATGTGAGGATTTTTTAACAGTTGGAGAGATTAAAAAAAAAAAAAAACATGTTTATAGACAGGATGGAAATCTGAGTTATTCAGAAATAGAAGTAGAATCATAGTTGTGCTTCAGAAATTAAATAATTTGTAACTTAATTAACATACTTTTGCATTTGAGTCTCTGCACACTTATTTATATCTTTGGATACATTGTTACTAGAAATAACCACAAAGCCTTTATCAGTTTAAGAGATTCTTCTAGATTTTTTTGAGTTTTTTAATATCTAGGATCACACATAGTGGAATTAATGAAGGAATGAAAAAGCATTTACAACAAGCTTCCCTTGTACAAAGTTCAGTGGTATGTTCTGGGGTATAAGAGGAAGAAAAGATTATAAGCCTTACTCTGAAGGGACTGATTCTCATAAAGAGAAAAAATCCACATTGAAGGGCTTAGCTTCAAAGAAGTTTGAAACTTCTGGTGATCCTTATGGTTCAGTAATAGACCAGAAGTTAAGTGAAGTAAAGGGTTCATTCTATCCATAGTACATCATTATCCATAACATGATGAACTATCACTATGGGGTTTTGTTTAGAAGACATATTTTTTAATACGTACCATTGTACATTAAGTGACAATGGACTTAATTCTGCTTAAGTTAGGTCACCTCTGATATTTATATTCCCCTTCAGCTGGAATAAGCAGAAACAGAAAAACAGCAGCAACAGATTTATCCATCCAAAGGCCATCTGTGGCCTTTTCTAATCTATGCTGTGACATTTCTGAGTTTGCATAGTTTTCAGTGGTTCATTTCTATTTAGACATCTCCAAAAATATACAAAAGTTCTATGGCTCCCTGTTAAAAAAAAATCATGCTTACACTCCAGGAAATTAACATTCACATTATATTTATCTTTCAGAACAGAATGAACAATGGTTTAGAATATGTACAATAATATGTATGTACATACATACATGTTTATATATATGGATATGTGTTATGTACATGTATGTGTCTGCATGTGTGTATGTCTGTGTAGTTATGTGTGTGTCTTTTTAATATGGACCTATCTCTTTTTTGAGGAAAGGGAAATGCTTAGAATAAAGTAGAAGCTGTGCAAAACAAGAATTCAGTAAGGGGAAACAATTACAATGAATACTTTAATCATTCAGCCTTTCCTTCCTCATATTGGAAGATAAAAATGTTAATCTTATACAGCTGAGTCAAGTCTCTATGTCTTATCTTCTATATTGTTATTCAGGATTATTTCATAAAATGTTATAACTGACACATATGTATATGTATATTATACACACACATACATACATATTTCTAAAATCTCAATGAGAATTGACACCTAATATCTAGGTGTCAGAAAGAACTAATTACACTGATGAAAATCTTAAGTCATTTCTTCATTCATAATATATATTTTTTCCTCTTATCTGTGGGTGAATTTTAAAATAAATGTGAATGTAATTAAATTGTCCTTGATTTAAAAACAAGCTTACTTGTAAGATCATTATAAAGTCAGACAATTGGTACTAGTAAGGAACATAGGAGTACTTCCCATTCATTTTTCATATGAGGAAATTAGCAAGATGCACAGTAGTGACCAACACCATCCCTTACTTACTGCTACATAAAATAGAGAAGGAGATTCATTGAGTACTTGCTTTGTTTTCCTAGATACTAGGGATATCTAGCCTATATAAAAAAAAGAAGAATGATAATCAAGATGCATGTGTATGTACTATTATCCTGTTTATTACTCTGAGTGCTGTAGAATATGCAAAGAAAAAGATCAATATGTACCATCAAAGAGTATTTAGTCTTAATTGCAGAGATAGTCTAACATTCATCAAATAATCAAAACTAGTACAAGATGAAAAAAAAAGAAAAAAAAGAAAAAAAAAAACACAAACATTAGCTAAATGATAGGGAGATTACTTTAGGATACAGTAGCCAGAGAAGTCTCCAAGAAGGAGAAAACATTTAAAGTGAAAGCATATTTAAGGATAGACAGGAGTTTTGATGGAAGATATGAGAATGGAGGGCATCTTACAAGGAAGGGAACAATAGGAGTGATGTAATTGATAAAAATGGATACAAAAACACATCATTCTGAAGCAGAAGAAAGTGTTTCCTAACCAAAGTTAAATGTGTTTCATATAACACTTAAAATAGCATAGGTTGTAAAGTAGTAAATTTCTTGAAAAAAGTAAGGGCAAGAGAATATAATGCTCAAAATCTTTAAATGTGATTCTAATCTTGAAATGATTTATATTTCATATTGAAAATTATAAAAAAAAATGCCTAATCAGTTTAAAAAAAATTATCTTACGAGATTCAACTTGTCTAGGTGGAAGCCAGTAAAGATATTTTTCATTCTCCCACCACATTGACTTTGTTAGGTTTTACTCCTACCCTGTGTTGTCTATTTATTTAGAAACTGAATTAGTATGTCTTTTATTTCTCTAACCAAGCCATTGATAAAATGTTTGAACAGATCATACTCAAAAATAATTTTTATGACTAATGGTAAGTATTAGCAGATACCACTGAATATAAAATGACAAAGTTTAATATATTTAATGTTCAAGACCTATACTTTTTTTTTGGTATGTAAAAAATAATTTGAGTAATTGTAAAAATAATTATGTATAAATGACATAACAATAATTTTCCTTATCATACATTATATTCTTTCACAAAGAATCAAAAGGGAGAATTTTTCATATCAATTATCAATCTACAATAGTTTTATATTCCCTTTATTAATTACTTCTGGCTGTTTTCACTAAATAACTTTTTCATATGTTTCTGTCTGGCAAACTAAGACTGAAGTGGCTTCCTGATAAATTCAGGGAAATGACTCCTTCAAATTATACCAATTCCTTCAAATGTCATCCAATAAAATAATGAATTCTTTAGCCTTGAGTGTTAAGTAGTAGAGGTAAACTATTCACGTCAGTAACACTAGAGTCTATAAAAATGCCTAAGAAGCTCAGTAAGGAAGAAAACTAAATGAAGGTTAAAAATACTGAAGGGAAAAAATTAAGAATGAGAATGACAGATTAAGTAAAAAAGGCAAAAAAAAAAAAAAAAAAAAAAAAAAAAAAGTGATGATATACAGAACAGTAGCATGGCACAAGCAATTGCCCAAAGTAATAGTGACATCAATGTCACACATAACTTATGGTCAATCAATATATCAGTCAACTGAGCATTCAATGATAAACATTCAAGAGTCTACTACATGCCAAATATAAACACATATATACACATGCAAATATTCAGGCATATCCCCAAAAATTTCTGGGAAGGCAGAGTAAGTTAAAAAATTCCAATATCTCCACATATTTCTCCCAAACAAGATCAAATAGCACCTAGTAGTGAATATAGAGCAGTAAAAACAAACAGGAGTTGGAGTAAAACAATAGTCCTCCTGGGACAACTGGAGACAACATGAAAAAAGGAATAGAAAGATTTGATCCATGTGAAATGTAAATATCCTCAGTCTAGTTCTACTGAAATAGCAAGCAGCAACCTCTGGGGTTAGCTGGATTGGGAGATATTCCTTGTCTAAGCCCCAGGAAATTTTATCTTCCTAATGCTGTGGAGAGTTTGGCATCTGACTTGGGTATATTTGGTATCTTCTGGTCCTAAGGGATACTAGGCTTAGCTATGCTGGTTAGAGGTGGCTTTAGACACAAACAAACCAGCACATGGCTGGTTCAGAAGCAGTGGAGCCCGGACACTGTTGGCTGAGGGCACTCGTAGGAGTGTGGAATTCTTGGTTTAAATTCTAAGCTAGATAAGAGACTTGAAGGAAAACCTTTGAACAAAGGCACTATCCCTCCACCACCTGGGACTAGAAGTGATTACCCTAACAAGCTCTTACGAATTTTTTTTCTTTTTCTTTTTTTTTTTTTTTTTTAATGAGCAGGCAAAAGAGAAAGAATACAAACAGCAAGTTATTATGGAATCAGAGAATGCCAGAGTTCATCTTCAGAAAAGGATACTGAAGAAAAACAAAACAAAACAAAACAAAAAACCTTTAATGCAGAGTAAAATCAAATGATCATGTGCCCAAAATAATTTATAAAGAACTCAAAAAAGAAGTTAAAAATTAAATGAAAGAGATTGAGGAAAGGTTTTTAATGGATATAAGAATAATTCAAATAACCAAGAAGATTATGAAAAAGAAAGTTAAGTCAACCGATTAGAAAAGAAGAATCTTTAGGAAGAAAATGACTTCTTGAAAACTAGAATTGATCAAAGGAAAGCCAGCAAAGCTATATGAGATGAAGAAATAATAAAACAAAGTATAAAGAATGAAAAAATTTAGGAGAGAACATGAGAAATATGATAAGAAAAAAACTGATATGGAGAACAAAGAAGAGAAAACATAAGAACAATAGGACTACCTGAAAACTACAAATAAAAAAAAAAAGAAAAGAAAAAAGGAATCTTGAAGGAATAATAATAATAAAAAAAATCCCTGAAGTATTAGAAAAAGAAGGGGAAATAGAAATTTAAAAAAAAAAATCACTGATTACTATCTGAAAGAAACCTTATGGAAAAAAACTTATAGAACTATCATAGTCAAATTCTGAAACTCCTAAGTCAAGCAAAAAATATTATGAGCAACAATAAAAAGAAATTAAAATATGAAGGCACCTAATTAGAATCACTCAAGAACTAGCAGTAGATACATTTAAAGATATCAGGTCTTGGAAGGTTACATACTGAAGAATAAAAGAATTGTAATTGTAATGTATATATGTGTATGCGTCTTTAAGTATATATGTACATATGTGCATGTGTATATAAATAAATCAATATATATATATATGTATATATATAAACACATATATGTGTGTATATATGTGTATAGGTTTATATGTAAACATATATAAATGCATACATAAACCTATGCTTAGCTGCTTAGCTATAGTCTGCTTTGAGGAAGTGGGGGAGGAAAGAAACGCTAAAAAAGAAAGAATTAAGTAAAAAGTGCACATTAGAGAATAAAAGAAAATCAACAACTAAGCAAAGATGGAAAGTTCTGAATATATTATTCTATTGTTATAATTTTATTATTTTAAATACTTTTTTGAAATGGAAATTTATTGTTACATGCATCCTTTCATGTTCTGCTGAGCACAACAGTGCTTTCCCCTCCATTTTTGTATTTTCCTTTTTTCCCGTTTTTAAATGAAAACAATTAAATTAAAAAAAAAACAATTAGGATTCTGGCTGAACATATCATATCTGGTAAAATTAAGCATGATCCTAAATGAAAAAAAAAAAATCAATAAATTTCCAGACTTTCAGGATTTTGTTTCAAAAAGATAAAAATTTAATAGAAAATGTCATGTTTCAAAAAAGAAATATAATACAACTTTAAAGTCAAATCAAAAGGGATTCAATAAAGACAAATAATTTTTATTTTATACATGGAAATATAAACCATATATTTAAGATTGTAATTAGCAATTGGATTGTTCAATAGAAAGATGCAGATAAAGCTGAGTATGATGAGATTTTAAAAAGATAAGCTATGAAGGAAACACAGAAGAATTAGATGTGGGAGGAGGTCTGGTATTTCTGAAACCTAATTTCTAATCTCATTGGGAATGAGTTAAAGAAAAAACCATGCATGTATATTTAGGAGAGTATAAAATCTTCTAATTTCATGAAGAAATAAGATAATATGGAACACATCAGGGTTAAAGAGAAAACAATATAAACATCTGGAAAAGAAATAAAAGTTTTCTAAATTCTAAAAGAAATAAGGGTGAGGGAATAGGATAAAGGAGCATGTATAGAAGGGTATGCAGATTAACAGGGAGAAGGATGGGGAGGAGAGAATAAGGGAGAAATCCTTAAGAAAAAAGGGAGTGGATAGATTACAGGTTGAATGAAAACAGAAGATTCAGGAAGGATAGGAAACACGAGATACACACAAACATAAGACTCAGGAGTAAAATTTATTAGGAAAAACAGCAGTAATGATTATGATTTCAAACATTTAAAGCTAAAATAGATGTAATTTAAAGAGAAAAAATAGGAAATAACAATATATACCATCCATATTAATCAATATTATTTTAGACTATTTAAAATATCCAGACAATGTAAGGTTGGAATAAGGACATCATGAGTTGGTAGATTTAGAAAATATAGAAAGTATCAAATTTATGATGGAAGATGTTACCACTGTCAGAGAAAAAAAGAGCAAACAAGCATAGTACCTTATAAAATAGATCTATATGAATATGTATATACACATAAATACATTTATATGTGTATGCATGAGTATGTAAGTATATAGGTATACACATATGTGTGTTTGCACGTATACACATATGTAGAATTTATATATAAATATATTTGCACTTAATTGTAGTCTTTGGGGGGCAAAGGTGAAAGAAGAAAAAAGAATATAGTAAAAAGTACACAGCAGAGGACAAAAGAAAATATACAAAGGGGCAAAGCAAAGAAGGTAGTTCTGATTACAATGTGTACTATTCATTATATAGGTTTTCTGGAAATGGAATTTTTCAAAAATTAATTTTATAATTATAATTTTTTGACAGTACATATGCATGAGTAATTTTTTTAATAACATTATCCCTTGTATTCATTTTTCCAAATTTTCCCCTCCCTCCCTCTACTCCCTCAGCTAGATGACAGGCAATCCCATACATTTTACATGTGTTACAGTATAACCTAGATACAATATATGTGTGTAAATCCAATTTTCTTGTTGTATGTTAAGAATTGGATTCCAAAGGTATAAGTAACCTTGGTAGAAAGACAGTAGTGCTAACAGTTTATATTCAATTCCCAGTGTTCCTTCTCTGAGTATAGTTGTTTCTGTCCATCATTGATCAATTGGAAGTGAATTGGATCTTCTTTATATGGAAGATATCCACTTCCATCAGAATATATCTTCATACAGTATTGTGGTTGAAGTGTATATTGATCTTTTGGTTCTTCTAGTTTCACTCGGCATCAATTCATTTAAGTCTCTCCAAACCTCTCTGTATTCATCCTGCTGGTCATTTCTTACAGAATAATAATATTCCATAACATTCATATACCATAACTTGCCCAACCATTCTCCAATTGATGGACATCAATTCATTTTGCAGTTTCTAGCTACTACAAAAAAGAGCTGCCACAAACATTTTGGCACATACAGGTCCCTTTCTCAACTTTAGTATTTCTTTGGGATATAAGCCAAGTAGTAGCACTGCTGGATCAAAGGGTATGCACAGATTGATAACTTTTTTGGGCATAGTTCCAAATTGCTCTACATAATGGCCAGATTCTTTCACAACTCCACCAACAATTCATTAGTGTCCCAGTTTTCCCACAACCACTCCAACATTCATCATAATTTGTTCCTGTCATCTTAGCCAATCTGACAGGTGTATAGTGGTATCTCAGAGTTGTCTTAATTTGCATTTCTCTGATCAGTAGTGATATGGAAAACTTTCATATGAGTGGATATAGTTTCAATTTCATCATCTGAAAATTGTCTGTTTATATCCTTTGACCATTTATCAATTGGAGAATGGTTTGATTTCTTATAATTTGGGAGTGTTCTCTATAATTTGGAAATGAGGCCTTTATCAGAACCTTTAACTGTAAAAATATTTTCCCAATTTGTTACTTCCCTTCTTATCTTGTTTGCATTAGTTTTGTTTGTACAAAAGCTGTTTAATTTGAAGTAATCAAAATCTTCTATTTTGTGATCAATAATGATATGTAGTTCTCCTTTGGTCACAAATTCCTTCCTCCTCCACAAGTCTGAGAGGTAGATTATCCTTTGTTCCTCTAATCTATTTATGATCTCATTCTTTATGACTAAATCATGGACCCATTTTAATCTTATCTTGGTATATGGTATGGGTCCATGTCTAATTTCTGCCATACTAATTTCCAGGTTTCCCAACAGTTTTTTTCAAATAATGAATTCTTATCCCAAATGATGGTTCTTTGGGTTTGTCAAACACTAGAGTGTTATAGTTGTACCCTATTTTGTCCTGTGTACCTAATCTCTTCCACTGATCGACTACTCTATTTCTTGGCCAATACCAAATAGTTTTGGTGACTGCTGCTATATAATGTAATTTTAGATCATGTACAGCTAGACCCTTCATCTGACTTTTTTTCATTAATTCCCTTGAAATTCTCAACCTTTTATTCTTCCATATGAATTTTGTTGTTATTTTTTCTAGGTCATTAAAATAGTTTCTTAGGAGTCTGATTGGTATAGCACTAAATAAATAGATTAGTTTGGGGAGTACTGTCATCTTTATTATACTCACTCGGCCTATCCATGAGCACTGAATGTCTTTCCAATTATTTAAATCTGACTTTATTTTTGTGGCAAGTGTTTTGTAATTTTGCTAATATAATTGCTGACTTTTCTTTGGTAGATGGATTCCCAAATATTTTATACTCTCAACATTTGTTTTGAATGAAATTTCTCTCTCTTGCTGTTGAATTTTGTTGGTGATGTATAAAAATGCTGAAAATCTATGTGTATTTATTTTGTATCCAACAACTTTGCTAAAGTTGTGAATTATTTCTAATAATATTAGAATCTCTGAGGTTCTCTAAGTATACAATCATATCATCTGCAAAGAGTGACAGTTTGATTTCCTCATTACCTCCTCTTATTACTTGAATCTATTTCTTGACTCTTATTGCTCTGTATAGCTTAATACAATATTGAATAGTAATGGTGATAGTAGGAAACCTTGTTTCACTCCTGATCTTACTGGGAAAGGTTCCAGTTTATCTCCATTACATATTATGCTTACTGGCAGTCTTAAATATATACTTCTGACTATTTTAAGGAATAGTCCCATTTATTCCTATACTCTCAAGTGTTTTTAATAGGAATGGATGTTGTATTTTATCAAATGCTTTTTCTGCATCTATTGAGATGATCATATGGTTTTTATTGATTTGATTATTAATATCGTCAATTATACGAATAGTTTTCCTAATATTAAGCTAGCCCTTCATTCCTGGTATAAATCCTACTTGATCACAGTATACTATTCTGGGCATGACTTTCTGAAGTATTTTTGCTAATACCTTATTTAAGATTTTAGCATCAATATTCATTAAGGAAATTGGTCTATAATTTTCTTTCTCAGTGTTCAACCTACCTGGTTTAGCTATCAGTAGCATGTCTGTGTCATAAAAGGCGCTTGGTAGGAAGCCTTTATCCCCTATTTTTTCAAATAGTTTATATAGCACTGGGGCTAATTGTTCTTTAAATGTTTGGTAGAATTCGCATGTAAATCCATCTGGACCTGGGGATTTTTTCCTGGGAAGTTGATTAATAGCTTGTTCTATTTATTTTTTCTGAAATGGGACTATTTAAGCAATTTGCCTCCTCTTCCATTAATCTAGGTAGCCTATATTTTTGGAGGTGGTCATCCATTTCACTTAAGTTATCAAATTTATTGGCATAAAGTTGGGCAAAGTAACTGATTATTTCTCTAATTTCCTCTTTATTGGTGGAAAGACCCCCCTTTTCATTTTTAAGACTAACAATTTGATTTTCCTCTTTCCTTTTTCTGATCAGATTTACCAAAGGTTTATCTATTTTATTGGCTTTTTCATAAAACCAACTTTTAATTTTATTTATTAATTCAATAGTTTTTTTTTTTTTTTGTTTTTTTTTTTTTTTTTACTTTCAATATTATTGATTTCTCCTTTTAATTTTAGAATTTCAAGTATAGTTTTTGGTTGGGGGGTTTTAATTTGGTCTTTTTCTAGCTTTTTAAGTTGCAGCCCCAATTCATTAATCTTCTCTTTCTCTATTTTATTCAAGTAAGCTTCTAAAGATATAAGATTTCCCCTTATTACCACTTTAGCTGAATCCCACAAATTTTGGTATGATGTCTCATTATTATCATTTTCTTGGGTGAAATTATTAATTGTTTCTATAATTTGCTGTTTCACCCAGTCATTATTTAAGATGAGATTATTTAGTTTCCAATTATTTTCGGTCTATTTACCCCTAACTTCTTATTGAATGTAGTATTTATTGCATTGTGATCTGAGAAGAAGGCATTTATTATTTCTGCCTTACTGCATTTAATTTTGAGATCTTTATGTCCCAATATATGGTCAATTTTTGTATAGGTTCCATGAACTGCTGAGAAGAAAGTGTACTCCTTTCTGTCTCCATTTAGTTTTCTCCAAAGATCTATCATACCTAGTTTTACTAATGTTCTATTTACCTCTTTAATTTATTTCTTATTTGTTTTGTGGTTTGATTTATCTAATTCTGAGAGTGCAAGGTTGAGACCTCCCACTATTATAATTTTGCTGTCTATTTCTTCTTGCAACTCTCTTAACTTTTCCTTTAGGCAGTTAGATGCTATACCACTTGGTGCTTATATGTTTAGTATTGATATGGCTTCATTGTCTATGCTACCTTTTAGCAGGATATAGTTTCCTTCCTTATCTCTTTTAATTAGATCAATTTCTGCTTTTGCTTGATCTGAGATTAGGATGGGCACCCCTGCTTTTTTGGCTTTACCTGAAGCATAATAGGTTCTGCTCCAACCTTTTACTTTTATTCTGTATGTATCTCCCTGCTTTAAGTGTGTTTCCTGTAAGCTTATTGTAGGGTTCTGACTTTTGATCCATTCTGCTATCCACCTTCGTTTAATGGGAGAGTTCATTCCATTCACATTTACAGTTAAAATTACTAATTCTGTTTTTCCTGCCATCATATTATCCCCTGATTATGCTTTTTTCCCTTGTTCCCCCTGAACTCCTTCCCCAGTATTTAATTTATGGGCCCCACTTGTCACACGCAGCCCTCCCTTTTTAGTATCCCTCACCCCTCTTTTTAAGTCCCTTCCCCTTTCTTATACCCTTCCCTTATTCCCCTTTTCCTTTTAGCTTTTCCTCTCCCCCCCTTATATTGATGTGACAGAGAATTCACTGAAAAACAAATATGTCAATTATTACTCTTTGAGCCTACTCTGAGGAGAGTAAGATTCACACAATGTTTCTCCCCCTCTCTAAATTTCCTCAGTTGTGGTAGATTTTCCATGTCTCTTGTTGGGATGTATTTTCCCTCTTTTTATCTCTCCTTTCCCTTTTTCTGAGACTATCTCCTTCCCTTTACTACATCCCTTTTTTATGTTATATCAGCAAAATCAAATTATCCATGTGGACTTTCTGTATATCCACAACAGAGATACAGTTCTCAAGAGTTCTTTTTACCTTTTTTCTTCTTCTCTTCATTCTTGTGGATATAGTTCAATATTTTTGTTTAAGTCTGTTTGTTTGTTGTTTTTTTTTTTTTTTTTTTTTTTTTTTTCTTAGAAACAAATGGAATTCCTCTATTTCATTAAATGACCTTCTTCTTCCATGGAAGAAAATGCTAAACTAAGCTGGGTAGTTTATTCTTGTTTGCAATCCTTGTTCTTTTGCAATTCAGAATATCAGGTTCCAGGCCCTGTGAACTTTTAATGTGGAGGCAGCCAGATCTTGTGTGACCCTTATTGTGGCACCTTGATATTTGAATTGTTTTTTTTTTTTTTTCCTAGCTGCTTATAATATTTTTTCCTTAGTTTGATAGTTCTGCAGCTTAGCCACATTGTTTTGTTAAGTTCTTTTTTTTTAGGGTTTTTTTTTCAGAAGGTGTTCGATCAATTCTGTCAACACCTATTTTCCCTTCTGTTTATAGGAAATCATCAATTTTTTTTTTTTGTTTTATTTTGTTTGACTGATTCTTGGTATCTCAGTGAATCATTCATTTCTATTTGTTCAGTCCTGATTTTTAATGAGTTATTTCTTCATTCACATTTTTTAGTTCTTTTTGTATATGTCCAATTGAGTTTTTAAATGAATTATTTTGCTTTTTGAATTTTTTTGATTTCACTAATTTTTTAGTCAGTTATTTTCTTTTTCCAAATCACAAATCCTAATTTCTTGATTTTTTTTTATCATTTTCAATTCAGAAATCCCACTTTCCTGTGATTTTTTAACCTTTTCTAAATCACAAAATTTGTGTCCCTGCACCTCCTGTGAATTCTTTATTTTTTCCAACTCAAATTTCAGTACATTGTTATTCTCTATCATAGCTTCTCTTTCCCTTTCCCCATTTTTCTTCAAACTCTCTTGACTTTTTAATAGTCTCTTGTAGGAGAGAGTTATGTGATGGAGGGCAGGTATCATTCCTCTTTAGGGTGTAATCTGAAGACTCTCTGCTGTTAGCCTCCTGGGGGTTGGATAACTGCTCTTTCTCTGTATAAAAGGTGGAAGTCATTCTCTTCAGCTTCTTACTCATTGTTAACACTCTGTAGGTGGTCTGCCCTTGGGATAAGATATTTATCAGCTTCCTCCCAGAGCAGGGATAGGATACAGCAGTCCTGTGTCTGGGCTAAGGGAGAGCTCTGGGAGAGAGTTCCCCTCCCCCACCAAAATGCCTCAGAGGTGGTTATCACTGCTGTGCTGCTAGGAGTGCCAGTGAAGGACCCCCGCTGTGTAGCCTAATAACTGCCCTGAGGTTTAAGGCTGAACAGTGAAAGCATCACAAACCCCAGCCAAAGCCTCCAGTGTGGCCGTGGATATTAGTAGCTGATGTGAAAAGCCTCTGCACTCAAACTGGAAGTGTCTACCTGGAAACTATGGTCCCTGCTACAGAGGTTCCGCTTCTCTGGGAGTTCTGCTGCTGCTAGAATTCCACTCCCTCAGGCTGAGCCCCACAATATGTGATTAGAGGCTGCGCTGGGCTGTGTCCCCTGCTGTTCAGGTTCTTTTTTTTTTTTTTTTTATTCATTTTTCCAAATTATCCCCTCCCTCCCTCCCCCCAATGGCAGGTAATCCCATACATTTTACATGTGTTACAATATAACCTAGATACAATATATGTGTGTAAATACCATTTTCTTGTTGCACGTTAAGTATTAGATTCCGAAGGTATAAGTAACCTGGGTAGATAGACAGTAGTGCTAACAATTTACATTCGCTTCCCAGTGTTCCTTTTCTGGGTATAGTTATTTCTGTCCATCATTGATCAACTGGAAGGGAGTTGGATCTTCTTTATGTTGAAGATTTCCACTTCCATCAGAATACATCCTCATACAGTATTGTTGTTGAAGTGTATAGTGATCTTCTGGTTCTGCTCATTTCACTCAGCATCAGTTGATGTAAGTCTCTCCAAGCCTCTCTGTATTCCTCCTGCTGGTCATTTCTTACAGAGCAATAATATTCCATAACCTTCATATACCATAATTTACCCAACCATTCTCCAACTGATGGACATCCATTCATTTTCCAGTTTCTAGCTACAACAAAAAGAGCTGCCACAAACATTTTGGCACATACAGGTCCCTTTCCACTCTTTAGTATTTCTTTGGGATATAATCCCAATATGCTGTTCAGGTTCTTAACTGCTCTAAGGAAAATCCCCGGACAGCAGAAGGCGCCTGCACAGCCATGCTGAGATTGATGCTAGGACCCTTCTGGATTGGGGTGGTTCTAGGA
The DNA here is from genome assembly GCF_048593235.1 of Sminthopsis crassicaudata. Taxonomy (NCBI): domain Eukaryota; kingdom Metazoa; phylum Chordata; class Mammalia; order Dasyuromorphia; family Dasyuridae; genus Sminthopsis; species Sminthopsis crassicaudata. Next base: position 201,815,957 of record NC_133617.1, read on the forward strand.
TGTGGCTTTATATTTAAAGTAGCTTGATTTCGCTTCTGATCTGTTGTTGAATAAGCAAAGAAGAGCTATCAGCCTGTGCCAGATTTCTCTATCTCAGTGGCTTCTCTAATCCCAGAGTTCTCCACAACCTGTTTGACACAGTGTGGCAGCTCTTAATCCAAACCTGTCTGTCCTGATTTTTTATTTTCCTCCCCTCAGAACTGAGCTTTTCTGTTGAAATTCCCCAATTCTCTTCAGATGGTAAGTTGTGCTTCTGTTCCTTGTGGTTTTTATCCATCCAGTATTATTTTTGAGGCTGATTTAACTAGTTGGTATTGAGGGAAGAAGGGAGCTTACAATCACGTTTATCTTCTCTGCCATCTTGGCTCTGCCCCCCTGGAAATGGAAATTTATTGCTTTATGTTTTGTAATTTCTTTCATGTACTGCTGTCATGTGGTAATTTTTTTTTCTTTTTCTATAATTTATTTAACTTTTAAATTAATGTTCTTAAATAAAAAGTAAGGGTGATTCATGTTAAGTAAAAAAAATACATATACTCAAATATTGGCACAATAAAAACAAATGAATTGAAATCCATTTATAAGTTCAAATCACAGAAAGATCCCGGAAGGAAGAGGGAAAAGAAGATTAAAAGAAAGTTCAAAGAAAAGGAATGATTAAGAATAAGAATGACAGATTAAATGAAAGAAATAAGAATTGAGAATAGGAAAATAAGCCATTATTAAGAAGATGCTATTATAGTCATCTTGAAAATTGCATTGCTCACTTGTTTTTATAGGCATAAGATTGCTTTTATTATCAAGTAGTATGCATAATTCTACATTAGTCATGGTTTGTGAAAATTATGTTGTAATCATGTAATATTAAGTAGCAAGTTATCCTCAAAAAAGATTAATTCAAAGAATCTAGGTACAATTTTCATGATTGTCTTTAAAAACCGTTCCCATCTTTATCCAGATCTATATAATTAACAAGATCCAACTATGTAGGCAATCCTACCCTCACTTACCAAAGGTCAGTTGTTTACATATTATAATGGTATCAGCTCTCCTAAATTCTAAGTGTCAGACTTCACCTTAAAGTTGAAACTACTTCTCTTTAGTACTAGTTTAATAATTTAGTAACTACTATTTTAGCAGTAGCTAACTGCTACAGTAAAAAGAGTGGTATCTAGAAGTAAGAAAAGCATACCTACCAATACACTGGCACAAGATATCTTCTATCTCTTCTCCTTCACCCCTTTTTTGTCTGATAAAATACCGGAGGAACATTAATAATATCCCACTAATGAGTCCTCTTGCTTTGGTCATTTGTGATTGACAAGAATTGGAAGCAGTGATTCATGACTTTGCAAATCTGATTACTTAGAAATGGAGATTGATAAAGGTTAAATTTATTCTGAAATTTGAGATTCTACCATGTTATAGAGCTTTTCTGACATTCTGAAAAATGATATTTTAAAAACATATTTTAGAGGAAAGAATTTTCATCATAAAATTAGGAAACCTGGATTCTTCAACTTTATTAAGTCCATTATGAGGAGTATGCTATTTTACTTCTTTAACCACATTTTTATTTTCTGTATAATGGTGGTAGGAGGATTGTTAAATGTTTTGTAAAAAAAGTTTGGTGGAAAATACATTTTACACTTTTATGTGTAAAGAAAAGTCCTATTATCAGTAACTATAGATTTCCTTGTTCAGTTCCTGAGTTCATCATTAGTATATTTTCAAGTGTATATTTTTTTCATTTCTACCCTATTAAACAGGAGATTATCTGGAAAATCTAAACCGAAGATTTTGAACATTTCTTTATCTATTGTGAAAGATACTAGACTCTCTCATCATTTTTTTTTCCCTTTTCTGAATTTCTTTGACAAACTAAAATTCTTTATTAACTTTAGAAATGAGAAAATAAAAAAACAAAGAACAAATGACAACCATTTTATTTGAAGTTTGAAAAAATGTCTAGAATTAAATATTTCATGATACTAACCTAATTCCACTGTATTAGCTTTAGTGAAAATCTGTCTTGGGAAAGATCAAAACCATATTTTGTTTTCTTCTCACATAAACACAGAATATCAGAACTCATAGGTCATCCATTCTACCCTATATATGAATAAGTATACAACTTCTGCATGAAGACACTGAGTCAACTACATCTTAAGACAGAATCATCTATTTGTGTATATCTCTGATACTTGTGGAAGTTAATTATGGAAAATACAAGTTACAAAACAGAAATCCCATTTCTGTGGAGTTTTTTTTTTTTTTTTTTCCAATTCCCCTTCATTTTGGTCACACAGCATTTCTTATTGCAAAGTAATTTTAAAAAGAAATGCATTAGATCTATTAATATTATATTACAAAATTCCAAATCATAGCAATTATGTTTAATATTTGCATAATATACATACAAGCACATACATATATTCATACATATATAGGTAGATACAGGTATAGACATAACTGGGGAGAATGTCTACTTCTATGAAATTACATTGAGAAAGTTTATATGCATGTACAAATACATACACTCACATATTACCAATGTAAATATGTATACACGTGTGTATATGTATGTGTGTGTGTGTGTGTGTGTGTGTGTGTGTGTGTGTGTTTCCTCCCTCTACTGTGATTGTATACTACTGCCATGCCAGGAAACATTCATTTCCATTTCAATTGTCTTAGGAAGATTCTGAAGATAACTTGGTAAGGTAAGATTTCACACACTGGGGGCATATTTTGAGCTGAACTATCTAGCATTCAAACTGTACTGCAGATGTGCTCATTACATTGAATAATAAATATACAATTTTTAAAGAAAGAACTATTTTATTGAAAACTCACACAGGCAAGTGCTTATATGGAGATAGAAAGAAGCAATCCAAGAACACTGAAGGGCTCTATAAAGGAAAAAGAAGAGTAGCTATCCTAAGCTCAGAAAAAGTAAAGGCAAAAAATAGGCCTTATTAACAGAGAGAAGGAAGGAAACTATATCTTGCTATAGACAATGGAGCTATATCACACGGAACCTCTATGCATCTCAACTATTCTTTCTTTTGGTTTTATTTTTTAATTAAAATTTACAAACGATAATAGCTTTTTAATTTTGAAAATACATACAAAGATAGTTTTCAATATTCACTGGTGTAGAACCTTCAGTTCCAAATATATCTTTCTATGCTCCCCATCTCCCTCCCCTAGACAGCAAGTAATCCAATATAGGTTAAAAAACGCAACTCTTCAAAACATATTTCCATATTTATCATGCTGCACAAATAAAATAAGATCAAAATAAGAAAAACAAACAAACAACAACAACAACAAAGTTGAAAATACTATGCTGGAAACCATATTCAGTCCCTCTCTCCATCTTCATAATCCTCTTTCTGGAAACTGAAGACAGCTTTTTCCATCATAAGTCTATTGGAATTAGCATCCAAATTCTTAAAGGAGAACTTAAGAGAGATACTAAAACAAATTGACAACAAAATTATACTAGTGGGGGAGTTCAACTGTCCCTTCTCAGAACCAATTCTGATTGAAAGTAAGGTTCTTTCACTTAAACTCTTCTCCCTTTTGCCCCTCCACTGTAAAAGGTTTTTCTTACCTCCTTTTATGACAGCTAATTAAAACCATTTCAATTCTCCCTTTCCCTTTCTACCAGTACATTTCCCCCCCCTTAATTAAATAATCTAAAGAAACTATTTCTTCATACTCAACTAATATACTTATAAACTCTGTTTATATATATATATATATACATATATATATATATATATTTTCAAACTTCCATAATAATGAGAAAATTCTAATAAGTATATCATCCCCTCATGTAGGTATATAAAGAGATAAACCTAATTAATTCCCTTATGATATCACTTTCCTGATTACCTCCTTATGCTTCTCCTGAGTTCTGCATTTGAATATAAAATTTTACGAATTAGCTCTGGTCATTTCATCACAAGGGCTTGAAAATCCTCCATTTCATTGAATGTCCACCTTTTCCTCTGAAGGATTAAGCTTCGTTTTACTGAGTAGGTGATTTTTGGTAGTAATCCTATCTCCATTGCTCTCCAGTATATTATATTCCAAGTCCTCTTATTTTTTTATGGGTAGACTCTTATAAATCTTGTGTTATCCTGAAGGTGTTTCCATGATATTTCTTTCTGGATGCTTGCAATATTTTCTTCTTGACCCTGGAATTCAAGAATTTGGCTGTGATATTCCTGGTAGTTTTCCTGTTTGGGGTTTTTTCAGGAGGTTATTGATGTATTCTTTCAATTTCTGTTTTACCCTCTCTTTCTCAAATATCAGGACATTTTTCTGTGAAATGTTCTTGAAATATGGTGTGCAAGCTCTTTTTTTCTTATTACATTCAGGTTGATTAATATTTTTAAAAATTATTTCTCTTGGGTATCTTGTCCAGGTTAATTATTTTTCCAATGAGATATTTCACATTATTAGTTCTTTTTTGCTTAGGCTTTATGCTATCTTGCATTCTCATAAAGTCATTAACTTCCAATCTCTCAATTCTATTTTTAAGCAATTATTTTCTTCAGCAAGCTTTTTAACCTACTTTTCAATTTGGCTAATTTTGCTTTTTAAAATATTCGTCTCCTCCTTAGCTTTTTATATTTCCTTTTGCACCACTCTCAATTCTTTTTCTACTTTTTCCTCTATCTCTCACACTTTATTTTGAAAAATCCCTTTTGAACTCTTCCATGACTTGACCTACTTTTCTTGAAGGCTTTGAAAATAGGAGCTTTGGCTTTGTTGTCTTCTTCTGTGTTTGTGTTTTGAGCTTCCTTGTCACCATAGTAACTTTTTAAAGTAACTAAAAAACTACAAGAGACAATTAACAACTTTACTAAAGGTACAGGATACATAATAAATCCACATTTCTAGTGTTACCCACAAAGACCAGCAGCAAGACATTTAAAGATAAATCCTGTTTAAAATTACTATAGATAATATAAAATGTTTGGGAGTCAACCTGTCAAGACAAAGTCAGGAACTATATAAACAAAATTACAAAACACTTTTCACATAAATAATATTCAGATCTAATCAATTGGTAGAATATCAAGTTCTCTTGGGTAGGCTGAGCTAATATAATAAAAATGACAGTTCTATTAAATTAATCTACTTATTCAGTGCCATATCAATCAAACTCCTAAGAAAATATCTAGAAAAAATAACAGAGTTCATCTGGAAGAACAAAAGTTCAAAAATTTCAATGGAATTATGAAAAAAAATACAAAAGAATGTGATTTATCTGTGCCAGACCTAAAACTCTATTATAAAGCAATGGTCATCAGAACCATTTGGTACTAGCTAAGAAATATATCAATTGAATAGGTTAGGTCACAAGACACAATAATCAATGTCTATAGCAATCTAGTATTTGATAAACCCAAAGACCCCATCTTCTGAACTCACTATTTGATAAAAATTGCTGGGAAAATTGGAAATTAGTTAGGATGAAACTAGGCATTGACCAATACCTAACAGCCTATACCAAGAAAAGGTTATAATGGGTTCATGATTTAGACATAACAAGTGATTATTATCAAAGAAGGAAAATAGAACAATTTGAAATTCAAAATAGATAATTTTGATTATTTAATTAAAAAGTTTTTGTACAAACAAAACCAATGCCGAAAAGATTAGAAGTGAAGCAGAAAACTAGGGGAAATCTTTACATCTAAGGAATCTTTTAAAGGCCTTATTTCTAAAATATATAGGGAATTGACTCACATTTATAAGAATACAAGCCATCCTCCAAGTGATAAATGGTCAAAAGAAAGAAAGAAAGAATGAAAGAAAAAGAAAAAAAAAGAGGAAGGAAGCAAGGAAGAAACAAAAAAGAAAGAAAGCTACTATGGTGACAGGGAAGATCAAAACAGCTCAGACAAGGACAAAATGTCCACAGGGGAAATCTCAAAGAGTGATATGGCTTGGTCTTAAGCCCAAAGAGGCTTCTTGAAAATGCTTATAAAAGACTAAAAGGCAAATAAGCAAGATAGAAGAGAAAATGGGAAAAGAAATGAGAAATATGCAAGAGAGCATCAACAGTAGGGAAAAGGAAAGCAATTCTTGAAAAAATAAAATTGGCCAATGAAAAAATTGTGATAAATATTAACTTAAAATAAATTCCTTGTTACATACTTTTAAATTCAATGTTGTAATTTTAAAATGTCTCATTTCGATCTTTTGAACAGTCTTGCTCTAAGAAAAACAATCTTGACTAAAAACAAGAACAACCAAAATATATGTCTATTATTTATCCTTCTGGATTACATGTTGGTGGTTTTTTCCTTTTTTTTTTTTTTTTTTTTTTTTTTTTTTTTTTCATTTTAGGAGATTTTTCTGTGGTACTTTCTTTCTCATGCTGCTGAGTTCTGTGTGTCTCAGTTCTTAACTTGTCCCTATATAACAAGGACTGACTCAATCAATAAATATTAATCTATTATGCCAGGAGCTGTTCTTAGTACTGGAGATACAATATAATCAATAAAATAACCCCTACTCATTGAATTTATATTAATTAGGAATACCATTTTAATATGAGTGGATGACTGTTCTTTTCCTTCTGGAAAACCATTCTTTGATCAAATCCCCAGGAAGGACTGAATTATTTGAAACAATTAACAGAAACTTGCTTTAGGATATTAATATTAGAATTTAGTTAATAAAAGTCTCATAGACAAACACTTTCATTTAAATATAGACAAATAGGCCTAGAGGTTAAATCATTTGCTCTAATTAACACAACCAATAAATGGTAACATCAGAACCTGAAATCAGATCTCTTATGTTAAGCACTTTTTATATGCTGAATATAGAACTCATATATATTATAAATACCTATTGTCTTTGAAAGCACTCTCCAACAATAAACACTGAGTGAAATTATTGACCTGGAAAAGCCCTCAATAAATTCTAGTCAGAGTCAGGAGGAAAGAGTCTAGTACAGAGAGAAAAACCATTGGTTTTGAGATAGAAGGACTGAATTGTATTTACTATTTATTTCCTTTACACTGGGCAAAACACTTTACATATTGGAGAGGCAAATTTTTATTGTATAAAATGACTTTGTTGGAATAGATCTCTTAGTGTTCTTCTAACTCTAACATTCTATCTAATTTTACAGAAAATGACAAAAACTATTACAAGAATAACAACAATGATGTTGTTAAATGAAGATAACTAGCATCTATATAGTGCTTTAAGGTTTGCTTTATATTTATATTTGTTATTTCTCTTAGTCCCCATAATAACCCTGGGAGAACAGAGGCAATATTATCCTCATTTTATACATGGAGAAGAATGAGGGATCAAGTGCTTGATAGGCACTTATGAAATGGCCTGGGCAAGATTTAGAAGTGAGGCCTTCCTGACTCCAAAACCAGTGCTCTCTCCATTGTGTAACTGAGATCCAAAGCAGCTCTGACCAAAATCATTGGGGAAGTCTGGGCTAAGTTATCAATATAAATAGCCTACTTAAAAAAATAAACAAACAAACAAACAAAAAAAAACCTACCCTTTAAAATTATAAGCGTTTATTTTCTTTTTTACTGAAATTACTAATAATTTAATTAAAGTCAGAGACAGGCTCAGCTAGATGCGCAGTTAGAGCACCAGCCCTGAAGTAAAGAGGAACTGAGTTCAAATCTGACCTCAGACGCTTAACACTTTCCAGCTGTGTGACTCTGGGCAAGGCACTTGACCTCAATTGCCTCAGCAAAAAAATAAAAAAACAAATCAACTCTGACAAAAATTTAAAAAAAATAAATAAACAAAACATCAAAGTTTGTGAGTTGAAGCCAAAGCTGCACTAAAAGGAAATTTTATATTTATAAACAATTATATCAATAAAAAATAAAGAGCAGATCAAAAATTGAGCAAGCAACTACAATAAACTAGAAAAACAGACCATCAAAAATCCCAGGGAAATACCAAAATAGATATATAGATATCTAGAAAAATCAAAGGAAAGATTAATAACACTAAAAGTAAATATTGAATTAATAACAACATTTAGGACTGATTACATGACAAAAAACCAACAAACAAACAAACAAACTAAAAAAACAAACAAAAAAAAAAAACAGTAAAACAGATAAACCACTGGCTATTTTGATTTCAAAAAAGAAAGAAGAAAACCAAATTGCTAGTAAAAAAAAAAAAGAAAAGGTTAAATGCATAATCAATAAAGATGAAACCACAGGAATCATCAAGAGCAATTTTATCCAAGCATATAGCAGAAAAAGAGAGAGAGAGAGAGAGAGAGAGAGAGAGAGAGAGAGAGAGAGAGAGAGAGAGAGAGATGATCTAATAACCTATATCAAATGGATGAATATCCACAAAAACATGAATTGACAAGATCAACAGAAGAGAAAACAAAATGCTCATAAAACACTGTCTTATAAAAAAGAAATTGAACAGCCATAAATGAGCTCCCCAAGGAGGGAAAAAGAATTCAAGAATTGATGGATTTAGCTCTAGAGAGTTGTTAGATAATGTTCAAGTTTAAATTAAGCACCTCATTTTACTTCTTCATAAATAGTAATTTTAAAATTAAATAAAAAAAAACCTTTGAATTCCTCATTATAGTAAAAGATTAATTAAAGTGAGCAACAGATACAAATTACTTTAATTATTTTCTCTTTATTTCATTTTATGGTATTGTGTAAATAGGATTAATCCACTGTTCAAAATATCATGGAAATTCTGTAAGCATTTATTCAAACATATCATTTTAAATAAGGAAACTTAAAGACTGTGTTCAATTTGTGGCCATTAAAAACATTTTAAAAAATCAGTGAACCTTTTAATTTTTGAGTTGATGATAACAATTTTTAATTAAAGCTTTTTATTTTAAAAATATATGCATAGATAATTTTCATCATTCACCTTAGCAAAATCTTGTGTTCCAAATATTTTTCCTTCCTTTCCACTACCTTTTTCCCTAGACAGCAAGTAATTTAACATGTGAGATTTTCTACACATATGATCATGTTGCACAAGAAAAATCAGATCAAAAAGAAAAAAAAATAGAAAGAAAACAAAACAAAATGCAAGAAAACAAAAATTAAAAAGATGAAAATACTATGTTTTGCACCATCCTTAGTGCCCATAGTTCTCTCTTTAGGTGCAGAAAAATAGGTAGTTCTAAATATAATGACCCTAGGTTCTCTATATTATTGTTTCTATGTCCTGCAGCCTTATTTCTACCAAAATTTACCATATCCATCTTTGTATCATTTATGTTTAATTATTTGCTGGGCATAAGAAGAAAAGTACCACATATTTTAATCTGCTTTTCCTTGTATATTGGTGATTTTTAGCAGATTTTAGTATGGTTATTTTGGAATACATGGGAGCTATTTGACAGTGACTGATGGAGATCCAACCCAGAATGGATCTACTTTTATGAGAGGATGATATAAGGAGACTGAGAGGCCATTGTGTTGTCTGACCTCTCTTCTCTTCCCTCTGCCTTCAATTTATCTCATTCCCAGTTCACAACACCTGTGTCAGCAAAGGCTGCCTTGCTTCAGAGGTTATTATCCACAGCTGTGGAAACTCTCAGAGAATTGACTGGTCCCTCAAAACTAACCCGTTTTTTTGTTTTTTTTTGTTGTTGTTTTCCCCCCACAACATGGTCTGCACATTGAGGAATGCAAGCAGCACTTTCACTTCTGGATAGTTGTAGCAGGTGTTGATTGAGGCAAACTTTCAAATGGAGAAGAAAACTGTAGTAAGAACAGGCATTTAAGTCTCTTATCAGTCTCTTAGCTTGGCACTTTGATGTGTTGGTCCATTTAATTATCCTGACTAAAAAAAGTCTTATTGGGGCTCTTCTTCCTTAACTCTGGAAGGATCCTTCTCAAGAACAGCTCTGGTTCTTCTTGTAATTCTTCTCATCTTCTATCCCACGTTCAGGCGCCATATATTGGAATACATGGGAGAGCTGCTAAAATACATGGGAGCCACATGATAGTGGCTGCTGGAGATCTTATCCAGAATGGATCTCCTATTGTGAGAAGATGATTGAAAGAAACTGAGAGGCCATTACTGTTCTCTGACCTCTCTGAGAGGCCGTTGCATTGTCTGACCTCTCTCCTCTTCCTTCTGTCTCCAATTTATCTTATTCCCAGTCCACAACACTTGCATCTGTAAAGACTGCCTTGCAACTCCTTCAGATGTTATAATATTATTATCAACTCTGGAGACTCTAGGAGAACTGACCTGTCCCTCAATAGTTATTTATTGTTGTAATTTTCTTTGAGATATATTTGTAATATCTCTGACTTTATATTTTTGAGTCATGTTTATTTGCTAGAGATTTAACACATATTTCCTTTTTTTTTTTGAAGTTATTAGTTTAAAGAGTTATGAGGAAGATGGCGGAGAAGAAACACACGACTCTGTGAACATCCTCACTCCCTCACAACCAATTAGATAAATTAAGCCTTAGAATAAGCCCAGTACTGATAGATACCACAAGGACTGGAAGCACGACTTACCAGCTAAAGAGAATCTGGAGTTTCAACAGAAAAGGTCAGTTACCAGGGGAGGAAGAAGAGAGGCCAGCACAGACGGCTGGGTGCTAGCATACTCTGCCGATAGCGCTGGGAAGGGCTCTGGGATCAGAGAAGCCACTGAGATAAAGGAATCTGGCACCGGCTATTAGCTCTTCTCTGCTAATTATTTAGCAGTTCAGAAGGGAAATCTAAACACTTTAAAAATTCAGATAGATTAGATTTTCCCAGGATCCTGGGGGTGACTCAGCAGATCTCGGCACCAGGGGGTGTGGCCTCAGCTCCCACCTGAGAATAGTTAAGAGATTGACAAGTGGGTGGATACGGCCCAAGGCAACACACACTGCCTAGCTTAGCTGGAGGGAGTGGAACTCAGCTCCAGGAAGTCCCAGAGAAGCGGAACCTTTGAACTAGGGACCACGGTTTCTGGCAGACACTTCCAGTTTGAGCACAGGGGCTTTTCACTTCACCTGCTGCAGACATCCACGCCCCAGCGAGACTCCTAGGATGGGATTTGTGCTGCCATTACTGTTCAGCGCCCTCGGGGCACAGCAGAGCTAATCACCTCTGAGGCACCTCCAGGGAGGGGGTGGGGAACTCTCTCCCAGAGCTCTATCTTAGCTCAGGGGCAGTAGCCGCTGCATCCATCCCATCTGGGAGGAAGCTGGTAAAGAAGTAAATAAATAATTTCCTACCCCAGGGACAGACCCCAAAAGATTTTTTAAATATGAGCAAAAAAGCCAAAAAAACCATCGATTCCTTCTACACAGAGAAAGAGCGGGTATCCAACCCCGAGGAAGTTAACAGCAGAGAGACAGCAGATAACAACCTAAAGGGGAACGTTTCCTGCCCCCCATCACATAACTCTCTCCTAGAAGACACTATTAAAAAATTAACGGAGTTTGAAGAATATGGGGAAAGGAAAGAAAAGCTATGATAGAGAATAACAACGTCCTGAAATTGGAGTTGGAAAAAATAAAGAATTCACAGGGAAACAAAATTTATGAATTAGAAAAGGTTAAAAAAACACAGGAAAGTAGGATTTCTGAATTGGAAAAGATAAAAAAGTCTCAAGAAAATAGAATTTCTGAATTGGAAAAAGAAAATAATTCTCAAAAAAAAAATTAGGGAAATGGAAAAAAATTCAATAGAGCAAAATAATTCATTTAAAAACGAAATTGGGCATTTACAAAAAGAACTAAAAAGTGTGAAAGAAGAAAATAACTCCTTAAAAGTCAGGATGGAACAAATAGAAATGAATGATTCACAGAGAACCCAAGAATCAGTCAAACAAAACAAAACAAAAAAAAAAAAAAAATGAGAAGCTGGAGAACAACATAAAATACTTACTGGGAAAATCTATAGACCTGGAAAATAGATCTAGGAGAGATAATCTGCGGATCATTGGACTTCCAGAAAACTATAACCAAAAAAAGAGCCTAGATTCTATTTTACAGGAAATTATCAAAGAGAACTGTCCAGAGATAATAGAAACAGAAGGAAAAGTAGATGTGGAAAGAATTCATCGAACTCCTTCTGAAATACACCCTAAAAAAAGAACACCACGGAATATAGTGGCTAAGCTGCAGAATTACCACACAAAGGAGAAAATCCTGCAAGCAGCTAGAAAAAAACAATTTAAATACCAAGGTGCCACAATAAGGGTCACCCAAGATCTGGCTGCCTCCACATTAAAAGATAGAAGGGCTTGGAACCTGATATTCCGTAAGGCAAAAGATCAAGTACTGCAACCAAGAATGAACTACCCAGCTAAGTTTAGCATCTTTGTCCATGGAAGAACATGGTCATTCAATGAAACAGAGGAATTCTATATGTTTCTAAGAAAAAAACCAGAATTAAACAAAAAATTTGATCTACATCCACAAGACTGAAGAGAAACAGAAAAAGGTACACAGAACCCTTGAGAACTGTAACTCTGTTGTGGGTATATAAAAAGTACTCAAGGATAATTTGATTTTACTTATATAAAAGAAAAAAAGGGGGGTGTAGTAAAGGGAAGGAGGTCAGTTCAGAAAAAGGGGAAGGAATGATAAAAAGAGGGAAACTACATCCCAGGAAGAGATAGAAAATACACCATGTCTGAGGGAACTTAGTGAGGGGGAGAATCATTGTGTGAATCTTACTCTCATCAGGAGAGGCTCAAAGAGTAAATAATTAACATATTTGTTTTTCAGAGAATTTTCTCTCACCTCATTAAAAGGGGGGAGAGGAAAAGGGAAAATGAAAAGGAGAATAAGTGAAGGGACTTGGAGGGAGGGGGGAGGGATCCTAAAAAAAAAAAAGGGAGGGTTGCGCGTCACAAGGGGGGTCTGTAAATTAAATATCGGGGAGGGGGATAAGGGGGGTCAAGGGAAAAAAGCATAATCTGGGGATAATATGATGGCAGGAAATACAGAATTAGTAATTTTAACTGTAAATGTAAATGGGATGAACGATCCCATCAAACAGAGACGGATAGCAGATTGGATCAAAAAGCAGAACCCTACAATATGTTGTCTACAGGAAACACACTTAAAGCAGGGAGATACATACAGAGTAAAGGTAAAAGGTTGGAACAGAGCCTATTATGCTTCAGGTAAAGCCAAAAAAGCAGGGGTAGCTATCCTTATCTCAGATCAAGCAAAAGCAGAAGTAGATCTCGTTAAAAAAGATAAGGAAGGAAACTATATCCTGCTGAAAGGTAGCATAAATAATGAAGCCATATCAATACTAAACATATATGCACCAAGTGGTATAGCATCTAACTTTCTAAAGGAAAAGTTAAGAGAATTGCAAGAAGAAATAGACAGTAAAACTATAATAGTGGGAGTTCTCAACCTTGCACTCTCAGATTTAGACAAATCAAACCACAAAACAAACAAGAAAGAAATTTAAAAAGTAAATAGAACATTAGAAAAACTAGGTATGATAGACCTTTGGAGAAAACTGATTGGCAATAGAAAGGAATATACTTTCTTCTCAGCAGTTCATGGATCCTATACAAAAATTGACCATATATTAGGACATAAAGATCTCAAAATTAAATGTACGAAGGCAGAAATAATAAATGCCTTCATCTCAGATCACAATGCAATAAAAGCTACATTCAGTAAAAAGTTAGGGGTAAATAGACCAAAAAGTAATTGGAAACTGAATAATCTCATCTTAAAGAATGACTGGGTGAAAGAGCAAATTACAGAAACAATTAACAATTTCACCCAAGATAATGACAATGATGAGACATCATACCAAAATCTTTGGGATGCAGCTAAAGCAGTAATAAGGGGAAATTTTATATCTTTAGAGGCTTATTTGAAGAAAATAGAGAAAGAGAAGATTAACGAATTGGGCTTACAACTTAAAAGGCTAGAAAAAGACCAAATTATAAACCCCCAACCAAAAATTAAACTTGAAATACAAAAATTAAAAGGAGAAATCAATAATATTGAAAGTAAAAAAAAAAAACTATTGAATTAATAAATAAAACCAAGAGTTGGTTTTATGAAAAAGCCAATAAAATAATAAACCTTTGGTAAATTTGATCAAAAAAAAGAAAGAGGAAAATCAAATTGATAGTCTTACAAATGAAAAGGGGGATCTTTCCACCAATGAAGAGGAAATTAGAGAAATAATAAGGAGTTACTTTGCCCAACTTTATGCCAATATATTTGATAACTTAAGTGAAATGGATGACTTCCTCCAAAAATATAGGCTCCCTAGATTAACAGAGGAGGAGATAAATTGCTTAAATAGTCCCATTTCAGAAAAAGAAATAGAACAATCTATTAATCAACTCCCCAGGAAAAAATCCCCAGGGCCAGATGGATTCACATGTGAATTCTACCAAACATTTAAAGAACAATTAGCCCCAATGCTATATAAATTATTTGAAAAAATAGGGGATGAAGGAGTCCTACCAAACTCCTTTTATGACACAGACATGGTACTGATACCTAAACCAGGTAGATCGAAAACTGAGAAAGAAAATTATAGACCAATCTCCTTAATGAATATTGATACTAAAATCTTAAATAAGATATTAGCAAAAAGACTTCAGAAAATCATTTCCAGGATAATACACTATGATCAAGTAGGATTTATTCCAGGAATGCAGGGCTGGTTTAATATTAGGAAATTAATAAGAACCATATGATCATCTCAATAGATGCAGAAAAAGCATTTGACAAAATCCAACATCCATTGCTACTAAAAACTCTTGAGAGTATAGGAATAAATGGACTATTCCTTAGAATAATCAGGAGCATATATTTAAGACCTTGAGTAAGCATAATATGCAATAGAAATAAACTGCAACCTTTCCCAGTAAGATCAGGAGTGAAACAAGGTTGCCCACTATCACCATTACTATTCAATATAGTACTAGAAACGCTAGCCTCAGCAATAAGAGCTGAGAAAGAGATTCAAGGAATTAGAGTAGGAAATGAGGAAATTAAACTATCACTTTTTGCAGATGACATGATGGTATACTTAGAGAACCCCAAAGACTCTGCTAAAAAGCTACTAGAAATAATTCAAAATTTCAGCAAAGTGGCAGGATACAAAATAAATCCACATAAATCCTCGGCATTTTTATATATCACTAACAAAATGCAACAGCAAGAGATACAAAGAGAAATTCCATTCCAAACAAATGTTGAGAGTATAAAGTATTTGGGAATCCATCTACCAAAGAAAAGTCAGGAATTATATGAGAAAAATTACAAAACACTTGCCACAAAAATAAAATCAGATTTAAATAATTGGAAAGACATTCAGTGCTCTTGGATAGGCCGAGCGAATATAATAAAGATGACAATACTCCCCAAACTAATCTATTTATTTATTGCTATGTCAGTCAGACTCCCAAGAAACTATTTCAATGACCTAGAAAAAATAACAACAAAATTCATATGGAAGAATAAAAGGTCGAGAATTGCAAGGGAACTAATGAAAAAAAAACTCAGAGGAAGGTGGTCTTAGTGTACCTGATCTAAATCTATATTATATAGCAGCAGTCACCAAAACCATTTGGTATTGGCTAAGAAATAGACCGGTAGATCAGTGGAACAGATTAGATACAAAGGACAAAAAAAGGGTACATATATAGCAACCTAATCTTTGACAAACCCAAAGATACCAACATTAGGGATAAAAATTCATTATTCGGAAAAAATGTTCGGAAAACTGGAAATTAGTATGGCAGAAATTGGATATGGATCCACACTTAACATCATGTACCAAGATAAGATCAAAATGGGTCCATGATTTGGGCATAAAGAGGGATATAATAAATAGATTAGAGGAACAGAGGATAATCTACCTCTCAGACTTGTGGAGGAGGAAGGAATTTATGACCAGAGGAGAACTAGAGATCATTATTGATCACAAAATAGAAGATTTTGATTACATCAAACTAAAAAGTTTTTGTACAAATAATACTAATGCAAACAAGATTAGAAGGGAAGTAAGAAATTGGGAAAATATTTTTAAAAACAAAGGTTCTGACAAAGGTCTCATTTCCAAAATATATAGAGAACTGACCCTAATTTATAAGAAAACGAACCATTCTAAAATTGATAAATGGTCAAAGGATATGAACAGACAATTCTCAGGAAGAAATTGAAACTATATCCACTCACATGAAAGAGTGTTCCAAATCACTATTGATCAGAGAAATGCAAATTAAGACCACTCTGAGATACCACTACACACCTGTCAGATTGGCTAAGATGACAGGAACAAATAATGATGAATGTTGGAGGGGATGTGGGGAAACTGGGACACTAATACATTGCTGGTGGAGTTGCGAAAGAATCCAGCCATTCTGGAGAGCAATCTGGAACTATGCCCAAAAAGTTATCAAACTGTGCATACCCTTTGGCCCAGCAGCGCTACTACTGGGCTTATATCCCAAAGAAATACTAAAGAGTGTAAAGAGACATATATGTGCCAAAATGTTTGTGGCAGCTCTTTTTGTAGTAGCTAGAAACTGGAAGATGAATGGATGTCCATCAGTTGGAGAATGGTTGGGTAAATTATGGTATATGAAGGTTATGGAATATTATTGCTCTTTAAGAAATGACCAGCAGGAGGAATACAGAGAGGCCTGGAGAGACTTAAATCAACTGAAGCTGAGTGAAATGAGCAGAATCAGAAGATCACTGTACACTTCAACAACAATACTGTATGAGGATGTATTCTGATGGAAGTGGAAATCTTCAACATAAAGAAAAACCAACTCACTTCCAGTTGATCAATGATGGACAGAGGTAGCTACACCCAGAGAAGAAACACTGGGAAGTGAATGTAAATTGTTAGCACTAATATCTGTATGCCCATGTTACATGTACCTTCGGAATCTAAAGTTTATTGTACAATAAGAAAATGATATTCACACACATGTATTGTATCTAGACTATATTGTAACACATGTAAAATGTATGGGATTGCCTGTCATCGGGGGGAGGGAATAGAGGGAGGGGGAGATAATTTGGAAAAATGAATACAAGGGATAATATCATAAAAAAATATATATATAATAAAAATTATTAATTAAAAAAAAGTTATGAGGAAAATAACTAGTCTGCTCTCTTGCCAATCATGTGACTTCCAGTAAAATCTTGAAAGCTCTTTCTATTTTCCCATGGTGTCAGTGTGATTTATAAAAGAAGAATAGAGCAATCTGGTTTGTGTTGATTAAGAAAGGTGCAAGTTAAAAAATTACAAGGTCAGAGAATCAGAAATTACAGATCATGGAATCATATATGTATAGCTGGGTTTTACCTTACATGCTGTTTAGTTCAAATGCCTCATTTTACAGTTGAGAAAACTGAGATCACAAAAGGGTAAAAATGACTTGTCTAAATCCACAAAG
The DNA here is from genome assembly GCF_048593235.1 of Sminthopsis crassicaudata. Classification (NCBI taxonomy): domain Eukaryota; kingdom Metazoa; phylum Chordata; class Mammalia; order Dasyuromorphia; family Dasyuridae; genus Sminthopsis; species Sminthopsis crassicaudata. The sequence goes on from NC_133617.1 coordinate 201,833,387, forward strand.
CTAGTAAATATCAGGATTACCTAACCTTGACTAACCCAGTTCTGCCATACATAACATGGAGATAATCATATTTACACTATTAACTAAAGGGTTATTGTGAAGCAAACATTTTTTGAAATCTTTAAAGTCTATATAAACATGAACTAAATGCATTGATAATGTTATATTGCTTTTCTATCTGCTTAACCATTCTCTGCTCATGATGAAAGTCTCTAGCAATAAAGAGTCAAACTAAATAGAACTGGTGTCATGAGATCCTGCAGGTTGCATGCTAAATTTGAAATAACATGTTACCAATATCTATGATTTATTGAATTTTAGTTATTTTGTTAAATAATTACCAATTATCTTTTAATTTGATTTGGACATAACTGAGGAGTGTTGCTGATCAACACTTTTTAGCATATACCATAAATTCTAACAAACATAATCTAACTGCTTTTCCATAATTGGGGGAAAAATAAGAAGACCAGTTGAATTGATAGCCATCTATTCTGTATTTCATTTTAAGTGTATCTAAGACTACCTATACTCAAAATATTTTTATCTTTCTATAGAATTCTATTTTTTATCTAAGTTTTTGTTGTGTTTGGATATTGAAACTTCCCTTTCCACTGCCAGGCTAAGAATTAAGAATGGAAGTAATGATTTTTTTTTACACAAGGCTTCAGGAACTTCTTCAGAAGATGAGGCTTTTCAACAGAAAGTTGTTAGTTAATGTATAGATATATTCCTTCATATATATTTGGTAAAAATATTACAATGCTTTATGTATCTATAAATAATTGCGTTGTAGAAAAATAAAGCAAATTATCTATGGATTAATGTTGAGTTGAAGGGATATATGTAATAGTAGATACTTGGCTACTTTGTAGAGGATGCAATGGCCTTGATCTCTTTTCCATAAATATTAATATAAATTTATTACATTTGTAGAATACTGGGGAAATCTGAAAAGGCAAGGTTGCTTGTGAAAAGCTAAAGAGGGCACCTGTTTCCAGGAAAGAGGCATAAATTGTCATTAGGATGTCAATTTGGGCATAGGAAATTAATACAAATAAGAGTCAAATAAAATTGAACCGGATGAAACCTATAAAAATATAATACTTAATGTAATTAAAAGAAAGAAAGAAAGAAAGAGAAAAAGAAAGAGAAAAAGAAAGAAAGAAAGAAAGAAAGAAAGAAAGAAAGAAAGAAAGAAAGAAAGAAAGAAAGAAAGAAAGAAAGAAAGAAAGAAAGAAAGAAAGAAAGAAAGAAGGAAAGAAGGAAAGAAAGAAAGAAGGAAAGAAAGAAAGAAAGAAAGAAAGAAAGAAAGAAAGAAAGAAAGAAAGAAAGAAAGAAAGAAAGAAAGAAAGAAAGAAAGAAAGAAAGAAAGAAAAACATGCAAACCAGAGAGCACAAGAAAAAGAATCAAGGATTGTCCAGATAATTACAACTATCAATTTATAATTAAACATCCCTCCATGATCCAGAAATACTTAGAAGCACACAAAATGTTAATGTGGTGTGTGTGTGAGGGTGTGTGTGTGTGTACATAATATATGTATGAACCATACACGTGATTAGAATATTTTTAGGGATGATGGATTTGCATGGGAAACCTTTATAGTGTTTTGTTCAGGTAACCCTGAAATAAATTTTATATCATTCTATTTTTATTGATGTTTCTAAAAATAAATACTTTTGTTGTTTCAACTTAGGAATAGGTACTATCTAACAGTTGTCTTGAAAATAAATCAAAAAGGTAGTTGAATATTTCTTTTTCATTTCAAAGTCTTTTTGCAGGCTTTCCTCAGTTATTGCATTGAACTTCAAATAGAAACTTTTTTGTTGTCTATTTCATGGCGATCCTGAGGCCTCAATCAGGGTGAAAATTCTACTCTATAAATGCTCTTGATTTTTAACAGCCTGCAGTGTGTTGGCTCCATACTGGTATCAGTGTATATATGAACATTCTCTTTTTCACTAAGTTAAGAAAACGCCTCCAGAAAAAAGTCAACTATTGTTCTTCATCATGGTATCAAAGTGATTCTGGATCTTTGATCGCTATTTCATGGAAGAGGATTTCTGCTGTTTATTCCAAACCCAGAAAGTTCAAAGTTTTAAGTTCAGGTCTGACAATCAACTATATTGGTTACTAAACAACCAGGAAAGTCATCACTAGAAATCTGATTGGCAGGCTTTGCATTATTTTGATTTTAGCAGTTCACAAAGATTATAGCATCTATCATTATGATCATCAAAAAGAATATATGGGCTATCATCACTTTCTGAAATTTCAAATTAATTCCATCATGAATTAAAAAATAAGGAAAGGATGAAGAATAAAATATATTCACAATCTGACAAAAATTTTTAATTGTTCTGTAATAATAAAGGAATTAAACTATCTTTCCAAAAAATACAAGTAAAGCAAGTAACAATTGTAAATTAAAATCTAGTGTGTAGGAAAGAATGATTTGGGGCTGGAATTATAAATTAATGGTTATTCCAGATAGCTGATAACATATTGTCAGGGAATTCTCTTGACTAAGAGGAATGAAACTTTTAGGTAGAAGCATTATTAGAAACTTGTTTAATGTGAGTCAAAGATAGGAGGGGAGACGGAAAGCATGTTGAGGAAGACTATTTTCATTCAATAGTAGATTTAGTTTCTTAGGGTATATAGGTTTTGTTCTAATAATCTTTTAGGTATGGTTAGGATACACAGGCAAACAGTAGTATTCTGTAGAATAGATTAAAGCATTTCATAGAAAAGGATGATACAGAAAAGGAGGGAACTCAGCTAAGTGAGAAAGGGAGAATATTTGGAGTACAACTGGTAGAAATTATTAAAGAAAGCATTCTATTCAAAAGCAGCATATAAAAGGATATGATCAAATGTTTTTACAACTAGAGAAAAAGTCATTTTAGATAAAACAATGGGGTCTCTAATCTAAAGACAAGTACTTATTGAAGCATTGGATGATACATCTTTATACAAGTGTTTTTGCATGGTGTACTTTATTTCTTTTTTCCATACAATTTGACAGCTTTCTACTATTAGGTTACCAGGTGGTTGGTGGATAATTTGCATTAAAAGTTACAAAATAACTATAATTCTAATTGCTTGTCCTCCGTTACCCAAAAAAACATCTTATATAGAGAGGTTTTTTTTTTTTTTTCAGATTCAGGCCCCTCATATTTCAAAAGAAATTTTCAGAAAGATAAAGTCTCAAGGTAGTTAGGCACAGTGAGAGTGTTCACAGTGTCAGAGGACTTAAGATGAAAGTAAGCTAACTCCAAAGGCCTCTCTAGGATAAATGCATTCTAACAAACTTTGAGCATTGATTTCTCCCCCCTTAAAACCATATCCTTACCAGCTAGTTTTTCCCATTTTTCATGAAAGTATATGGCTTGTTGATGGACATCACTGCTTTATTGAAGGTTTAATTTCCATAAAGCTGGAGAATTACCTTTATTCCTCTGAGAATAGGGAAGTCACTTTTTTATAATGTGTAATATATAGCACATTGAACTAGGAATGGAAATAATTTAATCATAATAATTGATTTGTTTTTCGCTATATAAATTTGGAGAAGTCACTTCAAATCTTGGGGCCTCAATTTCCATTTGTCAATCACAGGACACCATGCAGTCTGAAATATGTTACCAAAGATACATTATCCTAGACATGTATAGCAATAATAATACTAGATCAAAATATAAATATGCAATTTAATATTTTAGTATCAAAATCAAACAGAATTTGAGCTGCACAAGCAGTCCTAAATTGTCGACATTTACTATGTACATTCTGTTTATTTAATGGTAAGGGCGCTTTTGAGCATATCTAGCATAGTGTCATTTTTCTGGGGTTCTTAAGCCTTAAAAGAATCTCTGCACTCCCTCCCTCTCTCCCTTCCCCCATACACATAATCCTTCAGTAGCTCATCTAAATCCTTCATCTCTAAATAAAGACCTAATAAAGTGTTCTTCCAGCACAGTTGCAAAGTTCTTGGAACAATAGAAATCTCTAACAGATGCATGCAAATATAGAAGAAAGCACCCATTATGTTGACTACAATCCACCAATTTAGGAGATGAAAGCTTGTTAGAAAATATTTCATCCTTTTTGATGTCTTTGTAGAGAAAATTGTTTATAAAAAAGAAAAGAAATATTTTAAGACACATTCAAGATTACTTGTTTTCATATATGACCTCTCTGCTTTGCCTCATATCTGCCTAAAATACTTTGTTGATAGGACTTTTTTTTTTCTTCAAAATAAATGTTACACTGCTGTTTCATCCAAAAATATATTTATCTCTAAGCAAGCAACCCACTCAAGTGTAACCCTACAATTACAAACCTCTGTTTTGTGTCTAATACCAAAAACAAAATAGTCAAATAAGGAAACGAGTTCATTCTCCAGATTCAAATACATCATTGCACTATTAGCAAGGATGGGTTGCAAAGGAAGTGAATTTAAACCATGAAAAAAATGGCAGTGACTTTGGAATTAAATTTTGTTGGGACAGGATACAGCCTAAAACTGTTTTGCCTAAATTGAATGAAAAAATTACTTTAAAAGAATGTAGTTTTTTCTCTGCCTTTCCTTCTCTCGATGTGATCTTTTGTTTTAATTTTCTTTATAAAATTCTACTTCACCTGACTTTCTGGAGTTGGGGATCTGAGACTGATGTCATCTTCTGTGTCTCTATAAGGAATTCCTCACTAACATGTTTCACAGCTTCCTCAATCAATACTCAGACCTTCCCAAAGTTTCTGATCAAGTCCTTTTTGCCATAGACATGTCACCTAATAGAGTAAGGAAAGCTAGGAGAAAGCATTGTTTTTACAGAGAAAAAAAAAAAAAAAAGATTTGAAATGTTACTTAAAAAGTGAATTTCTTTTCTTTCCTGATGTAAACATCATTAGAATCTATTTTATATTGTTACAAATTGAAAAAAAAGTAAAATAGTACTATAAAGCCTAACAAAAAGTAAGTCCATGTTAATCACTTTATACTGTCTGTGTGTATGTATGTGCTTCCAGATCCAAAGTATTTGTGAATATTCACTAAAGAAACATTTAGATTAACTAGATGTTATGCAGTATAAAATAATTGACTTGGATTCAAAAAGAACTGAGTACCTGAGTTCAAATTCTGCATTAGACATTTAATAATTTTTTGATTCTGAGTTCTGTGTTTAATTTATTAACCATTTTGAGATTTAATTTTGCATCTGAAAAATGGGATAAAGTCACACTTATTTTATAGGATTGTTTCACCAATCAAATCAGTTAACATTAGCTGTATCAGACACAACTGTAAGTGGGGGGTTTTAGAAGGGATATGTGTTAGAATCCTTACTAGGTGCTAAGTCTGTACTTAACAATTCTCTAGTTCAGAGTTCACACCTTTCAAGGGAGTTTACATCTTTAGACTTCTGAAAGGAGTTTATAACTTTCAAGAAGCTTGTGCATTGGTCTGTAAGGAGTTCCCACAAGTCCCTGGAGTACTCACAAGCCATTCTCTGGGAAGATAAAAGGAGCTAGCATTGAGTGGGCAGGGCAGTCTGGAAGAAGGAGTCTGGAAGAGGTCAGTCTGGAAGGAGTCAGTCTGGATTGGGTCAAGGAGAAGACTTCCCGTGGATTTGCAAGTCCAGCAGATTCACAAGTCTAAAGGAAAAGCCTGCTTATGGAGATTCACAAAGAAGATTGACTTCTGGGAAACCCACAATCCCACACTTGTGGAGGCAGAGTCTGATTCATTCCCATGTCTATCTTCGCTCTGGCTGGAGGCTCCAGAAGCCTCCCAAGAAACCTGCTCCAAGAGAAAAGGATTTACAGAAAAGAAACCTCCTCCCAGAGAAGGATTATAATTGAGAAACAACAGAACTTCACAGATAGGTTTTTTGTGTGGATATATAGCTGAATGTACAAAGGAAGGTTCATAGTTCAATGGGAAAAGCTTTAGATTTGAAGTTAGGCAGACTGAATTTGAATCCTCAGCTGTGATTTTGCTATGAATTATGTGATTTGGCAAGTCATTTATTCTATGTAATGTTTAGATTACTCATCTTAAATATAGAGAAGTGGACAAAATGAGGTCTAAGGTAATTTGCTGCTCTAAATCTAAAATAATGGATTTTTTATTCTAGGGAATAACATAATTAATAATATAGTCTTCAAATGAAAATATTTAGGCAATATTTCTATTAATAGGAAATCTTTTTATTTAGATTCAGAAAAGGTACTCTTCCATGACATTGCCAGACCACTTAGGTGAAGATGTGTCTGCCTTTTTTGTGCTTCATTTGATTTTGCTACTCAATGGATCATTGAACAAAGTTATCACCTTGGTTGCATCTGTCAGAATATCTTGTAGGGCCAAGAAAGAAACTTTGAAAGGAGACTTTAAGGCTTCATTTTGTCTTACTGCATTTAATTATTTTTTCCATTATACAACATTACACAGATAGATCAAAACTAGTTTTTATAATAGAAAATTTGCCCTGATTTAGAAAATCATCTGTATAATCACCCAATTTTTTTCTCATTTTTACAAATAATGTCTTAAAAAACATACATGTATTACAAAACTTAGAAAATATTTAGATCAATGGTTGCTAATGACATTTTGAATACATTCTGGAGTTATGACGACTATGAATTGCTTTTTCCATTCCTAAATGTAATATCTGGGCTGGCTCTCTGGGGGGCCTCAGGATAAATCAGTCAGGATCAGTCAAAGTCCTTGGTCTTTAGGAGGAGAAGTGAAGGAGGCAGGCAAGCTGCCATATGGCTAGTCAAAGATGAATCCTGGACTCTGGACTCTGGAGCCTGAAGTCTTCCCTGCTGAGCATGCTACAACAGAGAAACTGACTCTCTCCCTCAGCCCTCAATCCTTTCCTTCCCCTCTACACCTTATATAATTAGTACATTTAAAAGTGTGTTTCTTCTTTTCTATATAAATCTGTTTAGGCCCACTTTTTCTTTCTAATTTTGTCTTCTTAAGTGGCATTACACTTTACTGTTATAGGAGTCTAGATTTGAGTAGGGAGTGCACAAATATGGAAATTCTTTAACTGTTACCTACATGGATCAGTGAGTAAAATACAGAATTTGGAATCAGAAAAAACTGAGTTCAAATCCAGCTTTAGACACTTACTTGCTATTTGATCATGGGCAAATTACTTAACCTCTGTGAATTTGGTTTCCTCTTTTGTAAAAAGAGAATAATAATCACAATTATCTCTCAAGGTGGTTGGGAGGATAATGTGAAATCATTTTACGAAAAAATCACTTTGCAATTCTAAAAGGGCTATATAAATTCTAGTTTTATTACTATTATTAACAAAATGAAGTATAACATGTTTTACTGTTCTGTGGCATTTCTGATTATTTTTTTTATTTTTATGTTCTTTGTGATTTCATTTGCTAATATTCTTGAAATGATTTAGATCATGTGAGTTTCATGATAGAATAATAGGAACTATAACATCTCATTTTTTATGAAACTCTTCTTTCACTTTTTTTCTATTAAGTACTCTTTAGTTACTATTTCAATATTTTAATTCAACAATAAATTGTTTAATCAATTTTGATTAAATATTTCTTGTTATAACATGTTACACTAGGAATGCAAAGAAGCAAATGAATAGCCTCTGCCCATAAGAATTTTGCATTCTATTGTTAGGGATAAATACATATTTTAAAAATAATTATTATTGATTTAAGTTTAGGAGTGAGTCCAATGGAAATATTAGACAAGGTGCTTTACCAATGAAGGAAAGTGAGTACTATATTATTTGCATAATATAAATTTGAAGATTTCTGTGAGTTGTTTTATGTAACTATGTAATTTTATGGGTAGTAGTTGCTGTCAATATATTTATGGATAATTAAATTGTCGAGTGAAAAATTACTTTCTAATATGTTACCACAAGAAAAATGCATTAATTTGTGAAAATGCAGAGCCTTTTGTAGATTTCCCTGAATGTAATGCATAAAAAACAAAAATCATCATTGAATAAAATTATATTCTTCTCAATATAAACAAGAAATAAAAATAAATTCAACATAATTAAGGAGAGTAAGCATACACAATTGGGAAATTACAAAAGGCAACCTGTCTAAGGTAATGTTTGAGCAGTTTGTTAAAGAAATTGTTTGAGGCAGAGATTAGGAAAGTGTACATTAAAGATATAGGCCATTGCCAATATAAATGCATAACTATTAGAGAAAGAATGATATGAGAAAAGAACTGATAAGATGGTGGAGTAGGTTGGTAAATTTCAAGCTCTCCAGATTTCCTCCACAAGTAGAACAAATGCACTCTGAGGCAAACATAGACTGGTGAAAAATGAAGAGTTGGAATTCAATGGGGTCATGCAGATACAATCCAATAAGATCTGAAGAAAGACCCTGGGCTGGGGATTTACCTGTCTGAAGTGCAGACACCTCCCAGCTATCTCCACAAAACCATCAAAATGAAGATCCCTTCCCTATTTGGGTGAGACTGGAGCCTCAGCAGGAATGAACCACAGAAACTTTCACCTTCTGGATTGTTTATGGAATCCTGGAGGACTGAGGGAACCTCTGCTGAGAGGAAACTACTGGGTCCTGGGCAAAAAGGAACTAGCCTCTTAGTTCAGAAGTAGCAGAGCAGGACACAGTTGGCTTTGGGCGCTTGCAGGAGGGTGGAGCTCTTGCTTTGGAGTGCCTGGTCAGAGGGGAGAGCTGAAGGAAAGCTTGAAGCACCATCCCTCCACCCCACAATTAAAGATGCTTATACTATTCACTTCTTATTAAAAAAAAATAATAATAAACGGCACAAAGAAGAAAGAGCCCCACCATTGAAACATATTATGGAAACAGAAAAGACTGGGGTTCATCTTCAGAGGAAGACACATTAGGGGAAAAAACAAACAAACAAACAAACAAATAAATAAATGAATAAACTTTTATACCAAAGAGTAACATGAAATAGCTCCTTGCCCAGAGAGAATTTATAGAACTACTCAAAAAATAATTTAAAAATCAAATGAGAGACATTGAGGAAAAGCTAAAAAAAAAAAAAAAAAATCATCCAAGAAAATGAAGATTATGGAAAAAAAAGCTAATCAACTGGAAGAGGAGGTACAGAGTCTCAAAGATGAAAATAATTCTTTGAAATTTAGGATTGGGCAAGGGGTATATTCATCTAACAATCTAGCTAGTTTCACTATCACCAAGTCTTAACAAAATGAGCACTGCCATTATGACTTTGAGAGATCACAAAGTCTAGGGTGGAGCCAAGATGGCAGAGACAATAAACGTTTTTCTCTGGCCTTCTTTACATCCCTCGAAATAATTACAAAATCCAGCTTCTGAATTAGCTCTGAATAGGCAGGACCCACAAATATTGGGAGTGCAACAAATTATCAGCAGAAGATAATTTCAAAGATTGCTAAGAAAGGTCTGTTTCAATTGGAAACAGAAGCAAGGCAGACTGGGCAACCAGTACAAATGCCAGTGTAGATAGCTCAGAGTTCTGGTGCAGAGAATTGATGGGTGGAAACAGACCATAAAAGATCTGTTTTAAGCAGAAACAGGAGACAGGCTGTGAAACACAAACAGCTGATCCCACATAGTAGCACAGACACAGCAGGGCCCCAGGGCTAAACAATGTCAGTGTGGCAGTGCAACTTCCCATGGGGTAGAGAGTTTGCAGGAGAAAGCAGATCAGAAGGTCTGTTTGAATCAGGAGCAGGAGAGACACAGTGAGGCCCGGGCAGATAACCACAAACACCAACACAGACAACTTAAGAGTGCTGGAGCAGTGCAGTCTCAGGGTAGCTGAGAAGACTATAGCCACAAACACCACGGCAGACAGCACAGAGCCCTGGGGTACTGCTGATACCATGTGGCAGAGCCAGCATCAGAAATCAATCATCATTGATGCAGCACTGCTGCTGTTGCTTGGAAAACCTCTTCTTCTCTACAGGCAGACCTAAACTTAACATTAAAAAAAATGAGTAAAAAAGTAAAGAAGACTCTAACAATTGACAGCTTTTATGGCAAAAGAGAAGAGCAAACCCTGAGGAGATTAAAGACAGATTGTCTCCAGAAGATGCTCCAAAAGGTGAAATAAACTGGTCCCCATCACACAAGGCTCTCCAAGAAGAACATTAAAAGGATCTTAAAAGAGACCTAGACAAAAAAAAAAAAAAAAAATGGGGAAAGGAAATGAAAGACTTCCATGACAATTTAGAAAAGGCAACACAAAATAGACAAAGTGAAATGGAAAAAAGCATATAACTCATTAAAAATAGTTTGATAAACTGGAAAAAAGAAAGCAACTCTCAGAAAAATAGAATTTGCAAAACAAAAAAAACCATATTATTCCTTTTATTTTATTCTATAATTATAAATTTTTGACAGTACATATTCATGGGTAATTTTTTACAACATTATCCCTTGTACTCACTTCTATTCTGAATTTTCCCCTCCTTCCCTACATCTCCTCCCCAAGATGACAGGCAGCCCCATACATGTTAAAAGTGTTACAGTATATCCGAAATACAATATATGTGTAGAGAAATGAATTTCTTGTTGCACAGGAAGAATTGGATCCAGAAGGTAAAAATAACCTGGGAAGAAAGACAAAAGTGCAAACAGTTTATGCTCATTTCCCAGTATTCCTTCTCTGAATGTAGCTGATTATGTCCATCATTGATCAACTGGAACTGAATTTAATCTTCTCTTTGTTGAAGATATCTACTTCCATCAGAATACATCTTCATACAGTATCATTGTTGAAGTATATAATAATCTCCTGGTTCTGCTCATTTCACTCAGCATCAGATCATGTAAGTCTCTCCAAGCCTCTCTGTATCCATCCTGCTGGTAATTTCTAACAGAACAATAATATTCTATAACATTCATATACCATAATTAACCCAACCATTCTCCAATTGATGGGTATCCATTCATTTTCCAGTTTCTAGCCACTACAAAAAGGGCTGCCACAAACATTTTGGCACATACAGGTCCCTTCCCCTTCTTTAGTATTTCTTTGGTATATAATCCCAGTAGTAGCACTGCTGGATCAAAGGGTATGCACAGTTTGATAACTTTTTGGGCATAATTCCAGATTGCTCTCCAGAATGGTTGGATTCTTTCACTATTCCACCAACAATGTATATGTCCCAGTTTATCCGAAGCCCCTTCAACATTCATCATTATTTTTTTTCCTGTTATGTTAGCCAATCTAACAGGTGTGTAGTGGTATCTCAGAGTTGCCTTAATTTGCATTTCTCAGATCAATAGTGATTTGGAACACTCTTTCATATGAGTGGAAATAGTTTCAATTTCATCATCTGAGAATTGTCTGTTCATATCCCTTGACCATTTATCAATTGGAGAATGGTTTGGTTTCCTATAAATCAGGGTCAGTTCTCTATATATTTTGGAAATGAGACCTTTGTCAGAACCTTTCCTTTTAAAAATATTTTCCCAATTTGTTACTTCCCTTCTAATCTTGTTTGCATTAGTATGGTTTGTACAGAAACTTTTTAGTTTGATGTAATCAAAATCTTCTATTTTGTGATCAATAATGATCTCTAATTCTCCTCTGGTCATAAATTCCTTCCTCCTCCACAGGTCTGAGAGAGAGAGGTCTCTGTTCCTCTAATCTATTTATGATCTCATTCTTTATGCCTAAATCATGGACCCATTTTGATCTTATCTTGGTATATGATGTTAAGTGTGGGTCCATATCTAATTTCTGCCATACTAATTTCCAGTAAAACAGTAATTTTTAAAGTTTTTTATTAAAGGTTTTTAATTTTCAAAATATGCGCATGGACAATTTTTCATTATTGATCCTTGCAAAACCTCATGTTCCAATTTTTCCGCCCTTTCCTCCTGTCCCCTCCCTGATGGCAAGTAATTCAATATATGTTAAACTTAATAAAAATATATGCTAAATCCAACATATGCATACATATTTAAACAATTATCTTGCTACATAAGAAAAATCATATCAAAAATGGAAAAAAATAAGAAAGAAAGTAAATGCAAGCAGACAACAATAAAAAGAGTGAAAACGGTATACTGTAATCCATATTCTTTTCCCACAGAACTCTCTCTGGATGTAGATACCTCTTTTCATCCCAAGATCATTGGAATTGACAGGAATCATTTCATTATTGAAAAGAGCCACATCCATCAGAATTGATCATTGCATAATCTTGTTGTTGCCATGTGCAATAATCTCTTTGTTCTGCTCATTTCACTTAACATCAGTTCATATAGGTTTCTCCTGGCCTGTCTGAAATCATCCTGCTGATCATTTCTTATAAAACAATAATATTTCATAACATTCATATACCATAACTTATTCCTTCTCCAACTGATAGGCATCCACTAAGTTTTCAGTTTCTTGCCACTACAAATGAGCTGCCAAAAACATTTTTACACATATGGGTCCCTTTCACTCCTTTAAGAGCTCTTTGGTATATAAGCCCAGGAAGACACTGTTAGATGAAAGGGTATCACAGTTTGATAATTCTTTGGGTATAGTTCCAAATTGTTCTTCAGCATGGTTGGATCAGTTCACAACTCCATTAATAATGTATTAGTGTCCCAGTTTTCCCACAACTCCTCCAACATTCATCATTATCTTTTCCTGTTATTTTAGCCAATTTAAGAGGTCTATAGTGGTACCTCAGAGGTCTTAATTTGTATTTCTCTGATCAATAGTGTTTTAGAGTACCTTGTCATATGACTAGAAACCGTTTCAATTTCTTCATTTGCAAATTATCTGTTCATATCCTTTGATCAACAAAGTAATTTTAAAAACAATTTTCTCTGTTAACATTTCTATTTTTTAAACATATAGGTGAGTCAAAAATTAGGGAATAGGTTGGTAAATTTCAAGCTTTTCCAATTTTCCCCACAAATAAAACAAATTTGCACCTCAGCAAGAACATAGACCAGTGAAAATTATGAATTCGATTTCTTCAAAATTAACCTGGATTAACCTGTCTAAAAAGTAAACACCACTAGGCTATCTCCCCAGAAATATCAAGTGGGGATTCCTCATGCTAGCTGAGTGTAGCTAGATTCTCAGCAGGAACCATAAAGACTTTTACCTCCCAAATTTTTTTTTTTTTTTTTTTTTTTTGAGGCTGGGGTTAAGTGACTTGCCCAGGGTCACACAGCTAGGAAGTGTTAAGTGTCTGAGACCAGATTTGAACTCGGGTCCTCCTGAATTCAAGGCTGGTGCTCTATCCACTGTGCCCCAAACTTTTTTTTGAGTGGAGGTTTGAGTCCACAAAGTGAACCTTAGGTGACTGGGAATACAGTTACAGCTGTGCTGCTGAGACTTAGCCCTGGGAGAGCAGGAAACAGTACCAATGAGTACAGAGGCCACTAGTGGGACAAGAGCACTATTGGCTGTGGGAACTTGCAGGAGGGTGTAACTCTTGGTTTGGGTTTCCTGGTCAGAGTGAAGAACTGAAGAGAAGCTTGAGGCACCATTCCCCTACCCTGTTAAGGACCAAACCTAAGTATGAAGGGGCCAGTTGAATCTCTACAAGCCCCCACAACTATGAAGCATAACACACTTGAAGGAATTGCAAATCAATCTTTACTGATGCAGATGTTACTTGTGAATTGGGAATGCAATAAATCAGAGGGAAGAGGAGAGAGGTCAGAGAATGCAATTGACTTTCAGCCTCCTTGTATCATTATCATTCTCTCACATGAAGAAATCTATTCTGCTGGATGGAATTAGATCCCCAGCAGCCACTAACAGGTTGTACTCATAACATCACCCCATGATTAGACATGCTTATACTAATATTTCTTATTAAAAAATGAAAAGGCAAAGAAGAAAGAACCCCACTATCGAAATATATTATGGGAAGAGGGAAGACCAGAGTTCATCTTCTGAGGAGGACACTTTAGTAAAAAACAAACAAACAAACAAACAAAAAACTTTCTACCTCAAAGAGTAATATGAAGTGGCTCACTAGAGAGAATTTATAGAATAACTCAAAAACATAATTCAAAAATCAAATGAGAGACATTGAGGAAAAAATCAGGAAAAAATTAAAACCATCCAAGAAAAACAAGAAGATTATGAAAAAAGTTAACCAATTAGAAAAGGAGGTACAGACTATTAAAGATGAAAATAACCCTTTGAAAAATAGAATCGGACAAGGAGAAACCAGTGAAGCAAAATTATATGTAAAAAAGAGTCATTCCCCATTAGATAAATTATCAAAAGATATGAACAGTTTTCTGATGAAGTAATAAAACTATTTGTAGCCTTATAAAATTACTCTAACTCACTACTGACTGGAGAAATGTAAATTAAAACAATTCTGAGGTACTAACTCGTGCTTATTAGTTTGGCTATTAGGACAGAAAAGTAAATGAGATTTTGGAACAATTGTAGTGAAAATTAGTCTTTAATGCATTGTTGGTAGATTTGTGAATTGATTGAATCATTCTGTGAGCAATTTGTAACTATACCCAAAGAACTATAAAACAATGCATACTCTTTAACCTAACAATACTAGCATTAGGCATGTATCACAAAAGAGATTAAAAATTAAAGAAAAGGAAAATATGTAGGAAAACATTTATAGTAGTCCTTTTGTCAGGGTAAAGAATCAGAAATAGATGGGGTGCCCATCAACTGGGGAATGGATGAATGAATTGTGGTCTGTGATTCTTATGGAATGCTGTTATAATATTAAAAATGACTAATAGGATGCTCTCAAAAAAACTTGGAAAGATTTCCATGAGTTCCTGTAAACTAAAATGTACTGTGTACACAGTAACAACAATAATATAAGATCAGCTGTGAATGATTTTGCTATTCTCAGGAATACAATGATTCAAGTTAACTCTGAAGGACATAGAATGAATAATACTATCCAAACCCAGAGAAAAGACTGATTATGTCTGAATAAAGATTGAAGTATATATCTTTTTACTTTGTTTTATCCTTTGAGGCTTTTTTTGCTAAGATGGGCAAGGTATATGTTTATTTTCATTATATGACTTTTATGGATATGGTTGCATAACTTCACACATACCCTTTCAATGAGTATAGTGAGGGTGAGGAGGGAGGAAGGGAAAGAATATGGAACTCAATATTTTAAAAACAAATGTAAAAATTGTTTTACATGGACAACTGAGGAGGAATAAAATATTAAATAATGAAAAAATCAATAGGTGTCAGGTGGCATCTCAACATGGTTATAATTTGCAGTTTCCTTATCAATAGTAATTTGGAACATTTTTCCCATATGAATATAGATAGCTTCAATTCTTCATTTGTAAACTGCCTGTTCATATTTTTTGATCTTTTATCAATTAGGGAATGATTTTGTTTTTAGAAATTTTACTTATACGTTGTATATTTTAGAAATGAGACCTTTATAAGAAACATTGGTTATAAAAAACTATTTCTCAGCTTTCTGCTCTCTTTGTAATCTTAATTTATCTGTTTTGTTGTGATTTTTTTTTTTAATTTCACATAATCAAGATTACCTGTTTGGTCATAAATTCTTCCCTTCTCCATTAATCTTACAGGTAAACTGTCCCTTTTTCTCCTAATTTTCTTATGGTAGCACTCTTTATGTCTAAATTATGAACCCATTTTTCACTTTTTCGTAGTATAGGATAAGAGAGGTTGGTCTATGCTTAGTTTCTGTCATAGGTTTTTTCTTTCCAGTTTTTCCATAAGTTTTTTTGTAAAACTGATTTTTTTTTAACTCAGAAGACAATCTTTGGATTAATAAAAAAGGGGGTTACTACAGTCATTGAGTATTGTATCTTGTATACTTAACATTTTCCAATGATACATCACTCTATTTTATAGCCAGTATGAAATAATTTTGATGTTTTTTGTTGTGTAATATAGTTTTAGATCTGGCACCATAGGTCACCTTTTTTTTGCAATTTTTTTCATTAATTCCTATGATATTCTTTACTTTTTGTTATTTGAGGTGAAATTTTTCTAGCTCTATAATTTGATGTGTATGTCACTGAATAAGTAAATCAATTTGGGTAGAATTGTGATCTTTATCATGAGTTAATGTTCAGACTTATAAATAAGTGATATTTTTTCCCATTTGGTTAGATTTGACTTTTTGTGTGTGAAAAGTATTTTGTAATTGTGTTCATATAGTTTCTGAGTTTGTCTTTCCAAGTAAATTCCCACATACTTTATATTGTCTAAAGTTACTATAAATGGAATTTCTCTTCCTATTTCCTCCTGCTGGATTGGGTGGACATAAATAGAAATGTTGATGATTTATGTGGGTTTATTTTATGTTCCTTATTAAAGCTGTTAATTATTTCAAGTAGTATCTGAATTGACTTTCTAGAATTCTCGAAGATGACCTTCATGTCATCTACAAAGAGGAATATTTTGGTTCCTTACTGTGAATTTTATTTCCTTTGATTTCTTTTTCTTTTATTGGTAAATCTAGCATTTTAAATAATATATTGAACAATATGGTGTGTAATGTTTGTTAATGATTTTAGATAAATGTTGCTTATCATTTTGAAGATAATTCCATTTATTCATATGCTCTATATTATTTTAAATAGGAATAGGTGCTGAACTTTATGAAAGGCTTTTTCCGCATCTATTAAGATGATTATATTGTTTCTGCTAGTATTGTTATTGATATAGTCAATTATGCTGGTAATTTTCTTAATATGGAACCAGTCCTCCATTCCTGATACATATATATATCCCTCCTGTTCATAATTTAATATCTTCATGATAAATTTGTTTCTTATTATTTGTTGTTTATTATTATTTTATGGCAGATAATTTGCACCATTTCAATTTTCCCTCTTCATTTGTCCCAGCATATTCCTCTCTCACCCCCTAATTTCATTATTTTTTATTATTTATATTATCCCTTGATATTCACTTCATACTTGTACCTTCTGTCTATCTATCTATTTATCTATATATATATTCCTTCTAACTGCCATAATAATGAGAATGTTTTAATGAGTTACAAATATCATCTTTTCATATAGTAATGTAAACATAAAAATCTTATTAAAACCCTTATGATACCACTTTCCTCATTACTTCGTTATGTTTCTTCAGAGTCCCACATTTAAAATCCAATTTTCCATTCAGTTTGGGTATTTTCATTAAAAATATTTGAAAATTCCCTGTTTCATTGAATGACCATCTTTTCCTCTGAATGATTATACTCAGTTTTGCTGCATAGGTGATTCTTGGTTGCACTCCTAACTCCTTTGCTCTCCAGCATATCATATCCCAAGCCCTCTGATCCATTAATGTAGAAGCTGCTAGATCTTGTGTTATCCTGAATGTGACTCAAGTATAATTGAATTGTTTCTTTCTGGATATTTGCAATATTTTCTTCTAGACCTGGGAATTCTGGAATTTGACTGTAATGCTCCTGGGAGGTTTTATTTTGAGATCTATTTCAGGAGGTGATTGGTGGATTCTTTCTATTTTATTTTCTTGTTCTAGAATATCAGGACAATTTTCCTTGATGGTTTCTTGAAAGAAAATTTCTTCTTTTTTTAAAGATAAGCATAAAAATGGATTGAGATTTGAACAGAGAAGATATTATGATCAATTAAGGCTCTTATTTTTGATCATGACTTTCAGGTAGATCAATATCTTTAAATTATCTCTTGGGGATTTATTTTCCAGGCCAGTTGTTTTTCCAGTGAGATGTTTCACAATTTTTTCCTCAGTTTTTTTTTTTTCTTTTTTGCTATTGGTTTTGCTTTATTGTATCTTGATTTCTCATAATGTCATTAGCTTCCATTTGCTGAATTTTATTTTTTCAAGGAATTATTTTCCTCAGTGACTTAGCCAATTACCCTTTTTAAGCTATTCCTCTCCTCATCAGCTTTTTTGTGTTTCCTTTTGCTCCTCTCAATTCTTTCCCTAATTTTTCCTCTATTTCTCTTAATTGGGTTTCAAAGTCCCTTTTAAGCTCTTTCATGGCCTGAGCACAATTCTTATTTTTCTTGTAGGCTTTGGATATAGAAACTTTAACTTTGTTATCATCTTCTGAGTGTATGTTTTGATCCTTCTTGTCACCATAATAATTTTCAACGATCAGAATTTTTTTACATTGATTTTCCTTTGTTAAAGTAGGGTTCTGTATCAAGGAAGGGTACACTCTTCTCTGCTTCAGGGATTTTGTGTAACTGTCAGAAAACCTTCTAGGAATCTGACCACAAGTACTCTTTCCTGGCCTGGAGCTATTAGGTATGTCCCCAATGAAGTCAGAGATAAGAGGAGGGACTGTGGATGGGTTCAGGGTTACAGGCTGGACTACCATATTTTCTTCTCAGCTTCTAAGTTACCTTCAGATGGAAACTGTTTTACTCAGTCTTTTGGGGTATTCAGATGCTCTAAAATATGTTTAGAATCATTATTTAAAGGATTTCAAAGCAGTTTGGGGGAGAGGTTTGGCAAATTCCTGTCTTTACTCCACCATCTTGGCTTTGCCTAGCGTCATCCTCATCATAAATTACTGTAAACACTTTGCTAATTTACTTAATTTTTTGCATCAATTCATTCATTAGGAAAACTGGTCTATAATTTTCTTTCTCAATCTTATTTTTTTTCTTATTTTAGGTATCACTACCATATTTATATCATAAAAAGAATTCCTTCTTTGACTATTTTTCTAAATATTTTATATCTGATTCAATTCTACTAAGGCTGATACTTTCCTCAATTTATAGCCATAAAACATCAGAATGATATTGATCTTAAAAAAGATGGGCCTTTGTTTCTGGGAAATGTTTCGAGGCATTAAAAACGCTAGTCAATTCTCCTGAAGAGATCTGGCTTTCTGGGCAGCTGAATGACTTTGAGTGTGAAGGATGAGGGGAGGAGTGGGGATGGAGGAGCAAGTGGGAGGGAGTAAAATGGCAGAGTAGATAGAGCTCTGACCATAGAGTCAGGAGCACCTGACTTTAAATCTTCGCTCAGATACTTAATACTTAGCACTTATTAGCAGTGTGATCCTGGGCAAGTCATTTAACCCCAGTTACCTCACTAAACCCAACCAAAACAAAGAGATTTAACTTTCTTTTTACCTGTTCAATTGTGTACTCATCTCATTGCCCAGGAGCTCCTTAGGTCATTCTCCCAACTTCAAACCCTGAAATTATCAATAAACTTTCTTGTTTTTTTTTTTTTTTTTAATAAGCCTAAAAATGGATTGAGATTTTAGCACAGAAAGTACTATGATCAATTAAATATTGTTTCTGTTATGGTGCTAATAATTTATTGAGCATTTTGTATATTGTCTACTTTAGAAAATAGAATATTATTCAAAAGTTTATGTCAGAGAACTTGCCATTGTTCAACAAATCATGTCTCCAGAATGTTCTTCCATTTATTTTTATCCACTATCTCCCTCTCATATGCATATACTTCCCTTATGTGCTCATTCTTCACATCCCTGCTAAAGACACTCACCTTTTATTCCAATGCACAATTTACTTTTTATTCCTCCAAGAAGCTTTTTTTTTTTCATAATTCTCCCTCCTGAATTTTTTTTTGCTTTTGTTGTTAAAAGTCCTCGAACATCTTACTTGCTACTTCTCCTTTATTCTTATACCTTCATTAGATTTGTTTGTGTAAATATCTGATTGTTCCCAATTAAATGTAACAATTGTATTTTCTTTTCATTTTTATATGCTTCTTGCCTACTTTGGGTGTTCCTTGTGAATGGGCATTTTAAGATATTTATTAAATTGAATTAAAGAGACAGAAAATTCCCTTTAAATACATTCTGAGAAGCATCTGTTTTATTTAATATAATGTATCCACACATCAAGTATACCTAATGGTACAGTTTAACAATGTATTGCAAAGAATGCTGGATCCTAAGGTCAGGAATGACCTAACTTGAAATACTACTTCTGAGACTTTCTAACAATCAAATTCAGAAGTCATTAACTGTCATAAACTCAGTTCACTTTTTTTTTTTTTTTTTTTTTTGCAAGATGAGAACAATACTTGTTAAATATTTGGTTTACATAATAATTGTGAACAAAGCAGCTAATTAATGTATGCAAAATGTTTCACAATTATAAAGCTACTTTTTAAATGCCATCTATCATTATCTTGTTTTGATCCTTTTACAATCAGTTATTATCCATATTATTATCACTCTCATCATTATAATTATTATTTCAATTAGGTTTTGCTTACTGGAAAATTTAAAGTTTATGCTGTACTGAATGGATGAATGTGAATAATAAAAGGGACTGGAAGGATTTTCTCTGGATGAGGAACAGTTCCCCAGACCTCCACAAAGCTTTACTCCCTTCAAGAATAATTCAATTGATAATTAGCAGCTGTATGCTAATTGCATCAAGGCTCTTTACTTCCTGGGTATGCAAATTTTGGCTTCCCATTCAGTTGGAACTTTTTTTTTTTTTTTTTTTTTTTTTAATGAGGCTCTGTGGAAAATAGTTTTAGGTTATTCTACACACCTGATCCTAATGACAAATCTTAAGGAGCAAGAAATAAAGTACTTCTTTCCCATGACAAAGAGACATATTTTTGTGTTATCATATATTGGTGTCTATTCAGAAGTTACTTCAAGCCAAATAACCAAACAAAATTATCCTTTGTTGAACATGATAGAGCTCTCCCATGCATAATATACACCTGAATTTTGAAGGGAAATAAAGAGACAACCAATAGCCACCATGAGTTAATTAATCCTCGGTTTAAATGAATTATAAACTGAGACAGTCCCTACTAAGCATAAGTGGCTTGGCATGGTGGTAACATATATAACTCCTTACTACTCTTAAGACTGAGTTTAGCAGATATCTTTAGCTCAGAATTTAGGAAATTCTATGAGTCAGGATGCTAAATCTACTAGTTATATATCACTAAATGTAGCATGAATATAATGAGTGTACCGCCTTCCCTCCCACCATCAAGTAGGGGAAACACTGGATTGCCCAAAGGAGAGGTAAATGAATCTTTGCCACAAATGAGGCAAATCAAGGCTTTTGAGTGGATCAATTGTGGAACAAACATCCATACTCTATATTTCCAGTCTGCGTAAGAATTAAAACAAAACAAAACAAAACAAAAAAGAAAAACAAAAAAGAAAAACAAAAAAAAATTCATCAAATTTAGACCTGGCTATCATGAAATACATCTGATAGACATCCCTAATGAGATAGAGGATAAGAAACTTCTTTTGATCCTGAAATATGGGGGCAACAAAGCATAATGGTGTATGCTTCATTCTGATTAGATTTTTATTTTTATTGCTTTATTTGATTTCTACTACTTTTAGTGATTTCATAACCCTAAGAGCTCCTAGGGTGCCCATTTGGTTTAAACAAAAGAGAAACTGATGGCTTGAAACACTTCTTCCTTGATTGAGCATTTGATTAACTGCTTCAGGCTTACAGTTGAACACTTGAGTTGAAAATGCTCCAGAAAGGCAGTAGGCTGAGCAGAGTTCCTCTTTTAACACAGCGGGATGTGAAAGATTGCTTTTTAAAAATTTTTATACATTTCTTATTTTCCCTCTTTTACCTCTAGTAATTTAAGTAGACAAATAATTTTAATTAATCACTTCAGTTCTTTGGTGCTTATTGTAATTGCTAGCTCTAACATAAGTTCCTAGCCTTCATTATCTACACTCACTCAGGACTATGTTTAAGTTTAGGAGAATGTTAAAAAAAAAAAAAAAAAAAAAAAAAAGTTCAGAGAATGAACACTAATACAAAACAAAGATACAAAAGATTAAAAAAAATATATTTTTTTAGACTAAAAAAGGAATTCTTGTTAGTCTCTCTTAAATTTCATATTATTAGATTCAATCCTATAGTATAGCCTGTCAAAAAACTTTTTGGATTCTGGCTCTAGCATCTATGATGCTACAATCTATCTTGGATTTATGTTTTCTTTTTATCCTTCCCCTATGGCTCTCAGCAACACAAGTGATGATTTAAATCAGAGGCTTTAGACTGAATCCTTTGCATACCAAGCAAGGTTAGAACAACAAATAATAAAAAAAGATATACTAAAAGGAAAAGGGCAAAATGGAATTTACTATTGGCTATTTGTTATATATTCTCTTAAATTAAATGGTTTTGTTTTTGAACAGCCTGGTGAAAATCATATGATTTTCATCTAACTGAATATAAGTTCAAAGGTTTTATATAAGTTTTACCATTTCAACATCAAAGCATGTATTTTATTGTTCTTTCCCATAACAAGGAGGCATATTTTTGCATTATCAGACTTTGGTGTCTATTCAGAAGTTATTTTAACCAGATAAACCAAATATTCCTTATAGATCCTTACCATACATAATATACATCTGAATTTTGAAGGAAAATAAAGAGGCAACCAACAATTGGATGGAAAAATAGAAGAAACTGCTCTTCTTTCCCTTACCTAAGTCTCCCCATCTTTATCTTAAGTTACTTAGTAGTATGCGTGTCCTTATGCATTGATATTTCTATATTATATGTAGAGAAAATAAAAATAAACAGAAGAAGCAATGTTTTAAATAAATACATTTTCAATTGTAACAAATAAAGATCATATAAGGTAGGCAATCTCATACTTAAAATCATAAACAAGAGCTATCTCTGAAGAATTTTCAGCTATGAATCTTTTTGGAAAGACTGATATGCAGGAGATGAAGGGAGGGATTAAAGTTGTCATTGAGATATTGACCCTCTTTCTCACAGAATCATATAATTTTGGAATTAGAATGGAACCCAATAAACCATCTTGACGAACTCACATTACCCTACATGAAAGAAATCCCTAATATAACAACATACTTGACAATTTATTCAAACTCTTGCAAAAATACATTGAGAGAGAGCCTAACACTTCTTGAGTCTGTCTATTACATTTATAAGTAACTATTATTTTACTTTGACATCAATTCTAAATTTATTTCTTTGTAACTTCTAAACACTGTCCCTCATTCTGTTCTCTTGGGATAGAGAATAAAATTAATCCCTCTTCCACGTGACAATCATTCAAATATTGATGGAATTAAATGCCATTTCTGAGTCTTCTTCAGATTAAATATTTCCACCTTTTTCAATGCAACATCATATGACATAATCCCAAAATTCTTCAGCATCCTGATTGCTAAAATCTAGATGTTTGGAGCTGAGCAAAATACTTATGTAGTTTTATGAGAGAAGAATATAGGGAAATTAAAATGAAAGATATGCCTAACTTAATTCAGCCCAGCATTACATTACCTTTTTTCAGTGTCATATGATGCTGAATCATATTGAGTTTCGATTTTAATATAACCTGTATACCATTTTATATAAACTACTTCCTTTACAAATTACTCTAATTTTATAGATAAGAAAGTATTTTTTTTAGACTAAAAAAGGAATTTTTGTGGGTCTCTCTTAAATTTCATATTATTAAATTCAATCCTATAGTATAGCCTGTCAAAAACTTTTTGGATTCTGACTCTAGCATCTATGATGCTGCAATCTATCCTGGATTTATGTTTTCTCTTTATCCTTCCCCTATGGTTCTCAGCAACATAAATGATGATTTAAATCAGAGGCTATAGACTGAATCCTTTGCATGCCAAGCAAGGTTAGAACAAGTGATTCATTCTGTTAAATTCATAATATCATCTCTAGGAAGGAAATTAAGGACTGGGCTGGACATATCAATGACTGAGACAAAATTATGTAATTTGTAAATAACTCTATGAAAAATATGTTGGGACAAGGCTTTTTAAAATTACTCTCAAGCTATTCTTTTAATATCCTCTCTATGTTTTAAGGAGAAAATTTCTAATTATCTCCATATGTGTATGAGTATGGGTGAGTACATGTGTATGTCTCTAGTGTGTGTGTGTGTGTGTGTGTGTGTGTGTGTGTGTGTGGTGTAAGTTTTTGCTTCAAGTTATATGGGTAAAAAGAGAAACAAAATCAAATGCACGAGTTTAAAAAAAAAATTAAAAGAATTACATTAGCCCAAGTGGGAGGAAATTTTACCTAGCAGTAATAGCTATTGTGTGGTATAACATATAAGATAAGGAACAGAGGGGGTTACTGGATCATTTAAATTCATGACTACATTAAAACAACATACCAATCACCACAGTCCTAAGAAATTAGTTATTTTCTGAAATTTTTCCGAGAGTCTTTTCATCCTCAAATCTATAGTTTCTAACTATATAAATCTCAAATTTGTATTGTCTTTCAATCATGCTACAATGACTGAACCATAGACAGGATGAATAATTTGCCAACAGTCTTGTAGTAGGTCACTTAGTTTCCCCAACTATAAATAAGTTGAGAAAGTTGAACTAAATGATGTTTAGAATTCTGACGTTTAAATTCTGACATTTGAAATGCTGTTATTTTATATTTGGAATTAATGATGGTATTGAAAGATGTTATTTTGTGTGTGTTGGGGGGGGTTAACTCTCTCCCCAGACACCAATTCTGGATTGCACTCAGTCTCTGATGTCTTTGCGCCTCCTTGAATGATGTTAATTGAAAGAGAAAATCACAATCATACTGCCTCAGATAATTGCAAAATTTGTTATTCAGTTTTAACTGAACCTTCACTGCTACTTATCGAACTTTTCATTTTCCCCTGGCTAACTACCACACTCTTTATAATAACTGTTCAAACCTCTTCTCAAATCATGCATTATATCCTTTTTACTTCTCTCCCACCAAAGTATCTCACTTTATATATCAGTGGAAAAAATGTAAGTTATCTCTAGTTAGCACCCTCATATTATTAATTCTATATTTCATATCATCACAATATCTCCCCTTATCTTCTCCTCTTTTGTTTTAATATAAACAAATGGGGTAGAACCTTCTCATTGCCTGCCTTTCTATTATATACCTTTTCTCATTTCTTCTTTTGTCCTCTAGAATATTAATTCTTTGATAATCCCTTTTCTTTCTAATTTTTTAGTAGTAAGTTTTTTTTAATTTTTTTAAATTAATTTTTATAATTATAACATTTTCTTTGACAGTACATATGCATGGGAAATTTTTTTACAACATTATCCCTTGTACTCCCTTCTGTTCCAAGTTTTTCCCCTCCTTCGCTCCACCCCCTCCTCTGGATGGCAGGCATTCCCATACATATTAAATATCTTATAGTATATCCTAGGTACAATATATATGTGCAGAACCGAATTTTGTTGTTGTTGTTGTTGCAAAGGAAGGATAATATTTGCAAGGTAAAAATAATCTGGTAAGAGAAACAAAACAAAACAAAACAAAACAAGAAAAAACAATGCTCACAGTTTACACTCATTTCCCAGTGTTCCTTTTCTGGACATAGCTGATTCTGTCTATCATTTATCAATTGGAATTGGATTAGCTCTTCTCTATGTTGAAGATATCAACTTCCATCAGAATACAACCTCATACAGTATCATTGTTGAAGTGTATAATGATCCCCTAGTTCTGCACGTTTCACTCAGCATCAGTCCATGTAAGTCTCTCCAAGCCTCTCTGTATTCCTCCTGTTGGCCATTTCTTACAGAACAATAATGCTCCATAACATTCATATACCATAATTTACCCAACCATTCTCCAATTGATGGGCATCCATTCATTTTCCAGTTTCTAGCCACTATGAAAAGGGCTGCCACAAACATTTTGGCACATGCAGGTCCCTTTCCCTTCTTTAGTATTTCCTTGGGATATAAGCCCAGTAGTAGCACTGCTGTGTCAAAGGATATGCACATTTTGATAACTTTTTGGGCATAATTCCAGATTGCTCTCCAGAATGGTTGGATTCTTTCACAACTCCACCAACAATGCATCAGTGTCCCAGTTTTCCCACAGCCCCTCCAACATTCATCATTATTTGTTCCTGTCATCTTAGCCAATCTGACAGGTGTATAGCGGTATCTCAGAGTTGTCTTAATTTGCATTTCTCTGATCAATAGTGATTTGGAACACTCTTTCATATGAGTGGAAATAGTTTTAATTTCATCATCTGAAAATAGTCTGTTCATACCCTTTGACCATTTATCAATTGGAGAATGGTTTGATTTCTTATAAATTAAAATCAATTCTCTGTATATTTTGGAGATGAGGCCTTTATCAGAACCTTTAACTGTAAAAATGTTTTCCCAATTTGTTACTTCCCTTCTAATCTTGTTTGCATTAGTTTTGTTTGTGCAGAAACTTTTTAATTTGGTGTAATCAAAATGTTCTATTTTGTGATCAATAATGGTCTCTAGTTCTCCCTTGGACACAAACTCCTTCCTCCTCCACAAGTCTGAGAGGTAAACCATCCCATGTTCCTCAAATTTATTTATGATTTCGTTCTTTATGCTTAAATCTTGGACCCATTTTGAACTAATCTTAGTATGTGGTGTTAAATGTGGGTCCATGCCTAGTTTCTGCCACACTAATTTCCAGTTTTCCCAGCAGTTTTTGTCAAATAATGAATTCTTATCCCCAAATTTGGGATCTTTGGGTTTGTAAAATACTAGATTGCTATTTTTATTCACTATCTTGCCCTGTGAACCTAACCTATGCCACTGATCAACTAGTCTATTTCTTAGCCAATACTAAATGGCTTTGGTGACTGATGCTTTAAAATATAGTTCTAGATAAGTTACAGATAGACCACCTTCACTTAATTTTTTTTTTCATTACTTCCCTTGAAATTCTCGACCTTTTGTTGTTCCATATGAATTCTGTTGTTATTTTTTATAGGTCATTAAAATAGTTTCTTGGGAGTCTGATTGGTATAGCACTAAATAAATAGATTAGTTTAGGGAGTATTGTCATCTTAATTGTATTTGTTCGGCCTATCCAAGAGCACTTAATGTCTTTCCAATTATCTAAATCTGACTTTATTTTTGTGGCAAGTGTTCATAATTTTGCTCATATAATTTCTGACTCTCCTTTGGTAGATATATTCCCAAATATTTTATAGTATTGACCGTTATTTTGAATGGAATTTCTCTTTGTATCTCTTGCTGTTGGATTGTGTTGGTAATGTATAAAAATGCTGAGGATTTATTGGATTTATTTTGTATCCTGTAACTTTGCTAAAGTTCTGAATTATTTCTAATAGCTTTTTAGCAGAGTCTTTGGGGTTCTCTAAATATACCATCATGTCATCTCCAAAGAGTGATAATTTTATTTCCTCATTTCCTTCTCTAATTCCTTGAATCTCTTTCTCAGCTCTTATTGCCAAGGCTAGAGTTTCTAGTACAATATTGAATAGTAATGATGATAGTGGGCAACCTTGTTTCACTCCTGATCTTCCAGGGAAAGGTTCTAGTTTATTGCCATTACATATGATGTTTACTGAAGGTTTTAAATATATGCTCCTTATTATTTTAAGGAATAGTCCATTTATTCCTATACTCTCAAGCATTTTTATTAGGAATGGATGTTGGATTTTATCAAATAGTTTTTCTGCATCTATTGAGATGATCATATGGTTTTTATTAATTTGATTATTAATATGGTCAATTCTACTAATAGTTTTCCTAATATTAAACCAGCCCTACATTCCTGGTATAAATCCCACTTGGTCATAGTGTATTATCATGGGGATGATTTTCTCAAATCTTTTTGCTAATATCTTATTTAAGATTTTAGCATCAATATTCATTAGGCAGATTGGTCTATAATTTTCTTTCTCTGTTTTCAGCCTACCTGGTTTAGGTATCAGTACCATGTGTGTGTCATAAAAGGAATTTGGTAGGACTCCTTCAATCCCTATTTTTTTCAAATAATTTATATAGCATTGGAGTTAGTTGTTCTTTAAATGTTTGGTATAATTCACATGTAAATCCATCTGGTCCTGGGGATTTTTTCTTAGGAAGTTGGTTAATAGCTTGTTCTAGATGTTTTTCTGAGATGGGACTATTTAGACTACTTACTTCTTCCGCTGTTAATCTGGGCAAGCTATATTCATATATGATTATCATTCAGCTATGTTCATCTCCCTCCTTTCTTTCTCTCAGATATAATAGGTTACCTTTGCCTCTTCATGAGATGTAGTACCACCACTTTCCATTTTTTACGATATAATTTCCTTTCCCCCTCTAGTTTCTAGGACAAATTATACATACGTTCTTTACATATTTTTTTTGGCAGAATTATAGTTCTCAAGATTTCTTTTTACCTTTTGAGTTCTGTATTTGAAGATCAAACATTTTATATAGGTCTGGTTTTTTCATCAAGAATAGATGGAATTCATTTATTTGGTTAAATGTCCATTTTCTTCACTGGAAAATGATGCTCATTTTTGCTGGGTAAGTTATTCTTGGCTGCATACCAAGTGCCTTAGCCTTTTGGAACATTATGTTCCAGGCCCTTCGTTCTTTTAATGTGAACGCTGCTAAATCCTGGGTTATCCTTACTGTGACTCCTCCATATCTGAATTGATTTTTTCTAGCAGCTTCCAATATTTTTTCCTTTGTCTGATGGTTCTTGAACTTGGCTACTATATTTCTTGCCGTTTTGATTTCAGGGTACCTTTCAGTAGG
The DNA here is from genome assembly GCF_048593235.1 of Sminthopsis crassicaudata. NCBI lineage: Eukaryota > Metazoa > Chordata > Mammalia > Dasyuromorphia > Dasyuridae > Sminthopsis > Sminthopsis crassicaudata. Next base: position 201,861,923 of record NC_133617.1, read on the forward strand.
TGATTGATGAATTTTTAAAAATGTCTATTTTACCCTCTGTTTCCAAAACGTCTGGGCAGTTCTCTTTGATAATTTCCTGGAAAATAGTGTCCAAGCTCTTTTTTTCCTCACATTTTTCAGGGAGTCCGATTATTCTCAAATTGTCTCTCCTGAATCTGTTTTCCAGGTCTGTCATCTTTCTAATAAGGTACTTGACATTCTTTTCAATTGTTTCATTTCTCTGCTTTTGCCTGACTACCTCTTGGTTTCTCCTTGAGTCATTCATTTCTACTTGTTCGAGTCTAATTTTCAATGATGTATTTTCTTCACTCACTTTTTTTATATCTTTTTGTAATTGTCCAATTGTCTTTTTAAGTGAGTTTTTTTCTTCTATGGAATTTTTTTCCATTTCATTCATTTTATTTTTTAGTGAGCTGATTTCTTTATCCAGCTCACTAATCTTGCTTTCCTTGGAGTTGTTTGCCTTTTCTAATTCACTAATTTTATTTCTCAATGATTTGATCTCTTTATCCACTCTGGATTACTTCTCCAGGCTCTCTTTCCAAGCTTCCCTTTCCTTGTCCCATTTCTCTTCCAGCTCTCTTGCGAGAGCCTTTTTGATTTCCTCTATGAGCTTCTTTTGTATTGAGGAGCAGATCATATCCCCCTTAGGGGATTCCTCTGGGGACAGTCTGTTTTTAGTCTCCTCAGTATTTGAAGTCTGCTCTCTCTCCATACAGAAGCTATCAATGGTTAGTGCCCTTTTGAATTTTTTGTTCATTTTGTCAAGAGCGGGATCGACGAAAACAAATTGACAAGAGAAACAATAGGTCTGTTTTGGGGGGTATGGGGCTGGATAGTGTTAATGGGCTTCCTTTACAGATTGGGGGTAGCAGAGCAGAGAGCCACTAACAGGACAGCGAAGGATGAGCTGCATCTGCGCTCTGAGGCTCTGAGAACTCATAGTCACTCCAGGTGGGGGTTAGTGGTGGCCAGGTTCTGAGAGACACTAGCTTCCTGGGGTTTTAATCTTCACCTCCGGTGTTTACACCCTTTTTGCTGCTCCTGGCTTGCTGCCAAGACAGAATATCCACACTGGGGTGAAAGTCTTTTCTCAGAAAAGGCAGAGATCGTACCCCTACCCCTCTGGTCTGAACTGTGTGAGCTGTCTGTCTCAATCTGGCTTGCCTGCCCTCAGTCTGCGCCCAGTCTGTTTGACCCTCCCCCGAGCAAACACAAACCTTCTCTGGCAAATTTCAAGGATGTCTTCTGATGGTGATTATTTCTTTTCCAGTCAAGCATTATCTCTGAGGCTTGTCATGAAGTAAGTCCTGAGAGAAAACACAGAGCTCAAGCAGCTGTCTGCCTCCACACCGCCATCTTGGCCAGAAGTCCCTCTTCCTAATTTGTATGTCTTCCTTACATAGTGACTGTTACCCTGATATCTATAAGCATGTTGAGATATTCCATAAGTAACCTAATTTCAAAACAATTTTAACTGAACATTTACTTATGCTATCATTATATATCTCTCCTTTTTACACTTAATTTAGAAAAACACAGTTTTACATTCTTTACTTTCACTTTCTTGTCTTATCTTACTTCACAATTCCTTGAATTCCGGCTTCTACCATTACTATTCAGTTAAAATACATTGCTTCATTTTTAATAATGATCTTTTTTTTGCTAAACCTATGACCCTTTGTCCATTATCATCTTTTTGAAATTTTATTAAATTTTATTTTAAAATTTATTTTATTTTGATCTATATATTTCTTTGACATTTCTCCATCATTTTTCTCCTCCTCCTCCTCCTCCTCCTCCTCCTCCTCCTCCTTCTTCTTCTTCTTCTCCTTCTCCTTCTCCTTCTCCTTCTCCTTCTCCTTCTCCTTCTCCTTCTCCTTCTCCTTCTCCTTCTCCTCCTCCTTCTCCTCCTCCTCCTCCTTCTCCTCCTCCTCCTCCTCCTCCTCCTCCTCCTCCTCCTCCTCCTCCTCTTCCTCCTCCTCCTCCTCCTTCTTCTTCTTCTTCTTCTTCTTCTTCTTCTTCTTCTTCTTCTTCTTCTTCTTCTTCTTCTTCTTCTTCTTCTTCTTCTTCTTCTTCTTCTTCTCCTCATTCCTCTTCTTCTTCTTCTTCTTCTTCTTCTTCTTCTTCTTCTTCTTCTTCTTCTTCTTCTTCTTCTTCTTCTTCTTCTTCTTCTTCTTCTTCTTCTCCTTCACCTACTCCTCCTTCTCTTCTCTGTCTCTCTGTCTCTCTGTCTCTCTGTCTCTCTGTCTCTCTCTCTCTCTCTCTCTCTCTCTCTCTCTCTCTCTCTCTCCCCTTTGTTATTGAACAGCTCACATGTCTTCAACTCTCATTGCTTGGCAAATGCAGATAATACATAAATCCCCATAATGTACCCCAACATTTCCATGTCTCATCCCACAGCCCCAATTGCCAGCTAGCCATAATTACTGGTATATCTTATAGGCATTTGTAACTAAAATTTTCCAAAAGACAATTTAATAAAATATATAACAAACTAAAAGAACTAAATCATAAGTAAAATTAGAAATACAGGAAATTTGCCTTCATAATAGAAATAGTTACTACCTGAAATTGAGTTCTAACATTATCTGAAATAGAGAATCTGTACAGGCCATTAAATATGATGAATGAAGCAATTGTCATCACTCTTATTTTTTATACTTCTAGAAATATTAGTTATTGGAATTACTAAATAAAAAATGAGATAACAAACACAAGCAAAAAAAGACAAAGCCATTACTCTTTGAAAATTATATAATTAGAAAACAAATAACTAAAGAGCAAAAACCATTGCATCAAATGCTCCAGAAAAAGTTTGGTCATGACTTCTGGTTCTGGAACCCCAATGCTCTCCCAGTTTCTCTCAAAAAACACATGAAGCCAAGTCTCTTAACAAAGTCTAGAGTGAGAGAGCCTAAGAAGAGGCAAAATGAAGCAAATTTCCAGTTCAAAGTAGTTTTAAGCAATTCAAGAAATATCCATTTTAGAAGGTGGAGTCAAGATGGCAGAACATCTCTATCTGAGCTCTTCCTCATGTTTCTCAGGTCAACAACAGATCAAGCCTCTCAATTGCTTTTGTAATGAACCCACAAATATGTGAGGTATAAAAATTTCCAAAATAAGATACTTTGGAAGAACTTCAGAAAAGATCTGTTTCAATTGCATAGGGAGAGAGCAGAGGAAGCCAGGGAAGGGAGCCAGGGTACTACAGCTTCCTCAAAAATTTTAGCAATCTACTCTGAGGGCTCTTAGACTACCCTGTCCTAGTTATAAGTCAGTGTTTCAACAGATTAGCAGTGAGACACCTAAAGTAAATCAAAACAAACAAACAAACAAAGAAATAGTGAGCCTTTGAAACCCAGAAACAGGCAGGACTTAACCATGCATATCCAGCACCAAAAGACAGTAGCATCAGCCCCAGGGCAACCTAAAATGGCTGTCAGCCCTTTGCATTAATAGCATATAACAATCTTTAAAAAGTATGACCAAAAAAAAAAAAAAAATAGTGATATAGCTTTTGGTCAGAGAAAGAGTACCAGATTTCAAATTTTAAATATTCTAAAGGCAAATCATGGCCAGATAAAGCCCCAAAAGGTGATATGAGTTGGTCCACATCTTACAAGCCTCTCTTCAAAGCCTCTCTTCAAAGAATGCAAATAGGATCTTAAAAGAGAGTTAAAAGAGATAAAAGGGAAAAGAAACAAGAACTTGGCAAGAGAGGTTAGAAAAAGAAAAACAGAAATTATCAGAAGAAAACTTCCTAAAAATAGATTTTATGAAATAGAAAAAGCATGTAACTTCTTACAAAATAGATATGAAAAAAAAAACAAAAAACAATTCATTGAAAGACAGAATCTGTGAAGTAATTTTAAAAAAAAAAACTGCAGTGAACAAAATGCCTCATTTAAATGTTCAATTAGCCAAATGCAAAAGGAAATAAAAAAGCAAGAGAAGAAAACAATTCACTGAAAATTAGAATTGGACAAATGGAAATGAATGACTCATTGAGACTTCAACAATCAGTCAAATACAATGAAAAAAAAAATAAAAAATATAAGAAACTGTAAAATACCTTGTTTCATAAACAACTGACCTGGAAAATAGATCTAGGAGAGACAATCTAAGAATCACTAGACCTCCTGAAAACCATGAAAAAAGAGACTAGACATTTCAGGAAATTATCAATAAAAACTGCCTGGATGTCCTAGAACTAGGGGATAAAATAGCAATTGAAAGAATTCATCTATCACCTTCTGAAAGAGACCTCAAAATGAAAACTCCAAGGAACATCATAGCTAAATTTCAGAATTACTAAATCATGGAGAAAATATTGCTAGCAGCCAGAAGGAAATAATTAAAATATCAAGGAGCCCCAATCAGGATTACAGAGGCCCTAGTAGGGCATTTAACCTATTATTCTGAAAAGCAAAGGAATTTGAATTGCAGCAAAGAATCAACTATTCAGTAAATCTGGGCATTATCTTTCAGGGAAAAAGATGGTCATTCAATAAAATGGGAATTTCATTAATCCTAATGAAAAGATGACAAGTGAACAGAAAATTTAATCGTCAAATACAAAATTCAATAGAAGCTTAAAAAGATAAAAAGGAAAGAAAAATAACTTTCTTTTAAAAGTTAAAAGCTTAATCCTTATTTGAGAACTTGATATGTTTAACTATTGAGGTCTGTATCTCTGTAATGGATATATTAGAGAGTATAGGTATAATTTGATTTTATTACGATAATACACAAAAGAAACTAGGCAAGGAAAGGTGATTCTACTGAAAGAAGAGAAAAATGGAGTTAAAGTGGGGTAAATTACATATTATTTTTTTAATAATTTATTTTTTAATTTTATACTTATAAATTTTTTGACAGTATATATATGCATGAGTAATTTTTTTTATAACATTATCCCTTGTATTCATTTTTCCAAATTTTCCCCTCCCTCCCTCCACTCCCTCCCCTAGATGACAGGCAATCCCATACATTTTATATGTGTTACAGTATAACCTAGATACAATATATGTGTGTAAATTCAATTTTCTCGTTGCACTTTAAGTATTATATTCCGAAGGTATAAGTAACCTGGGTAGATAAACACTAGTGCTAGCAATTTATATTCACTTCCCAGTGTTCCTACTCTGGGTGTAGTTGTTTCTGTCCACCATTGATCAACTGGAAGTGAGTTAAATCTTCTTTATATGGAAGATATCCACTTCCATCAGAACATATCTTCATACAGCATTGTTGTTGAAGTGTACAGCAATCTTCTGGTTCTGTTCATTTCATTCAGCATCAGTTCATGTAAGTCTTTCCAAACCTTTCTGAATTCATCCTGCTGGTCATTTGTTACAGAGCAATAATATTCCATAACGTTCATATACCATAATTTACCCAACCATTCTCCAATGGATGAACATCCATTAATCTTCCAGTTTCTAGCCTTTATGAAAAGGGCTACCACAAACATTTTGGCACATACAGGTCCCTTTCCCCTTTTTAGTATTTCTATGGGATACAAGCCCAATAGCAGCACTGCTGGATCAAAGGGTATGCACAATTTGATAACTTTTTGGGCATAGTTCCAAATTGTTCTCCAGAATGGCCAAATTCTTTCACAGCTCGACCAACAATGTATTAGTGTCCCAGTTTTCCCACTCCTCCTCCAACATTCATAATTATTTGTTGCTGTCATCTTAGCTAATCTGACAGGTGTGTAGTGGTATCTCAGAGTTGTCTTAATTTGCATTACTCTGATCAGTAGTGATTTGGAACACTCTTTCATATGAGTGGATATAATTTCAATTTCATCATCTGAGAATTGTAGGTTCATATCCTTTGACCATTTATCAATTGGAGAATGGTTCTTAAAAATTAGGGTCAGTTCTCTATATTTTTTGAAAATGAGACCTTTAACAGAATCTTTAACTGTAAAAATATTTTCCCAATTTGTTACTTCCCTTCTGATCTTGTTTGCATTAGTAATGTTTTAGTTTGATGTAATCAAAATCTTCTATTTTGTGATCGATAATGACCTCTAGCTCACATCTGGTCATAAATTCCTTCCTCTTCCACAGGTCTGAGAGGTAGACTATTGTCTGTTCCTCTAATCAATTTATGATCTCATTCTTTATGCCTAAATCATGCACTCATTTTGATCTTATCTTGGTATATGGTGTTAAGTGTGGATCCATATCTAATTTCTGCCATACTAATTTTTAGTTTTCCCAACAATTTTTTTAAAATAATGAATTTTTATCCCAAATGTTAGTATCTTTGGGTGTGTCAAACACTAGATTGCCATAGTTTTACCCTATTTTGTCCTGTGTACCTAATCTGTTCCACTGATCGACTAGTCTATTTCTTAGTCAATACCAAATGGTTTTGGGACTGCTGCTATATAATATAGATTTAGATCAGCTATACCTAGACCACCTTCATCTAATTTTTTTTTCATTAGTTCCCTTGAAATTCTCGACCTTTTATTCTTCCATATGAATTTTGTTGTTATTTTTTCTAGGTCATTAAAATAGTTTCTTGGGAGGTGGATTGGTATAGCACTAAATAAATAGATTAGTTTGGGGAGTATTGTCATCTTTATTATATTCACTCAGCCTATCCAAGAGCACTGAATGTCTTTCCAATTATTTAAATTTGACTTTATTTTTGTGGCAAGTGTTTTGTAATTTGGTCATATAATTCCTGACTTTTCTGTGGTAGATGGATTCCCAAATATTTTATACTCTCATCATTTGTTTGGAATGGAATTTCTCTTTGTATCTCTTGCTGTTGCATTTTGTTGGTGATGTATAAAAATGCTGAGGATTTATGTGGATTTATTTTGTTAAAGTTGTGAATTATTTCTAATAACTTTTTATTAGCATCTCTGGGGTTTTCTAAATATACCATTATATCATCTGCAAAGAGTGACAGTCTGATTTCCTCATTCCCTACACGTATTCCTTTAATCTCTTTCTTGATTCTTATTGCCAAGGCTAGCATTTCTAATACAATATTGAATAATAATTGTGATAGTGGACAAACTTGTTTCACTCCTGATCTTACTGGGAAAGGTTCCAGTTTATCTCCGTTACATATTATGCTTACTGATGGTTGTAATTATATATGCTCCTGATTATTCTAAGGAATAGTCCATTTATTTGATTATTAATATGGTCAATTATACTAATAGCTTTCCTAATATTAAACCAGCCCTGCATTCCAGGTTTAACTCCTACTTGATCATAGTGTATTATCATGGGGATGATTTTCTGAAGTCTTTTTGATAATATCTTATTTAAGATTTTAGCATCAATATTCATTAAGGAAATTGGTCTATAGTTTTCTTTGTCAGTTTTCAATCTACCTGGTTTAGGTATCATTACCATGTCTGTGTCATAAAAGGAGTTTGGTAGGACTCCTTCATCCCCTAGTTTTTCAAATAATTTATATAACATTGGGGCTGATTGTTCTTTAAATGTTTGGTAGAATTCATATGTAAATCCATCTGATCCTGGGGATTTTTTCCTGGGGAGTTGATTAATATCTTCTTCTATTTCTTTTTCTGAAATGGGACCATTTAAGCAATTTATCTCCTTCTCTGTTAATCTAGGAAGCCTACATTTTTGGAGGAAGTCATCCATTTCACTTAAGTTATCAAATGTATTGGAATAAAGTTGTGCAAAGTAATTCCTTATTATTTTTCTAATTTCCTCTTCATTGGTGGAAAGATCTCCCTTTTCATTTGTAAGACTAACAATTTGATTTTCCTCTTTCCTTTTTCTGATCAGATTTACCAAAGGTTTATCTATTTTATTTATTTGTTTTTTTGTAAAACCAACTCTTGGTTTTATTTATTAACTCAATATATTTTTTTTTACTTTCAATATTATTGATTTCTCCTTTTAAATTTACTATTTAAAGTTTGGTTTTTGGTTGGGGGTTTGTAATTTGGTCTTTTTTCTAGCTTTTTCAGTTGCAGGCCCAATTCATTAATCTTCTCTTTCTCTATTTTGTTCAAATAAGCCTCCAAATTTATAAAATTTCTCCTTATTACCACTTTAGCTGCATCGCACAGATTTTGGTATGATGACACATCATTGTCATTATCTTGGGTGAAATTATTGTTTCTTATAATTTGCTGTTTCACCCAGTCATTCTATAAGATGATATTATTCAGTTTCCAATTACTTTTTGGTCTATTTATCCTTAACTTCTTATTGAATGTAGTTTTTTTTTTTGTTTTTTTTTTGTTTTTTTTTTTTTTTTTTGTATTATGATCTGAGAAGAAGGCATTTATTATTTCTGCCTTCCTGCATATAATTTTGAGATCTTTATGTCCTAATATATGGTCAATTTTTGTATAAGTTCCATGAACTTCACAGAAGCAAGTATATTCCTTTCTATCACCATTCAGTTTTCTCCAAAAGTCTATCATACCTAGTTTTTCTAATGTTCTATTTAATTTTTAAATTTCTTTCTTATTTGTTTTGTGTTTTAATTTGTCTAAATCTGAGAGTGCAAGGTTGTGACCTCCCACTATTATAATTTTACTGTCTATTTCTTCTTGCAACTCTCTTAACTTTTCTTTTAGAAAGTTAGATGTTATACCACTTGATGCATATATGTTTAGTATTGATATGGATTCATTGTTTATGCTCTGACTTTTGATCCTGTCTGCTATCCATCTCGGTTTGTTGGGGGAGTCCATCCCATTCCCATTTACAGTTAAAATGACTAATTCTGTATTTACTGCCATTATATTATCCCTAGATTATGCTTTTTTCCCTTGATCCTTTATCAACCCCTTCCCCAATATTTAATTTATAGACCCCACTTGTGATGTGCAACCCTCCCTTTTTAATTTCCCTCTCCTTTTAAGTCCCTTCCCTTTTCTTGTACCCTCCCTTATTCCCCTTTTCCTTTTCCCTTTTCCTCTCCCCCCTTTTAATGAGGTGAGAGAGAATTCTCTGAAAAACAAATATGTCAATTATTTACTATTTGAGCCTACTCTGATGAGAGTAAGTTTCACACAATATTTCTCCCCCCTCCTTAAATTCTCTCAGATGGGGTAGATTTTCTATGCCTCTTCCTGGGATGTGGTTTCCCTCTTTTTATCACTCCTTCCCCTTTTTCTGATACTATCCCCTTCCATTTACTACTCGCTTTTTTTTTTTTTTTTAAATCAGTAAAATCAAATTATCCATGTGGACTTTCTGTATATCCACAACAGAGATACAGTTCTCAAGAGTTCTTTTTACCTTTTTCTGCTTCTCTTCAGTCTTGTGCCCTTTGATCTTTTAATGTGGAGGCAGCCAGATCTTGAGTGACCCTTATTGTGGCCCCTTGATATTTGAATTTTTTTTTTCTAGCTGCTTGCAATAGTTTTTCCTTTATTTGGTAGTTCTGCAGCTTAGCCACAATGTTCCATGGAGTTCTTTTTTTAGGGTCTTTTTCAGAAGGTGTTAGATGAATTCTTTCCACGCCTATTTTCCCTTCTGTTTCTATTATCTCTGGACAGTTCTCTTTGATCATTTCCTGTAAAATAGAATCTAGGCTTTTTTTTTTTTTTTGATCATAGTTTTCAGGAAGTCCAATGATCCTCAGATTATCTCTCCTAGATCTATTTTTCCAGGTCTATAGATTTTTCCCAATAAGTATTTGACGTTATTCTCCAGCTTTTCTTTTCTTTTTTTTTTTCTTTTTCTTTTTATTTATTTTTTTATTTTTTTTATTTTGTTTGACTGATTCTTGGGTTCTCAATGAATCATTCATTTTTCTTTGTTCCGTCCTGATTTTTAAGGAATCATTTTCCTCATTCACAATTTTTAGTTTTTTTTGTATATGCCCAATTGAGTTTTTAAATGAGTTATTTTGCTCTATTGAATTTTTTTCCATTTCGCTAATTTTTTTTAAAGATTTATTTTCTTTTTCCAATTCAGAAATCCTATTTTCCTGTGATTTTTAAACCTTTTCTAATTCACAAATTTTCTTTCTCTGAACCTCCTGCGAATCCTTTATTTTTTCCAACTCAAATTTCAGGATGTTGTTATTCTCTATCATAGCTTCTCTTTCCTTTCCCCATTTTTTTTCAAACTCTCTTAACTTTTTAATAGTCTCTTCTAGGAGAGAGTTATGTGATGGGAGGCAGGTATCATTCCCCTTTAGTCTGTTATCTGCTGACTCTCTGCTATTAACTTCCATCGGGTTGGATACCCGCTTTTTCTCTGTATAAAAGTTATCAATTGTTTTCTTCATCTTCTTACTCATTGTTAAAAATCTGTTGGGGTCTACCCTTGGGGTAGCAAGTTTATTTATTTATTTATTTACTAGCTTCCCCCCGGACTGGATGGATGCAGCGGGCCCTGTGTCTGAACTAAGAGAGAGCTGTGGGAGAGAGTTCCCCTCCCCCCTCCCCAGAAATGCCTCAAAGTGTTTAGTAAGTCTGCACTGTGATGAGTGCCCAGTGAAGGACCTCACTGTGTGGCCTAGCGACTGCCTGAGGTTTAAGGCTGAACAATGAAGTCACTAACCCCAGCCAATGCGTTCCCTGGGGCCATGGATGTCAGCAGCTGATGTGAAAAATCCCTGCGCTCAAACATTAAGTGTCTGCCCAGAAACCGTGCTCCCTATTTCAAAGGTTTTGCTTCTTTGGGAATTCCTTGGCTGCTAAACTTCCACTGCCTCAGGCTGAGCCCGGCACTATGTGGATTAGATGTTGCCTCAGTCTGTCTCCCCACTGTTCAGGCTCTTAACTACCCCAAGGAGAAGCCCCAGGCAGCAGAAGGCAACTGCACAATCATGTTGAGATCTATTAGGTCACTTCTGGTCTGGCTTTATATTTTAAAGTGGCTTGATTTCTCTTCTGAACTGCTGTTTTATAAGCAGAGAAGAGCTATCAGCCTGTGCCAGAGTCCTCTATCTCAGCGGCTTCTCTGATCCCAGATTTCTCCCCAGCCTGATCGGCACAGTGTGTTCACATCTAACCTTATCTGTGCTGGCCTTTTTTTTTTTCCTCCCCTTGGAACCGACCTTTTCTGTTGAAATTCCAGATTCTCTTCAGCTGGTAAGTTGTGCTTCTAATCCTTGTGGTTTTTATCAGTCCAGCGTTATTTTTGAAGCTGAAGTAACTAATTGGTAATGAGGGAAGAAGGGAACTTACAAATTTGCGTGTATCTTCTCCACCATCTTGGCTCTGCCCCCTAAATTACATCTTATAAAGAGGCAAAAAGGCTTATTATAATTGAGGAAAAGAATAAAGGGGAATGAATATTGTGTGAATTTTACTCTAATCAGATTTGGCTCAAAGAGAGCGTATTAGACACTTTTAGCTTCACAGAAAAGTTTGTCTCCTGCTACAGGGAAGTAGGAAAGGAAAGGAAAATCTACAATTTGTTGGTTACAGGAAACATATTTAGAATAGAGTGATACATTCAGAGGAAAGATAAAATGCTGGAACATAACCTATTCTACTTCAGCTAAAGTTAAAAAAAAAAAAAAAAGCAGGGATAGTAATCTTGATCTTAAATCAAGGAAAAGCAAACATAGTTCTAATTAAAAGAGACAAGGAAGGAAACTACACTCTACATAAAAGGTACTATAGATAATGAAGTAATTTCAATGTCAAACATAGATGTACTAAGTGGTATAGGATCCATATTCCTAGATGAAAAGCTAATAGAGATTCAAAAAGGGTTAGACAGCAAAACTATACTAGTGGGGGACCTTAACCTTGCTCTCTCAGAACTAGATAAATTGAACCAAAAAATAAATAAGAAAAAAGTAAAGGAGGTAAATAGAGTTCTAGAAAAGTTAGGGATGATAGCCATTTGGAGAAAATTGAATGGAAACATAATTTTTTTTTTCACCAATACATGGAAGTTATAAAAAAATTGACCAAACATTAGGACATAAAAACCTCAAAATCAAATGTAGAAAAGGAGACATAGTAAATACATTTTAGATCACAATGGAATAAAAATTACATGCAAAAAAGACCAGTGTTAAATAGACCAAAAATTTTTTGTTTAGTAATGGGCTCCAATTCTTCTTTGGTCACAAATGCCTTCCTCCTCCTCAGATCTGAGAGATAAATTATTTTATAATCTTCTAATTTGCATATAATATTACTATTTCTAGATCATGAAAGTATTTTGCCCTTATCTTAGTAAATAATTTTTTAAAAATTAGGAAAAGAAGGAGTCCAAACAAATTTCCCTTTATGACATAGATATGATGCTGATATCTAAACTAGGTAGGGTGAAAACAGAGAAAGAAAATTATAGACCAATTTCCCTAATACATATTGATGCAAAAATCTTAAATTAATTGGAAAACAAATAATCCTACATAATGAGTGAGTGAAACAACAAATCATAGACACAATAATTTCATCCAAGAGAATGATAATAATGAAGCCACATATCACTATCCAGCCCCATACCTCCCAAAACAGACCTATTGTTTCTCTTGTCAATTTGTTTTCGTCGATTCCGCTCTTGACAAAATGAACAAAAAATTCAAAAGGGCTCTAACCATTGACAGCTTCTGTATGGAGAGAGAGCAGACTTCAAATACTGAGGAGACTAAAAACAGACTGTCCCCAGAGGAATCCCCTAAGGGAGATATGATCTGCTCCTCAATACAAAAGAATCTCATTGAGGAAATTAAAAAGGCTCTCGCAAGAGAGCTAGAAAAGAAATGGGAAAAGGAAAGGGAAGCTTGGAAAGAGAGCCTGGAGAAGTAATCCAGAGTGGATAAAGAGATCAAATCATTGAGAAATAAAATTAGTGAATTAGAAAAGGCAAACAACTCCAAGGAAAGCAAGATTAGTGAGCTGGATAAAGAAATCAGCTCTCTAAAAAATAAAACGAATGAAATGGAAAAAAATTCCATAGGAGAAACTGAAAATTGATTGCATGACATGGCAGACACTGGCATAGGACTACCAAACATGAAATGCCCTCACCAGAAAAGGTGCTATACTCATAGAGTACTCATAGAGCAAATAATAATTGAATTAGCTCAGAAGAAATACAAAATAAGCAAACTTATAGGGTCCTCCCCAAATATTCATAGGGAATATTTATGTTTGACCTGTGGCATAGTGTTCCACATTCCCTATTGGTCTGAGCAGTCACAGTCAGATATACTGTAACTCAACTCTAACATAGTAATGATATTTTGGCCCTCTTAAAGAAAGAACAACCAACCAACCAACCAACTATATGCAGCAAGTGGCACAGTATCCAAATTCTCAGAAAACATTAAGTCAATTATAGGAAAAAATAAACAAGAAAACTATACTAGTGGGCGACTTCAATCTACCTTTCTCAGAATTAGATAAACATAAGCACAAAATTAAAAAAAAAAAAAGAAAGAAAGATATAAAGGTTAATGCAATCTTATAAAAGTTAGATATGATAGACTTCTGGAGAAAATTGAATGGGGAAGGAATATATATATATATATATATATATATATATATATATATATATATATATATATATATATATATATATATATATATATATATATATATATATATATATATATGTATATTTTTTTCCCAGTAGTATACAGTACCTACAAAAACTAAATATGTATTAGGGCATACACACTCAAAATCAAATGCAGAAAGACAAAAATAATAAATACATTCTTTTCAGATTTTAATGCCATTAGAATTACATTTGATAAGGAACAAGGGAAAGACAGAATAAAAACCAATTGAAAATTAAATAATTTAATACCAAAGATTGAGCGGGTCAAACAACAAATCATAGAAAAAAATCACTAATTTTATCCAAGAAAATGATAATGATTGGACAATAGACAAAAACTTATGGCATACAGCCAAAACAGTTCTTAGGGAAATGATTTTACATCTCTAATGTTTAGATGAATAAAATAGAGAAAGAGATCAATCCACTGGCATGCAACTAAAAAAAAAAAAATTAGAAAAAGAACAAATTAAAAAGCCCCAATGAAATAACAAATTAGACATTCTGAAAACAAAATAAAAGATTAATAAAATAGAAAATTAGAAAAATATTGAGTTAATTAATAAAACTAAGAATTGGTTTTATGAAAAAAAACTAACAAAATAGATAAACTTTTGGATAATTTGATTAGAATAAAGAAAAGAACGAAACCAAATTAACAGCATCAAAAATGAAAAGGAATGCTTTATCACCAATGAAGAAGAAATTAAAGCAACAATTAGGAATTATTTTGTCCAACTGGTGTGCCAATAAATCTAGCAATCTAATTGAAAAGCATGAATATTTACAGAAATATAAATTGCTCAGAACACCAAAAGAGGAAATAATATAGTTAAATATCATGATTTTAGAAAAAAGAAATTGAACATCATTAATGCACTCCCTAAGAAAGTAGCTCCAGCACCAGATGAATATAAAAGTGAATTCTATCATATATTTAAAGAATAATTACAATATAATTTAAAATATTTGGAAAAGATAGGTGAAGAAATTCTGCCAAATCCCTTTTATGATGCAGATATGTTGCTGATAACTAAACCAGAAAGAGCCAAACAAAAGAAAGAAGATTATAGAACAATTCCTTAATGAATATTGATGCAAATTTTAAAAATGAAATATTGGCAGGAAATACACTTTATCAGCAGCATATTATTATTATTATTATTATTATTATTTAAGATTTACACCAGAAATTTAAGACTGGTTCAATATCAGGAAAACTATTGGCCTAGTTGACCATGTCAATAACAAAACTAACAGGAATCATATGGCAATTACAATAGATACAGGAAAAAGGTTTTGAAAAAATGTAATACTTATTTCTATTAAAACAGTAGAAAACATATTAATTAATGGATTTTTTCTTAAAATAAAAAGCAGCATCTATCAAGTACCATCATCAAGCATTAAATGTAGTTGGGATAAGCTTAGAAACATTCCCACCAACATCAGGAATGAAAAAAAAATGCCCATTATCACCACTATTATTTAATATTGTACTAGAAATGTAAACTTTAGCATTAAGAAGAGGAGAAGAAATAGAAGGAATTAGAGAGGCAATGAGGAGATTAAAAGTGTCATCCTTTGCAGATGATATGATGATATAATTACAGAATCCTAGAGAATCAATCAAAATGATACTTAAAACAATTAACAATCTTGCCAAAGTTACAGTATATAAAATAAACCCACATACTTCATCAACATTGATATGCTACCAACAAAACCCAACAATAAGAGATAGAAAGAGAAAATAAATTTAAAATAACTGTAGACAAAATAAAATAAAATAAAAATAAAATATTTGAGTGTAAACAATAGTTTTTCATATTCATGAATAAAGTCAGATTTAAATAACTGGAAATATTAATTGCTCATGGGTCAGCTAAGCTAACATAATAATAATGATAATTCTACTTTACTTAATTACTAAATTTACTTATAATTCTACTTTACTTAAAAAACACAATAAAACAATAAACAAGAATAACAAATAATAACAAAAAGAAAAAAAAATACCAAAATTCATCTGGAAAACAAAAATGTCAAGATTAGCAAGAGAACTAATGGGAAAAAATGTAAAGGTTGGTGCCCTAGCAACACTAGACCTAAAATTCTATTATAAAGCAACAGTCATAAAAACCATGTTCTACTGGCTAATACATAGATTGGTGTATGAGTGGAATAGGTTAAGTACACAAGACACATTGATTTATAGTAATCTATGTTTGATAAACCCAAAGACTCCAGCTTCTCAGATAAGGACTCACTTTTTGACAAAAAGTGCTGGGAACACTGGAAAATAGTGTCAGAAATTCAACATAAACCTACATCTCATGTGACATACAAATATAAGGTCAAAACAGGTATGTGATGTAGGCATAAAGAGGGATAGTAAACAAATTGGAGAACAATTATGAATTACATTATGCAATGTAAACAGAATAATTTTGATTATATTAAATTTTTAAAGTTTTTACACAAACAAAAGCAATTCAGGAATGTTTAAAAGGGAAATAGAAAGCTGGGGGAAATTTGTTTTACAGCCAGTGCTTCTAAAACAAACCTCATTTCTAAAATATTTAAAAAACTGAATCATATATGTAAAAATACAAATCATTCCCCAATCAATAAATGTTCAAAGGATATAAACAGACAATTTTTAGATAAAGAAATTAAAGCCATCTATAGTCACATGAAAAAAAAAAAAAACATTCTAAATCACTACTGATCAGAGAAATGCAAATTAACACAATTCTGAGGTACTGACTCATATCCATCAGATTAGTTAAGATCATAGGAAATGATAATGATAAATCTTACAAAGGATGTGTGAAGGCTAGAACATAAATAAATTGTTGGTGGAGTTGTGAATTGATCCAACTATTTTGATGAGCAATTTGAAACTATTACTTTCAATCTAGCAGTAACACCACTGAGTCTGTATCCCAAAATAATCAGAAATATGGGAAAAGTCCCCACATGTACAAAAATAATTTGTAGCAACTCATTATGTAGCAGGAAAGAATTGAAAAATGAGTGGATATACATCAATTAGGTAATGATTTATGAGAGCAATGGCATATTTATTCTACAAATATGGTGAATGTGTGATTTTAGAAAAGCCTGAAAAGATTTATATGAAATGACGCTAAATGATGCAAGCATAATCAGTAAAACATTGTACACAACAGCAAGATTATATAGTGAACAAATGTGATAGGCTTACTTCTTTCCAACAATTCAACAATTCAAGGTAATTTCAATGAACTTTGAATAGAAAACAGCATCACATACAGAGTGACAACTACTGTGGTTGAATATGAATCAATGAATACTATTTTCACCTTCTTTTGTTTTTTTTCCTTTTGGTTTTCCCTCTTATAGATTTTTTTCTCCCAATATGACATATAAAATATGTTAAAACTTAACATATATGTGTGTATATGTGTGTATATATATATATATATATATATATATATATATATATATATATATATATATACATATATATGTTAAAGCTAAAGTAAATAATTAAATGAATGAACAAATAAATAAGTAAATAAAATTTTAAAAAAATATTAGGTCATCCATGTTTAAGGAATCTATACAAACATGCATATGTATATGGCTATATCTATAGATAGATATGTTTTATACATGTGTATTTATCTACATGCATGCATAATATATATATATTTTTATATATCACACAATGTTTGTGCATATACATACGTGTGTGAACACATCTTGTATGCATAAGAATGTGTGCATATATATGTACATATATATGCATAAATACAGGATACAGATATATACATGATACATGTATATTTTTCTAGGTATATAGACAATGTATATAAGATTATCATATGTGTTTGCATATGTATCTACTCCATATATATGTACATTTGTATGTTTATGTATATGCACAGATATCGACATATCTATGTATACTCCTTCATGTATTAAAAAATACAAACAACACAACCTCTATATAGATGAAGAATGGATACATATTTTTTTTAAAAGAATTCAAGCTACCAGTAATAATATGAAAAATGCTCCCCATTACTCATAATAAGGGGAAAATTAACTGAAGGAATACAAAATTCCAAAATCTATCCATTTGATTGGTAAAAATGATAAAATAAATTGAAAAATCAGAATTACTTAGCAAAGACATCCATAAAAGTACATATTTGGTAGAGTTGTGAACTGATTCAGATCTTCAGGAATGGAGTTTGTAATTATTATCAAAAAGTCACCAAATTACACATGCTCTTTAATCTCAGAATTCTGGTATGACTACAAACAAGTGAAAAATAGAAGAAAGACCTCTACATATTAAAATGTTTGTAGCAGTACTTTTTTTTTTTTATTAGAGCAAAGAACTATAAACAAAGTGAGTTAGAGAATTACTTGAATATAATTGCATGCTTCTTCACATATGTGACATGTACTATATGATAAAATTAAAAGATTTAGTGAAACCTGAAATTACTTAGACAAGTTAATAAGGACCAGGAAAAGTGATGAATTTTGACTTTAGACATAGTGAATTGAATTCAAATCTGGTCTCAGACACTAGATGTCACTTAATCCTGTTTGCCTCAATTTCCTCATCTATAAAATAAGCAGGAGAAGTAAATGGGAAACCTCTCAAGTATCTTTGCCAAAAAAAATCCCCAAATGGGGTCATAAAGTGTTGGACATGACTGAAACACAACAAATTTATGGGTATAGTTAATGTTTCTTTTATTGATTTGACCATGCTTATTGATTACAAAAAAAAAAAAAAAAAGAATTCTATTGGATATGAAGATAATGAGGGCTAATGATAATTAAGAGATAAGGAAAGAAAAAAAAAACAGGAGAGCAGAGGAGAACAGAGCTGAGGAGACAAGAGGAAATGAAAGGAGAGGAGATGAGAGGTGAAGAGAGAAGAAGAGTGGGGAGAGGACAGAAATGAAGAGAAGAGAAAGGAGAGGAAAGGAGGGGAGGAAAGAGGAGACGAGGGAAGAGGAGAGGAGAAAGAAGAGAAGAGGAGAGAAAATACTATCTATGAAATCTTTTAAAATATACAAAGAATAAAGAGAACTTTGTAAAGGGCATCCATATGAGCAGAATAACTTTAATACTATTATCCTATATTTCTATCTACTTAAAAAAGATGCAATAGAGTTTCACAATTTTATATGCAAGCTTTTTGTCTGGTTCATTGTGAAAATTTAGGTTTATTAAATTTGTGATAAAATAATAGATGAGAAAATATGCTTCCCCACTGTTTGTTTGTTTTTTTTTTGAAGAGGAGGCAAACTATATATACCGTGTTTCCCCGATAATAAGACCTATCCTGAAAATAAGACACCCACATACTCTTTAATATTCCGCTAAAATAAGCCCTCCCCCGAAAATAAGCCCTATCGAACTTACTATGAAAACGGTCATCATGGTGATCCCCTGCGCTATATGCTGCGTAGCGGTACCTTCAGTAAGCAGCGCCGCCCTCCCCTCCCGGGTGAAACGCACGTCGCGCTCCGAGCTGCATCCAATCAGAGCTGCAGCAGTGAGCGCGTCATCCTCTTCTTCCCTGGTGATTTGCTTGCTGGCGCTACTGAGAGCAGCGCCGCGGAGTAGAGCTGAGACAGGACCATCTAAAAACTCGGTAAGTTCAGTAAGCGATGGAGAATAAAATAAGCACTCAGGGGGCATGATGGAGGCTAAAAGGGGCATGATGGAGGCTAAAATGGGCATGATGGAGGATAAAAGGGGCATGATGGAGGCTAAAATGGGCATGATGGAGGATAAAAGGGGCATGATGGAGGATAAAATAAGCCCTCCCCTGAAAATAAGCCCTCTGGTGTTTTTTAGTCCCAAAAAAATAATAAGACAGTGTCTTATTATCGGGGAAACACGGTATATATATATATATATATATATATATATATATATATATATATATATAGAGAGAGAGAGAGAGAGAGAGAGAGAGAGAGAATTAAATTTTAAAATTAAAAGTAAAAATGAAATTTTTATAGAAGGCAATAAAAGGATGTCATCTAAAATGAAAGCCAATATAGATATCCTGCCATTTGCTTAATTAGCTACATGATTATCATCAACTCACTTAATTTCTCTCAGACTCATACTTTTCCTCTAAAATTAAGGATTGAATTATAAAATACCTCAAATTCTTTGCAGTTTTGTGATTCTCTACCCAAGAGTAGATGGAGAGAAAAAATTTACAGTGAAATACTATTGGCTTTGGGATTGCTAAGCAACCCAGAAAGAGTCTTAATGACACTTATCAGTTCCTTTGGATCAAAAGGACAGCTTACACAATTAGCTTTGTGTGCTGAAAAAGGATCTGAGATAGTGAAAGACAGTCACTGGTTACATTTTACCTAGGCAATTTGTTTTTAAAAGATGGTACAATCTTTCATAAAATAAGCATTGGAGTTATTGTAATGGGAGCAGACAAAGGACAACAAGAGGAAGCCCAGTTGACATAACCTCGATTATCCTTAAAAAATTCATAATCATAAATACAACATGAAGGAAATGGGTTTGGAAGGAAAGGCATGCAAGCAAATTGCTTATTAGGAAACTTCACTCAAAAGGGCAAGGAAATATACCAGAATCCCAAATGAAATTATAGAATCACATCAATCGCAAAATTAGCTGGAATAAATAGAATGAAGTTATGTTAGTTTTGCTCTATGAAAGCAAGGTTCTTCAGGTAATTTGGTAAATAAAAATGATAAAAACAGGATAACCATATGAATTAAGTAAGTGAATAGTAGAATATTTTGCAGAATGGTCAGGGAGAAAAGGTATGAGATGCTAGACTGAGAGAGTACTATCAAAAAGAAGTGTTTGTTTACTGTAAAAATCAAGGTAATTTTAAAAACGTGATTCCTCCAACTTCTGGTTTAAATTTTGTTCTGAATTGCTTTATAATTTTAATTAATGAGAATTAGCATAAAGATATTTGGGATATCTGACATGAAGAAACAAACACTTAGGACAAGCATGATGGCTATTATATCATCAAGTATATTAAGAACTATAAAATGGATTGTGAATTAATATGTTCTTCCTAAAAAGACAGAAATAAAAGGAAAGGATGGAAACTACCAAAAAATGTATTCTTGCTAGAATGTTCAGACCTATTTTCAAATAGAATGTCTATTTTCAAGAGGAAATAGATTGTAGGGGATCCATTCCTGGAAGTTTTCAAGAAAAAAAAAATTGATGGTGAGCTGATAAATATGTTGTAAACGGGATTTTTGTTCAGGTACAGGCTGATTCAAGAGATATCAATGTTGCCTTCAACTCTCAGATTTTGTGACTATTCTGTGATCTAACTTCCAGCTCAGTAATTGTTTAAAAACTAAAAACAAGATTTCAGATAGAGACACATAGAATAAGTAAAAAAGATATAGTGGCCTATATTCAAAATTAATTTTTAGTATTTGGATGATCAAATTTCTAGAAAAAATATTCTCCACATAAAATCCAGAAGTTCTATTAGAAATATAGATAAATCATATGACAATTAACATGGAAACATAGAACAGAATCTCCTACATTGCAGAAAAACAATGATATATATTTTTTGGAAATTGTTTGGACATAATTGAAAAAAATAACTCTTAATAAATACCCAAATTCACTCTTTAAATATTGTTTTCCTATGAGAGTTTTTAATTAGAACTTTCTTGAATTTATCTGTGTGTCTATTTTCTATAATATATATAGAACATAACCCATCTACATATTTTTAACTTGGTTAGTATTGTCCAGGTATTCCCTTAGTCACTCATGGGGGATCTATCCATGATATAAATGCAGTTACTTATAAAGGCATGAGAGTTAGTCTTCTCATACCTTCCTACATAAATTAAACTCATCAAGTTAGTTTCCATGTCTCATGCTGAAATATGGAGAGAAACATTTTAAATTATTTTCACACTTTTATCACCTAAGAAAATACATTCTAATAATACATGTTGCTAACAAGTATGTTTGCAAAGTTAAGATCATTGCATCTTTCCTGATCTTACAATGTCTTCTCTCTCCTGCTTATATTTGTAAATTTGTGCCTGTGCTCCTTCCTCAAAATAAAACAAAGGAAACCCCCACATAAAACATGTGTTCAAGCATGTTCAAATGGTAACTTCATACAATTTTAGATATAAAAGTGCAATCAAAATCTCAATCCAGATTGTGCTGATGTTCAGACAATTTTCTAAATTATGGTAATATAAAAATTTCCAAAATGGTTCCCTGTCTCTGTACCACTAATACTTTTTTTTTTTTTTTGCAAAAGGCATTTGGGATTAAGTGACTTGCCCAGGGGTCAGCTAGGAAGTATTAATTGTCTGAGGCCAGATTTGAACTCAAGTCTTCCTGTCTTAAAGGCTGATGCTCTATCCACCAAAGCACCTAGCTGTACCTCATTAGTAGTTTCTTGCAGGAAAAGTCCTACCTCTGACTTGTGTTAAATATATCCAATTCCTTTGGTTGGGAAGAAAGCAGAGTTCAAGATAGTGATCATAGGGAAATAAGGTACAATCTGATACTTCCGTGTTCACATCTATTCCTTTGGTTTCTGAGTGAGTTAATTATCTGAGAATGAATTATCCATGATATATCCAACTGACATTAGTCATCTCAGTGTTGAGTCACATTTATTAAATTTATCCTTGTGTAATATAGATGTTGTCATGTATAATAATTTCCTCTTTATGCTCATTTCACTTCACATTAATTCATGTAAATGTCTCCAGGCCTTTCTAACATCATCCTCCAGATCATTTCTTATAGAACAATAATATATCCATAATATTCATATACTACAACTTATTCAGCCATTCTCCAACTGATGTGCATCCACTCAGTTTCCAGTTTCTTGCCACTACAAAAAGGGCTGCCACAAACATTTTTGGACATGTGGGTTCCTTTCGTTTTTTTTAAGATCTCTTTGGGTTATTAGCCCAAACACTGATGGATCACATGATATGCACAATTTGATAACTTTTTGAGTATAGTTCCAAATTGCTTTCCAGAATGTCTGGATTCATTCACAGTTCCCACCAACAATGTATTAGTGTCCCAGTTTTAACACATCCCCACCAACATTCATAATTATCTTTTTCTGTCATCTTAGCAATCTGAGAGGTGTGTAATAGTATCTCAGTAATTTGCATTTCTCTGATCATTAGTGATTTAGAGCACCATGACTAGAAATGGTTTTAATTTCTTCATCTAAAAATTGTCTGTTCACATCCTTTGACCACTTATCAGTTGAATAATTGCTTGAATTATTGTAAATTTGACTCAATTCTCTATATATTTTAGAAATGAAGCCTTTATCAAAACCCTTAAATATAAAAATGTTTTCCCAAATTTTTGCTTCCCTTCTGATCTTGCCTGCATTAGTTTTGTTTGTACAAAACCTTTTTAACTTAATATAATCAAAATTAATTATTTGTTGTTCAATTATGAATTCCAGGTCTTCTTTGGACTCAAATTCCTTCTTTCTGCACTGATCTGAGAGGTAAACTCTCATATATCCTTCTAATTTGCTTATAATATCACTCTAATTTATGTCTAGATCATGAATCTATTTTTGTTCTTTTTTAATTTATTTTTTTATTAATTTGATAATATAACTTTTTTGACAGTACATATACAACGTTATCCCTTGCATTCCCTTCTGTTCTGAATTTTCCCTTCCTTCCCTCCACCCCCTCCCCTAGATGGCAGGCAATCCCATACATATTAAATATGTTATCCTAGATACAATATATGTGTGTAGAACCAATTTTTGTTGTTGTTGTTGTTGCAAAGGAGGAATTGGATTCAGAAGGTAAAAATAATCTGGGAAGAAAAACAAAAATGCAAACAGTTTACATTCATTTCCCAGTGTTCCTTCTCTGGGTATAGCTGATTCTGTCCATCATTAATCAATTGGTTCTGAGTTAAATCTTCTCTTTGTTGAAGATATCCACTTCCATCAGAATACATCCTCATACAGTATTGTTGTTGAAGTGTATAATGATCTCCTGGTTCTGCTCATTTCACTCAACTTCAGTTCATGTAAGTATCTCCAAGCCTGTATTTATCCTGCTGTTATTATTTCTTACAGAACAATAATATCCCATAACATTAATATACCACAATTTATTCAGCCATTTTCCAGTTGATGGGCATCAATTCATTTTCCACTTTCTAGCCACTACATAAAGGGCTGCCACAAACATTTTGGCACATACAGGTCCTTTTCCTCCTTTAGTATTGATCATGAACCTATTTTGACCTTATATTGGTATGTGGTGTTAGGTATGCATCAAAGCCTAATTGCTTCCATACTAGTTTCTGATTCTGAAAGACAAAGGAACTTGGAATAGAGCCAACAATAAGCTATCCAGCTAAAATGAGCGTTATCTTGCAGGGAAGAACATGGACATTTAGTGATATACGTGAATTGCATTTTTTCTAATGAAAAGACCATAACTGAACAAAAAATTTGATCTCCAAACACAGAACTCAAGATAAGCATTAAAAAGTTCTTTTCAGAACTCTTGATAACTACATTTTTGTTATGGATATACATAGAGAGTGTGGTTATAATTTGATTTTGTTTTGATGACAAGAAAAAAAAAACAAAGTATAGATGGAAAGGGGTTCATAATCAAAAAATGAAAAAAGAAGATAAAATAAGGAAAATTACATCTCAAAAAGAGGCAAAGAAAACCTATTATTATTGAGAAAAAGAATGGAGAGGTGTGAATCTTACTCTCATCACATTAGGCTCTAAGGGAAACTATCAGACATATTTGGTTTCCCAGAGAAATTCATCTCACATTATAGGGAATTGCAAAGGAATGGAAAAAAAGAAAAAGAAAGAGTAATAGAAGGAAAAACAGAAGCATTAGGGAAACAGTGTAAAAAGGGGTAGAGGCTCTAAAGAGGGAGGACTGTTTGAGGGAGGTGTCATCAAAAGCAAAATACTGGGGAGGAGGAAAGGGAAAAGGAAAGAGAAAAACATAATTTAGAGTACATAAGACAGCACTAAGTACAGAATTGGGTATTTTGTGTGAAGGTGAATGGGATGAAATCTCCTATAAAACAGAAGTGAATAACCCACACTTAACAGCACATACCAAGATAAGATGAAAATGGATCCATGATTTAGGCATAAAGAATGAGATCATAAATAAATTATAAGAACATAGGATAGTTTACCTCTCAGACTTGTGGAGCAGGAAGGGGTTTGTGACCAAAGGAGAAATAGAGATCATTATTGATCACAAAATAGAAAATTTTGATTACATCAAATTAAAAAGCTTTTGTACAAACAAAACTAATGCAAACAAGATAAGAAGGGAAATAACAAACTGGGGAAATATTTTTACAGTTAAAGGTTCTGATAAAGGCCTCATTTCCAAAATATAAAGAGAACTGACTCTGATTTATAAGAAAACAAACTATTCTCCAATTGATAAATGGTCAAAGGATATGAACAGACAATTTTCAGATGATGAAATTGAAACTATTTCCACTCATATGAAAGAGTGTTCCAAATCACTACTGATCAGAGAAATGCAAATTAAGACAACTCTGAGATACCACTACAGATCTGTGAGATTGGCTAAGATGACAGAAAAAAATAATAATGAATGTTGGAGGGGTGGTGAGAAAAATGGAACACTGATACATTGTTGCTGGAGTTGTGAAAGAATCCAACCATTCTGGAGAGCAATCTGCAATTATGCCCAAAAAGTTATCAAACTGTGCATACCCTTTGACCCAGCAGTGCTGCTACTGGGCTTATATCCCAAATAAATATTAAAGAAGGGAAAGGGACCTGTATGTGCCAAAATGTTTGTGGCAGCTCTTTTTGTAGTAGCTAGAAACTGGAAATCAATGGATGCCCGTCAATTGGAAAATGGCTGAATAAATTGTGGTATATGAATATTAGAATATTATTGTTCTGTAAGAAATGACCAGCAGGATGATTTCAGAAAGGCCTGGATAGACTTTACATGAACTGATGCTGAGGAAAATGAGCAGAACTAGGAGATCATTATACACTTCAACAACAATACTGTATGAGGATATATTCTGATGGAAGTGCATATCTTCAACAAAGAGAAGATCTAATTCAGTTCCAATTGATCAATGATGGACAGAATTAGCTGTACCCAGAGAAGGAACACTGAGAAGTGTAAACTGTTTACATTTTTGTTTTTCTTTCCAGGATATTTTTACTTTCTGAATCTAATTCTTCCTCTGCAACAAGAAATTTGGTTCTGCAAACATATAGTGTATCTAGGATATACTATAACACATTTAACATATATGGGACTGCCTGCCATCTAGGGGATGGGTGGAGGAAG
This sequence comes from Sminthopsis crassicaudata, assembly GCF_048593235.1. Taxonomy (NCBI): domain Eukaryota; kingdom Metazoa; phylum Chordata; class Mammalia; order Dasyuromorphia; family Dasyuridae; genus Sminthopsis; species Sminthopsis crassicaudata. Next base: position 201,887,841 of record NC_133617.1, read on the forward strand.
GAGGGGAAAATTCATAACAGAAGTGAGTGCAAAGGATAATGTTGTAAAAAATTACCCATGCATATATACTGTCAAAAAAAAGTTATAATTATAAAATTAATTTAAAAATAAAGTATTAAAAAAAGGAAGTGAATTGCAGACTGGATTAAAAACCCAAATCCTACAACATATTGTTTATAAGAAATACATTTAAAGCATAGTAAAGGTAAAAGGCTGGAGAAGAATCTATTATGCTTCAGATAAAGTTAAAAAAAAAAAAGCAGTGATAACAATCCTGGTCTCAGATCAAGTGAAAGCAAAATGAGATCTAATGAAAGAAAGGAAACTATATTTTATTAAAGGGTACTATAGATAATGAAGCAATATCAATACTAAACATATATGCACCAAGTGGTATAACATCCAAATTCCTAGAGGAGAAGTTAAGAGAGATTCAAGAAAATATAGACATCAAAACTACATTAGTGGGGGATCTCAACCTTGCTTTATCAGAACTAGATAAATCAACCCACAAAATAAATAAGAAAGAAGTTAAGGAGATAAAAGTTAGAAAAGAAAGGTATGATAGATCTTTGGAGAAAATTCAATGGAGGCAAAGGAGTTTCTTTTTTCTCAGTGATTCATGGAACTTTTACAAAAATTGACCCTGTTATTAGGGCATAAAAACCTCAAAATCAAATGCAGAAAGGCCAAAACAGTAATTTCATTTTTTTCAGATTATGATGCAATAAAAATTACATGCAATATAAAGCCAGGAGAAAATTCAAAATTAAATAATCTAATCCCAAAAAAATGAATAGATGAAACAGCAAATCAAAGATACAGTCAATAATTTCATCCAAGAGAATGACAATAATGAGACAACTTAACAAAAGTCAAAGGTGTTATAAGGGGAAATTTTATATCTCTAGATGCTTACTTCTAAAAATAGAGAAAGAGAAGATCAATGATTTGGGCTTACAACTAAAAAAAAAAACTAGAAAAAAGAAACAAATTAAAAACCCTCAATTAAATGATAAGTTTGAAATTCTGAAAATAAAATGAAATTAATAAAATTGAAAATAAGAAAATTACTGAATTAATAAGTAAAACTATGAATTGGTTTTGTGAAAAAGCCAATAAAATAGATAAAGCTTTAGCTTATTTGATTAGAAAAAGGAAAGAAAACCAAATGGTTCATCTCGAAAATGAAAAGGGAGAACTTTACACAAATGAAGATGAAATTAGAGCAATAATTAGAAGTGATTTTGCCCAACTTTATGCCAATAAGTTTGATAATTTAAATGAAATAGAGAAATATTTACAAAATATAAACTGCCCCAGTTAACAGAAGAGAAAACATATTATTTAAATATTGCAACTTTAGAAAAAGAAAATGAACAACTCCCTAAGAAAAAAATCTTCAGGGCCATATGGATTTACATATGAATTGTACCAAGCATTTAAAGAACAATTCCATTATTATTTTTTTTTTAAATAGGGAAAGAAGGAGTTATACCAAATTCCTTTTATGACAGATATGGTGCTGCTAGTCAAACCAAAAAGGATGAAAACAAAGAAAGAAAATTATAGACCAATTTCCCTAATGAATTTTGATGCAAAAATATTAAATAAAATATTAGCAATGAGATTACAGAAACTCATCCACAGGATAATACATTACAAACAAGTAGGATTTATACGAGGAATACAGGACTGGTTTAATGTTAGGACAACATATAATAACCAAACTAGCAAAAATCATATGATTATCTCAATAGATACAGAAAAAGCGTTTGCTAAAATCCAACATCCATTTCTATTAAAAAACACTTGAGAGTATAGGAATAAAAAGTATAGGATTAATAAAAAGAATTTTTTTTCTTAAAATTATCAGTAGCATCTATTTAAAACCATCAGCAAGCATCATATCTAATGAGGACAAACTAGAACCATTCCCATTAAAGTCAGCAGTGAAACAAAGCTACCCACTATCACCATTAATATTCACTATTGTGTTAGAAATGTTAGTTTGGGCAATAAGAGAAGAAAAAGAGATGAAAAGAATTAGATTAGGTAATGAGGAAACCAAATTATCACTTTTTGTGGATGATATGATGGCATATTTAGGGAACCCTAGAGGATCAACTAAAAAATTACTACAAAAAATTCACAACTTTAGCAATGTTGCAGGAAAAAAAAATAAATCCACATAAATCATCAACATTTGTATATGTTACCAACAAAGTCTAGCAACAAGAGATACAAAAAGAAATTCCATTCAAAATAATTGATGATAGTATACAATATTTGGGAATTTGTCCACTAAAGGAAAGTCAGTGCATATAGAAAACAATTACAAAACACTTTCCACACAAATAAAGTCAGACCTAATCAATTGAAAAATATCTAGTGCTTGTGGGTAGATGGAGTGAATACAACAAAAATGATAATACTACCTAAATCAATCTACTTATTTGGTACCATACCAAACAAACACTCAAGAAATTATTTTACAGACCTAGAAAACATAGTATCAAATTTGATCAGAAAGAACAAAAGTTCAAGAATTTCAAGGGAATTCATGAGAAAAAAATGCTAATTAAATGGCCTAGCTGTGCCACACTTAAAACTATATTATAAAGCAGGGGTCATCAAAACCATTTGGTCTTAGCTAAGGAATAGACTAATTCATCTATGGAATAAGTTAGGATCACGGTACAAGTAAGGCAATAACTATAGCAATCTAGTGTTTCACAAACCCAGAGACCCCAGATTTTGGCATAAGAACTCACTATTTGACAAAAACTGCTGGGAAAAATGGAAATTAGTACGAAAAAAAATAGGGCTCAACCCACACCTAACATCATATACCAAGATAAGATAGAAATGAATTCATGATTTAGACATAAAGTGTGGTATTATAAGCAAATTAGAAGAACATAGGACAATTTACCTCTTAGATCTGTGGAGAAGGAAGGAATTTGTGTTCAAAGAAAAATTATAACTCATAATTGAACACCAGGCAGACAATTTTGATTATATTAAGTTAAAAAGGTTTTGTGTGAACAAAACTAATGAAGACAAAATTAGAAGAGAAGCAATAAATTAGGAAATCATTTTCACATTTAAGGGTTCTGATAAAGACCTCTTTTATAAAATATATAAAGAATTGACTCAAATTTATAAGAATCCAAGGCATTCTTTAATTGATAAATGGTCAAAAATATTAAAAGACAATTTTCAGATTAATAAATTAAAACTATTTCTGATCATATGAGAAGATGTTTTAAATCATTATTGATCAGAGAAATGCAAATTAAGACAACTTTTAGATACCACTACATACCTCTCAGATTGGCTAAAATGACAGGAAAAGAGAAAGACAAATGTTGGAGGGGATGTGGGGAAAGTGGGACACATACATTGTTGGTGGAGTTGTGAATGGATACAGCCATTCTGGAGAGCAATTTGGAGTTATGGTCAAAAAGTTATTAAACTGTGCATACCCTTTGACCTAGCAGTGTTTCTATTGGACCTATATCCCAAAGAGATAGCAAAAGTGACCCACAAGTGCAAAAATGTTTGTGGCAGCTCTTTCAATAGTGGCAAGAAACTGGAAACTGAGTGGATTCCCATCAGTTGGTAAATTGTTGTATATGAATGTTTTGGAATATTATTGTTCTATAAGACATGACCAGAAAGATGATTTTAGAAAGGCCTGGAGAGATTTATGTGAATTGATGCTAAATGAAATGAGCAGAACCAGGAGATTATTGTACACAACAACATATATATATACATATATATATATATATATATATATATATATATTACACAACGATCAATTGTGATTAAAGTAACTCTTTCCAACAGTGAGTTGACTGATGCCAGTTCCAATGATGTTGTGATGAAGAGAGAGGATTGTAGGAACTAAATGTGGATCACAACATAACATTCTCACTCTTTTTGTTGTTGTTTGCTTGCATTTTTCCATACTAATTTACTTTTTTTTATCTGATTTTTCTTGTGTACCAAGAAAAGTGTATAAATATGTTTATACATATTGGATTTAACATATATTTTAATGTGCTTAACACATATTGAATTGCTTGCCATCTAGGGAATTGGCTGGAGTGAAGGAGGAGAAAATCTGAAACAAGGCTATGCAAGGGTCAATTTTGTCAAATTATTCATGCAAATGTTTTTAAAATAAAAAGGTTAAAAAAAAAGTTCTATTGGCCAAATGCAAGAGGTTTTTAAAAAGCTAATTGAAAAAAAAATTCACTAAAAATTAGAATTGAACAAATGAAAGTGAATGACTAAAATGACTAAATGAAACATGAAAAATCAATTAAACAAAGACAAGAAAATGAAAAAAATAAAAGAAAATGTAAAATACCTCATTGGAAAAAAAAAAAAAAAAACTTAGCTAGATCCAGGAGAGGCAATCTAAGAATTACTAGACTACCTGAATACCAAAATGAAACAAAGAAACTATACATCTGTGAAGAAATCAATTAAAATTGCCCAGATTTGCAAGAAACAGAATGTGCAATAGCCATTAAAAGAATATGCTTATCAACTCTTGGCAAGCAGCCAGAAAGAAACAATTCAAATGTGAAGGACTCACAATGAGGATTACCAAAGAATCAGCAGTTTCCACTTTATAGAATTAAAGGGCCTATAATATGATATTCTTGAGGGCAAAGGAACTTGGATTGAAGTTAAAATCAATTTTCCACCAAAATTAGGCACTATATTTTAGGGGGAAAAGTAGACATTCAGTGAAATAGGGAATTTTCATTTAATTTTGATAAAAATAACACCTGAACAGAAAATTGATCTTTAAATATAAAACTTATGAAAACATAAAAAGGCAAAAATGGAACAATAAAAAAAACTTATTTTTAAACTTTAAAATGTTTACATATTTGTATGGAAAGATGATATGTTTAATTGTTGAGAAGTGAATCTTTGTTAGGGTTGTATTTGAAGGGTATTGTTATAATTTGATATTGCTGTGATGATATAAAAAAGAATCTAGGGGTAAAAAAGGGATTGTACTAAAAGAAGAAGAAAAGAGAGGTAAAATGGAGTAAATTACATCACAAAAAAAGGCAAAATAGACCTACAATGTGGATCACAACATAGAATTTTTACCTTTTTTGTTATTGTTTGTTATTGATTAATTGATTGATTTTTTTTTCATTCTCATTTGTTTCCTTTTTTTTTTTGATCTAATTTTTCTTGTGTGGCATGATTAATGTGGAAATATGTATAGAATAATTGAACATATTTAACAAATATTAGATTATTTGAGAAGAACTTGTTTAACATAGATTGCTTGCTCTCTACAACAATAGATAGGAGAAAGAAGGGAGAAAAGTTTGTAATACGAAGTTTTGGAAAAATTAATATTGCAAAAATGACAATACTAACTAAATTAATCTATTTTTTCTGTGCCATACCAATCAAAATACCAAGGAATGACTGTATAGATCTAGAAAAATATAATAACCAAGTTTATCTGGAAGAAAAAAAGGTCAAAAATTTTAAGGAAATTAATGAAAAAAAATCACATCAAGGTGGCCTAATTGTGCCAGATTGAAAACTATATTGCAAAGCAACAGTCATTAAAATCATTTGGTACTGGCTAAGAAACAGAGTAATCAATCAATGGAATAAGAACAGGGCAAAATGGTGAATGACTATGGTAATCTAGTGTTTGACAACCTCAAAAATCCCAGCTTTGTGGATAAAAACTCACTATTTGACAAAAACTATTGAAGAAATTAGAAACAAGTAGGGAAGAAACTATATATATATACATATATATATATATGTATATATATATACACACATATATATATACACATATATGTCAAGATAAGTGTATAACAGGTTCATGATTTAGACATAGTGTTATTATAAGCAAATTAGAATTTAAAAAGTATAGTTTACCTCTCATATCTGTGGAGAAGGAAGGGATTTGTGGCAAAAGAACTGGAAATCATTATTAAACAAAAATTAGATAATTTTGAGTATATTAAGTTAAAAAGATCTTGTAAAAATAAGGGATTAGAAGGAAAGCAATAAACTTGGAAAACAGTTTTACATTAAAAAGTTCTGTAAAAGCCTCATTTCTGAAATGTATAGAAAATTGATTCAAATTTATAAGAATTTAAGCCTCTCTTCAATTGATAAATGGTCAAAGGATAAGAACAGACAATTTTCAGATGAACAAATTAAAACCATTTCTAGTCAAATGAAAAGAATCTCTAAATCACTATTGATAAGAAGAATGAAAATTAAGACAACTAAGCTACCACTTCAAACCTCTCAGATTGACTAAGATGACAGGAAATGACAATGCCGAATGATGGAGGTGATGTGGGAAAACTGAGCCACTGATGCATTATTGGTGGAGTTGTGAAGTGATACAACCAATTTGAAGCTATGGCGAAAGGACTATCAAATTGTGAATACCTTTTGATCCAGCAGTGTTTCTACTGGGATGTTTCTACATCCCAAAGAGATCTTAAAGGAGGGAAAGAGACATGTGTAAAAATGTTTATAGCATCCCTTTTTGTAGTGGCAAGAAACTGAAAAATAAATGGATATCCAACAGTTAGAGAATAGCTAAATAAGTTATGGTATATAAATATATGGAATATTACTGTTCTATAAGAACAATCAGCAGGATGGTTTCGTACAGGCCTAGGGAGACTTACATGAACTGATGCTAAATGAAATGAGCAGAACCAAGAGATCATTGTATTCTGCAACAATAAAATTATATGATGGTTAATTCTGATGGATGTGGCTCTTCTCAACTATAAGATGATTCAGACCATTTCCAAAGATCTTGTGATGAAGAAAACCATCTACATTCAGAGAGAGGTCTGTAGGAACTCAGTGTGGATTTCAGCATACTATTTTCACTCTTTTTTTTATTGTTTGTTTGCATTTTGTTTTCATTTTCATTTTTTTTCTTTTGTTTTGATCTGATTTTTCTTGTGCAGCAAGATAATTATATAAATATGTATTCATATATTGGATTTAACATATATTTTACAATGTTTAACATATTTTGGATTACTTGCTATCTAGGGAAGGGAATAAGGGGAAAGGGGGTATATTGGAACGTAAGGTTTTCCAAGGGTTAATGTTGAAAAATTATCCATGCATATATTTTAAAAATAAAAAGCTATTATTAAAGAAAGAAAATATTTCTCCATTTTACATTTGTATTTTAACATTATATTAATTATTCTTTTTTCTTTGCCAATCTAATATCTTTCTTTATCCTTCTCCAGTTTTCCTTCTTCAATATTCCATCATTTCTTTTTTTAACTCTATTTTTCAATTCTCTCTCCTTTCTGTCTTTCTGTCTCTTTTTTTGTCTTTTAAATTTTCCCCTGTTCCTTTTATCTAATTCTCATTCACTATCTCTTGCCTTCTTTCCTGCTGCTTTCAAATCTACCCAGTTCCACAGCATCCTTTAAAACATTTACTTGTGATTACCATCTTTTAAAGCTATTGTCATTTTTTACCTCTCATTTCTACTATCAAATTCCAAGAAACAAATTGTTTACTCTTTCAGATACTCTTTATTTCAAAACCGTCAAACTACTTCTGACTCCTCCATTTTATTTAAGTTCTTTCAAAGTTATCAGTATATCTTAATAGATATATTCACTCATCTTTTAACATTTCTCATCTTTACACAGCTGTAGCATTTGACAATGTTGATAAGTCCCTCATCCTTTCTCTCTCAAATTTCATGACACAATTATATTATCATTTTTCTCCTGTTTCTGTAAACACACTTCCATATCTTTTGCAATGTCATATTTATTCATGTTCTGAAAACTATGTATAGGTATATTTCATATTTCTATTCTTTTCTTCTTTCTCTGTTCTACCTATCTTGATGATCCTATCAGTTCCCATATTAATAATTATCATCTTAATGTAGGTAACTCCCAAACTCAAACATACATTTGTCATGTTTTTTTCTTTACCTAAAGCCATAATACTGTTTCATAAAGTGTCAGCTAAACATCTCCAACATGATATCATTAGCATTTCAAATTTGTAAGAATACCAAAAAAAGAACTCACACCTTTTCTCCCTTCTAAGCACAGACCTTCTCCTCTTTCCTCTTCCTTTCATGAGTATCACCAGCTTTTCAGTCATTAACATTTGCAACCTTTGAGTTCATCTTTAACTCATCCTTTTCACTTGTCATACTCTTCTAAATACTTTTTAAAAACTGTTTCTATTCCACCTCTATATCTCCTCTAACATTCTCTGTATTCCATGCATGTCATACTACTCAGTTTCCTAATTCTCAGCATTCCTAACTCTGAATATGTCATCATGAGTGGAAAACATGGAAAAGTAACAGAGAGGAACATGAGCAATCGTTTTTCTGTAATATAATGTCGGGGCAAGGAAGTTATATAAAATGTGTGTGGAAATGTAGTTGGAACAAACTTTTATTAACCAATTTTCCCATTTCCAATTTCTCATCCTTTTGCTATATCTCTTTGATTACTCTTAGATTAGTTTTTCTACTTTAAAACTCTACCATCAAGGAGTTTACTTTGATCAACATACTATTTACTGTCTTCTTGATTAGAATATTTTTTTCTTAAGCATGAGAGTCTCTTAAGATCTGTGATCATGAATGTATTGTAGTGAAATTGTACATGAGTCTTCAAGGAGCATCCCCATGTTTTATATTATAGGAAGTTTCCAAACAAGGACAAAAAACACTTTAGAGAATGAGAAAGGATTAACACTGAAATCAAAGGTCCAACAGGCCTGTTCAATGAGTGATAGTTTTCAATCACATATGATTCACAAAGTTTTGCATCAGTAGGAAACCCCTTTCTTTGGTCCAAAGAAAAGCATGTCTAAATTAGTTATCTTCAGTTTCTTAGTGTTTGCATATATCTCCTGAAAGGCAGTGAAATTAAGAGAAAAAAATTAGGCAAATCCACTTTCTTAACCATCTTTGAAAGTACTATGTATTATAGACACTTATCACACATCTTTCTGTGAAATTATCATAAAATGTATCACTATATCAGTATCACAAAAAGTTGCCACATTGTTTATTGTACTTTAAAAGTTAGTGTTTTGGCAAAATTTTAGTTATAGTATTGTTGATATTTTCCATAGTAAGTATTTTGCAGGTCAGAATTGACAAACTTTATTGTTATAATCGTGGTTATAGTGGATTGACATTAGTTTACTGGAAGATTAGAAGTATTCAGCCAATTAAAACAAAAGAGGAGATGGAAATAATGACTATGGGGATATTTGGAGTTTTCAAAACTGCATTTTTAAAGATTGTAGATTGGTTCTTTTTATAAAAAAGAAAACTTGTTTTCTGTCTAATTTTCCAGCCATAAGGTACTTAGAGATGCCAAATAAATTGGCATATTTTTGAATGGCATGCTTGCTGAGATCACTGTGAAAATACCACATTCTATATGGCACCCTGAACCTTGAAAATTCAGCTACCTTCTGGATAACTGGCATTTAATATTCTATTATATGTCATCTGGAAAAAAATCTTAAATTAAAATAACTAGTTCTTGAGAGGAGAATCTTAAGTCCCCATTATTAAATTCCATAAGTTAAAGAAGAATTTATGTCTGTGAATTCCATCTGTAAGATGCACTTTTGTATCATTAATATGTAATTACTTTAAAAAAGATACAGAAAAAGATGCTGTTCTATTTGTCCTCATAATTTGGATTACAACAAGGACCTAGGTGAAGGATGACAGAAAATTACTACTGAGGGAGCTGGCATGAGCATGAATTTTTTTATTGCTACATGACACTGCAAGAAGTCAAAAATGAAAATAACATATACATTTCTAGGAAGTGGGAAGCCATTAAAGCTTTTTGTTCAGCATTCTGAATTATCACCATGCTGTCTTATAATCATCAATACTCTCAAGAATAGGTAATAGAGGAGTAAAAAAATGTATAAAAGAGGAATACATGGAATCTTATAGCAATTAATATGGATATAGAGTAATAAGTACTTTGATGAGGGGAGTGTTGATGGAAGTGGCAATAGAGGAATGAACAATGAAGAAAAAAACTGGTAATGAAATGATTCTTTGAAGTGGGAAAAGCCTGCAGGATTCATGGATGATGCCAATGATTTTGAGCTTGGAAGATTAATGACTCCCATTGATAATAAGAAAGAATGTAGATGGTGTTGGTTTGATGACAGATTTAGTTTTAAATATTTTGAGTTTGAGCTGATGGTAGGTCACCAAGTAAAGGTATACATTAAGCATACAGAGATGCAGAACTGGTTATCATGAGTTCAATGATGTTTATATGTAGATTTATTTATCTTGTTAAGAGTGAGAATGATTGATAAGACTAGTACTTGAAATATTCCTACTTAACGACATTCAATCCAATGATTTGTAGCCACTTCTTATGATGCCTAATCTTACTACTTCTTCAGTTCTGACAATTTTGTTCAATGCTTACTCTTTAATGAGGATCCTTGTATTGTTGAATTCAAGGTTCATTAGCAACAAGATATAGCTCTCCTGAAACTAATAAGTGATTAATTAGCATTAATGGATGCATAATGTTCACTACAGGAAAGTCAGTACTTGTACTGTACTTTCCTTTCATAAGAATATACCTAGGGTACTACTGTTGATTCCAGATCCCCACATTAGGAAGGACATTCTTAAGTTACATCTTTTCGAGAGGTAGCTAGCTAGAATGGTAATGGGAATCAAAAACATGTCCCATAAGGATTGGCTGAATAAATTGAGCATTTTTCTGAGAAGCCTTAACTAGTTCTTTTAATTTTTAGTGTTATTCTTTTCTCCAGTCACATTTTATGAATTTATCTGGGTCCATACTGTAACTCACATACCCTTAATAGTAAGGAGAGGAATGTTTTGTACCCAAGACATAGGCCTGCACCTTGTTTATACTAAACATTAACTCAATACCTATTGAATTAAAATAATGATATCATAAGGCTAGAGATGGTAGGACTCAGAAATCAGTAGGTTGAATGTTCTAATTTGATAGATATGGAAACTGAGTCTAGGGGAAGTGAAAATAACTTTTTGATATTTACATATATAGAATCACATGCAATAGCTTAAGTAAGTTCCTCTGAGTCCAGAATTTTTTCACTGTATGAAAGATCCTAAAGAGAACAAAATATGTCTTAAATTATTTAAGTGACTTTTGTGTAGGTGGAATACACTTATGTGTGATAGAAGATTTGTTATGGTTGAAAGATAAAGATAAGCAGGTGTTCTTTTAATGTAAGGAAGAACTTTCTATCAAATATAGTTATGAAAACATAAAATGTATTATCTCCTCTAAGGGAAAAAATACTGAAAAAATATTTATTGAGCAAATGCTATTAGGCAGACATTATGCTAAGTTATTTATAAATACAATTTCATTTGAAATTCACAACTAACAGGGGGCACAGACAAGATGGCAGAGAAGATACACTGGAATTTGTAAGCTCCCTTCTTCCCTCATTACTAATTAGTTAAATCAGCCTCAAAAATAACACTGGACTGATAGAAACCTCAAGGACTGGAAGCACAACTTACCAGCTGAAGAGAATCTGGAGTTTCAACAGAAAAGGTCGGTTCCCAGGGGAGGAAGAAAAAAGGCCAGCACAGACAGGGTTAGGTGCTAGAACACTGCACTGATCAAGCTGGGGAGAACTCTGGGATCAGAGAAGCCACTGAGATGGAGGAATCTGACACAGGCTGTTAGCTCTTCTCTGCTTATAAAATAGCAGTTCAGAAGAGAAATCAAGCCACTTGAAAATATAATGCCAGATACTAGAATCACCCCAATCTGGAAGTGACCTAACAGATCTTGGGACGGCTGTGCAGATGCCTTCTGCTGTCCCAGGCTTCACCTTGGATTAGTTAAGAACTTGAACAGCAGGGACAAAGCCCAAGACAACATCTAATCCACATAGTGCCAGGCTTGGCTGGAGGCTGTGGAACTCAGCAGCAGAAGTCCCAGAGAAGCAGAAACTTTGAAATAGGGACTGTGGTTTCTGGGCAGACACTTGCAGTTTGAGCGCAGGGACTTTTCACATCAGCTGCTGATATCCACACACTACAAAATGCATTGGCTAGGCTTTGTGTCACCTTTACTATTCAGTCTTAAACCTCAGGGAAGTCTCTAGGACACACAGCGGGGTCCTTCACCGGGCAACCCTCACAGCTCAGCCATACTAATCATATATGAGGCACTTCCATGGAGGGGGAGGAGAACTCTCTCCCAGAGCTATCTTTTAGCTCAGGCACAGGAACTGCTGCATCCATCCATTCTGGGAGGAAGCTGCTAAAGAGATAAATAAATAAACTTCTTACCACAAGGGGAGACCCCAAAAGATTTTTTAACCATGAGTAAAAAGCTAAAGAGAACCATTGATTCCTTCTACACAGAGAAAGAGCGGGTATCCAACGCCGAAGAAGTTAATAGCAGAGAGTCAGCAGATAACAGCCTAAAGGCCATCACATAAATCTCTCCTAGAAGAGACTATTAAAAAGTTAAGATAGTTTGAAGAAAAATGGGGAAAGGAAAGCAAAGCTATGATAGAGAATAACAACATCCTGAAATTTGAGTTGGAAAAAATAAAGAATTCACAGAGATGCAGGGAAACAAAATTTGTGAATTAGAAAAGGTTAAAAAATCACAGGAAAGTAGGATTTTTGAATTGGAAAAGATAAAAAATTCTCAAGAAAGTAGGATTTCTGAATTGGAAAAAAAGAAAATAATTCTCTAAAAAAGAAATTAGGCAAATGAAAAAAAATTCAATAGAGCAAAATAATTCATTTAAAAACTCAATTGGGCATATTCAAAAAGAACTTAAAAATGTGAATAAAGAAAATAACTCCTGCAAAATCAGGATGGAACAAATAGAAATAAATGATTCATTGAGAACCCAAGAATCAGTCAAAAAAAAAAAAAATGAAAAGCTGGAGAATAACGTCAAATACTTACTGGCAAAATCTATAGACCTGGAAAATAGATCTAGGAGAGATAATCTGAGGATCATTGGACTTCCCAAAAAAACTATGACCAAAAAAAGAGCCTAGATTCTATTTTACAGGAAATCATCAAAGAGAACTGCCCAGAGATAATAGAAACAGAAGGGAAAATATGCGTTGAAAGAATTGAACACTTTCTGAAAAAGATCCTAAAAAAAGGGCTCCATGGAATGTTGTGGCTAAGCTGCAGAATTACCACACAAAGGAAAAAAAAATATTACAAGCAGCTAGAAAAAAGCAATTCAAATATCAAGGGGCCACAATATGGGTCACTCAAGATCTGGCTGCCTCCACATTAAAAGATCAAAGGGCCTGGAACCTGATATTCCGTAAGGCAAAAGATCAAGGATTGCAACCAAGAATAAACTACCCAGCTAAGTTTAGCATCTTCTTCCATGGAAGAAGATGGTCATTTACTGAAATAGAGGTATTCCATTTGTTTCTAAGAAAAAATCCAGACAAATAAAAAATTTGATCTACATCCACAAGACTGAAGAGAAACATAAAAAGGTAAAAAAGAACTCTTCAGAACTGTATCTCTGTTGTGGATATATAGAAAGTCCACATAGATAATTTGATTTTCCTGATATAAAAAGGGGGAATAGTAAAAGGAAGGGGGTAGTATCAGAAAAAGGGGAAAGAGTGATAAAAAGAGGGAAACTACATCCCAGGAAGAGGCATAGAAAATATACCATATCTGAGGGAATTTAGAGAGGGGGAGAAACATTATATATATATATATATATAATGGGGATAAACTAGAACCATTCCCAAAAAGACCAGGAGTGAAACAAAGCTGTCCACTATCACCATTACTATTCAATATTGTATAGGAATGCTAACTTTGGTAATAAGAGATAAACAAAAGATTAAAGGAATTAGAGTAAGTAATGAGGAAACCAAATTATCACTCTTTGCAGATGATATGATGGTATACTTATAGAACCCCAGAGAATCGGCTAAAAAAGTATTAGGAAATAATCCACAACTTTAGCAAAGTTGCAGGATACAAATAAATTTACAGAAATCATCAGCATTTTTATACATCACTAACAAAATCAAACAGCAAGAGACACAAAGAGAAATTAAATTTAAAATAACTGTTGATGCTATAAAATATTTGGGAATCTATATGCCAAGGGAAGGTCAGGAATTATATGAGCAAAACTACCAAACACTTTCCATACAAATAAAGTTAGATCTAAACAACTGGAAATATATCAAGTGCTTTTGGATAGGTTTAGTGAATATAATAAAGATGACAATACTACTAAATTAATCTATTTATTTAGTGCTATACCAAACACCCAATAAACTATTTTATTGACATACAAAAAATAACAAAATTCATCTGCAAGAACAAAGGTAAAGAATTTCAAGGGATCCGTTTGGACAAAAACAAAAACAAAAACAACAACAACAACAACAACAACAACAACAACAACAACAAAAACAAATAAAGGTAACCTAGCTGTACCAGATCTAAAATCATATTATAAATTAGTGGTCATCAAAGCAATGTGGTACTGGCTAAGAAATAGACTAATTGATAAGTAGAATAGGTTATGTTCACAGGATAAAATAGTCAATAGCTATAGCAATCTAGTTTTTGACAAGCTCAAAGACTTCAGGTTTTGGGTTAAGAATTCACTGAGAAAAACTGCTGGAAAATTGGAAACTAGTATAGCAGAACTAGGCATTGACCCTCAGATAACACCAAACAACAAGATGAGATGAAAATAGGTTCATGATTTAGGCATAAAGAATATAAATAAATTAGAAGAAAATAGGGTAGTTTACCTCTCAGGCCTTTGGAAGAGGGAGAACTTTTTGAGCAAAAAATAACTAGAAATCATTATTGATCACAAAAGAGAAAATCTTGATTATATTAAGTGAAAAAGGTTTTGTACAAATAAAACTAATGCAGAAAGATTAGAAGGGAATCAATAAACTGGGAAAACACTTTTACAGTCAAAGGTTCTGATAAAGTCCTCATTTCTAAAACATATAGAGAATTGATTCAAATTTGTAAGAAATCAAGCCATTCTCCAATTGATAATGGTCAAAGGATAGGAACAGACATTTCTTCAGATGAAGAAATTGAAACTATTTCTACTTACAATGAAAAGGTGCTTCAAATCATTATCAGAGAAATGTAAATTGAGACAAGTCTGAGATACCACTTCACACCACTCAGATTGGCTAAGATGACAGGAAAAGATAATTATGAATATTAGAGGAGATGTGGAATAACTGGGACACTGATACATTATTGGTGGAATTGTGAAGTAATCCAACTATTCTGGAGAGCATATCCTTTGATCCAGCAGTGTCACTACTGGGCTTATAACCCAAATATATCTTAAAAAAGGGAAAAGGACCCACATGTGCAAAAATGTTTGTGGCAATCCTTTTTGTAGTGGCTAGAAACTGGAAATTGAATAGATGCCCATCAATTTTAAAATGGCTGAATTAATTGTGGTTATTAATGTTATGGAATATTATTATTTTGTAAAAAACAAAACAAAACAAAACAAAACAAAAACAAACAAAAAAAAAAAAAAAAAAAAATCAGGGTAATTTCAGGGAGGCCGGAAGATATTTACATGAATTAATGCTAAGTGAAATAAGCAGTACTAGGAGATCATTATACATGGCAACAACAAGATTATAAGATTATCAACTCTGATTGATGTGGCTCTAGACAACAATGAGATGATTCAAATCATTTCTAATTGTTCAGTAAAGAGAATCAGCTACACCCAGGGAGAGAACTATGGAAAATGAGTGTAGAACACAACATAGCATTTCTCCTTTTTATATTATTGTTTACTTATATTTTTTCCTTCTCAGTGTTTTTTCTTTCTTTCTTTCTTTCTAGATCAGATTTTTCTTGTGCAGCAAGATAACTGTATAAATATATATACATAAATTGGGTTTAACATATTTAACATGTTAACATGGGCTATCTGCCATCTAGGGGAGGGTGTTGGGGGAAGAAGGAGAAAAAGTTTCAACAAAAGGTTTTACAAGGATCAATGTTGAAAAATTAGCCATGCATATGTTTTGTAAATAACAATTATAATAAAAAAAGATATTAATTTAGATTATGCATTAGAATACTACAACACAGAATCTGAAGTTAAAATAATTTGACAATAGAAAGAGAAGATGAATTTCACTGGAAAAGCGCATTGGATAAGATTTATGGCAACAAGGATAAAGGGATGGCAGAAGATGAGGATGTATAGCTAATGTCTTACAAATAACACAATAATTTTAAACAGACTTCAGGAATTAATGGGAGTTAGAAGCACCTGGTTTGTGATAGTCCATGAAGTTATGAAGAGTCAGATACAACCGAATGACTCAACAACAAGAAAGGCCAGTCTCTCATTTTATAGATGCAGATAACGTAGGCCTAAACACATTGTTGATTTTAACTGAATTTGCCAAGATTCCACATATAAAAGAATTAGGATTTAAATTCTGCCCCTTAGGTTCCAAACTTAGAATTCAATCAATTGTACCATAAAGCCCCAAAAGAAATAATTATGAAGAAAAAATTCATACATAATCTGTGAAAATGTATGGCTTGATCTTTACAATTGACAAGTTTTAGGTATCCTTCATCTTCGGCAAAGCACTAATTTGAATGAATTTTGTTAGGATTACTAGGTGAGAACTCAGGTTGTCTGGATAGTGACAAAGTGAGAATTCAGGTTGGACAATTACAAGGTGAGAACTCAGGTTGACTTGATAGAAGGAGCAAGCTCATTGGCTGAAGTGGTTCTTCCCAGAAGCCCTTGCATTATCCCACGCCCATTCTCTGGGAGAATAAAAGAGAGGACACCCAGAGATAGAAGAAGACTCTGCATTGCATCAGGCTTGACGGGGCTCTCTGCAGGAAGGGAAGTCACTTCTCTGGACAAGAGTTAACAGCAACTGCCTGGAGACAACGGTTTGTTACAGGAAGAAGAATCTGTCGGAGAGATTTGAGTAGAAGACACAGCAGATCTCTTCCCAGAGAGTGATCCGGCAGCTTCTAGAGATGACAGCTCGCTACAATTGGTGTCCACAAGTGGGGCAAGGACTTTTGCTTATCCTGACAAGAGGAGCTAGACCAGACCTTCGCAATTTGGCGCCCGAACAGGGACAGACACGGTCCTGATTCCAGTGGAAAAGCTTCTGATCTAGATCTCAGTCTCTCTGACCCAGAACCGTGAGTAACGAGGAAACTTTGTTAAAGATTAAGTGAGCGTGCTAATAGATAAATAAGGAACTTAACTTGTTAAGGGCTAAACCAGGAATCTCTTATACCTGAAATGGGGCAGATGTTAGCTATATTCAATCCCTGGACCTCAGCCGACTCAACCCCAGCCCCAGAAGCAACCTCAGCTCCACCCCCATTCAGGAGTGGTACTATAGAGAATATAATCAAGATAATTGAGGAGCAGAGTTTACTTGTAACCTGGGTACAGATTGCTAAACTCTTGGCTCCATTAAGACGCACATCTCCTTGGTTCTTAGAGGAAGAAAAGATAGATGTAGATAAATGGAAGCTAGTGGGATATTTAATGAAAGAATTTCAAGCAAAAAATGGGCCTCGTTCAATTTCTGCAGAAGTATTTTATATCTACAACATAGTTCAATTAGCCTTAAACTATCAAGCAAGTTGTAGGAGAAGGAAAAGTTCTAAAAATGAACAGAGGAGGAAGTGTGAGGAAAAAAGGAAAGATCAAGATCTTTCCCTAGAGCAAGAGGATTTAAATGAGGAATTATGGTATGATTCTCTTGAAGAAGCTTCAACCCTGCCTAGAGAACAGATTATTGACAGGCCCACATCAACCCCACCTTCAGAGATGGAGGAAGAAAGAGGGGAAGAGGCAGAAACACAAACAGAATTGCCTGTGAAGCAGCCTAAGCCTATGACAAGATTAGAAAAAGCATTGGTTAAAGCTAAGAGAGAAGGACAGGATATAAGTGATTTTATACATGCATATCCTGTGATTGAAGAGATTGACTCTGTAGGTAAAAAAAGGAGAAGATATGCACCTTTAGATTTGAATAAAATTAAGGATTTGAAAAAAGGTTGTACCCTTTATGGGGCTACATCAGCTTATGTCAAAATGTTACTAGATGGTTTGTCTTATGAAGTCCTAACCCCGAATGATTGGAAATCCATAGCAAGGACATGTCTGGAACCTGGAGAAAATTTATTATGGCTTGCGGAATTTCATGAATTATGTAAAATCCAAGTCAGATGCAATTTGGAAATAGGAGTTAACACACAATTCACTTTTGAGCACTTAGCTGGTGAAGGTCAGTATGGAGAGAATTCGGAACAGATTAATTATACCATGACAATATATGAACAAATTGCTAAGGCTGCAATAAAAGCTTGGGGTGTCCTTCCTGGACAGAAAGATCATGGAGAGGCTTTCACTAAAATACAGCAAGGTCCCAATGAACCTTTTGCAGATTTTGTGGGACGTTTGCAAACTGCTGTCAAAAGAACTATTGGAGAAAATGCAGCTACAGAAATAATGACCAGACATCTGGCTAAGGAAAATGCCAATGAGATTTGCAAAAGAATTATATGGGGATTAGACAAAGATGCTCCTTTAGAGGAGATCATAAGACGCTGTGCTACAGTGGGAACAAATGCTTTTTACACCCGGACAATGATGAATGTGGAAAGACAGGGTCCCTCCTGGCAAGGGCCTTCTAGAGAAACTCGGCGATGTTTTCAATGTGGAAAAATTGGACATCTAAGAGCTCAGTGTAAATATGGAGATACAGTGAGAAGACAGGGTGAGAGAAGACCTAAAACTCCATGTCCAAAATGTCACAAGGGCCTCCACTGGGCCTCTGAATGTAGATTGACCCAGGGAAATGACAGGTGGGGCCCAGCTTCAGCCCCCCCAAGTGGGGCATGATGGCAGCCGAGGTTACATCCAGAGAATTTTAAGACATGATCAATCAGCCAAAAGGCAATCAGATGGAAGAAAGGGATTGAAATTAGGAAAAATAGAGTTGTGTGCAGTAGAGACTACCGAGATATTCCCTGGAGAAGTGAAATCTGTTCCTGTTGAGCCTATGGATCCTTTGCCTCCAGGCACAGTAGGCTTGACCATTTCACCTTCTGAGAGTGCCTACAAAACAGTGTCCATCCATACACTGATGTGGGAGACTGGAGAACGTGTATCTAATATCCCAGTCACTGACACAGGCAGACAACATGTGATTTATCAAACAGGAGAAGTAGTACCATCAGGCTTATTGTTATGTACCCCTAATAAGCAACCTTGTGATAGTCGTCTAGATTTTGACTCCAATGAACAAAATCCAGGAATATATTGGACAGCAGATGTGACAGCTGACCGACCTATGCTTACTATTTATATAAACGGAATACCATTTGAAGGATTGGTAGACACGGGTGCAGATCGTACAGTTATTAGAGGTGCCAATTGGCCCAGTCACTGGCCAAAGATTAAAGCAGACACCTATATGTCTGGGGTGGGAGGATCAATAGCAGCAGAAGTTAGTGCTAGGCCTTTGAGATGGGTATTTGAAGGAGAAACAGGAGCTTTTATTCCTTTTGTGGTTGAAAAAATCCCCATCAATCTGTGGGGAAGAGACATTTTACAGCAGATAGGATTACAAATAAGCACTTCGGCTTTTTAGGCAGGGCTGCTGTTGAAGGCCTACCTGCACTTTCACCAGTTCCTATTCAGTGGAAGACTGATTCACCAGTGTGGGTAGAACAGTGGCCCTTAGGAAGTGATAAAATTCAGGCCTTATTAGACATAGTGCAAGAACAACTTGACCAAGGACACTTGCGGCCTTCTCTAAGTCCTTGGAATTCCCTAGTATTTGTGGTGAAAAAGAAATCTGGAAAATGGAGGATGATAACTGATCTAAGAAGAGTAAATGAACAGATGGAAACTATGGGAACTCTTCAGCCTGGACTTCCATCTCCTACTCAGTTGCCAAGAGAATGGCCTCTATGAACCCATAGACATTAAGGATTGTTTCTATTCTATTCCTCTAGATAAGGAGGATATGAAAAGATTTGCTTTTTCAGTGCCTAGTGTTAATTTGGCCGAGCCTTATAAAAGATATGAATGGACAGTTTTGCCACAGAGAATGAAAAACAGCCCTACTATGTGCCAAATGTATGTTGCAGCTGCTCTTGCTTCAGTAAGAAAAGCATTTCCAAAAGTAATATTGTTACATTATATGGATGATATTTTGGGATGTGCACCTGAGGAACAAATGTTAGAAGCATGTCTACAAAAGACCATGGAAACATTAAAGTACTACAAACTGCATATAGCTACAGAAAAAATTCAAAGACATGCTCCTTTTCAATATTTAGGATATGAAGTATATCCTAAGACACTCACAGTACAAAAGCATTCTTTAAGAACAGAGAAGTTGAACACCTTAAATGACTTTCAAAAATTAATAGGAGATATCCAATGGATGCGTCCAGTGTTAGGCTTAACTACCAATCAACTACAACCTCTCTATGACATTTTAAGGGGAGACAGTGCTTTAAATTCACCATGCCAGCTTACAAAAGAAGCACAAGAGGCTTTGAGAGAAGTTGAACTGGCTTTATCCAATGTGGTTGAAAGAGTCACTCAAAAACCCTTGGAAATATCAGTTTTTGCTACAAAAGAGGCACCCACAGCAGTCCTTCATCAAGGAGACAGAGTGATTGAGTGGGTGAACCTCCCAGCACAACCAGAACAAAGCCTTACACCTTACCCAGTGCTTGTGGCTAGGATTTTATTAAAGGCTATTAAGAGAGTAACACAATTATCTGGAATAAGTCCTGAAAAAATATACACATTCTATACTAAAACACAAATTAATGTATGGTGTGAGACCATCCCAGAATGGCAAATTTTATTGGCCACCGCTCCAAATTTTGCACATGGGTCTCCATTAAAGATTACCCGGCTACTACATAATTGGTGATGGATTTTTGAAGAAAAGGTTTCTAAGGTTCCTCTTAAAGGACCAACAATCTTTACAGATGCCTCCAAAGAAAATATTTGTGCTGTATACTCTCATGATTTAACCATAAAGAGAGTAGTCAGGACTCCTTTTCAGTCCACTCAACAGAATGAATTATTTGCTATCATGCTAGCTCTTACTTATTACCCAGGAGACGTAAATATAATTACTGATTCAGCCTATTCAGTAGGTGTAGTACAAAGAATTGCCACAGCCCAAATAAAATCTGCAGCCTCCAATATTTATC
This sequence comes from Sminthopsis crassicaudata, assembly GCF_048593235.1. Classification (NCBI taxonomy): domain Eukaryota; kingdom Metazoa; phylum Chordata; class Mammalia; order Dasyuromorphia; family Dasyuridae; genus Sminthopsis; species Sminthopsis crassicaudata. The sequence goes on from NC_133617.1 coordinate 201,909,194, forward strand.
AGCTCTTTAAGGAACTTCAAGAGCAAGTGAGAAAACATCCAGGCAAGATTTATATCTTGCATGTCCACTCACATAGTGGACTTCCAGGTCCCATTTTTGATGGAAATTCAAAGGCAGATAGCCTTCTAACCATGTTAGCCAGTAGTCCTTTATTTCAGGAAGCACAAGAATCTCATTCTAAATATCATCAGGCTGCTCGAGCTTTACGTTTACAATTTGGAATCACAAGAGAGGAAGCTAGGAGCATAGTAAAAAGCTTTACAGCTTGTCTTCCTTTCCATGCTCCTACACTCCCTCCAGGGAAGAATCCTCGTGGTTTGAGACCCAATGAAATCTGGCAAATGGATGTGACCCATTATAAATCTTTTGGTCGTCTATCTTTTATTCATGTAGTGGTAGACACCTTTTCAGGATTCACATTTGCAATGCCAGCAGCAAAAGAGACAGCCCGAGTGGTCACTGAATTCCTTATACAAGCTTTTGCAATTATGGGTGTGCCACAAGAAATATAAACAGACAATGGACCTGCATATACGTCCAAACATTTTGCACACTTTTGTGCACAGTATAAGATTTTACATACCATGGGCATACCCTTTAATCCTCAAGGGCAGGCAATAGTAGAGAGAAGAAACAGAGATATTAACACACTCCTCCAAAAACAAAAGAAAGGGGGAGCCACAAGTAGCCCTAGGGAACTTCTAAATTTAGTTCTCTATACCATTAATTTTCTAATTTTTGACAAAGATGCACTGGCTCCGGCAGACAGGTTTTATAACCCACCAGAAGGGCAGTGTCCAGTGCGAGCATCACCACTGTCCTTAGATAATCGCCAGGTGATGTGGAGAGATTCAGAAAGTGGTGAATGGAAGGGACCAGATAGGTTAACTGCTTGGGGGAGAGGGTTTGCTTGTATTTCTTCAGCAGGAGAAGGAATTAGATGGGTGCCAACGAGTCATATTCGCCTTGTCCATCAGAGAGAGACAGAAAAAGAGAAAGACCTCAAAATAAAGGAGAAGATCTAAGAAACATCTGACACTGAAAGAACATGGATAATAAGAAGACTGTTAAAGAACTTTAAAAACCAGCAGGAGTCATTGGATTTCCTCACACAAGATGAGACTAATGGACAATGGACTTATGGACATTTATAAATTTTCAATTTATGATTATTTGATTATGTTATTTGTCATATACTTCTAGCATGTATTATGTTACTATGTTACTATGTGCTTATGTAATTTATGTAATTATGTGTAATACTTCCCATATTGATGGATTTATGTTTCAAGATCATGACTGTCCTATGTTCTAAATCAAAAGAAAGGGGGAGATGTTAGGATTACTAGGTGAGAACTCAGGTTGTCTGGATAGTGACAAGGTGAGAATTCAGGTTGGACAATTACAAGGTGAGAACTCAGGTTGACTTGATAGAAGGAGCAAGCTCATTGGCTGAAGTGGTTCTTCCCAGAAGCCCTTGCATTATCCCACGCCCATTCTCTGGGAGAATAAAAGAGAGGACACCCAGAGATAGAAGAAGACTCGGCATTGCATCAGGCTTGACGGGGCTCTCTGCAGGAAGGGAAGTCACTTCTCTGGACAAGAGTTAACAGCAACTGCCTGGAGACAACGGTTCGTTACAGGAAGAAGAATCTGTCGGAGAGATTTGAGTAGAAGACACAGCAGATCTCTTCCCAGAGAGTGATCCGGCAGCTTTTAGAGATGACAGCTTGCTACAGAATTTGTTGTTATTTGTTTTTTATTGTCCAAGATCATGAAATCAGGGAGATGATATCATTACATGCAATTGAATTGGATGTGAGTGAGGGAGAGTTATGCAAGGTCATCAGGCTCACTTTGTTCTCTGAAACCATATTCTTCCAGTGGCCTGAGAATGATCCTGCATGTTGTGAGAAACTCCACATTTTTTAATTAAATGTATTTAATAGGTCTCTGTTTGGCTAAGACAGGTACCTATTCTGTACTTAAGACTAGGTAAGAAAAATAGCTTTTTTTCCTATTAAAACTATCAACTGGAAGGGGAAGATTCTCAGGGTATCTGCCCCCAAATAGAAGCAGTTGTTATTTACATTCACTCTGAGGTAATCTGGGCCAAAACAAATAGCATGTGTGTAGGTTGGCCAACCAATGGGAGTCAGAAGGACTTAGATTTGATGCATATCTTTAATAAACAAATCTACTTTGTGAACCTTAAAATACTGAGGAAGAGAGGAAGGGTAGCTGGGTTGAATGGTCTTCATCAGGGCAGTATTTATCCTTTTTTTGAATGATGTTTTGTTCAAATTATATGTAATAACAATATATGTTCTTATTAAGACTCCAATCATAATTCTCATTATTCTGTAGAAGCAACTAGATGGCTCAATGGATAGAGCAATTCCCAGAGTCAGGAGGACATGTGTTCAAATATGGCCTCAGATACTATACACAGTTTTTTGATCCTGGGCAAGTCACTTGACCTAATTGCCTCACAAAAATGGAAAAAAAGAGGATTGTATTGCATTGTACAAATTTCATTTGAATAATGTTTTTCTCATCTGTTTATTAAAATTTAATTTGCATACAGTATCTTTTATCCTAACATTAATTCTTTGAGGTATCTAGTAGATATTATTATGGACATTTTATATATAAGAAAAGTAACAGTCAGGGAGGTTCTGTGACCTGAGTCATAAAATTTAGGACCTAGAAATTAGAGCTCATCTATGACATGTTACCTATTATAAAAAAATTACCTATATCAAAAAGATGGTAAAATTATTTTGTCCCTCGCGCAACAGAGCTGGGATTCAAACTTAGATTTTCTGGCTCCCAAATTGTGTGTGTGTGTGTTGGAGGGGTGGGCATTTTTCCCTAACACACCAATCTGTTACATAACACAAAACAATCATCATTTAAATCATTATTTTTCCTTATTAATAAAGTTTGGGAACACTGGAATAAATACATTAAAGTATAACATGACTAGATGGGGAAGTAATATATCAAAAGTCAGCTTGAAATTCTGTGAATTGATGAAAATCTTCACAATTAAATCTTAATGACCAAAAATCAAAAAAGAATAAATTATAGCTTCTTACCAATGATGGCATAAGTTATTTTGATGATTTTTTTTTCACTTTTTCTCTTGAGAAAAAGTTGTGATGGGCGAGGATATTTTTGTGGCAGAATACTTTAAATGCTGATAGTAGTTAATGAGATACCATGAGCTATTTGTTTGACCTATTGTTTGTCCTTCATTTTCGAAAATGGACCATGACATCAGGCATATAAATGAGTTAAATATAAATGAAAGTGGATTGTAAAAGTCAAAAGCCTTACTTTCTCTTCCAGAGCAATCTGGATCCAGTGGCAGCATATAAATCAGGATTCCTGGAGATGGCCCTGGATCATCAAGGAAGGTTATAGACAGCTAGATAGCGCATATGCCATTAGAACCTTCAAGTTTCTTTACTCTCTCTCCCTCACTTTTCCTCTCCCTCTCTCCTTCAATCCTTCTCTCCCTCCCTCTCTTTCTTTCTCTCTCTCTTTTATGTCTGTCTGTCTCTCTCTTTCTCTGACTCTCTTTTTCTCTGTCTCTGTCTCTCACTCTGTGTCTCTGCTCTGTCTCTCTGACTCTGACTCTATCTCTGCCTCTGTCTCTCGGTCTCTCCCTTTTTTATAAGTTTTATAACCCCAAAAGATTTAGAGATCATATTATGACCTTAATCCAACTAATCTACTTTACTTTACAGATGTGGGATCAGATACTTTTGGAATAAATTGCATATATTAGGTCTAATAATTTATATTTTAAGATTAATCAACAATAAATATTTAATGGAATATCTGGAAGACAGATGTGCTAGGAAGATGGAATACAAATATAAAAACTAAAAATGTTCCTCCCTCAAGAAGTTTAGATTGTACAAGGGAATTATAGAATGTTATCAGATAAGTAAACATGGGACTATTTGAGGAAGGAAAGATTTACCTAGACTTCCTCTAATATTTGATATTTGACATGAGCCTTAAAGTCAATTAAATATTCAAAGAGATGAAGTTGATTTTATTCCAGATTTGGATATAACCTATGCAAAAAGAGATAGGTTGGAAATAAAATGCCAAGTTCAAGAACTGCCAAGTAGACTAACTGCACTGTATTTTTTATTGTATAAAAGAAAGTGATGGCAAATAGCTGTAGAAAAGTAGATTATATCTTGTAACTATAATGATTATCTTCTTATGATCCCATAACTTAGAATTATAAAGAATCCAAAAAAATCTTTTATTCCTTACTATCCAGACAATCCCTTCATATCATTATGAATATAAAAATAAGCTGAATTCTTCATTGAGGTTATGTTCACATTTGTGAGTCCAAATAGACACTTTAGCAAAAACATTTTCTCTTGACAATATAGAGCGCATTTTATATCCTTTGATGGATATATGGAAAAGCTTTTATTAAGAGTTAGGTTACAAAACTAAAAAAAAAAAAAAAATACCACCTCTGTTACATAAGTTGTGAAGATAACAAATGGGGAAAAAAAGACAAGTTCCTGTTCTCAAGAAACTTGTATTCTAATGCAGACCATACAGAAAGAAAGTTTTCTAGGTTGAAAACAGAACCTACAAGGTACACATAAAATTGCATTTCCCTCCTCCAGATGCCTATTGTAATATTGCCAAAGTGTTGATTGAATGTATACACACACACACACACACACACACACACACACATACACACACACACACACACACAAACATACGCATACACATTCACCCCCCAAAAAAAAATGATGTCATGATAATTGGTAGCAATTATTATTTTCCAAAAAAATAAAATCAGGCTATTTTCCTTAGGCCCAATAGTGAGATGTGTAATTTAATAGAATTAAGCTTATATAAACAGATTGAACAATTAAGAAAAAATTAAAATTAAATAAAACTGTATTTGAAAAAAAATAATCTTCATACTAAAGTAGATAAACACAACTTATAATAGAAAAAAGTTTAACTCAATTCTAAATTCAGTCTCTAATCCTTGTTTTCTAATGATTCCTTACCATAATTTTATTAAAGTACATATATTATATATGATTTTAATTGAGATGATGCTGATGAAAATAAACTAAAATGGCACTGATTAGGTTCTTTACAATTTTAGGGAGTAAAATTAGATGTCTAGTTTCATTTAATCATATCAAATTAACTTTTAGAAAGAAATGTTTACTTCAAAAATTCAAAAAGAACAAAGATGAAAATATTTTCCCCAATGCCTAGAAACATAATATACTGATATTATCTCTCTATTTAGAAAAAAGAAAAGATGACTTAAGTTTACCATTTAGCTCAGTTGACATTACTTGACATTAATCACACCAATTTCAAGTACAATGCCTGCTGGCCTAGGATCAGGAACTGCTCAGGACTTCCCTATTGGGCTGAGTACATTCTCTGTTCTGTACTGTTAATCTTTAGCCACCCTATGTCTCACATTACTAGGTCCTAGTTTCTTATCTCTGTCCTTAGTACTTTTATTAATGATAATAAATAAAATGCTAATGACAATAAATAAATAAAAACTCTAAGCCTGTTTCTCTGAGCTATATGAATGGCTGGGCCTAGGTTATCTTCTGTGAGTGAAGAGTCTTCACTTTTAGACTTGAACTCCAGAACAGAGCAACTATACTTTAGGCAAAAACATGCTGCAAGGAAACACAGTGCCAGTTCTTATCTTCCAGAAACAATTTCCTAGTCTCTTACATAGATGATTCCATCTAAAGGGAAATGTAAATGCATATACAATTATGCATACTGGGTTATATTCTTCCTTTAGACACTGAAGTCATTGATAAATTACAAATGAATTTGTGATGTTTGTGTGTGTGTGTGTGTGTGTGTGTGTGTGTGTGTGTGTGTGTGTGTGTGTGAGTGTACATTAGAGAGGGAAAGAGAGATAGAAAGAAAGAGACAGACAAAGAGAGAGAGGCAGGATTAAAAAGTAATTAAAGCATAAAAATTTCTAAAATATCTATTTGGTATTTTTGAATATAGTTGTTTGTGTAGCAGTGAAAATATCAAATGAAAGTTAGGAAGTGATGGAAGATTTGAGAAGAAACAACATGTTGTGATGAATTCTGTAGTTACAATTGGTGTTGTTTATATAACATTTATGTATTTTTAAAAGACTTACAGAAGCAATGTATATATATATATATATATGCATTTGAGATAGTGTTATATCTTGACTTGACTTCAAATCTAAGCTCCTCTATTACAACTTGTATGACAAAGACCATGTTATTTAAATTGCAAAGCAAAGTTTATGAACCTCAGAATCTTTTAGATGGAAGGATCAAGCCATATGATCTCTTTAGTTTCAAATGTAAAGGGCTAGAGAGGATGATCACTCATCAAATTAATTCCTCAATCAAAAGAATACAATAATAAGAATAAGGAAATATTTTATTTTATTATTTGCAAAACCTATTTATTGATATTATTTGAGCTTGACTTAGTATGTTTTCAGAAACTAGTGGTCTTATATGAATGCAATGAGGAGATTCAGGCCAATTCCAATAGATACATAATGGAGAGAGTCACCTGCATTCAGAAAGAGCAATATGGGGACTGAATGTAGATCACAACATAGTATTTTCACTTTTTTGTTGTTTGCTTTTCTTTCTCATTTTTTTCCCTTTTTGATCTGTTTTTTTCTTATGCAACATTATAAATGCAGACATATATTTAGAAGAATTTTATATATTTAACCTTTCTTGGATCACTTGTTATCTAGGGGAGGGGATTGGGAGAATGAAGGGAGAAAAATTCAGAACACAAGGTTTTGCAAGATCGAATGTTGAAAACTAATTTTGCTTGTATTTTGAAAATAAAAAGCTATAAATACTTAAAAAAAAAAAGAAAAGAAAGTGATGACCTTAGAGATTCTCCCAAAGAAGCCAGATAGCTACAGAAAATGCTTGGGTACTATTTAGATCTGGGGTCCATCCAAATACTGGGTTTTGGATTCCCCAAATAGACATATTTATTCATCATCTCAATTGATCTTAATTTTTATGTTTTTGCTTACTAACATCAAAATGAATAGATCCTGCCAGGATATCGCCCTCTATATAAAAGATCTTAAGTGCTACATATATTCTTGTACTAATAATCTTCTCTAAAACCTTATATAATGTCAACCTTGCAGAGATTGAGAAGGTAGCCTTCTATAGGCTTTCTTCCTCTACTAAATGACCTAATAAGTTTCTATCTGAAACTATTATATATTTTGTGTTTCTTTCTCATGCTTAATATAGGAAATCTCACTTTATTTGGAGACAATGAATGGAAATAAATGTGTAAATGTTCACTGGTACTATATTGATTGGTTTTCAAAATATGGAGCAATACTCTGAAACCTGGAGGATTAAGAATAGCTAACCTTCCCCTCATTGGTTTATTAAATCTGGTTGGTCACATCTTTATCCTTGTATGTTTTATGTACATATCATATCAAAAACAGAGCAAAACTTTATTCTAGAGGGTCTGGTAATGACAAATGATTTTTCTGAAACTCCCTTGCCTTATCAGTAATAGTGACTTAAAGCAACAGGACATCAGAGTAGTAGGCATATGTTTGTACATGGCTCTAGAACTGAAGTTCATTGACACTGATTCTGGGATTCAACATCTTAGATGCATGAGAAGGAATCTTGAATTCTACATGCAATATGATTATTTTTGTGTTTATGAATTCCCATATTAATTATCATATTAATATATGTAAAATATATATTAGTAATATACTAAGGGAATTCAAAGAGGGATAATTATTCAAAAAGATAAAATGATTTTTTTTTGTTACAGGTCCCTAGTGTTTTTTAGATCTAGTTCATGTGAGCCCATGGTCTTTGGACATTGAATCTTCTAGGGATTCAACATGATAATTTATGTATAGGTGTTATTAAGAGGCAGAATGTAATCCAAATTATGCCTCCTACCAAAGTTTACTCTATTAAAGAATTATCCCCTTCTGAATTTTAAATAAAGTCCCCAAATTCTGAAAAGTTAAATTTGACTGAGAATAATTAATCTTGTTTGAAATAGAGGATTTGAAATGGCAGTAATGGAACTTTCCATAACTACTACTGAACAATCAGACAATCCAGGATTTAAGGACCATGAATTTGTATTTTGATGTCCCATCTCTGACTGCCATAATCTCTACCTCAAATTGTCTGGCTTCACTCTTAATGTTTCCTTAGGGAACATTGATAAAATCTCTGCCCAATATTAGGTTCAGAAAGATGCCTTATTATTAGGTCTCTAATAGATAGAGACCTAGATATAGCAGTATTTCATGAACTAGTCTTAGAAACTAATCATTACATGTAACATTATTTCTCTTGGGGAATAAATTCCATGTTTTACATAAGAAATTAATATACTTTTGTAATTCAGATAATGCATAAATTTGCCAGGATCAAAAGCTCAATACATTGATCTAAAACTAAAAAAATCTCACTGGTTTCTTCTGCTTAAAAAAAATTAAGATACTTTATGTTCATCACTAATCAAGAAATTTCTCTTTGATTTTTCACAATATTTCAAAGATCATAGCTCAGGAAAGAACTTACAATTCTTTTGGTGACCAAAAGTCATCGACACCAACTTGATTTATCTTTTTATAGTGTGTTTGCTTCTCTCCAATTTCAACTATATGTAAATAAATAAATCATGTTAAAGAAAATTCCCAGGACAAAGATTTTATCCTTGGTAGAGAAGACAGAAGCACAATTTTAGTTGAGTAGTTTGGCCTTTTTTTTTGTCACTGATTATAATTGTAATTTCCATTTATCTTGACGTGGAAACTTATCTCCAATTTCATTGTGAATTTTAATGTTTCTGATGTTATTCTAAAATGAAACAAAATAAAAGTATCATTTTTTGTATTCTTTCAAAAAATAAAGTTAGGCCAATTAAAGTAATAATGGTTATATATGGTCTCATTGCCTGGATTAGAGCAAAATTACATGTTTTATAATTTACAAGAAATTCACATGAGGAAGCTCATTATACAATCATAAGTTTCACTACATATGGAACAGCAAATAGGAAAAAATGCACAAAGAAATCTAGTTACATACACACTATATGACAATATGGACAGAAATTCATTTTAACAGAAGTAAAGACCATCAGAAGACAGAGAATTGTATGATAATGAATATCTCAAGAGGGGGAACATGCTTGGTCATGGGTTCTGATTATGGAAATATTATGCATTAATGATGGGATTGGTTGAGAACAGGTAATTGATGACAGTTGTGGGAAGGAGGCATACCAGATGTAGGGAAAGTTTTTGAATCATTTATTAGTACAAAACTCAGGTGGGAGAAAATTCCTTATTGGAATGAAAAACTTAGATGAGATGTTATTCAGAGACTCAGGAATCTAAGATCTTGCAGTTATTTATTGCAGCACAAAGTCATATAATCAGAAATCATGATTCTTTAAGTGCTTGACACAGGATTTGAATGAGTATAAGATTTCTGTCATACCTTATATGTTTATAATTATGACCACGTAGCCAAGGTGATTCCATGTTGAAATCCTGTAACTCATAACTGCATCAAACAAACATATTTCAAAAATCACAATCATCACTATGATAGTTGCATTTTTATCTTTGTATAAATATAATTTTAAGATTTATTTTCTTCAGAATTCAGTAGTCAGATACTTTTTTTTAATTCTATAGGTTATAAAAAGAACAATCCCTACTTTACCTTAAGTAAAATATGACATAGTATCATTATTAATAGGACAATACCCTTTCTAGTTAACTAGGAGCGATGAAGAAATTTATGTCTTCTGCATGAATATTGATGGCATCTCTCTAAAATTTTATGTAAGTTCTCTCCTTCTGTGGGTGAGAAAATTTAGCTCTTGCTATAATAAATAAAATGGAATGATTTATTAAATATTTTTCCAAACCTGGACATTATCTTTATTATTGAATTTATTATTAACAAAATATTAGATTTTTGCTCAAGCCTTTATACATTATTTTTATTTTTTGAATAATTGTGGTTAAGCCTCCACTTGCAACAAAAATATTTTAGAAGCTTTTGCAATAGTCATTCCTACATGACTTTCTGGATGGTCTAAAGCTGTATGGTTCATTGAAAAGAGCACAGGCCTAAGATACAACAATGAGATAACATGAATTTCAGTTTCTATTCTGCCCCTAACTTGCTCCATGACTAAGCAATTAGCTTTACCTGTCTGTTCCTTAAATTTCTTATATGTAAAATAAGAAATCTAAATTACTGAAATGGTTAATTCAGTCTTTAACAATGTTCAAGTATATATTTTTAATTTTAACTAAGTGCCATTTCTCAAAATGTTCAATATCTTCCCATACCATTTTTATTTTTTATACCAAATAATGTTCCTTATTCTGACATTCAAAAATCTATATAATTTAATTCCACCCACATTCCCAGAACTATCTCAGGCTACTCCTTCTTAAGTATTCTGTGTTGCAACTAGAATGAACTTCTTTAATTTTCCCATTCTTATCCTATCATCTCCCTCTTTAACTAAATTCAGTAAATGTTTTATTAAGCACCTTTTATGTGCCAGATATTGTGCTGAGTACTGGAGACACAAATAAGAAAAAAAAAAAAAAAAACAACAACACAATATTTTCCCTCAAGGAGTTTACAATTTAATAGAAAGACAACACAAAAAATATGCAAAGAGTAGTGAAAAAGAACCTGGATATATCTGCCCAGGCATGTCGTTGAAAACATGGATTGCCTCTGATGGAAAATGGTTATGCTATCATACTTTGGATGAATTCATAATCCCTGTTAATCTATCCAATCTTTTGGAATCTTACCCTTCCTCCAAGGTTCAACTCAAGTGTGCCTTCCGATCATCATAAAAACTGTTCTGTTCATCACTCCTTTGCAATGTTGTGGGACTCCTGGTCTGTATCAATGTTCTGGTTTCATTCAGTAGAATGGTGTTTGTTAAAGCTGCCAAGAAAAGATGTACTTCAAGAGGTACCGTGTTTCCCCGATAATAAGACACTGTCTTATTATTTTTTTGGGACTAAAAAACACCAGAGGGCTTATTTTCAGGGGAGGGCTTATTTTATCCTCCATCATGCCCCTTTTATCCTCCATCATGCCCATTTTAGCCTCCATCATGCCCCTTTTAGCCTCCATCATGCCCCCTGAGTGCTTATTTTATTCTCCATCGCTTACTGAACTTACCGAGTTTTTAGATGGTCCTGTCTCAGCTCTACTCCGCGGCGCTGCTCTCAGTAGCGCCAGCAAGCAAATCACCAGGGAAGAAGAGGATGACGCGCTCACTGCTGCAGCTCTGATTGGATGCAGCTCGGAGCGCGACGTGCGTTTCACCCGGGAGGGGAGGGCGGCGCTGCTTACTGAAGGTACCGCTACGCAGCATATAGCGCAGGGGATCACCATGATGACCGTTTTCATAGTAAGTTCGATAGGGCTTATTTTCGGGGGAGGGCTTATTTTAGCGGAATATTAAAGAGTATGTGGGTGTCTTATTTTCAGGATAGGTCTTATTATCGGGGAAACACGGTACCAACTGAAATTCCAGAGAAGAAGAGAAGGAAAAACAGATTTTTAGTGCATAGGAACATTTAGCAATATAGCACAACAACAATAACAAAAAAGATGATATTCCCAATCACCAATAGAAACATTATCTGCCAAATTGCTTCTGTATAGAAGGGGATATGATTGTGAATCTTACACTGAGTTACCAAAGTATGGTGTGAAAGTTGGCCTGAGAAATTATGCTATCCCTTATTATACAAGTCTGCTGCTAGCCTTCAGTCTTCTTAACAGATTTGGCATGGATAAGTGATCTATGAAATAGGAGTACCTAGAAATAAATGCTGGTCAGTCTTATGCTTTTACATGCTACCTGTCAGGTCTTGCCAGAACTACCATTAGAAACAAAATTTTGGGGGGCCCTTACAGGACCTGTGGATGGTGGCCTGTCTATTTCTTACAGTATCAAATGCTTCCCTAAGTATGATTTAGAAATCAAGGAATTCAGTATGGGAATACATAATAAACACATTTTAAACAAAAATAGTACAGAGTATATATGTTATTTCATGGAAGAAGATAAAGAGACATTGAAAATTATCATAGTACATAAAAATAACATAACTCCTGCCATGATGGAAATATAATAGAAAGATCTCATTGGTACATGGAAGACTCTAGCATAGAAAAAGAAACTCAAGAGGAAAGTTCAAAGATGAAACCTTCCCAAAATATCCCTTGCCAGAAGAAAGACCAATTGTTCAGAAGTTGAATTTCCTCAGAGCCCAGGGACATGCATCTGATAGTTAAAACATGGAAATTTAGGGAGATTTTTGGATTAAAACAATAAACTTGCTAAACATTAACAATAACAAAAATAAAACCTGGTTTCCTCTTTCCTTAAGTGTCTCATTGAAATTGTCACAGACATTAACTCTATGAGAACAACTTCTATCTTTATATCAACAGGATTTAGTACAATATGTTGCACAGAAAATTACTTAAGCATTATTTATAAAGGGCAAATTATTTAATTTTTTATAATTATTATTATTAACATCTTGGTGTTTTCTTTTAATCCTACTTCAGATTTATATTAATTGTGGGATCTCTGGAAGTCCCTTAATTCTGTCTTATTAAATCTGTAAAAGGATGGATGGTAGTACCTATCTTTTGGGTTATTATGAGAAATAAATGAAATAATTTATATACAGCATTTTTTAAACATTTAAATGCAATATATATTGCTTTAGAAAATAAAGACATTGATATATGAGCTCTTAGTAATGATTTATTCCTCTTCTTACCTCTGCTTTTTTTTTTCATTAGTTGATAGTAGTTTTTTTCTGAATTAACTGCCATTAAAGAATCTTAGATGACTCATCTTTATTTAATGGGGTCTGTGTTGGTTGTCCTATTCTATAACAGAGAAATAGTACTATATTGTTGAATTCAAACTATTATTTATATGACACAGGTATTTCTAAGTCAATTACATCAATTTTAATGACACACATTATTATGTAATATCTTTTTCTTTAGGAAATATTTTTCTTCATTTTCATTTGTAGCACTCTATTTTTTCTCATTAGAAACCATATTTTTCCTTCTCTTTTATTTATTTATTTATTTTTTGTAAACAAAAAAGATTTTCAAAGTCTATAACAGAGTGGTCTATCATTCCATTTCTACAAAATACTGAATTCACTTTGGGTTCATTTGGTAAGATTGTTATAGTTCTCATATTCATAGTAATAAAATAATTTTAATGTAAACTGCTCTTCCAAATTGCTTTATTGATTGAAAAAATGAGATAGTTCATAGGCATGGAATAAAAGCTAACTGACCAGTCACTAGTAAGGGGAAAAAGGAACTCTTCTATTAGCAAATCTTTCCAAAGAGGATCAATTAAATATTTTAAATGTGGCATACTATTGGATCTCCATTCTATCAGTGTGACTGAGGTCTTTCCTGTGTTTCTAAACATTCAAATTCTAACGTGGCAAGACCAAATCTAATGGACTGGACATGTTCTGATACCAAACATATGCTTGCCCCAAAATCTTTTTGAAAGATAACTTACTTAAGGTTAGTTAGATACTCACAAGTTGATCAGATGAAGTGGTGCAAGGCCATTCTCAAGGTGTTTCTGAAGAACTTTGCTATCAATAGTGAGATAAGGGAAACATGGGAGAAGTTGACATAAGATCATCCATCATGACCTGCCCATGTGATGTTCTATAAACAAAGCATATTTGTAGTATCTCAAAGTAATGTGCAAAGTGGATAGAGGATTCTGGCAAAATGGCAGCCAGGCAGAAAATACCAAGCTCTCTAGATTACCCACACAAACAAGAGAAAATAACACCTCGTTGAAAAAATAGAGCAGTAAAAAACAAACAAGAATTGGGACAGAGCAAGGTACTCTTAAAGAGATCTGAGAAAATGTAAAGAAAGACATCAGGGCTGAGGTTTGACTCCAGTAATTTTAAACCCCTCCAAACTCCTTTTGCTGAAACAACCCTGGGGCTAACTGGATTTGGAGATAGCCTTAACCAAAGTCACAAGAATTTTCACCCCACAGACGAAGTAGGAAGTTGGGCTTCTGAATCAGGGAAGATGGGCAAAACTTCTTCTGATAAATTACTACAGTTCCAAGTGTATTGCCCAGAGAAAACCCTGGATTAGAAAGAGCCAGAACATGCTCAGTGAATGTAGAAGTGGTGGTTCATGGAAGTGGCCGGCTGTGGTCACTTATACAAAGGTGGAGTTCTTGGTTTTGGGTTGCAGACCAAAGAGGAAGAAAACTGAAAGAGAATCTGAGGCCAGAGTCATCATCATCAAACTGCAGGTCTAGATATGGTTATATCAACAATCTATTTTTTTTTTTTTTAATGAGCAGGCAAAGGGGAAAAAAATCCCAATAGGGAAAGTTATAGAAATAGAAAAGACCAAAGTTCTTCAGATGTAGATAGTGAAGTAAACAAACAAACAAAAAATAAATAAATAAAAGTAATATTAAATGGTCACCTGACCAAAAAAATTCCTAGAAGAATTAAAAAAAAAACAACAAATTTAATCAAATGACAGAGATTGAGGAAATTTTTTTTAATCTATGATAAAATGATTATGAAAAGAAAGCCATCCAATTAGAAAAGGACATTCAGAATCTTATGGAAGGAAACTATTCTGTGAAAACCAGAATTCGGTGAGAAGCCAGTAAAGTTATGAGACTAAGAAATAATAAAACAAAATATAAAGAATGAAAAAAAAGAAGAAAATATGAAACATAAGAAAAAAACTGATCTAGAGAATAAATCAAGAAAACAAGAATAATTGGACAACTTGAAAGTTATGATTTAAAAAAAAAGACACGATATAATAATACAAGAAATAAGTAAAGAAATGATTGTGTTCAAACATGAAGGAAAGTAGAAATAGAAAATGATCCACTTATTCACTTATCACCATCTGAGATTCTACAGTGAGAACCTAGAGGAACATTGGAGACAAACTTAAAAAAAAAAAAAAAAAAAAAAAAAAACAGATTAAGAAGAAAATAGTATGATCAATAACAAAGAAAATAATGAAAAAGTGGAAGAGACACAATAAGAATCACACAAGACATAGAAGTGACTACATTAATACCATAGGTCAAACAGTACATATTGAAGAGCAAAAGAATAAAGTTAAATCCAAAAATATCATACCTAACAAATGTAAGCATAATTCTAAAAGAAATACACATAAAATGAATTTCTATACTTTCAGAATTTTGTTGCCAATAACCCTGAATCTAATCCAAAATTTGACATATAATATCCATGACAAATAAGTAAGCTTCAAAGACTAATTATAAGGGATTCAGTAAAGACATTTTTTTAATGTTTTATATATGGAAATGTAAACCATATGTCCAAAATTGTCATTAGTAATTGGGTAGTTAGAAAGAAAAACTGAAGTAGAACTGAAGTGACTATAAAAACAAAACAAAACAAAAAAAACTGTGTTGGCAAAAAGTAAAAAGTAATTATGTTATATAAATAAAAATGTTAGAGAAAGAATTGATCCAGAATAACTAGTTGGGGGAGAAGAGCTGGAAATCCTACACTTAAAAGGAAAACTTAAGGGGGAAACAATAAAAGTCTTCTAAATTCATAAAGAAATAAGAAGGGAACAGATTAGCAGGAATGGGATAAGATGTGTAGATTAAAGGAAATACAATAAAGAGGGAAGAAAAAGTTGGTAGGAAAAAATAAGGTGGGGATACTTGGAGGGGGGAAGGTAAAGTAATAGCAAGGGAAGATAGTGGGTAGAAATAAAACAGAGAAATCAGCTAGGATAGAAAATAAGAAATACACAAAAACATAATAATGATGAGATGTAAAATTTATTGATAAAAAAGCAGTGGTAGTAATCATTGATCTCAAATTTTAAAGATAAAATAATTTTAGTTAAAAGAGAAAAATGGGAAAACAGTATATGTCAGCCACATAAAATATTGTTTTAGACTGTTTAAAATAAATTTATAATATGAGATTGAAATATAGCTGTGATATAGTAAATAATGATTTGTTGGATTTAGAAAAATATGGAAATATTCAGACCTAAGAAGGAAAATGTTATTCACCTTCTGAGAAAAGAGGACAAATACATGCAGTATAAACTTTCATAGATGTCCATGAATGCATATGTGTATATATGTCTATGATCATAGATATATATGTATATGTGTATATATGCATAATATATGTGTATATGCATGGGGGAAAGGGGAAAAACAATGAAGTAAAAAGGACACAATGTAGAACAAAAGAAAATCTACAAAGAAGCCAAGAAGGACAGCTCTGAACACAATGTGTTGTATTTATTATATAGACTTTCATGAAATGGGAATTTATTGTTTCATATTTCCAATCTTCTTATGTTCTGCTAAACATATGACAATTTCTTCTTTTTTTTATTCTGTATTTGTTTTAAATAATTTTAATTTAAATTTAATTAATTTAAATTTAATTTAATTAATTTAAATTAAATTAAAATTAAATATATATTATATATTAAATACATATATATATATAAGTTTAGAAACATCCCCTTTCTAAATTGTCATAGAATGTGTGCTGAACATGTGGCAGAGCCTTCTAAATTTATATTGCTCTTATTAGCCACAACCAGATATACTAAATATTGTCTGCAACATCATGATGTCATTCTTGTCCTATTAGAGCACAAAGGATAAGAAATAGCTATATTTCTACTCTTTATATGGGGTGTTCAGGAAAGATGGGCACTTCTTTTTTTATTTATAAATTTTTTTTACAGTATATATGCATGAGTAAATTTTTTTTAACATTATCCCTTGTATTCATTTTTCCAAATTATCCCCTCCCTCTACTCCCTCCCCTTGATGACAGGCAATCCCATACATTTTACATGTGTTACAATATAACCTAGATACAATATATGTGTGTAAATACCATTTTCTTGTTGCACATTTTTTAGATTCCGAAGGTATAAGTAACCTGGGTAGATAGACAGTAGTGCTAACAATTTACATTCACTTCCCAGTGATCCTTCTCTGCGTGTAGCTGTTTCTGTCCATCATTGATCAACTGGAAGTGAGTTGGATCTTCTTTATGTTGAAGATATCCACTTCCATCAGAATACATCTTCATACAACAATGAAGTGTACAGCGATCTTCTGGTTCTATTGATTTCACTCAGCATCAGTTGATGTAAGTCCCTCCAAGCCTCTCTGTATTCCTCCTGCTGGTCATTTTTTACAGAGCAATAATATTCCATAACCTTCATATAACATAATTTACCCAACGATTCTCCAATTGATGGACATCCATTCATCTTCTAGTTTCTGGCCACTATGAAAAGAGCTGCCACAAACATTTTGGCACATACAGGTCCCTTTCCCCTCCTCAGTATTTCTTTGGGATATAAGCCCAATAGCAGCAATGCTGGATCAAAGGGTATGCACAGTTTGATAACTTTTTGGGCATAGTTCCAAATTGCTCTCCAGAATGGTTGGATTCTTTCACAACACCACCAACAATGTATTAGTGTCCCAGTTTTCCCACATCCCCTCCAACATTCAAGATGTTCACTTCTGATGTGATTGCTTGATAAGTTCTTTTTAGGTCTGCTTTTCCACCTTTGGAATCCACTTGTCAACCTACTCTCATGGGTGGCTACACTATGCATGTGACAGTTTTCTCTAGTGCAATGGGGAAATGAGAAGGATTTATTCCAAGGGCCATGACACCTTAAGCAGACAGTATGGAAAGCTTAGAACTTAGTGAGGCATCAAAGAAACCAGGATTATATATTGCATTGCCAGTTGTCCTGATTTTTTTTTTTTTTTTTACCATTGGATTTTATGTCTCTGAAAGAGTGAGACTAAAGATTTCTTGCAATTCTGTTTTACTTAAATCCAATGCACATATAAGAAAATTCATCACCCTGTGATGTCATTCATCCTCTTCAAAAACAAATAAAGAACAACAAAAATGCCACCTTCACATATGTGGGATCTATATTTTTTAAATGTGTTTATCCAATATAAAGTTAAAAATCTTAAAAATCACAGGACAGAGTATTATCAATTAAAGAACTTTTGCCACATTGAAATGTAATCATTAACCCTTCCTTTGTAATGCATCCATTTGAGTAAATTCAGAGAATAATGTTTTTAAATGTATAAAAATTATGCACAAGTTTACATAGGGAAAAATTTTACAGGATGTCCAAAATGTCTCAGAACAATTTATCTTTAATCATTTAAAACTTCAATAAGACTTTTGGTACTTCCCATATCAAAATAGTTATTCAAATATTAAATAAAATAAAAGTGTTACTGGGAATATATTAAAGAAACCACTAGTTTGGACAAATTTTTGTCCAAAAAATAATGACGGAACTGAGGCATGTGAATTAGTATTGATTTGCATATTTGGAATTTTAATTCAAGTCTTTCGTCTCCAAGTTCATTGCTTTCATGCTACTACTGGGTTTAAATCCCAAGGAAATACTAAAGAAGGGAAAGGGACCTGTATGTGCCAAAATATTTGTGTCAGCCCTCTTTGTAGTGGCTAGAAACTGGAAAATGAATGGATGCCCATCAACTGCAGGATGGTTGAGTAAATTATGGTATATGAATGTTATGGAATATTATTGTTCTATAAGAAATGACCAGCAGGATGAATACAGGAAGGCTTGGAGAGACTTACAGCAACTGATGCTGAGTAAAATGAGTAGAACTAGGAGATCATTATGCACATCAACAATAATACTGTATGAGCATGTATTCTGATGGAAGTGGATATCTTCAACATAGAGATCTAATCCAGTTCCAATTGATCAATGATGGGCAGAATCAGCTACACCCAGAGAAGGAACACTGGGAAATGAGTGTAAGCTGTTTGCATTTTTTGTTTTTCTTCCCTGGTTATTTTTACCTTCCAAATCCAATTCTTCCTTTGCAACAACAACAACAACAACAATTCAGTTCTGCACATATATATTGTATCTAGGATATACTATAACATACTTATGTATGGGACTGCCTGCCATCTAGGAGAGGGGATGGAGGGAAGGAGGGGAAAATTCAGAACAGAAGGGAGTACAATGGATAATGTTGTAAAAAATTTGCCTATGCATATGTACTGTCAAAAAATGTCATAATTATATAATTAATTTAAAAAATAAAAAAATAAAAAGATCATTGCTTTCAATTAAGCCAGGTAGTATTCTGATTCTCTTCCCATTTAGCAGACACTTAAGTATAATATTTAGTAAACATGACTAACCTTTATAGCTGAAAATAATACTCTGATTAAAAGTACATGCTAATATAGAATATGCCTATAGGAATTCAAAAAAATAATTATCAGCAAAACATTGAGTAAGATAGGATAAAAATAAAATCAATTTTATGTATTAGGAAAAAGGTATTTTAATGGTTATTTGGATTGATACAATTGTTAGGTTTACATAGAATAGCTCTGTTCTTCCAAACAATCTTTTAAGTTAGCAGTCCCTTGAAGAACATTTTAAAGAATAATTGACTACTTTGTGTAATTG
This sequence comes from Sminthopsis crassicaudata, assembly GCF_048593235.1. Lineage (NCBI taxonomy): Eukaryota > Metazoa > Chordata > Mammalia > Dasyuromorphia > Dasyuridae > Sminthopsis > Sminthopsis crassicaudata. The sequence continues at coordinate 201,928,897 of NC_133617.1, forward strand.
AGTATACTTCTTATCTTTAAGTTGAAGATTTAGGTACAGGTTGTATTTAATCTCTTTTACAGATTGGAAGTTGTATAATTCTATAATAATTGTGTTACTACCTTGGATCACTTGTAATGTGAACCTGTTCCTTGTTGCACTGTCACCTTACAATAATCAGTAGATGCTTCTCTGTAACAGAGATATGTTATGTATGTGCAACATAGCATGTAGAAATATCAAAAAGGTGATCACAGTTATCTTAAAGAAGCAATTATCAGTAATGAAACAAGGAGAATCAGGAATTCATTGTGCACAGTAACAGCAAGATTGTGTGATGATCAACTATGAAATACTTGGTTCTTCTCAGCAGTTCAGTGATCCAATGCAATCCCTAAAACTTGATAAACAATACCATCTGTATCCAAAAAGAGATTGGATGTAAACCAACACATGCCATGTTCACTTTTTTCCTGTTTTTTTTTTTCCCTCTTGTATTTTTTTCCCTTTTGTTCTATTTTTTTCTCTTAATTTGATTCACGAAATGAGCATCACAAAAGGTAATGTGCATATATAAACTGACAAAACTAAAACAATTAAAAAAGGGAGAGGGAAATCTTCAGCATAGCACTGGGAAAACAGGATACCTCTAGCAGTCAAGAGAACTACATGCTTTAGTATAGAGAAAAGGCAGAAGCATCTCACTGTATTCAACACACATCAAATACCAATGTTTTGCAATACTAGATAATCTGTCAGATCCCTACTTTTTCCAGCAGTAGATACCAAACCCCTTTTTATCTACTCACCATAGCACCTGACACCAGTGCACTCCATGGACCTGAGGCCAAGAGCAGTATAGCACTAAGTAACCAAGCAAGTTCTCCTGACACTTATATAAGAAGCCTAGTACATCGGTCCTTCAACTCCAGAAATAGAACTCAAACTTATTCATTCATTCATTTATTTATTTATTTCCTGGGGCTGGGGTTAAGTGACTTGCCCAGGGTCATACAGCTAGGAAGTGTTAATTGTCTGCCATCAGATTTGAACTCAGATCCTCCTGAATTCAAGGCTGGTGCTCTATCCACTGCGCCACCTAGCTGCCCTTAGAGCTCAAATTTAAAAGGAAGGAAAATATCTTTAAAATGTACAAACCAACAACAATAAAGGGATCTGACCAATGAAATTTATTATGATTTCAGGGAAGATCAAAGCAGAAACTCAGAAGAGGAAAGCAATGTCACACAACTATGGGAAAAACCACAAAGAAAAAATGGGAGAAGTGTCAAGCCTAGAAAGAACTCAAGAAAAAAAAAAAGTAGCTTAAAATCATAAAAGAGAGGTAGAATAGAAATTGGGAAAAGAAATGAGATGCAAGAATGGCCTAAATATTTCACATGAAGAAGGATGAAAGACTTATTACAATGAAGAAAAAAATGAAAATGTGTATGATGGGCATCAGTATTTGTTCAAAGATGAAATAATATAAATAATCAGTTGAATATAGAAATCTATTATACCTGACAGAGAAATAGGTCAAGAGGAGAAGAGCACGGGGGCTGACAGAAGGAAGAGTAGATTGGTAGAGGTGATAGGCAGAAGCAAAACACTGGTGAGGAGTGAAAGGGTAAAAATAGAGATTAGAAAAACAGAAGGAAAAATAGAGTGGAGGAAAACACACAGTAATAATAATTGTGATGTGACTGGGATGAACTCTCCCATAAAACAGAAGTGGATAGTAGAATGGATCAAAAACCAGAATGCTACTATATGTTATTTACAAGAAACACCCTTGAAACAGAGAGACACACACAGAGTAAAATTAAGGGACTGGAATCAAAGCTATCATACTTCAACTGAAGCAAAACAAAATGACAAAAAAAAAAAAAAGTAGGGATAGAAATTTTGATCTCAGAAAAATGAAAAACAGAAGTAGACATGATGAAAAAAGATGAAGAAGAAAACTGCATCTTGACAAAAGATACCATGGACAATGAAAACTACTAGAAGAAAAAAAAATGTATGTGCATATGTACATACATACATACCAAGCTACACATATACATATTATGAGTTGTTATTAACACAGAATTGCTGGCACTTCTGGTGACAAGGCACATTCAAAATACAATATTATTTAACTTTCTATGAATTAGGTGAAGCTTTATTAACGATATATGCTGTGGCATAAAACATTAAGAAACACTTCTATTTTTTTCTTCAATATTTTTAAGGCAAAAATATAGATTTTGATGTACTGCTTTCTAAATGGTATCAAACTGATTGACTACTATCAATATACCACCTCCTTAAAATCAATTATTTTGAACATACTTCTCAGATTTGAGAATAGAGATCATATTTAATTGCTTATTATGACATCTAGAGAATGTAATTGTACTGCACTGGTGATTGGGTTTAAAAGGAATTCCATCCCACATCATTAGTTGTACTTTATATCATGAAACAAATAGAATAAACAAATCTTCAAAGTAAGTGGACTTTATTGTTCCAAAACTATTGGAGATAAAATCTTCATTGTAGGAATTACTTCAAACATAAGAACAAAGGAACAAAATATTGAGAAATTCAAAAGAATTAAAGTTAATATTCATTCTAATGCTTTTTAGTATATAAACATTTCAATTTTATCAAGGCACTGAGACCTTAGATGATTTAGTAAAGATTAGCTAATTAATAACAGAAAGTATAATTGCAAATATGAACTAAAATCCCCTTACCTCAAACTAGGAAACCTTGAAGAGAGGTAGATGGATAATTAATACAAAGAGTTCACAGATAATTATAACAGTAAATTCAATTTTCATTCTTTATATAGGTTTAGTTGACAACTTGAGGACATATACTCGGATGAGTAAATTAATAGAATAAAAAAGACATCAACCAACAATAACCCATACAAATATAAGATTAAAAATGGTTGTGTGATTATTTCATTTAATACTATCCCTCCAAACTTCTAATCAGTTAAAACAGTTTGTATGTATAGCTGGAACCTAAGAGATTAGATACAGACTTAAATAATGTCTTGTGTTGTCAATTCCTTAAAGAGAAGCAACTATTGCTTTTCATAAGAATAGTCAAATAATCGCATTCCCTAAGTTTAGTTTTAGATGTTCTCTACATTTCCAAACTCATTCAGTTTGTATTTTGTTGCTTGATCTCCTTTTTCAACATCTCTGTCTTACACTCAGTCACTAAGTTTATTTTTAGAAGTTTATGGTGACTGTCCAATTTGTTATTTACATCACTAGATGAGAATCTGCTGTGATGTTCAAAAGTTTCTATCTGACCTCATTTTTCAGCATTTATCTGGTATTTTTAAAGCATTTGGTAAAGCATTCTTTTTTTGTTGCATTTTTTTTTTCAAATTCAAGATATAATTAATTCCTTTAAATAGGGCCTAGAACTTCCCAAGAGATGATGAAGAATTTAACAGTGAAAGAAATGTTGCACAGAACATATAATTTATTTCTTTAATGTATCTGTAAATAGTCTAGTTACTTAGCAAGAGAAAATGTTATTTTTGGTCAGTTGGGAAAATTATAAATTCATTTACCATGGTTCAGCAGCAGATCTGCAAGAATCCATACATTTAATAACAGTAGAACAAATAATTTAATTGAATTAAAAGAGGTTGTTGAAGGTCCTACAATCCAGTTAAGGAATGTGGAATTTTCCAATTTAATTCTCTAGAAAATGGAAATAATAAGGAACTTTTTAAGTGAAGTTTTAAGAACTTTCTGAATAACATTTTCTGAATATATTTTATCTTAAGAAAGGATTTTGGAATGGAAGTGATCTCAGAGATTTATCTTATATAGCAGCCTCATTTTATACAAAATAAATAAAGAAAGAAATAAAAATATATTCAGAACTTTTGATTTTCACAGACTCACAATTAATAAGAAAGAATTAATGGAAATGTGGCTTAATTTCCATTTTTTCCCTCTAAAATATACTGAACTTTCTTTGAATCCAGTCTTGAACCAGATTTTAGTTAATGACATGCAGATATGGGTATTTCTTGTCATATTATATTAGTCTTTTGCATATATACATAGACGTAACTATATACATGCTATATATATTTATATTTTTTCTATTCATGTTAATTAAGATTCTAATTTAAAAATGGGATTCAAAATAAGAGTCTAATTTCAAAACATTGACACACAATGAATCAAATGTAAAATAGGATGATATTTTACATGAACTAGTTGTGTCTACATAATGGTAACAGAGTTCTGAAAATACTTTAATTATAATTTTTCATCAAATTATGCATTCCTTTCAATAGCACCAGATGATGAGTGGGTGGATGTCAAACTTAGAGGAGGTCTTCAATGTTCTTTTTCCTTGGGTCCTGTCCTACTCAAGATTATTTGAATTTTTTTAAAATAAATTTTCTTCCAAATCTATACATTTGTACAAATTCACTAAAGAATGAGGATTATTTCCCCTTTGCATTTCACAAAAAAATAATAATGAAATTAAAGAGTGGGAATAAAGCTAGGGATGGGGCATGCCTTATTCCAGTACTTATCCTCCTTAATATCTCTATGATTTGTCCATTATTGCTCACCCTCAATGGCTTTACATTTTCTTCACTACAGGTTTTTGGGACAGCACTCTATCCTGATTCTTCTTCATCACTTCTTTCTCTAGAGATGGATAACATTTTCCATCATGAGCTCTTTGGAATTATTTTGGATCATTGTATTGCTGAAAATAACTAAGTTATTCATAGTTGATCATTGTACAGTATTACTGTAACTGTGCATAGTGTTTGGGTTCTGCTAACTTCACATCAGTTCATGCAAGTCTTTCTAGGTTTTTCTAAAATCATCATTCCTTATAGCACAAAATATTTCATTACAATGATACGCTACAACTTGTTCAGCCATTCCTCAATTGAACATCCTCTCAATTTCCAATTCTTTGCTACCACACACAAAAGAAGTGTTTAAATATTTTTTGTATAAATAAATCCATTCAACAAAAGATTTTGCAACTGTCAATGCTGAAAAATTACCCATGCATATATCTAAATAAAAAAGGTATTAAAAATTAAAAAAAAAACCTTCTTTTCTATAGCTTTGGAATATAAACTTAGTAGTGGAATTCCTGTAACAGAGGATATGTCTAGTGTTATATCCCTTTAGGTTCAGTTCCAAACTGCTCTAGAGAAAATTTGGCTTAGTTCACAACATCATGAAATGTCCAATTTTCCCTCAAACCCTCCAACATTTATCTCTTTCCTTTTCTGTCATATTAATCAATCTGATAGATTTGGGGTAGTGATAGAGTTCTTTTTTCATTTGAATTACTCTAATAAATAGTGATTTAGAGCACTTTTATAAGAATATAGATAGCTTTAATATCCTTTGACCATCACAACATTTAGTCAATGATATTAATGATGGCATTGTAACATGGATTTCAAAATATATAAATGTATGTATGTATTCATATATGTATGTATATTATATGTGTCTATGCATGTATGTATTGTTGCTCAGTAGTGAGTGACTGGATTTATTTGGGGTTTTCTTGGCAAAGATGAAGTATTTTGCTATTTTCTTCTCTGGCTTTTTCTTTTATAGATAAGGAAATGAGGCAACTAGGATTAAGTGACTTGCCCAGAGTCACACAATCAGTAAATATTTGAGACTCGATTTGAACTCCAGAAGATGAGTGCCATCTGACCACCTTATATGTGTTTGTTATGTTATATATGTGTGTATTGGGTTGTTTTACTTCATTCTCAAAGGAACCAAAATTACATCACTATGATGGAGTCAAGGGACAGTGAGTCTGACTGTAACTGGCCAGACCCATAAGCTCTTGGGAAGCTATTCCACAGCTTGGATATAATATTACACAGGAACATTTGGAGTAAAATTGTCTCTAAATTTATATACATCATGTTTCTTTTCATTTACCAAAATTCTGTTTCATTCATAAAGCACAGAATCTTTTTTGATGTGGGCATGCTATGTTAGCTAGATCTATACCAGTATTTTACATGTCTCACAACCAAGTCCAGAATTCTTCAGAAAGAATTTGAGTGTACTTTTATTCCAACTTCTAACCTTCACATGAGTGTAACTTATCTTGTGTGACATACATACAAAAGGTAAATGTACATTTGGCATTTAAATAGTGTGGTCATACCATCAGGGTAGTCCTCTTTTCAGTAGAGTTTAATTGCTTTGCAGTTTAGCTCATAAAAGGACATCAGTCAGAGGAATTTGCAGAAGATGGTAGAGTAGGTCAGAGAATTCCAAGTTTTTCAGATTTCTCCCACAAAATAAATAAATAAATAAAAGAATAAATGAATAATTAAATAAATAAATAAATAAATAAATTATGACAGGGTGAACATACTCATGAAAAAACAAATAAGAGTGGGGGAAAAACAATGATCCCCCTAGGCAACCTGAGAATACTAGAAGAAAAACTATAGGATTGAGTTTTAACTGATGTTAGGTATGAATATTTCCACTCCCCGGTCAGCAGGAACAGTAAGCCAGCCTAGCTGGGTTTGGAGGAAACCTCATCCAGAACCCCAAAAACTTTCACCTTGTGGACTGAAGGACACTCTTCTGATTAGAAACAGGAGGAGAAATTGCACTGAAGAGACACAGCTCCAGGCAATGAGGAAATAGCACACCCAATGAATGCAGAAGCAATAGGGCAAAGACACTGCAGGCTTTTGGTACTAGAGGAGGGAGGAGTTTTTGGTTTGAGGCTTCACATCAGAGGGGACAGTCAGAATTTAGCCAGAGGCACCATCTCTCCCATCCTAGAATTACAGATACTTACATTAATAAGTTCTCATTAAAAAAGAGAAAAAAAAAAATGAGCATGAAAATAAGAAACAACCTAACCACATAAACTAATTATGGAAACAGGAAAGACCAGGATTCATCTTGTGAGGAGGACAATGAATTTAAAAAAAAAAAAAAAAAAGAAAGAAAAAAAATTATCCTAAAGAGTAATGTTAAATACCTACCTGCCCAGAAAGAATTTATAGAAGAACTTTTAAAATACTTTAAAAATTAAATAACAGAGATTAGAAAAAAAGTTTAAAAGTACTATGCAAAGAGGAAAAAAGGATTATAAGAAAAAAAAAAAGATCAACTTTCTTAAAGATGAAAACAATTCTTTGAAAATTAGAATGGGGTGGGAGTGGGCAGCTTGGTGGCTCAGTGGATAGAGCACCAGCCCTGAAGTCAGGAGGATCTGAGGTCAAATCTACTCTCAGACGCTTAACACTTCCTAGCTGAATGAGCTGGACTGAATGAGTTATAATAAATTAACAAACACAAAACAAAATATAAAGAATGAAAAAAAAAGAGAGAGAGAATATGAAACATCTTATTAAAAATAAAAAATAAAAAACATCTGGAGAAGAAATCAAGAAAACATAAAAATAGTTGGTCTACCTGAACACTGTGATCAAAAAAGAAACATTGACACAATAATACAATGAATAATCAAATAAAATTGTTCTGAAGTGATCGAACATAAGAAGGAAATAGAAATAGAGAAAAGATCATCACAAAGAAATCCTAAAAGAAAAACACATAGGAAGATTACTATCAAATTTTGAAACCCTTAGATCAAAGAAAAACATGTATAATAAACAAACAAATCTACAATTGGAAACAATTCAAATATTCTAGAGTTACAATTAGAATTGTATAGAATTTAACAGCAGATACAATAAAAGAAGACAGGTCCTGGAATATTTTATCTCAACAATCAAAAAAACAAGGCCTGCAGCCAAAAATACTATATCCAAAAAAAAAAAAATAAAAAAAAATAAAAAAAACTAGGAATAATATTGAACAAAAAAATGAACATTCAATGTCCACATGCAGATTTTCAAGATTTTTGTCTCCACCAAACCTGAACTGAAAAGAAAATGTAGTACATAAGAAGAAACATCAAAAACTAATTTCAAGGGACTCAACAAGGACAAACTGTTTATGTTTTATATGTGACTATATAAACAATATATTTAAGATTCACATCAGTATTTGGGTAGTTTAAAAGGACTGGATTGGAGTTAAGCATGATCTGACTCAAAAGCAAAATTGTCTTGGAAAAGCTACAATAGTAATTACAATATATAAATGAATTGTAGAGAAATAATAGATACAGAGGAATTAGATGGGGGAGGAGGACTGATAGTTACAAAAACCTATTCATATGGGTTAAATAGGGAAATATATACATGTAAGTGCCTATGTATTCATATGTATATGTGTGTATGCATGTAGGTGTATATATGCATGTATATGGAAATATATGTGTCTATATCTGTGTGAAGGGGAGATATAGATATATGTATATCTATCTATTTAGCATCTATCTATCTATCTATCTATCTATCTATCTATCTATCTATCTATCTATCTATCTACCTGTGTGTGTGTGTGTGTGTGTGTGTGTGTGTGTGTGTGTGCATGTGTGTACAAATATACCTGTGTAACTATGCTTAACTGTAGCTTGCTTGGAGGAGAGAAGAGATGAAATTGGAGGAGGGAGAATAAAGTTAAAAGTACACAGCAGAAAACAAAAGAATATCCTACAAGGAAGCAAAGAAAATATGGGCAGTCATGAATATGATGTATTCTATTATTATATATACTTTATTGAGATGGAAATTTAATGTCACAAATTGTTATACTCCTTGATGGTTTGGTGGGCACAGGACAATTTTTTTTTTTCATTTTCTTTCTTTTTCCACTTTTTTTTTTTCTTATTTGTATTGAGTATAAGTAAATAAATAAATGTTTAATAAAAGAAAAATAATAATAATAAAAAAGACATCAGTGTTTGGTTGTATCCTTTCTTGCCAGGTGGTCTTCAAAATGTTTCTAAACAATCAAAATGGAAGTGATTTTATTTCCGGCACACCATTGATATACCACCCAGGTTTCACAATAATACAATGAGTTGACACAATGGCTCTGTAGATCTTCAGCATATTAGGCACCCGCATGGCTATTCTCTGCCAAACATTCCTTTGGAGTCTCCCAAACACTGAAGTAATTTTGGCAATGTTTGCATCACCTCCACCTCAACATCTTTTTATACATCCCTGGATAGTATACTGCCAAAATAAGTAAACTTATGCACTGCATTCAATATATCTCCATTTTCTGTGTATGGCTGGTATGGCTGGTAGAGAACCAGTGTTTAGAAAAGTGTTTATTGTTAAGGCCAAATTAACATAAGCATCAAATAATTAATCAATACTTTGTTGCATTTTGACCCTAGAAGTTGCATTGAATGTACAGCATATGGCTAATAGTGGGACTTGATTGCTTCTACTCTAACTAGGGGTGCTAAAAGAAGAACTTTTTGTTAGGTTCTTGCTAAGTGCTAATGAGATAATGAGATATTAGGTTCTTACTAGGTGCTAAGTCAGTACTTAACAATTCTCTAGTTCCAGCCTTTACTGGGAGTTTAACCCCTTTGAACTCCTGGGGAGGAGCTTGCATGCTTAGGAGGAGCAAGTTCATTGGTTGAAGTAATTTTTTCCAGAAGCCCTTGCATTATCCCACGCCCATTTTCTGGGAGGATAAAAGACGGAGAAGGACAGGATATAAGTGATTTTATACATGCATATCCTGTCCTTCTCTCTTAGCTTTAACCAATGATTTTTCTAATCTTGTCATAGGCTGCTTCACAGGCGATTCTGCTTGTGTTTCTGTCTCTTCCCCTCCTCCTTCTTTCTCTACCCCTGAAGGTGGAGTTGATGTGGGCCTGTCAATAATCTGCTCTCTAGACGGGTTTGAAGCTTCTTCAAGAGAATCAGAGTCATCACACCCTAATTCCTCATTTAAATCCCTTTGCTCTTGGGCAAGATCTTGATCTTTCCTTTTTTCCTCACACTTGTTCCTCTGTTCATTTTTAAAACTTTTCCTTCTCCTACACTTGCACAAAAGTTTAGGGCTAATTGAACTATGTTGTAGATATAAAATACCTCTGCAGAAATTGAACGAGGCCCATTTTTTGCATGAAATTCTTTCATTTCAAATACCACTAGTTTCCAATTATCTACATCTGTCTTTTCTTTCTCTAAGAACCAAGGGAACATGCATCTTAATGCAGCCAAGAGTTTAGCAATCTGTACTCAGGTTACAAGTAAACTCTGCTCCTCAATTATCTTAATTATACTCTCTATAGTACCACTCCTGAATGGGGGTGGAGCTGAGGTTGCTTCTGGGGCTGGGGTTGAGTCGGCTGAGGTCCAGGGATTGAATATAGCTAACATCTGCCCCATTTCAGGTATAAGAGATTCCTGGTTTAGCCCTTAACAAGTTAAGTTCCTTATTTGTCTATTACAATGCTCTCTTAATCTTTAACAAAGTTTCCTTGTTACTCAGTTATTTCTGTGTCAGAAAGTCTTCTCCACTGCAATCTGAATCAGAGGTTTTTCCACTGGAATCAGGATTGTGTCTGTCCCCGTTTGGGGGGCAAATTGGAATGGTCCGGTCTAGCTCCTCTGAAGGGCTCAGAATAAGTCCTTAAATGTGAAGGTCTGGGCTAGCTCCTCTGTAGGGCTCAGAATAAGTCCTTGTCAGGATAAGCAAAAGTCCTTGCCCCACGTTGTGGATGCCAATTTGTAAAGTTCATTGTCTCCAGAAACTGCCGATCGATCGCTCTCTGGGAGGAGATCTGCTGTGTCAACTCAAATATCTCAGACAGATTCTTCTTCCTGTAGAGAGCCCTTGTCTCCAGACAGTTGCCGCCAACTCTGGTTCAGAGTAGTGACTACTTCTTCCTCCTGAGAGCTACCTCAGGTCTGGCCCAAACAAGAGACTCTCTATCTCTCAAGTGCCGCCCTCTTTTATCCTCCCAGAGAATGGGCGTGGGATAAGGCAAGTGCTTCTGGGAAAAAATTACTTCAACCAATGAACTTGCTCCTCCTAAGCATGCAAGCTCCTCCCCAGGAGTTCAAAGGGGTTAAACTCCCAGTAAATGCCGGAATTAGAGAATTGTTAAGTAATGACTTAGCACTTAGTAAGAACCTAATATCTCCCCCTTTCTTTTGATTTAGAACATAGGGTGGTCATGACCTTGAAACATAAATCCATCAATATGGGAGGCATTACACATAATTACATAGATTACATAAACACATAGTAACATAGTAACATAACACATGCTAGAAGTATGTAACAAATAACATGATCAAATAATCATAAATTGAGAATTTATAAATGTCCACATGTCCATTGTCCATTAGTCTCATCTTGTCTTAGGAAATCCAATGTTTCCTCCTGGTTTTAAAGCTCTTCAACAGTCTTCTTATTAGCCATGCTCTTTCAGTGTCAGATGTTTCTTAGATTTTCTCCTTTGTTTTGAGGTCTTTCTCTTTTTCTGTCTCTCTCTTATGGACAAGGCGAATACGACTCATTGGCACCCATCTGATTCCTTCTCCATCTGTAGAAATACAAGCAAACTCTCTCTCCCAGGCAGTTAACCTATCTAATTACCTTCTATTTACCACTTAATAAATCTCTTCTCATCATCTGGCAATTACACTGGAGTTGTTTGCACTGGACACAGCCCTGTTGGTTTAAAGGGCTTGTACTCTCCCCAACTGTAATCCATTTTTGCAATCTGATTGCCTTTTGGCTGATTGATCAGGTAATCCCTTTCTTCCATTTGATTGCTTTTCTGCTGATTGATCAAATCAGAGTCCTGACCTTCTAAAGGCTCTTTGGGTTTAACATCAGCTGCCATTATGGCCCAAGTCTTTTTTGCCTGGGACCCGGGACCTGGGCCCCTCATCCCATTTCCCTGAATTATTCTACACTCTAATGCCCAATGGAGTCCTCTGTTGCATTTTGGACATGGGGTTTTAGGTCTTCTTTCACCCTGTCTTCTCACTGTATCTCCATATCTACACTGAGCTCTTAGATGTCCAATTTTTCCACATTGAAAACATCACCAAATTTCTCTAGAAGTCTCTTGCCAGAAGGGACCCTGCCTTTCCACATTCATCATAGTCCGGGTGTAAAAAGCATTTGTTCCTACTATAGCACAGCGTCTTATGATCTCCTCTAAAGGAGCATCTTTGTCTAATCCCCATATAATTCTTTTGCAAATCTCATTGGCATTTTCCTTAGCCAGATGTCTGGTCATTATTTCTGTAGCTGCATTTTCTCCTATAGTTCTTTTGACAGCAGTTTGCAAATGTCCCACAAAATCTGCAAAAGGTTCATTGGGACTTTGCTCTATTTTAGTGAAAGCCTCTCCCTGATCTTTCTGTCCAGGGAGGACACCCCAAGCTTTTATTGTAGCCTTAGCAATTTGCTCATATATTATCATGGTATAATTAATCTGTTCTGAATTCTCTCCATACCAACCTTCACCAGCTAAGTGCTCAAAAGTGAATTGTGTGTTAACTCCTATTTCCAAATTGCATCTGACTTGGATTTTACATAATTCATGAAACTCCATAAGCCATAACAAACTTTGTCCAGGTTCTAGACATGTCCTTGCTATGAATTTCCAATCATTTGGGGTTAGGACCTCATAAGACAAACTATCTAGTAGCATTTTAACATAAGCTGATGTAGCCCCATAAAGAGTACAACCTTTTTTCAAATTTTTAATTTTATTCTAATCTAAAGGTGTATATTTTCTCATTTTTTGACCTACAGAGTCAATATCTTCAATCACAGGATACTTTTTTATATTTATCTTTTAAAAATATAAGATTCTACTGATGTTAATTAAAATTTTAGCAATAAAATAAGTCAAATACAGTGATATTCATAATGAATCAAGTAATGAATAGCATGAGCTTATGTATAAACTGGTTGTACCTTACTAATCTTAGTAACCTTAGATCACTCTGCGGCTAAGAACACAGCATTAATTGATGTAAGCTAAATTGAGGGTTGAAGTTAGAAAATATAGAGGGATTAGAAGAAATGCTGAAACCTTTTGTAAAATTTCTTCAAGAAATATCTGCACAACATCCAAAAAAAAAACATATTTTAATTTATTTTTTAAAATAGTATATGTTTTCAGGCAAATCTACTACGTCATTTTTCTTTGAATTATTTCAAAAAGGTAAATCCAAATTTGAATATTCATGTGAGTGATAGCACTGAGAATATACATACACATACATACACAGAAGAGAGACAGAAACAGAGACAGAGAGATAGTCAGAAAGAGGAAGAGAGAGAGAGACATAGACAAAACAACAGAGAAAGATAGAGACAGAGACAGACAGAGAGACAGACAGAATGAAAAGTGGAATGACAAATTCCTGGTAAAATCTTTAATAATAGAGAGCAGAAATTGGACTCAAAGCTCATGTCACTGTGTAATGGCTGTTCTACCAAGTTTTCCGCTCCAAAGAATGAGATTCCCATGATGTCCTTACACCTTTCTTGCCTTCTTTTGTTTACTCAGATGTTTGTTCATCAGATGGCAATCTCCTTGACTCCCTGTATGGTCTTTCACTTTTTCTTAATTATGTCACCAAAGCTTAGCACAGTGTCTGATGCCTAATGGTTGCTTGATTAATGTTTATTGAATTGAATTGATTAGTAATCATCATAACCTCTAGGGTCTTGAGAAGTGAGACAGAATAATGTCTTCACTATATTCTTGCTCAGTAAATGTGCCCCTTTTCTTAGAGAATTAGTTAAAAGAAGTGTCTGGTAATTAGAATATTGGTCAGTTACTTCTTCAGCATCTGACTGGAAAGATTTAAGATTTGAATTTTGATAATTTTTCTCTCAAATAACTAGTAACACTTTTAATATTTAAAAACACCAAATTTCAAGCATCACATTTCCATCTTAAGTCTCATTGACTCATTTCACAATATGTTTGGATCAAAATATATATATATATATATATATATATATATATATATATATATATATATATATTGCAGGTGGTGTGACTATTGGCCAAAGTAATTTCTCACATGTATTTTTTGTTCCCAACCTCACTGTGCCCATCTTGAAGTTAATTAATCACTACTTATTATCTGGAACTCTTAATACAGCACTGCTTTTATGTTCTTGGAATGAAACAAAGAAGTAAATTGTGGAGGAGTGAGGGGAATGCTGAAGGGACAGACACATGGCATTTTCCATTATTCAAGCATATTGTGTTATCTCTACAAAACACAAATTGGATTATTTTAATGTTATTATAATTTGTTGTTTGGTATGTGCCAGTGATATGTTTTGCTATTCAAAGAAAAATATAAAAAGATGACCACTGGCCCTAAAGTTTAGACTTCAAATACAAAGGGAAAAAATGTTTTGTGTATTTCCCCATAATGTATTACATGTAAAAAGGTAAAAAAAACCTAAAATATAATTAAATAATGGTTTGGAAACTTTCCTTTTTCACTCAAACTTAAAACTTTTTGAAAAGCCCTTTTATTAACAATCCTATTAAGAAAATACTTTGGCTTCTAAAAGAAGTAGGTGCTAGGGAGAAACTGTAATCTAATTTCAAGAGAAAGAGAAAGAGAGAGAGAGAGAGAGAGAGAGAGAGAGAGAGAGAGAGAGAGAGAGAGAGAGAGAGAGAGAGAGAGAGAGAGAGAGAGAGAGAGAGAGAGAGAGAGAAAGAGAGAGAGAGAGAGAGAGAGAGAGAGAGAGAGAGAGAGAGAAAGAGAGAGAGAGAGAGAGAGAGAGAGAGAGAGAGAGAGAGAGAGAGAGAGAGAGAGTGTGTCTGCTAGCCCTGGAATGGAAAAAGTCTTTGTTTAAAACTAGACTCTAACACTGGCTGAGTGACTCTAGATAATTTTTGTAATGGCCATGAAATTAATATTCTTTTCTTTTCTTTCTTTCTTTCTTTCTTTCTTTCTTTCTTTCTTTCTTTCTTTCTTTCTTTCTTTCTTTCTTTCTTTCTTTCTTTCTTTCTTTCTTTCTTTTTTATTTTTATTTTTTTTTTTTTAGTAAAGTGGAAATAATAATTCCATACTCAAGGTATTTTAAGGAAAGTGCATTAAAATCAAAAAAGTGCTGCATAAATGAGAATTATTATCACGGTGAAGGGAATAGAATAGTCTGATGTTATCATTACCATGGGAAAATTCTGTGTGAGATCTGTTCGTGCAGATTGGCAGTTGTCTGGAGCGAGGAAAAAAAAGAGACTAAGTAGCATTTTCAGAACTTCAGCCATTTACACATTTAAACATAAATAAATAAATATATATATGTATATGTATAAATAAATATATATATGTATATGTATACATATATACATATATATATATGCATATAATAATTACATACCTGTATATTTTAATTAAATATATATGCAATCCCCTATACATATAAAATCAAATCATTGTTGATTAATTAAATGTATATAATTTAATTATGATGCTTCTGATGAATTAATGTTATATGAATTCTTGTTATAGTCAAATATTTGTGATCTCCCTCAATCATATCATACTTTTTTTTTTTTTTTTTTTTTTTTTTGCATTGAGTCATAAACTACTGACTAACAGAATGGGCTGCTATGTTGTCCTGTGATGTGCTTTTTAATCTTCAACAATTGGTGTATTGAAAGAAAGCAATTAAATTTCCCTGAAATTTCTATTAATTCACAATTGTATCTACAAGAAGGATGTGTAAAGCAAAATTCTGAGAGTGTACTAACATTAAAACTCATTCTATTTGGAATTCATTAATCTTGGATAATTGAAAATGAAGCAGGTGATATTTATATCTATACCCAAATCTATGTATATAGATAGATAGATAGATAGATATACTCCTATCTATTTATCTATCCATCAATCTATCTATCCATCTATCTAATATCTCTCTATCTAAACTAGGAAACTAGGGAAATCTAACTAGAAAGTAGGGAGAAAGTCTGAAGAATTGTTGACTAAAGGCCTATGAGAAATTTTGTTATCCTTTTCAGGAAACTAAGAATAAGAAACCTTAGTCTAAATTGGAATCCTTGAGTTCTTGATGAGTATTTTTCTATTATTGTGTTTATCATTGTGAGAATAATTAAATTAGAAAGCCAGAGAAGTTGATTGAGTCACTATCCAAGATCTAATGATCTTTCTTCAGTTCTACTTGATACCTGTACAAGTTTTACGGGGATACATACATGATGAGATTGAGAAAAAACATTTTCTCTAGTGTAAGGTATGAGTCCTTTGGCTGAGTCCCTTTCAAGGCTGCTATTCCTACTTTGGTGTCCATTTTTCACTCAATTCTTAGCTGTGACTCCAAGAAGCTTTATTATATACAGTAGGTATACCCTAGTAAATTCCAAGAAAAATTTGGTCAGATTAGCCAAAACAGGTTGAATATCACTGACAGGCTTCAAACCTGTTGGCAAGTTATCTGCTCCCCATGTGAAAGTATGTGAAAACTTACTCCATCAGAATGAGCAGATGAGAGCAATTTGCACCAAGGAAGCACTTAAAGTTTTGTCAGACATCAAAGATGTCCAGGTCATTGGATTCTCTGCCATTGCCAATCATCTTAACATTTGTCTGGCTACTGAATTTTGATTACTTTGAAAGAGGCTGAGAAATTCATGCAATCTGCCTCATCTCAATCTAATTCACATTGTGAATCATCGCCCTATGATGTCAATTTTTTTTCAAAAATGCAAGATAAAGAAAAGTTTCACAATATTAACATCTCACAGCCTATATTGAGAGCTCTTTCAAACCTTGATTTCCATGATGTTATTACCTTCTACTTCTACCTCTTACCTGCCTAACAACTCCTTTTAATTTGCTGGTTTATTGTGCCCCATCTTTCTGTGAAAAAGTACATCAAGATTCTATTTTCAGCACTTTTCCCTTTCTCAGTGGTTTCTGCAGGACTCATGTGTTTATCATATCTAGTAAGACAGCTCAAAATCCAATCCAAGTGACATCCACTTTCCTGAATCTCTGTTTTTTAGTGTTTTGTTTATGCTCATATTATATTGTATTTGCATATATATTTGAAATGTTATTTGACCCCAATAGAAAGCAATCTCCTTGAGAGCAACTTTTTTCTCCTTACTATCTCTAGTATTTAGGTTATTGTTTTCTTAGCATAAAGTAGATGCTTAAAATATTTTCAATGAATTGCATTAAGAATTCCTTAATTCAAGTCCTAGCTTCAAAATTTAATGACAGTATGATTATAGAAAAGTTACTTCAGCTTAAACTTCTGTCCTTACCCAGCAAAATAGAGATGATAATACTGACACCATTTGCTTCAGAATATGAGAAAAGTATATTATAAGTTGCTCATTTAGCTGATATTAACATTAATAAGAAAATATATTGATTAAATAATGTAAGGACTGTTCTTCTCATGAAATAAGTCTTACACTCATCTGACAATACAGATTTTGGGTAGGTTTTCCAAAGTTGTGTACAATCAGGAATACCTTGTCCCAGGGTGACCTCTGAATGTATGTGCTGTTCGTTTACTGACTCAATTTCTGGGAATAGTCTCAGACTTCCAGCATTACTCAGCACTGGCAGTTGGCAGAGAAGGGAAAAAAAATCCAAGGGAAAACAGTTCAATTTTCTCTCATTTATCCTTCATTCTTCTGCATCAGTTGCACTTATATATTACTGTAAGGTATTTGGAAAGTGATGTTTTTACCCTGGACTCCAAATATTAAGACTAATTCAAATATAGACTTGGAACCTCCCCACAGAAAATCATAGTTGAAACAAAACCATGAATAACTATTAATTACATTTTAATATCTTTGGTATTTAAATGGATCCAGCATTATAATATCCTTTTCTCTGGTGTAGTTATCTACTCATTCATATTTTCTTATCCTATATGATTCTTGAACATACCTCTTTATAGTACAGTTTTACTCAATAAAATAAAGGCCATTCTTCATTTCTTTTGATAGCAGTGCTGAATGGGACTGATTGGATGAAGTATTTCTCAGTTTTGTCACATGATCCTTGTTTCCAGAACTGGGACCTTGGGGAAATCATTTGATCTCTGGAGGAATGAACTTTGATATTGGGATACAGAAAGTTGCAGGAAGTCACAAGATCTGTAGGAGGCAGCTGGCATTGGTGACCATTGGTAAAGGATGGTTATGTCCTTTTAGTCTATCCAGTGAGAAAGCTCAAGTCTTTTGCTTTTAAACCTTGGAAAAGTCAGAAGCTGGCCAGGTTCCAGGAGCACAGGGAAGGAGTTGGGATGGCTCCCAGGTATGTTTGGGCCTCTCCCTGAAAGGATTAAATAAATGCTTTCTCTTTGTACCTGATGATGTCTCTGATTAGTTAATTGGATTGTGAAAGGGGTCTTGCACCAGACCTGTCCCATACAGTTTATCTGTTATTCTTCACTCTTAGTAAATGACTAACTTACCTCTTTTCTTGTCATATATGTCTCTGATAAACTGAATAGAAATTTTTTTTAATTACCTTTTTCAGAAATGTTCTACAGCTTTCTTATACATATCACCATTATCCCTTGACTCTTCTATGTTTATAATGTTCCTGAAAGAGTTGAAATTGCCTGATTTATAAACATATAATATCCCAGGGAGATGCTAAGTATTAACAGCATTGTTTTTTACACAATAAGAATTCTTGAAATAAGAAGCAATAAGAATTCCTGAAAAACTTCTGCAGTTTTCCTTTTACAATTCTCCTCATTAAATTCTGGGCCATGTTCCTTAGCCTGAAAACTCAAAAAGGGTACAGGTTTATAGCCTGTCCAAATTATTGTTTCTGAAAGACTTACTCAATATATATCCAATTCAACTGCAAGGCATTTTCATGGATGTGTGTTTTTTTGACCTAGCCAAAGAAAATTACTATTTGTATTTTGAGCAACACTCCTTCCACAATATAGATGAACATCTTTGGTGAACATATTGCCATTTTTGTGTGTGTTTTGCCTCAGATGGTATAAATAATAATGTTGTTCAGTTGTGTCCTTTTATTGTGACCCCAAAGTCCATAGAATGCGAAAACTGCTCAGGAGCTTTTCTTGACAAAGATAATGGAGTGATTTGCTTTTTCCTTTTTCAGTAGATTAAAGCAAATGAGGTTAAGTTACATGGTCAGAATTACACAACTGGTGAGTGTCTACAGGAATATTCAAACTCAGTTCATCCTGAGTTCAACAATATTTCCAAGTCCAATAATATACCTACTGACTATTTTTACTATTGTATAATTTCATCTGTACAATATCTTCCTTTCTTTTTCAAGCTTTCCTCCTGAAAAACCTTTGATTCACACAAAACATTCTTAAGAAGATTTTATATAAATGACTATGCAAATAAAAGGGCCATAAAGAATCAATTAACCAGCCTTTACTAAGTTTCTGAATTTTCTTAAGTACAGCACTTAAGTACTTAAGTAGGCAAATCTTGTACCATGCTCAGGAGATATAAAAACAAACTCTTTGAACTCTTGATATTTAATATCTGGGAAAGATACCAGAGCAGAAAAAGTATTGTAAATGTTTTATACCTAAGATGAGATTCAAACTCTTACAGAAAACCAGGGAATGCAAAGTGGCAAATAAAAGGAAGCAATACATTTAAAAAATGAAAGTTAGTCACTATATAGGCATAAATGCAAGAGACTGATGTAATAGAATTGTGTACTCCTGATCTTTGGGGAGAGTGGACCAGGGTTGGAAAAACTCTAAATCTCAACCCCTCCTGGTCTGTGGGATCATCCCCTTCGTCCTACTTGATTCCCAGGGGAAACTCCCACAATAACCTCCAACTACCATTCATTTGGTGATATTGGCCTGGAGCATAATTACTATCTATTATAGACCTGGAAATTTGTCCCTCAATTCATCTGGAGATATCTCCCTAGCCCCAGGCCATAATATATGGCGAACCAGAATACAATCAAGGCTGTGTATACCAAACTTTGCTGTCTTTCTAATCAGGAACTAACCACCTAGAGACTTTTCAGTGTAATAAACCCATTTCTGCCAAAGACCTCACTTGGAGACTGGGACTTCAACACTTTCTTTTACAAAATTATGACATTGTCCTATCAACTTGTGGCATTGGCCTGAGGACCCCCATCACTGTTAGGGTATCCTCACCCCTCAATAAGACTGAGTTGCACATGAAACAAGCCACAATTATATCAGTTTTACTAGATTAGAGACTATAGAAAAGAATAATATACCCTAAGAATGGAAAGGTAGAGTGTGACCAGTATGGAACAACTATATAGTTTAAACATATTGGTTTTATATTTGATCTTTCAGGTAAGAGGAATCTATTGGATAGTCGAATGTGGAAGGAGTGAGGTAATCAAGACTGCATTTTGAAAAATCTCTTCATCAACAAGATGGGAAAGAGGAATTAAAATAGGGAAACGTAGAAAGACCAAATAGAAGTCTATTGCAATAATCTAGGTGCTTCATTGTGGGAAGTGATCCAATGAGTAGTGACTAAAGAATGTAGAGAAGAAATGTTAAAAAGGTAGAAATAATAAGATTTAATAACATATTAGATGTGTAGAATATATGGCTATGAAGAATTGAGAATAACAAAAAGGATGTGAATCTAATTAATATTTTAAAAATAGGTGGTAATGGCCTCAACAATAATAATGAAGTTAAGAGAGAAAGTTTTTAAAGAAACATATTGAGTTTGAGGTACTTACTGGGCATCAAGGTTAGTTGGGTAGTGTAGTGAATAGAATTCCAGACCTAGAATTAGGCAGACCTGGCTTAAAATCTGACCTCAAACACTTATTATTTATATGACCTCAGACAAGTCAGTTAATCTTGTTTGCCTTAGTTTGATTATCTGTAAAGTGTTTCCTTATCTGTAAAGTGAACTAGAAAAGGAAGTAGCAAACAACTACAGTATCATGGCCAAGAAAATCCTAGAAATGCAGTTTGGAAGAGTTGAAAGAAAATGAATAATTTAACAACAACAAAAATGGGATATCAGTTTCTTAATATCTGATATGCAGTTATTACTATGAAAGTGGAGATTACTAGAAAGAATAGAATTGGATATCTGAAAGTCATCTGTATAAAGATGATAACTAGACCTATGGGAGAGGTTACTAAGTGAGAGACAATAAGAAAAAAAAACAAAAAAAAACAAAGGAGAGTTCCTGGTTCTGCTATTGATTAAATAGGCAATTGAATTTGCATTAAAGAGATCTTTCATAGCTTTGTAGATCAGTTTGAGTAGGGTAAGAATCCAAACGACAAAATGTTTAGAGGAGAAAGAAAAGAAGTGAAATCAATGCAGATAAATTTGGAATTTGTTTTAATAAAAAAAAAAAAAGAAAAAAAAAACACCAGAAGATATTTTGCAACTTTTGTAGGGTTTAAAGACAGGGTAGTAATTGATCTTCTTCACTGGCTTCAAAAATAATATTATTATAGGATAAAGGCTATAACTAAGAGGATTTATGTCAGGAATGCTAGACTTGGTTAATATTAAGAAAACTATTAGCATATATGACTATATTAATTACCAAACTAACCGAAATCATATGATTATATCAATGGGAGCAGAAAAATCATTTGAAAAAATCCAGCACCCTTTCCTTTTGAAAATAATATGATTGTGATTGAAATAGGCTTGTAAAACTCAATGCCTTTTTTTTTTTTTTTTTTTAGTCAGAAGAAGAGGACAGGTCATGAAATGAAACAGCCAAATGCATATATGGTTTAACTATGATAAATCCATAGCTTCTAATTTATACAAGACACTGTAGCAATTAGAGTGAGGCTTTCTCATGGCTAATATATTCAAAAATACTTTCTGACTATCTTATTTATTCTCTTGTATTATTGAATATACTTTTAAGAGAGAAAGAAAGAGACAGCCATTAAGGCAGATTTGGTCAGAGTTTGACAGGTCTATGGTTGGATCTTATGTGGGTCATTATATAACTTGGAATTAGGAAAAAAGATGTTACTAACATTGGGTTTTGAGTGGACATGTCTCAACTATATACCTTATTCTGTTATCAATAAATTGTATTATATCAATTAATTGTGAATAAAAATCAATACATTATGCCCCTAGGGCTGATGTCCATCTAGCAGGGAATATGAGTTGTCAATGACATATATACTGTTGTGCTATAGTTCTCTTTTAATATCCTGACCCAGTTTCCCTAATTCTCCTATTCAGTTACTTTTCCTCAGATTATAACCATTCCCTTTTAATATTAGGATAAAGGTCTTATATCTTAAACCTTAGATTATAGTCATGGAAATTTGTCCCTCAATTCATCTGGAGATATCTCCCTAGCCCATATCCATGGGATAAAGGTCATATCTTAGACCTTAGGCTATAGTCTTTCCCTTTCAATGTTTGATGGGATAAAGGTCTTTATACATTTTACATCATTAGAATATCAGGAGTCTCTCCAGTACCTCCCTTTATTATGCCTGCCTCCTTAATGTCATCCTAATCCTAGGTTCCTCCCCCCATTAGGTCATCCCCATCCAGGTACCTCCCCCATCATGTCATTTTTCTTGTTACCCTAGAAAATAATTCTGTATTCAATATTCAGGGCTGGATCCTTTGAGACAATAGTCTCATTCAGCCTTGAGACCAAACCATGGATTCATTTGGTCCCAGTAAATCTCTCTCTTTTAAATAAATTATTAAATTGTTCTCTAATCTCTATCTTGCTCAAATTCTATGGCATTACAATACAAGTTCCAAGTTCAGGTACACAAAGTGGGGGTAGAGTATAAACTCAGATGAGCAGGAATCTCCAGGCAGAGACCATCAATCTGGTTCTGACAGGTAGTGGGGTAGGAGCATACATTCTTACTAACTAGGAATAATTAAAGAGGTATTCATCCAGAGCCAGAAAGTCTGAAACTTAAAAATATAGACAATGCCAATTAGGTATCTGAGATAGGACATCTGGAGTTTTATTTTTTTAGAATGCCAGATCTCTACACCCCTAATTATCTCAGTTCTAATAAATAGAAAAGGGGGGGGGATTGTAACCAGGGAAACTGAGGAGGACAATTTAGGGAAACTGAGACAGAACAATGTAGGGAAACTGAGGCAGGACAATAAAAGAAAACTCTGGCACAACACAATGAGTAGAATTCAAAAGATATGACCAATCCTAAAAGGAAAGAAAAAGAAAGAAGAATATGTTATGCTAACTTGTATTTTCAGTTGAGTAAAACAGGTGTCTATCACATGTAGAAGATGCAGAGTTAAATATATCTAAACTCAGTTATGTTTGAGACAATGAGCTTCCATATGAAGAAGAAAAAAAAAAATTAACAAGGAGATAAGGAGAGGAAGAGTATGAATATTTGTGCTAGATAATTCCAATAAGGGATAGGAGTTCAGTTTGTGGTAGCTGTAGGACCATAAGCATTGGAAAAGATGGCTCAGGGGACAAAACATAATAACAGGGCCAAGAAAAGGAAAAGGTAAAGAAGTGGTAATTCCACAACCTTTCCTGCCTCTAAGAATACCAGACTTATTTTAGACTAGTGATCTGAGAATGTGAAGGTATTTGGTGAAAAGGACTGAAGGGAGATGTCATACTTAGAAAGTTACAAAAAAAAAAAAAAATGGAAAGATAAATTTCAGTCTTTTTTTGTTGTTGTAATTGTCTTGAGGTAAAAAAATACATAAAGTTGATTCATTTGCATATTAAGACATGAGGTTCCCTTTGTGATTTAATTTTTGTCTTTATAAAGAAGATCTAGATATATGCTTTAAAATGAAAAAAATATTAAAATATATTTTTTAACCTTTTTTTTTCTGTCTGTTGAGGTCTGGTTAATTAATTAATTATAATTATTTTATAGCAATCATTTTTGCTAAATATAGATTGGTAGCAAACTATAATTCTGAGGAATAGTCAAAATCATTGTAATGAGCTCAACTGTATGTATAGTGCTTTGATTGGTAATCAATGGCATAGGAGATTTACTGTCATTTATAAGGAAAGGGAATCTCATCTATTTAGAGGTAGAAAAAAATAGGCACTTGATGCTAATTTCTGCATGGGGCAGATGTAATGGGGTAGATAAGTACAGATGTTTTATGTAAATTTATGAACATTTATAACTGAATTCAGTGAAACCTGAGTGATGGGTAATGGTACAGGAAAAAAGAGTTTTTTGCTATACCATGGAGAGGTTTGAGCCAACATTGGAAATGGTAGAGATTTTACTTCAATACATCCCACACAGGGAAGAGGTGTTTTGTTTTGTTTTGACTTACCTGTGTAGTGTGTGTGTGTGTGTTTGTGTGTATTACTTTGCACACAATATTTTCTCCCTCCTTAAGGTCAGAGAATGTTTTGATTATATGGTGATAGTCTCAGGACCTGCCACAGTGACTTAAATATGCAAGTACTTACTTAAGAAATGTTTAATAGTACTTGAATTGAATAATTGTAAAGAAAATTGGCTTCAATGAAAAGAAATGGTTCTAATTTAGGGACCAGTGATGGTAACTGAGACAAAAGAAATGTGGGATAGAAAATGTATTACAGGGGCAGCTAGGTGGCGCAGTGGATAGAGCACCAGCCCTGAATTCAGGAGGACTGTAGTTCAAATCTGGTCTCAGACACTTAACACTTCCTAGCTGTGTGACCCTGGGCAAGTCACTTAACCCGAGCCTCAGAAAAGAAAAAAAAAAATGTATTGAATATATGAATGGTTGAACCCCATTTAGGAATCAAAAATAAGTAGCTTGTGCTACTTTTGCTACTTTGGTGCTACTCTTGGAGAACAGAATCAGTTGAGAAACTATTAGTTTATTTACCATATCAAATAAGGATATTAATTCTCAGATGTCACTTTTAATGAGACTTCTTCAGGGGTCATTTCATATAGAAATCATTATTGATTTGATATGTGGAATAATGTCAGTCTGTGCTCTAAACAGAGTCTAGGGGAAAGTTCATAGAGTAATTGGAATATGGATACAAATGGTAACTGTAATTGAAAATAGACTATCTTCTAAATATGTCACACTTTCTTGTGAGACAAAGTTTGATTCTGGCCTTTGGTATTTATTAGGTATAGGTAGCTTATTACTTTGGGTTCATTTTTTTTCACCTATAGAATGTGAAAAATAATACTAACAGAACCTATCTACATCATATTGTTATGAGGATTGAACAAACCTTTAAATATGGATGAAAATCACATATATACATACAGAGAGATTATATGAATACATCAAAAGATGGATGATATGTAGTTATAGAGATAGATGGTGAGATACAAATAAAGACAAATGATAAATAGCAATGGACAAATACAAGTTATTACAAGATTTTTAAGTTGATTTTAAACTGCTCTATTTTTTTCAGATATGCTATAGTACATACATGCATGGAAACATACATACACAGATACTTTTTCTATTCTGTTTATATGAGCAAACTGGATTTTTAAAATTTAATTTAATTCAATTAATTTGATTCAATATCAATGGCAAGCATTGTTTTTGTATCTTATTTTGTAACTCCTTATTTTTCTTAAAGGTGATTGCTGTTGTTATAAACTATTTGCTTGAATTTGCCTCCAGCTAATTGGGAAATATAAAACTCACAGGATTAAAATAATGGGTACCAATGGGCCTAACAATGAGAAATGTGGTTCAGAGAATTATCTAGACCACCATTGCCTAACATTCTTTTTTTTTTCTTCCATTTTTTAATTAATTTTATAATTATAACATTTTTTGACAGTACATATGCATAGGTAATTTTTTACAACATTATCCCTTGTAGTCCCTTCTGTTCCGAATTTTCCCCCTTCTTCCCTCCACCCCCTCCCCTAGATGGCAGACATTCCCATACATATTAAATATATTATAGTATATCCTAGGTACAATATATATGTGCAGAACCGAATTTTGTTGTTGTTATTGTTGTTGCAAAGGAAGAATTGGATTTGGAAGGTAAAAATAACCTGGGGAGAAAAACGAAAAAATGCTCATAGTTTACACTCATTTCCCAATGTTCCTTCTCTGGGTGTAGATGATTCTGTCCATCATTGATTAGTTGGAATTGGATTAGCTCTTCTCTATGTTGAAGATATCCACTTCATTGTTGAAGTGTATAATAATCTCATAGTTCTGCTCATTTCACTCAGCATCAGTTGATGTAAATCTCTCCAAGCCTCTCTGTATTCCTCCTGCTGGTCATTTCTTACAGAACAATAATATTCCATAACATTCATATACCATAATTTACCCAACCATTCTCCAATTGATGGGCATCCATTCATTTTCCAGTTTCTGGCCACTACAAAAAGGGCTGCCACAAACATTTTGGCACATACAGTTCCCTTTCCCTTCTTTAATATCTCTTTGGGATATAAGCCCAGTAGTAGCACTGTTGGATCAAAGGGTATGCACAGTTTGATAACTTTTTGGGCATAATTCCAGATTGCTCTCCAGAATGGTTGGATTCTTTCACAACTCCACCAACAATGCATCAGTGTCCCAGCTTTCCCACATCCCCTCCAACATTCATCATTATTTGTTCCTGTCATCTTAGCCAATCTGACAGGTGTGTAGTGGTATCTCAGAGTTGTCTTAATTTGCATTTCTCTGATCAATAGTGATTTCATTGCCTAACATTCAGTAGCTAAACCCCTTTCTTTGAGAATGTCAATGTGAAAAGAAAATCATAGAAACTCTAGAAAATGTACAGTCTGGCATGGGGGTGGGGGGTTCCTTTTGTGTGACAGCAGGAAAATGGAATCATTGATTTTTTTTTTTTTTTTTCCTGAGGCTGGGGTTAAGTGACTTGCCCAGGGTCACACAGCTACGAAGTGTTAAGTGTCTGAGACCAGATTTCAACTCCAGTCCTTCTGAATTCAAGGCTGGTGTTCTATGCACTGTGCCACCTAGATGTCCCTATTAAATTGTTCTATAACAATAGATCTTTTGTTATCAATGAGGCAGTATATACAGAAAAGAAGTATTTGTGTTCTTTGACTGAACTGACAACATTTACCAAAGATTGCATATCATTTTTGTGATCTAAAAAATGTGGGGAATAGGAAAGAAAGAAAGAAAGAAAGAAAGAAAGAAAGAAAGAAAGAAAGAAAGAAAGAAAGAAAGAAAGAAAGAAAGAAAGAAAGAAAGAAAGAAAGAAAGAAAGAAAGAAAGAAAGAAAGAAAGAAAGAAAGAAAAAAAGAAAGAAAAAAAGAAAGAAAAAAGAAAGAAAGAAAGAAAGAAAGAAAGAAAGAAAGAAAGAAAGAAGACAGGAACGCAGGTCAGGAATGAAGGAAGGAAAAAAGAAGGAAGGAGGAACTGAGGAAGGAAGGGAAGGAGAAACAGGAACTAAGGGAGGGAAGAAAGAAGAGGAAAAGAGGGAGAAAGGGAGAGGGAGAGGAAGATGAGGAGGAAAGAAGGAAGGCAGGCAGGCAGGCAGGAAGGAAGGATGGCAGGAAGGAAGGATGAGGAGAAAGAAAGAGGAACATTTGTTAAATGCTATGTGCCAATCAGGATGTTAAACTTAAGTGATAGTAATACAGATTTTTTAAAGTGAGATATTCTCTGTCTTTCATGCTTACATTAAAATAGGGAAGATAAAATCAGCTAAAGGGAAATAGTTTTCTGGTGAAGTGGTTTTGGTCAAGAGAATTTATCCTTAGTGTAAAGGGCTAGAACTGAGCAATGCACTTGGATGATGAAGCACGTGAGACTAATTGCCAATTGGACGGTTCCCTATTAACTTGTTTAAGGTTGACCCTCCCCAGCTGTTCTGTGCTGACTTGATTGGTGACAAAGAGAGGGAAGTGACGTGTGTGGGAGGAGCAAGAGAAACTTGGGTGGTGGAACTCACGCTCACTTGCACTCGTGACCTGGCGTTGGAGGCGACGGTAAAGATCTAGAATAAAGACGTTTAGTGATCCTGACTCTTGCTGATTTCTGGAAAGATAGAGTTCCAGCATTTGGCGTCCAACGTGTGGCTGGCACCCTACTTCCACCGAAGTCCTCCTGTGACCAGGAGATTAGGTGAGTATTCTAATAGAAATAAGGAACTTACCTTGTTAAGGACTAAATCAGCAATCTCTAGTAACTGAGATGGGGCAGATGTTAGGTAAATCCTGGGCCTCAGCTGACCCTGCTCCAACCCCAGCCCCTGCCTCATCTAGCAATGCTATAGAGGATATAATTAAGATAATTGATGAGAAAAGTTTACTTGTTCCCATCCCACAAATGAATAATCTCATACACTCATTGATTCGCAAGTCCCCTTGGTTCTTAAATGAAGAAAAACTACGTATAGATAAATGGAAGCTAGTGGGACTTGAAATGAAAGAATTTTACTCAAAAAATGGGAATTGTCAAATTTTCCCAGAGGTATTTTACCTATACAACTTGATTCTATTAGACTTAAGCTATCAAGAAGAGTTTAGAAGAAGGAAGAGTTCTAAAAAGGCTCAGAGAAGGAAGCGTGAGGAACAAAAGATAGAAGATAGGCAAACTCAGGACATTGCCAGAGGGCAAGGGGATTTGAATGAGGAATCTGAGGGTGTAGACTCTGATTGTCCTGAAGAAATTTCAACCCCACCTAGAGAGCAGATTATTGATCAGCCCACATCCACTCCACCTTCAGGGACGGAGGGAGGAGGAGTAGTGGAAGGGGCGGTGACCTCATCAGCGCCCCCCCCTCCTCTCCACACAGAGCCCCCCCTCCCAACAACTGCCCACTCCTGTAACTAGATTAGAAAGAGGGCTTATTGAAGCAATTGAAAATGGAAAAGAAGTAGATAATGATTTCAAACTTCAAATTTTTCCCGTGATTCAACAGCGTAATTCTGCAGGTCAAGAGAGTAGAAGATATGCTCCTTTTAATATGGATGTCCTTAAAAACCTGAAAAAATCTTGCACTGTCTTTGGGGCTACATCAGATTATGTTAAAATGTTAATACACAATTTGGCTTATGAAACCTTAACCCCTAGTGACTGGAAAGTCATTGCAAAAGTGTGCTTAGAACCTGGACAAAATTTGTTGTGGCTTTCTGAATTTACTGAGCTCTGTAGAATTCAAGCCCAACAAAATAGTCAAAATGCAGCTAATACTTCCATCACCTATGACCTACTAATGGGTATAGGTTCTTATGCAGACGCTTTGGTACAGATTAATTACTCCATAACAGCATTTGAGCAAATTTCTGCTGCTGCTATCAAGGCATGGGCTTCTCTCCCCAGTAAAAACTACAAGGGTGAGACCTACACAAAAATTGTACAGGGACCAAATGAACCTTTTGCTGATTTTGTGGCACGTTTGCAGACAGCTGTCATACAGGCAAATGGTGAAAATGAAGTAACAGACACTTTGGTGAGGCAACTTGCTAGAGACAATGCCAATGAGGTTTGTAGAAGGATTATACTAGGACTATGTAAGGATGCTCCTTTAGAGGAGATCATAAGACGCTGTGCCGCAATGGGCACAAATACCTTTTATAGCCAGGCTATGGTGCAGACTTCCCAAGATCCCAACATGGGGAGACAGGATCCCTTTTGGCAAGGGGTTTCCCGAGAGACTCGTCAATGCTTTCAATGCGGTAAAGTAGGCCATTTGAAAGCTCAATGTTGGCACAGAGACAGAGTGAAAAGACAGGCTGGGAGAACAAGACCCAAAACCCCATGTCCAAAATGCAACAGAGGACTCCATTGGGCCTCAGAGTGTAGACTGATTCAGGGAAACGGGATGAGGGGCCCAGCTCCAGGGCCCCAAGCAAAAAACACTTGGGGCATGATGGCAGCCGATGCCACACCCAGAGAGTGCCTCCAAGTCCAATACCCAGACATGACGAAACAGCCAGGAAGCCATCTGAGGGGAGAAAGGGATTACACAATCAGTCAGCCAGGAAGCAACATGATGGGAGAAAGGGGCTACAATTAGGGAGGATAGAGTTGTATGCAGCTGGGACAATTGAGATACCCCCTGGAGAGGTGAAATCTGTTCCTCTCCAACCTATGGATCCCTTGCCTCCAGGCACAGTAGGCTTGACCATTTCACCTCCTGAGAGTACTTACAAGACAGTGTTCATTCATACACTGATGTGGGAAACTGGGGAATGTGTAGATAATATCCCAGTCACTAACACAGGGAGACAATGTGTGACTTATCAACCAGGGGAAGTAGTAGCATCGGGTTTATTGATACAGACTCCTAATAAGCAACCTGGTGACAGTCACCCATGTTCGGACTCCAAGCAGAAAAACCCAGGAATATACTGGACAGCAGCTGTGACAGCTGACCGACCTATGCTCACCATCTATATAAATGGCATAGCATTAGAAGGACTGGTGGACACAGGTGCAGATCGCACAGTCATTAGAGGTGCCAACTGGCCCAGTCACTGGCCAAAGACTAAGGCAGACACCTACATGTCTGGGGTAGGAGGATCAATAGCAGCTGAAGTTAGTGCTACCCCTTTAAGATGGGTATTTGAAGGTGAAACAGGAGTTTTTACTCCTTTTATAGTTGAAAAAATCCCCATCAATCTGTGGGGAAGAGACATTTTACAACAATTAGGGTTAAAAATGAGTACTTCGGTTTTTTAGGCAGGGCTGCTGTTGAAGGCCTGCCAACACTTTCACCAATTCCTATCCAGTGGAAAACTGATACACCAGTGTGGGTAGAACAGTGGCCCTTAGATAACAATAAAATTCAGGCCTTACTAGATATAGTACAGGAACAACTTGATCAAGGACACTTACAACCTTCTCTAAGTCCTTGGAATTCCCCAGTATTTGTTGTAAAAAAGAAATCTGGAAAATGGAGGATGTTGACTGATTTAAGAAAGGTAAATGAACAGATGGAAACTATGGGAACTCTTCAACCTGGACTTCCATCTCCTACTCAGTTGCCTAGAGAATGGCCTCTGTGGGTTATAGACATTAAGGATTGTTTCTATTCTATCCCTCTAGATAAGGAGGATATGAAAAGATTTGCCTTTTCAGTGCCCAGCGTTAACTTAGCTGAGCCTTATAAAAGATATGAATGGACAGTTTTGCCACAGGGAATGAAAAACAGCCCTACTATGTGTCAAATGTATGTTGCTGCTGCTCTTACTCCAGTAAGAAAAGCATTTCCAAAAGTAATGTTATTACATTACATGGATGATATATTGGGATGTGCACCTGAGGAACAAATGTTAGAAGCATGTCTACAAAAAACCATAGAAACACTAAGGAATTATAAATTGCACATAGCTCCAGAAAAGATTCAAAGACATGCTCCTTTTCAATATTTAGGATATGAAGTATATCCTAAGGTGCTTACAGTACAAAAACTCTCCTTAAGAACAGAGAAGCTAAACACCTTAAATGACTTCCAGAAATTGATAGGAGATATCCAATGGATGCGTCCCGTACTAGGCTTGACTACCTGTCAATTGCAACCATTATATGACATTTTAAGGGGAGACAGTGCTTTAAATTCACCACGCCAGCTTACAAAAGAAGCTCAAGAGGCTTTGAGACAAGTTGAACTGGCTTTATCCAATGTGGTTGAAAGAGTCACTCAAAAACCCTTGGAAATATCAGTTTTTGCTACACAAGAGGCCCCCACAGCAGTCCTTCATCAAGGAGACAGTGTGATAGAGTGGGTGAACCTCCCAGCACAACCAGAACAAAGCCTTATTCCTTACCCAGTGCTTGTGGCTAGAATTTTATTAAAGGCCATTAAACGAGCAGTACAATTATCTGGGACAAGACCTGATAAGATATATACCTTTTATACTAATGCACAAGTTAATGTGTGCTGCGAAACCATCCCAGAGTGGCAAATTTTATTAGCCATGGCTCCAAATTTTGCACACGGGTCTCCATTAAAGATAACCAGACTGCTACATAATTGGCAATGGATTCTTGAAGAAAAGGTTTCTAAAGTTCCTCTTAAAGGACCAACTATCTTTACAGATGCATCCAAACATAATATTTGCGCTGTGTATTCTCGTGACTTAACTATAAAGAGAGTAATCAGAACTCCTTTTCAGTCCACTCAGCAGAATGAATTGTATGCAATCATTCTAGCTCTTGCTTATTATCCGGGAGACATAAATATAATATCTGATTCAGCCTATTCAGTAGGTGTGGTACAAAGAATTGCCACAGCCCAAATAAAATTTGTAGCCTCCAATATATATCAGCTCTTTAAAGAGCTTCAAGAGCAAGTGAGAAAGCATCCAGGTAAGATTTATATTTTGCATGTCCATTCCCATAGTGGACTTCCAGGTCCTATTTTTGATGGTAATTCAAAGGCAGATAGCCTTCTAACCATGCTGGCCAGTACTCCTTTATTTCAAGAAGCACAAGAGTCTCATTCTAAATATCATCAGGCTGCCCGAGCTTTACGTTTGCAGTTTGGAATAACAAGAGAAGAAGCTAGGAGCATAGTAAAAGCCTGTACAGCTTGCCCTCCTTTCCATGCTCCTACACTCCCTCCAGGGAAGAACCCTCGTGGTTTGAGACCTAATGAAATTTGGCAAATGGATGTGACCCATTATAAATCTTTTGGTCGTCTATCTTTTATCCATGTCGTGGTAGACACCTTTTCAGGATTCACATTTGCAATACCAGCAGCAAAAGAGACAGCCCGAGTGGTCACTGAATTCCTTATACAAGCATTTGCAATTATGGGCGTGCCACAAGCAATAAAAACAGACAATGGACCTGCATATACATCTAAACATTTTACACACTTTTGTGCACAGTATAAGATTTTACACACCACGGGCATACCCTTTAATCCTCAAGGGCAGGCAATAGTAGAGAGAAGAAACAGAGATATTAAGACACTCCTCCAAAAACAAAAGAAAGGGGGAGCCACGGGTAACCCTAGAGAACTTCTAAATTTAGTTCTCTATACCATTAATTTTTTAATTTTTGACAAAGATGCACTGGCTCCAGCAGACAGGTTTTATAACTCACCGGAAGGGCAGTGTCCAGTGCGAGCAGCTCCACTGTCTTTAGATAATCGCCAAGTGATGTGGAGAGACCCAGAAAGTGGTGAATGGAAGGGACCAGATAGGTTAACTGCTTGGGGGAGAGGGTTTGCTTGTATCTCTACAGATGGAGAAGGAATCAGATGGGTGCCAACGAGCCGTATTCGCCTTGTCCATCGGAGAGAGACAGAGCAGACCCTTGAAACAAAGGAGAAGGCCCAAGAAACATCGGGTGGTTCCGTTGCTGACTGTGCCCACCACTGAAAGAACCTGGCAGTTATGGCGTTTGACCCATGGACATCAAAAACTGTTGGACTTAAAAATCCTCAGAAATCATTGGATTCTCTGAGACATCATAAGACTATTGTAGGACTTGAAAGTCTCAGGAATCATTGGATTCTCTGAGGCATCATAAGACTATTGTAGGACTGAAAGTCCTCGGGAATCATTGGATTCTCTGAGGCATCATAAGACTGTTGTAGGACTGAAAGTCCTCGGGAATCATTGGATTCTCTGAGGCATCATAAGACTGTTGTAGGACTGAAAGTCCTCGGGAATCATTGGATTCTCTGAGGCATCATAAGACTGTTGCTGGACTTCAAAATCTTGTGGGGATCATTGGATTCCCTAACATATAAAAAGACTGATGTGGGATTTCAAAAACTTGTGGGGATCATTGGATTCCCTAACAGTGAAGCAATGGACAATAGATTGGTTTTGGACTATTTCTTGGTTGCTGAAGAAGGGGTATGTGTGTCTGGTGTCTACATACCCTCCTTCTAGGACTTCTGGAAATCTCTTACAATACCATGTTGATTTATATTGTTTGTTATATCACTATTTGCATGTACAATTCCTGTTTGTTACATCACATCGAGTCTGCACTGACTGTGGGGAGAGTCACCACTAATAGCCTCTGCGTTATTGCTATGTGCTTGTGTAATAACTCCCATGCTGATGGGTTTGTGCATACTTGTCTCTAATAAGGCCCTTCAATCCAGAAACCCGCTAGCAAATCCCCACTTCTCTTTGGTGCTTCTCATCTCCCTTCCTGAGATGTCAGGGAGGGCATGATTATCTCCTTTTTAGTGCTTTCATCTCCCCTCCTGAGAAGTCAGGGGGGGCGTGATCACCTCCTTTTTGGGGTTCTCATCTCCCTGAAAGGTCAGGGATGGCGCGACCTCCTGTGGTCTAAAACAAAAGAAAGTGGGAGATGTAAAGGGCTAGAACTGAGCAATGCACTTGGATGATGAAGCACGTGAGACTAATTGCCAATTGGACGGTTCCCTATTAACTTGTTTAAGGTTGACCCTCCCCAGCTGTTCTGTGCTGACTTGATTGGTGAGACAAAGAGAGGGAAGTGACGTGTGTGGGAGGAGCAAGAGAAACTTGGGTGGTGGAACTCACGCTCACTTGCACTCGTGACCTGGCGTTGGAGGCGACGGTAAAGATCTAGAATAAAGACGTTTAGTGATCCTGACTCTTGCTGATTTCTGGAAAGATAGAGTTCCAGCACTTAGGACAGTGAATTGATTTTTTTTTTTTTTTTGCAGTAATAAATTTCATAAGCATGGTCCATATCTGTGCTCAATAAATCTACAAATAAAGAAATAATAGTTAATTTTTATATAGGATTTATTACATGTCTGGTACTGTGCTAAATGCTTTATAATTATTATCTCATTTGATCTTCACAAAACTCTTTGAGGAAAGTGCTTTTATTTTCCCCATTTTTTCAAATGAAGAGCCTGAGGCAGGCAAATGTGAAGTGACTTCCCTGATCAGAAGTGACTGTTTGAATCTGAATTTGAACTAAGGTCTTTCTGACTCTGGCTTGCTACTCTATTAACTACAACACTTAGTTACAGTGATATTCTAACTTCTTTTAAAATCAGAGATATCTTGAAATTTGATCCTGGAACACTTAAAATTTTTCCACTCATTCTTTTCAAATTTTTCTATTAGATTGCTTTGACACTCTATAACATGGTACAACAAGTACAGAAAGAGTAGAGTCCAAATGCACTGCTTCTATTATTGTAACTGATGAAAATAATTTCACCATAGAAACATCCTGTAGTCTGTTTGATCTCATATTTATTTGTCCTCCTTCCAGGTTCACATATAAATGCTTTCAGGATGATTAAGCTTAATTGTATCTCATGCCATGCTTTCTGTAAGCATGTCTTACCCCCCCACCCCACCCCAGCTGTTCTTTGTTGTGCAGTAATGTTATTCAAAATCATCTTTTATACACCTCTAAAAATCTATGAAAATGGCTTATGTGCCAAAACATTGATTATGGTAGCCTATTTCATAAACAGATTGACTGTTTACTTATTGAGACAATTTCTCTTCTCCAGCTTTCTTACTGTGTTATCTTAGGATAAAGATAATGAAGGGAAGAGATTGATGCTAATGGGAAAAGTACATGGGAAGAGTGGAGAGCTCACTAAGTGCCAAGAATAGAGCTGGGGTCTAAAGGCAGAGGAAAAGATTGGAAATTTGGAGTTCAATGAATATGGAAGTGGATGATACTAAGATCAAGATTATAACAGTCTGCTTGTGTAGTTGAGGTGGCGTGTAGAGATCATGGGAAATTAGTAAATTAAGGGACTTAGAAATTAGTTTGCTTAAAGAACTTTCAACATATATGTTAAAATATTTCCATGTAAGATGATGAAATAATTCCTGAATTCATTGAGGAAGGAAAGTGGACTATAACTAGATAACAGCTACCAGAATTTTGATAGAATGATAAATCTCAATTGAATAAACCATAAAGGAAAATAGAGTATTGTGAGTGATGATGACCTAGAGGATTAAAAAATGAATATAATATTTTATCAGATAATTCAAATGTATCATTGTGTCATTTTATTCTTTTGTATTAAGTTCTTATGTCATACATCCATGTATTTTCCTTTTAATTGATTCGTGTCCAGAGAAATAGAAAGTAGTTTACCAATTGAAGCAGTAGTTTAAAATTAGGTGTGTCTGGAATCTTATGTCTCAAAAATTGGCCATTTGTCATAGTCATTAGCCACAAGGATGAAACAAGAGACTTTGAAAAATAAGATAAATGACTGTTAATCTTGCTTCAAGCAACTATGAAGGGCAAAAATAATTTGTGTTGACCTCCAAATAGTACCTTGTGTTCATACTTCTTCCAGAACTATGTAACACTTCTGTATGCCCAATAGAAAAGTTGAATTTTGCCCTAAAGGAAAAAAAAATGGAATGACTTTATACATTACTGGGGAGAAAACAATAGTCCTTGAAAGAATGGAAAAAAACTTTTTTTGAGGAGAAAATATATAAGAAAATGATACAAATATAAATAAAGGAAATATTAAAAGTCTGCAACCTGAAGTTAGAGAATTAAGACACTGAGAAGAAAAAGAAGTTCTGAAAAGTCAGAGAACAATAGAAAGGGTAAGCAGACAGTTTGTGAGCAAGTGGTTTGTATTCCACAAAGTGACATTATGTATTCACATTTCTATTCGGTAAATCATCATTCAATAATGATCAAAACAAGAAAATAAGACTGATTGAGCTTAATGAGGGAAAGGAAAGGTAGAAGCCCATTTCTTGGTGCATAGATAATCCCATGAGGCACAGTGTCCCCTGTAAAATGAATTTACAGGCCCGAAAACCTAGATTGATAAATAAAAGATTTATTGTAGAAATTTGGAAGTAAAGTTAAGTTAGAAAGGCTCCAGGACCAAAGGTGGCTCTGGGCGGGCAGGGATCCTTACATGGTTGGAAGTATACCATGTGTTGGCTGGGAGGGCTCCTGCAATGAGGGCGTTCTGGCTCATCTCTTTTATACCCAAAAGATGATGGGCGGTACCCCTAAGTTCTCGCAAGCTTTTCAGTTAGTTCAGATCAGGTGAGGGCTGGGGGAAGTTGAGCTGAGGGTGGGGGGGCTGGGCCCAGATATTCAAAGGGGGCCTTTGACCAGAATTTGTGAATCAAGGTCAGTCATGGGTTGGGCAATTAGAAAGGAATCTTAAAGAGACCCCAACCCTCATCAAGCTGACTTAAATTGTTTTCACATATCAGAAGCCTAATGCAAAGGCAAAACATCAGAGTACTTCAGATTTTCCAGTCATTTCTTGGTCTATTTTGGAAATCCAAACCAAAGGAGTTACTAATTCCTTAATCCAATTTAATTATAATTCTAACCTTCAAAATGGGGAAAAATCATTGAGTAATTTCTAACTTCAATCTGCTTCTCAACTACTAGCAGAAACCAATGATTTGGATAAAAATGAGAGGTAACTTGTGAGTAAATATTGACTTTAATTTAAAATCATTATTTTCATTCTCTTTTATTTTTTATCTTGTGATTGAATTTTCCCCCAATCAAGGAGGAATGTAAAGAATAGAAGTCACTGAAGCCAAAGATTTCAGGAAATACATAAATAAAGAGTTCCAAAATCACCTTGAAAAATTAGAAATATCAGGACAAGTGTATTATATCTTACGTGTGAAATTTTGAAAATGTAAGTATTTCACTTTTAAAAATAGAGATTAAACAGATTTAAATAACTGGAAAGACATTCAGTGCTCTTGGATAGGCCGAGCGAATATAATAAAGATGACAATACTCCCCAAACTAATCTATTTATTTAGTGCTATATCAATCAGACTCCCAAGAAACTATTTTAATGACCTAGAAAAAATAACAACAAAATTCATATGGAAGAATAAAGGTCGAGAATTGCAAGGGAACTAATGAAAAAAAAAGTCAGAGGAAGGTGGTCTAAGTGTACCTGATCTAAAGCTATATTATATAGCAGCAGTCCCCAAAACCATTTGGTATTGGCTAAGAAATACACCGGTAGATCAGTGGAACAGATTAGATACAAAGGACAAAAAAGGGTACATCTATAGCAATCAAATCTTTGACAAACCCAAAGATACCAACATTAGGGATAAAAATTCATTATTTGGAAAAAACTGTTGGGAAAACTGGAAATTAGTATGGCAGAAATTAGATATGGATCCACACTTAACACCATATACCAAGATAAGATCAAAATGGGTCCATGATTTAAGCATAAAGAATGAGATAATAAATAGATTAGAGGAACAGAGGATAATCTACCTCTCAGATCTGTGGAAGAGGAAGGAATTTATGACCAGAGGAGAACTAGAGATCATTATTGATCACAAAATAGAAGATTTTGATTACATCAAACTAAAAAGTTTCTGTACAAATAATACTAATGCAAACAAGATTAGAAGGGAAGTAACAAATTGGGAAAATATTTTTAAAAACAAAGGTTCTGACAAAGGTCTCATTTCCAAAATATATAGAGAACTGACCATAACTTATAAGAAACCAAACCATTCTCCAATTGATAAATGGTGAAAGGATATGAACAGACAATTCTCAGATGATGAAATTGAAACTATATCCACTCATATGAAAGAGTGTTCCAAATCACTACTGATCAGAGAAATGCAAATTAAGACAACTCTGAGATACCACTACACACCTGTCAGATTGGCTAAGATGACAGGAACAAATAATGATGAATGTTGGAGGGGATGTGGGAAAACTGGGACACTAATACATTGTTGGTGGAGTTGTGAAAGAATCCAGCCATTCTGGAGAGCAATTTGGAACTATGCCCAAAAAGTTATCAAACTGTACATACCCTTTGACCCAGCATTGCTGCTATTGGGCTTATATCCCAAAAAAATACTAAAGAGCGGAAAGGGACCTGTATGTTTGTGGCAGCTCTTTTTGTTTTGTTGTAGCTAGAAACTGGAAGATGAATGGATGTCCATCAATTGGAGAATGGTTGGGTAAATTATGGTATATGAAGGTTATGGAATATTATTGATCTGTAAGAAATGACCAACAGGAGAAATACAGAGAGGCTTGGAGAGACTTACATCAACTGATGCTGAGTGAAATGAATAGAACCAGAATGTATAAAGAGGTATTCTGATGGAAGTGGATATCTTCAACATAAAGAAGATCCAACTCACTTCCAGTTGATCAATAATGGACAGAAATAACTACACCCAGAGAAGGAACACTGGGAAGTGAATGTAAATTGTTAGCACTACTGTCTATCTACCCAGGTTACTTATACCTTTGGAATCTAATACTTAATGTGCAACAAGAAAATGGTATTTACACACATATATATTGTATCTGGGTTATATTGTAACACATGTAAAATGTATGGGATTGCCTGTCATCGGGGGGAGGGAGTGGAGGGAGGGGGGGGTAATTTGGAAAAATGAATACAAGGGATAGTATTATTTAAAAAATTACTCATGCATATATACTGTGGAAAAAAATCTGAATAAAAAAAATAGAGACTAAAAATATTTAGAGAAAATAAATTAAATTGCTGAAAACAACTAAATATGTAATTATTTTCTACATATTTTGGCTTTCAAAATGTTTCATTTAGGTTACTTTATTTATTTTTGTGGTAAGATAATTGGAGTTAAATGACAAGCCCCAGGTCACACAGCTAGTAAGAGTCTAAGGTCAAATTTTAATTTAGGTCTTCCTGACTTCCAGGCTAGTACTCTATCTATTGAGCCAAATAGCTGTCCTGATTGCTTTTTTTATTTTTT
This sequence comes from Sminthopsis crassicaudata, assembly GCF_048593235.1. Lineage (NCBI taxonomy): Eukaryota > Metazoa > Chordata > Mammalia > Dasyuromorphia > Dasyuridae > Sminthopsis > Sminthopsis crassicaudata. The sequence continues at coordinate 201,968,451 of NC_133617.1, forward strand.
TTTATTTTTATTTTTTTTAAACTAGCTAATAGTATTATAATTAACAAATGAGTAACTTAAAAATATAATACATATTGTGGGATGTTTAACTTCCACACAAAGATTTAGTTAATATATCATAGTTAAATATTTCAAGCAGTGCTATGATAATATAACATTCTGTCATGATCCTATATCACTTTATTATTTTAATTCAGGTTTTCCTGACTGCACTTATCAAGTGATTTGTACAACTATTTTTGTTGTTGTTCTTAATTAATTTATGCATATCAATAGTTCTATTAAAAGGTCAATTTCCTGATACCAGAACATAATGGTACTTTGTAAGGTTACTCCAGATAACTCCTTTGCAATGATAATTAGAAAAAGAAATTCTTTTTAAAATTTTGATTAACTTATTTTATTAAAAAAAAAAGACAGAGTAAGAGAAAAAAAAAAGGAAAAGAGAAAAAGAAGATAAAACAAAAGGGGACACAGTCATGTGCCCAGCAGAACATTAAGGAGGAGGAAATAAATTGCTTAAATAGTCTCATTTCATAAAAAGAAATAGAACAAGCTATTAAAGAGCTCCCTAAGAAAAAATTCCCAGGACCAGATGGATTTACATGTGAATTCTACCAAACATTTCAAGAACAATTAGCCCCAATGATATATAAACTATTTGAGAAACTAGGGAATGGAGGAGTCCTATCAAATTCTTTTTATGACACAGACATGTTACTGACACCTAAACCAGGTATGTTGAAAACAGAGAAAGAAAATTATAGACCAATCTCCCTAATGGATTTTGATGCTAAAATCTTAAATAAGATATTAGCAAAAAGACTACAAAAAATCATCCCCAGGATAATACACCATGGTCAAGTAGCATTTATACCAGCAATGCAGGACTGGTTCAATATTAGGAAAACTATTGGTATAATTTACCATATTAATAAACAAATGAACAAAAACCATATGATTATCTCAATAGATGCAGAGAAATTCAATATCCATTCCTACTAAAAACACTTGAAATCATAGGAATAAATGAACTTTTCCTTAAAATAATCAGTAGCATCTATTTAAAATCATCAGTAAGCATCATATATAATGAGGATAAACTGAAAACATTCCCAATAAGATCAGGAGTGATAGTTGCCCACTATCACCATTACTATTCAATATTGTATTAGAAATACTAGCTTTGGCAATAATAGTTGAGAAAAATATTAAAGGAATTAGAGTAGGTAATGAGGAAACCAAATTATCACTCTTTGCTGATGATATGATGTTATACTTAGAGAACCCCAGAGATTCTATTAAAAAGCTATTAGAAATATTCCACAATTTTAGCAAAGTTACAGGATACAAAATAAACCCACATATATCATTAGCATTCTTATACAAAATCCAACAGTTAGAGTTACAAAGAGAAATTCCATTGAAAGTAACTACAGATAGTATAAAATATTTAGGAATCTATCTGCCAAGGGAAAGTCAGAAACTATACAAGCAAAACTGAAAAACATTTTCCACACAAATAAAATGAGATCTAACCAATTGAAAAATATTAAATGCTCTTGGATAGGGCAAGCAAATATAATAAAGATGACAATACTACCTAAACTAGTCTATTTATTTAGCACTGTACCAATCAAACTCCAAAAAAAAACTATTTTAATGACCTAGAAAAAAATAACAACAAAGTTCATATGGAAAAACAAAAGGTCAAGAATTTCAAGGGAATTAATGAACATTATGGAGGATTAAAAATATATAAAAACAAATTATCACTTTAAAAAAGTATATATGTGTGTGTGTGCGTGCGTGTGTGTATACATATACATATATATTTGAAATTCTATTCATGAGTGTCTGTTTTTTCTTTTCTTCCTTGGAAATTTTTCGTTTTTTCTCTGCACACCTTTTTTACTTTATTCTTTGTTCCCTCTTTCACCACCCCCAAGCAGATATAATTAAGAAAGGATATATTTATGTGTATCTATATAGATACATACATACACAGATATACCACTCCTCCATCTATACACACAACATATCTTTCCTATCCCTGATCACTTTTTGCTTTAATTCTGCTCCATAACATGTCTTGCTATTATTTAACCTCAACCAACCCATGCATACCTCTCTTGTCTTCTTCTCTTCAACCTTTGCTTCAACCTTATTGTTTTATGGATTTTGAATGGTACTATACATTTCATGGTATATATGTATTGTTGCATATTTAACACGTTCCCAATGTTACAAACTATAAGTCTCCTTTCTCCTCTAATGTTCATGTTTCTATTTTTCCTCATTTATATAGCATGATTATTATTTTTATCTTAAATCTGCCCCAATCATTCTTTTGAGCTACCCTATTGTTGATGTCAATCTTAAACATATAGTATACATTTCTCATGAAAAAAAATCATTTATCTATGTTGAGTTCCTTGAAATTGATTTTTGATATTGGCTCTTATATGTTATATTTTCTATTTGGTTGATAGAAAGTCCTAAAAATCTGCAAGTTTGCTGAATGTCCATATTTTTCTTATTTCTTTATATATATATATATATATATATATATATATATATATATATATATATATATATATATATATATATATATATATATATACATATATACACTTTTGTTGGATATGATATTTTTGGCCACAACTCTAGTTCTTTTAATTATCAATAAATATGATTCCAGGATGTGATTTTTTTTTTTTTTTTTTTTTTGTGCTACTAAGTACCATTCTAATTGTAGCCCCGGCATATTTTAAATGTTTTTTTTTTTTTTGGTTTGTTTGTTTGTTTGTTTTGTTTTGTTTTGTTTTGTTTTTAATTTGGGATAGTATTTCTATATGTTTTCTCCAAAAGATCACATTGAGGTGGCAATCAGTGGATTATTATTATTTTTTTCTATTTCTGCTTTCCCCTTGTGTTCCAGGATAATCTTTTGTGGGTTCTTTCTTACATTATTGTCTCAAGGTTCTATTATTTTGGTCATGACTTTCAGGCTGTTCAATTATTCTTATATTTTTCTTTTTGATCTGTATTCCAGATCTGTTGTTTTTCTTATAAAATTTTTCACATTCTGTTCTATTTTTTCAAGCCTTTAGATGTTTTGTTATTTCTTGTTCTTTCATAACTTCACTGGTGAGAAGCAAAGAGAATTTGCTTGTTTCTATTTTTCAAAGAGTTATTTATATCTTTGAGACTTTACATGTCATTTTCTAGTTGGTTATTTTTTTTTCATAATCTTCTTGTTTCTCTTGGATGGTTTTTGTTTTCAGTTTTAGTTTTTTGCTCAATGTCTCTCATTTGATTTTTAAATTCTTTGGAGAATTTGTATATATGTATACTTTTGAACAAGTTTATTTCATGTTACTCTTGGGGTAAAAGCTTTTTTTTTTTTTTTTTTTTTTTTTTTTTTTTTCTTTACTTCAATGTCCTCTTCTGAAGATGAATCCCAGTCCATCTGGTTCTGTTGATTCTTCTTAGAGATCAACTAACCAACTCGGACTGGGTATAGCTTGTTCAAGTTCATTTCTAAGATATGGCCATTTAATTTTTTTCCTTTATTGTTTATTATTTTCTATATAATTGACATTTCACTTAGATTTAAACTTTATTGAAATATAAATGGGTATAATAGCACCTAATAATTCTATTAATTTTATCATCATTGGTGGTGCATTAATTTTTTTTTTTGTCTGTCAATTTACTTTTCTCTTTTTTTTCAATCAAATTAACCAATAATTTAATATATGTTATTATTTTCCTCATAAAAGCTGCTCCTGTTTTTATTCAACAATACCTTTTAACTTACAAATTTGGTAATGTCTCCTTGGTTTTCAGAATTTTTTTTTCATTGGTTTGCAGGTTTTCAGTTTTTTCAAGTTAATGCATATCACTTCATTGATTTATTCTGTCTCTGTTATTTATATAAGCATTTAAATATTTAGAAATTCTCTTATGTATATCAATTGTTGCATCCCACATATTGAGTCTTATTGTTGTCATTAACTTTAATTAAATTAATTATTGTTTCTATGATTTATTCTTCAACCCATTCATTCTTTAAAAATATTTTTTAATTTCTTTTTTTTTAATCTACACTTCCAAGACTCTTTATTAAAGGTAATGTTTTATTGGATTATGATTGAAAGTATATATTTATAAATGCCCATAAGGATTTTATACCCTAAATGAGGTCACTTTTTTGTGAATGCGCTATGTAAAGTTGGGAAAAAAGTGTACTCCATTCTATTATCATTCAATTTATTTTCCAGAGTTCTATCATATCCAGTTGTTCTAAAATTCTATTCCCCTCCCATATTTCCTAATCGATTTATGATTAGATGGATAGATTTCTCAGAATTCCTCAACTAGTATATTTTTTACTATTTATTTCCTCTTGTAACTCATTTAAATTTGCCTTTAAGAATTTGGGATGCTATGTCATTTAATGTACTTGTGGTATTGATATTACTTCTTTGTTTGTAGTGCTTTTTTTAATGAATATGCTTTTTAGCTAATTATCTCTTTGAATTAGTCTATTTTTGTTTGAGCTTTTTCTAAGATGATGATTATTACCCTTACCTTTTTTTTTTTTTTTTTAACTTTGATGCAGCATGATAAACTGTATGTTTTTCTGTTTCAACTATGGTTCTGGTAAACAATGTATTACTAGATTTTGTTTCTAAATCACTCTGTTATGTATTTCTGGTTTTTAATTTACTTCATCTGAAGTATTTCCTATTGAAATAAATGACTATTTCTCTTTTATATTAAAAATGTATTTTTGAATTAGGACCAGGATTTTCTCAACAGGCTTTATGTTGTTCGGTTTCTGAAGGATATTGCTAATAATAAAACTGATTAACTTTCTTAACAATATTCTTCAGAACCCATCCAGGTAGGGAAGTCCATTTGCTTTACTCAAGTTTAGGTGAAGATAATTTTTTAGATTTTATCACCCAAGGCTAGACAATTTGGAAGCATACTTCCCAGCCCCTCATTACAAATGCTTCATCACTCATTGTAATATTGATTCTTCTCATTGATTATTAATCAGTCAATCAGATTTGACCACTACCCACAGGAACAACCACTTTTCCAATGATACATAAAGTCAACCACCCTGATTCTCTTTGACACTGGGAGTGCCACTGAACTCTTTTATTATAAAATGCTAACATAGAGACAGCTAGATGGTGCAGTAGATAGAGCACTGGAATTGAAATCAAGAGGATCTGAGTTCAAATGTGATCTCAGAAACTTAAATGCTTCCTAGCAGTGTTTCCCTTTGCAAGTCATTTAACTCCAATTGTCTCCACAACAATATGCTAACGTTATTAATAAAATGATGCTCACTCAGAAATTATGCCTCTCAAAATTTTTAAGCATCACATACCATTCTAGTCCTGTTATCTCCTCTTCTTTCACTATTTTTTTTTACCTTTTCCTTCCTCAAAAGTCTTTTTTTGTTTCTCTTTATTCCATTTATCTCCCTTCCCTCTTATCATCTCCTTGCCTTTTTCCTCATGCTTTCCTGTTAAATGAGACAGATTTCTATACCAAAGTGAAAATGTATGTGCATTTTTCCACCTTTCAAACTGGTATAAACAAACTTGTCCAACCACCCATTTTTTCTTCCAGTGTAAAAAAAAAAAAAAAAAAAGGTACATTCTTGTGCATCTTTTTTACGAGTTAATTTTTCTCATTCTTCCAATCTCTTTCTCCTTCTTCCAGACTTTTCCTTTTCATTAATCAACCCTCTGTTTTTTTTAAATCATACTAACATAATTGATTCACCCCAATGCCCTCTACCTCTGTAAACTTTTTCTAATCACCTTAATAAGTAAAGATAATGTTCTTAGGTATTACATGTATCATCTCTCTATATAAGAATGTGAAAATTTAACATTATAGAGAGATTAATATTTCTTTTTAAGATTAGTTTTTTATACTGCTTTTAAATCATATTTAATTTTTTAAAATTTGTATCAGCTCTATTTTTTTAAAATCAGGAATGCTTGAAAATGTCCTACTTCATTAGGCATAATTTTCCTCTGAAGGATTGTAATTGTTTTTGTTTTTGTTTTTTTGTTTTTTTTCCCCAGTAAATTATACTTGATTGTAAACATAGGTTCTTTGTTTTACAAAATATTACATTCCAAGCCCTTCATTCCTTTAAAGTGTAGCTGCCAAATCTTATTTGATCCTGACTGGGATTTGAGGATATTTGAATGAATTTTTTTTTGACTTTTTAAAATATTTTCTCCTTGAACTATGAACTCTGTGATTTAGTTATAATTTCTGGGAATTTTGATTTTTTTTGTATCTCTTTCCTGAGGTGACCCATATACTCTCAATTTTTATTTTACCCTGCTTTTTCTTAAGAGGCATTTTTCTTTTAATTCCTTAAAATATGATGTATGTGCTCTTTTAAAATATAGGCCTTAATGTAGCACATTGATTTTTAAATTATTTCTCCTCAATCTAGTCTCTGTCAGTTATTTTTCTAATGAGATTTTTCCTCTTACTCCTACTTTTTTCATTCTTTTGACTCGGTTGCTTTTTTTTTTTTTTTTTTTTCTCTGTCTCATGGAGTTATTAGATAGCATTTGACCAATTTTGTTTTTTTATGAGATTATTTTAATGAGGTTTCATATCTCTCTGTATGTTCAACTTTCCTCCACTTGTTCAACTTTGAATTCTGAAGAATTATTTTCAATAGTGAAGCTTGTACCATTTGCTCAATTCTTTTTTTGAAATTGTTATTTTCTTTAGCATATTTTGTATCTTTTGTTTTTACAAAACTATTATCTTCATAATTTTCTTACATTATTATCATTTCATTTCTCATCTCATTCTTATATTCTTACTTGATTTTTAAGAGTATTTTGTTCTTTTGTAAACATCTCTTTAATATTTTTAGGAATTCTTTTTGGACTTGTGTCCAATATGCATTTTTCTTTTAGACTTTGTTTATATATGTTTTTATATAACTATCTTTCAGTAAATTTGTGATTTGATCTTCCCTGTCCCCAATATAGCTTTTTATAGTCAGTTTCTCTTTTGTTTGTTTTTTGTTCATTTTCTAGACTGTATCTTGACTTTGTACTGTATATTCTCAAAATTCTGGCTCTTAACTTTGCTGTTTTCACAGCTAACTCTGGGGATTTGTAAGTTTCCAGTGCTTCCAAGTTGACATGATTTGGAGTAAGGTGTGAACATTGCTCTCCTGTTCCATACAGTCACCTTTACTCAGGTAGGCTCTTTTCTTCCTGGTGACTAAATGTACTATACCCTTATTAGAAATGGTAATGGACAATGGAGTTGTCACATAACACCCAGTTATTTACCTACTCATCACTCATTATTCTCCATAACATTTCCATTTCTGACAAGTTGTCCAAACTACTATTGTCTCAGCCTAGTAAGAACTCTGGAAACTATTGGAAAGAGCTGCTGCTGTTGTTGTCAGTACTTTAACCTCTAAGGTTATTAGAGATTATTATTTGGTATTGACTCTGTATTGACCTTTTAGCCAACTTCTCCCTCAGTGTGACAGAGTTTTCATTCATTCCTTTTAATTTGTATTGGGCTGGAAAAAACAAACAAAAAACAAAACAAAACAAACAAACAAACAAACAAACAAAAACATGTTTACCTTTGTTGTTTATCCCACTCAGGAATTCAATTCTATGCATTATTTTAAAGTTATTTAGAGGAAAATGTTGGGAAAGTTGGGTTTAAACTCTCTTCTTACCATCTTTATTTCCTAATTTATTTTTTATGAATGAAATTCCATCCCTTGCTTCAAACTTAAATTCAGTTTCTCCTCACTTCTCTTTGTAGTGTACTTCCTTGCTTACTTTGTGATACTTTTGCGGTAATATCTTTTATAATTTTTCTTTATTATTTGATACTAAATATCTACATGGTCTTTGACAAGTGACAAAGTTTTGGAATTTCTCTTTCCTTATATGTAAAATGAAGGAATTGAATTAAATAATGTCTAAGATCCAAATTTTTGACTGGTAGGGTTTAGAGCTTTCTAGGCTAAACAATAATTATTCTCTTTACTTCTACTACAAGAGTAATATTATTATTTTTCAATATTCTAGCTAGAATATGTCTTTGTTTTCTGAGTGAACTTCAGATAAGATGGGATTTTATTATTTTATTTATTTATTATATTTTAGCACATACTTCTAAAAATATGACCTAATATTTATTTCCTATATTTTTAGACTTTATTACCTCTCATTTGTTTTGCACACATAATTTGAATTTCAAAATTCTGCTCAACTTTGACTTTTCAAATGATATGCTCCAAAGTCATGAATTCTATAAAAATATGTTCCTTGCCTCTTCATGAGATTATGTCCAACCTTAAAGAGATATTGCATTTAATTTCTTCTTTTATTATCACTGTCCAATCTTTCCTTTAATTTCTTATTATTGATGATTAACGCTGTTCACTTAAACCTAGATTATTGCAGTTCATGAATCTTCTCTTCCCAATTGTTTAGAGAATGTACTTCTACATTAAGAAAGCTGTCATCCCACAAGCTACATTTTTACTTCAGTTTAACTTGGGGTTCCTCTTTGCTATATTAAATGTTTCCAATAATTCTATACCTTGCTGTCTAATTTAAGTGTTTCCAGTAAATTTTTGGTGAACCTATCCTGAAATATGTTATACATGCTTCTTAATTTACCTATATAATTCCGGGGGAAAGAAGTGCTAATTTATTCTTAGAATTTTCTTTAAGTTTAGTTGTCAGGCCTTGGAAAGATATAATATTTTCTCCTAATTCACTGTTGTTGTTGTTGTTGTTGTTGTAGTTTTTTTTTTTATTATTTTTTTTTATTTTATATTCTTTAGTTTCCTTTCCTTTCCTTTTTTTTTTTTTTTGTTTATACTACTTACTATTTTATCACACTTTTCTATTAATTTATCTTAATGACACTTTTCCTTTCCATATTTTCCTTAAAAATACTTATCTGCTCACTATACACTTCAACAACAATACTGTATGAGGATGTATTCTGATGGAAGTGGAAATCTTCAACATAAAAAAGATCCAACTCACTTCCAGTTGATCAATGATGGACAGAAATAACTATACCCAGAGAAGGAACACTGGGAAGTGAATGTAAATTGTTGGCACTAATGTCTATCTATCCAGGTTACTTATACCTTCGGAAGCTAATAATTAATGTGCAACAAGAAAAAGGTATTTACACACATATATTGTATCTAGGTTATATTGTAACACATGTAAAATGTATGGGATTACCTGCCATCGGGGGGAGGGAGTGGAGGGAGGGAGGGGATAATTTGGAAAAATGAATTAAAAAAAAATACTTATCTGCTTTTCTCTTTTAATTATTTAATTAGGTATTTTGATTACTTTGGAAATCTACAGGAGTCAATTTTCTTGGCTTATAGTGGCAGTCATTCATTGCATAACTATTATCTGTCTATAGATTTTTTAAAAAATTATTTATTTTAAACAAAAACAAAACAAGAAGAGAAAAGAAAAATTGCCATGTGCAAAGGATAACACGAGAGGATTCAAAATATAAAGCACTAACTTTCTATTTCAAGAAAGCCTATATAGTAAAGACTATACATTTGTGTTTCATAAGTATACATATATACTCTACTATATATGTATGTGTGTATATATGTGCATACACATATATACACATAACTACCTATAATAATTATATACATATACAGTCATATTCATCTATGTAAGACTATTGCTTACCCTCCATTACTTTGAAGGTGGATAGCATCTTCCTTCATAATTCCAAATCTTTTCATATTTTTCTAACTTAATCAATTCGCCCTTTCCCATACCATAACAAAATTCCAACCATATACTGTCTAGTTATTTAAAATAGTTTAAACAACATTAAAATGACTGATATAGAATGTGGGTTCCCTAATTTTTTCTGTTGATTAAATTTACTTTAGATTTAACTTTGTCTGAGATCATGATTATTACCCCTAGATTTTTTAACCTAATAAATTCCACTCCTGATCTTTATATCTCCGTGTATTTTTTATTTCCTATCCCTCCTGATGTCTCTGTTTCGCTTCTACCCACTACCTTGCACTATTACTTAATTTAGACCCTTTGTCCTTGGTTTATACTCTTTCCTCTTGCTCACTTGCTTCCATCTAAATTTAGAAGACTTTTATAACCTCCTATATGTGTATGCATATATATATATATATATATATATATATATATATATATATATATACACACACACACACACACACACATATATGTGGTGTATATCTATGTATCTATCTTGTTCTTTTTTATCTCACTCAAAATAATCTGCACACCTTATTCCATTGCTATTAATCTACACATCCTTCTACACCTACCCCAGTCCTATTCTTTGCATCTTATTTCTTTATAAATTTTAGAAGACTGTTATTTTTTTTCTTAATGTACATGTTATCTTCTCTTTTATTCAGATACTATGTGAATAGGTTTCCTTTTAAGAGTCTCTCTTTTATCCTTCCCCCCTTCCTTATTTCCTTATCCTGTTATTTTTTATTTAGTTTAGATGAGTTTTAAACATACAGACACATATATACAGGACATGTATGTATGTATGATTGTATGTATACATTATTCACCTTTAAATCCAATCCCCTTGAGAATGGAGTTCCATCTCTGTCTTATTCCTCCATGTTAATTCTTCCTCTCACAACTCATTCATATAACATATTGCTTTTGATATATTTTTCTATATGATATAATTCTTTGGGATAAGAGAGACATTTTTATTTCAATATCCTTCTCCAAAAACAAACTCTGATCTCTATTTTTGTAGAAACATTTAAAAATATATATACATTATTAGGTTCTTTCCCCTTTGCCTGTTCATTTTTTTTTTTTTTAATAGCAGCTTATTATTGTAACCGCCTGTCATTCTGAGGTGAGGTGCTTCTGTTCTCAGATTTTCCTTCAGTTCTTCCATCTGTCCTGGAATTGAAACCAAGAACTCTACTCTCCTATAAGTACTCACAACCAGCAGCTTGCTTGCCCACTGCCACCATTATTGGGCATTTGCTGGTTCCTTCTCACCCAAAACTTTTTTCTTGACATCACAACTGGCCTTGACATCCCTCATCAGCAGAAGTTCCCTCTATTTTCCACTGCTCGTATACCAACTTCCCACTGTGTCCAGAAGGTGAAAATTTCTGTGGCTGGTTCTGAGGCCACCTGCTAACACAGCTAACTCCAGGGCTCACAACTTGTTATTTTAGGAGAGCTTGCTTGGAGAGGCTTTACACTTCACAGTGGCTGAATCCTAGTATCTTTCTCTGGATCTTCTCCAGTTGTCCCAGGAGAACCATTTTTTTTTTTTTTTCTGCTCCAAGTCTTGTTTATTTTTACAGTTGTAATCTTTTTCTAAGGTACTATTTTGTTGTGCTTATGGGGGAGATCCAGAGAGCTTATAATTTTCTGACCTAGAAATCTTCCCAAAAGCTTTTGTCTATAAAATTTTACTTCACATTTTTTTTTTGATCCAGTAGTATTCATAATATTAGGAGTTTTTAATTTTTTTTAATCCCTTTCCTTTAGACTTTTCTGCTTCCTTTCTATCTTTTCCCAAACTCTAAATGCTCTGAGGATTCTGGAAAAAAAAAAAAAAAAAAAAAAAAAAAAAAAAAAAAAAAAAGTTTTGTTGTCCTTCACTCTACATTTGTAATTTTAATTTAATTTTTATTATTAGTTTAAGGTCATAAAGGGTACCTATTTAGAGAAAAAATAATTAACTTGGACTTTTTTGATCATTATTTAAATAACATCTAATGAAGTAACATTTCTCATTTTTCTCATGGATATATTTTCTTCTCCCTAAACTAGGACTCTAACAATTTTCTCAATTTGTTCAATATGTTCAGTTTTTTATTGCCTTTTTATTATTCTTTTTAATTTAGCTTCTATCTTCATTTATTGAAAGCTTAACTATTTCTGCAAAACCACATCAAATTCAATATCCTTCATGAAACTGTCTCTAATCCCTTAAATCTAAATAATTCCCCTGCCTTTATTCTCCCATAACATTTTGCATCACTATGACATTTTCTATTTTATGATATAGTTATTATGCTACATATATAATAACTCCTATTAGATTCTAAACTTTTTGAGAAAGTAAGGATTTATCTCATTCCCTTTTTTTCTTCTAATGCTGAGATGAGTGTCATATTATTGATTTCAATTGTTAGCTGAATTCATTGATTCAGGATATTGTATGTAAATCTCTATTAATTAAATTAAAGTCATAATATCAAAGTTGGAATTGTGCTTAATATTTTAAATAATATTTATTTAAACCTTAATGTGAAATTAAAGAAAAACAACAGAAACAGAAAGGCACAAAGGAAAATAAACAAAACAAAACATTGTCATGTAGCCCAACAGAATATCAGGAAGGATTCAGAACAGGTAACAATAAATTTCCATTTATTTCCATTCCTGCTTTCTTAAGAAAGTATATATAAAATTGGAAGAGATTATATTCATTTCTATCCATCTTTTCTTTGCTTCCTTGTAGATATGCTTAGTATTAATGTTATCCAATATTTATCCCAACAAAAAATTCTTTCTAAAACATCTCTGATTATCAGTCAGTGAACTTCAGCTTCAACATCCTCAGTTAAAAAAAAAAAAAAGACATTAAAACATTAAGGAGGGGCAGCTAGATGCTGTAATAGATAGAGTGCAGCCCTGAAGTCAGGAGGACCCGAGTTGAAATCCAGCCTCAGTCACTTAATACTTCCTAGCTGTGTGCACCATAGTGGTGGGGGAGGCATTAAGGAGTAGGATTCTGGGAAGATCGCAGAGTAGGACATAAAATTTCAATTTCTACAGATTTTCCCCACAAAAGAACAAAGTTTCACCTCAGGGTGTACAATAGACCAGTGCAAAACAAATAATAAGTGGGACAGAACAGGCATTCTCCTGAGACAACTCTGGAAGGATAGAAGAAAGACCCCAAGAATTGGATTTAACTGATGTGAAGTATAAACACTTCTAGGCTAACTCAACAGAAAAAGACACTCAGATCCCTAACTCCCCTTGCTGCATGGGAGATGAAAGTTCTTGTGCTTTTGGCTGAACTTATTTTCAACTCAGATAGTCCCAAGGCTCTTGAGTCTGGGAAGACTGAGAGAAACTCTCCTGATTAGGAACGCTAAGAACAGCTATAATGCAAAACTGAGCCCTGTGCTAAAAAAAGAAATATATACTCAGTGAGTGCAGTATCAGTTAAACATGCAAGCTGCTGGCTGTGGGAACTTATAAGAGTAGAGTTTTTGATTTGGGATTGCAAGCCAGAGGGGACAATTAAATGGAAGCCAGAAGCATCATTATTCCCCCCTCAAAGATTAAATTTGCTTATTATTTTAACAATATCTAATATTTTATTTATTTATCTTAAATTGTATCTTTTTTATTTTCAAAATATATATACAAAAATAGTTTACAACAAGTACCTTGCAAAACCTTGTGTCCCAAATTTTCTCCCTCCTTCCCCCAACTCGCTCCCCTAGAGACAGCAAGTAATCTGATATATGTTAAATATGTGCATTTATTCTATAAATATTTCCACATTCATCATGTTGCACAAGAAAACTCAGATAAGAAAAAAATGAGAAAGAAAACAAAAAGCAAGCAAACAACAAAAATCATAGAAAATTGCTATGGACCATATGGTAGACTGGGATTCATGTTCAGAAGAGCTCACTGAAATAAAACAAAGAAACTGTCCTACTTCAAAGAGTAATGTGAAATGGCTACCTTCCCTGATAGAATGTGTAGAAAAGCCAATAAAGGCTTTAAAATCACATGAAAGAGGTTGAGGAAAAACTAAAAATGAGAAAGAGACATCATGATTTTGAAAAGAAAGTCAACCAATTGAAAGAAAATCCAGAGTCTTAAGAAAATAATAATTTGAAAATTAGAATTCAACAAGGGAAATCCAAAGAAGATATAAGAAAACAATAGATAACAAACACAATATGATGAAAAAATCGAAGGGGATGTAAAACACATTACAAAAAACGCAACAGATCTAGATAATAGAACAAGAGAAAGCATAAGAATAATTGGACTATCTGAGAGCTGAATCAAATAAAAAAATAATCTTGACACAATAATATAAGAAATAATGAAAGAAAATTAATCTGAAACTATAGACCATGAAGGGAAAGTAGAAATTTTAAAAATCCACTGGCCATAACCTAAAAGAGATACTATGACAAAATTTTACAAGAAAAAAAGCTAGGCCATCTTAATTTGATTTTTCTTTCATTAGTTCCCTTGAAAGTCTTCACTTTTTGTTCTTCCAGATGAATTTTGTTGTTATTTTTCTAGGTCATTAAAATAGTTTTTTGGGAGTCTGATTGATATAGGACTAAATAAATAGATTAATTTAGGGAGTATTGTCATATCGTCGTCTTTATTATATTCACTCAGCCTTTCCAAGAGCACTTAATATTGTTCCAATTAATTAGATTGGACTTTATTTGTGTGGAAAGTGTCTTGTAGTTTTGCTCAAATAGTTCCTGAATTTCTCTTGGCAGATACATTTTATACTATCAGCAGTTACTTTAAATGGAATTTCTCCTTGAATCTCTAGCTATTGGATTTTGTTAGTGATATATAAGAATGCTGATGATATATGTGGATTTATTTTGTATTTTGCAATTTTGGTAAAGTTGTAGATTATTTCTAATAGGTTTTTAGTAGAAAATCTAAGGTTCTCTAAGTATACCAACATATCTGCAAAGAGTGCTAATTTGGTTTCCTCATTACATAGTTTAATTCCTTTAAATCTATTTCTCAACTCTTATTGCTGAAGCTAGCATTTCTAATACAGTATTGAACAGTAATGATGATAGTGGGCAACCTTGTTTCACTCCTGATGTTATTGGGAATGGTTCCAGTTTATCCCCATTAAATATGATGCTTACTTGATTGTTTTAAATAGATGCTCCTGGGGGCAGCTAGGTGGCGCAGTGGATAGAGCATCAGCCCTGAATTCAAAAGGACTGGAGTTCAAATCTGGTCTCACACACTTAACACTTCCTAGCTGTGTGACCCTGGGCAAGTCACTTAACCCCAGTCTCAGGGAAAAAAAATAAATAAATAGATGGTCCTGGCTATTTTAAGGAAAAATCAATTTATTTCTATACTCTCTAGTATTTTGAATAGGAATGGATGTTGTATTTTATCAAATACTCTGTATTTATTGAGATGATCATATGTTTTTATTAATTTGGTTATTGATATAGTCAATTATGCTAATAGTTTTCCTAATATTGAACCAGCCCTGCATTTGTAGTATAAAATTATACTTGGTAATGGTATATTATCCTGGGAATGATTTTCTGTAATCTTTTTGCTAACATTTTATTTCAGATTTTTGCATCAACATTCATTAGAGAGATTGGTCTTTAATTTTCTTTCTCTGTTTTCAACCTACCTGGTTTACTATAAATAACATATTGTAGGATTCTGGCTTTTGAGCCATTCTGCTATTGCCTTTGCTTTGTGGGAGAGTTCATCCCATTCACATGTAAGGGGCCTTTAAATGGGTGCCACAATGCATCGGGAGATTGAGGCCCGGAATTAATTTCTGTGGATATTAGGACTGCCCTTGGGCGGGATCCTGGCCATATTGAGATAGCTTCGTAATGGGTGACTCTCACTGATTGGCTGTGTGTATGACCTCACAGGCCCTATGTAAGCCCACTGCAGGCAGCAGGCAGGCCTCTTTAACCTGGTGTTCTTCACCCTGGCTTCCCAGCCTGGGTGGCCAAGCCAAGATGGATAGCCAAAAGAGGTAAGGGTTTTGGTAGTGAACACATGGGTCTTCTGACCAGGTGTTCACTCGGGAACCAACAAGTCAGGGCATCAGTTAGGGCATTATGTGAGTAGGTATAATAAAGGCTTTTAAGATTACACGTGGTTGTTCTTGAGTGCGCTACTGGTTATTAAGCTAGTAATTGTAACTGCCAGGAGAGCACGTTACAAATGGCGCTCAACATGGACACATCAGAAATTATCAGGTTTTGAAAATATTTAATATTCAGAATTAAGATTCTGAAAGATATGGTAGAAACGCCACTTAGGAGGGAAGACAGAGAAGCAATATGGACCCAGGTAAATCTGGGCTCGGGCTCAAGGACACAGCTGAACATGATGCTTATATAAAGAGGTTAAAGAGCCAGATGGAAGATCTTTTAACAAAGATCACCACTGAAGAACAGCAGGAAGCTTGTAATCAAGCTCCACAAAGGCTATCCCCACACCCATTAAATATAGATCGGAGAGGGAGCAACCTAGAGCTAATGCGTATGTATGACAGTATAGAGTACAAAATGAGACAGCAAGAGTTGCTGGAATTGCAGGTTAAACTACAGATTGAGATAGAGAAAGAAGAAAAAGCTAGGTTACTACAGATAGAACAGGAAGAGTTCAAACCAGTGGCTGAAACTAAGGAAGGAAATAAACAAATCACATGGACTAAAGTTGTAGAAATTCTTCTTAGCCTTTTGTTGGTTTACCTCGTGCATTATTGTTTTAAGGAATTTATCAGTTACTCTTCCATTGAGAAGAAGTTTAGTTCTTTTTATGTGCAAAGCTCAGGTTTGATTTTAAATCAGCCTTTGGGGAATTTTCCAATTCTTCTTCCCTCTGCCTCACCTTCTTGGGCCAAGGGAGAAGGGGGAGGAGGAAAAGGAAGGGCGATAATATCATCACCACTGCCCATTAATCCATTTAAAACTCCTGTGTCTTCATTTCAAAGGACAGGAATAGGCTTTATGCCCCAAGGCAAAAAGGAATTGTGGGGTATTGACTATAATCAGAAAAGTTTTAAAAATACAGTTCAGTTAATTTCTAAGAAACCTTACAGGGATAAGACCTTGCAGTTAGAGAGAGTGGAGTTTTATACTTGTAAAACTGCTAGGATCATCTTTGGAGAGTTGGAACTCCTCTTTTCTTACCTCATGGATTTTCCACTTCCACAGGTGAGCTTGATTTCCCAACCCCCTACGAGTAATTATAAAACAGTGTTTATGTTTAGAATGGGTTGGAAAATTGCTGTTTTAATCACTAGAATAAATAGACAGTGTGTGATTTTTGACCCAGGAGGAAAAGTAATATCAGATTTATTGATTCACACTCCTGAAGTACAATTCGGTATCAGAAACTCAAACTTCGATTTTTAGGCAAAAGAATTTAGGGATATAGCCGAGTGTTCTTTTTTCATTAACTGTATGAGTGGATGTTTTAAGACCAATGGACATTATGGCTTCATTCCAATCTGGAGGAGCAGCTAGATATGTGATCAACCATTTTTCTATTGTAGAAATTTCACATGCATTTAAGACAGTTATGGATTGGCTTACAAATACTTTGCCTTTAGGTGTTTTTGCATTGAATTTGACTTTGCCCATTCCATTGGCATTTCTTATAATCCTATTAGTAAAGTCATTACTGCACAGACTATCCCCAAGATCTTCTCTTCTAAACAAGAGAAGGGAATTTTGGGATATGTGATTGCTTGTAATTTTTAAATTTTGATTTTACATTTTTAAACATTTTTGATTTTACATCTTCAAAGTATTTTGATTTTACATTTTAAAGTTATTTTGGTTTTATATTTTTAATCTATTTTGGTTTTATACTTTTAAATTATTTTGGTTTTACATTTTTTAATTCTTTGCCTTTTACCTTAGCAATGCACTTCGGGCATACACAGAAAGTGCAGCTAAGTGACAAACTGACTAACTTTTGTCTGACTTTTGTTAATCTTTTTGACAACAACTTTGTTTCCACTCTGATGTGGAAAGGCCTGGATGGCATTTGGAAAGGCCCAAGTTGGGCCCTGGGTACATTCCTTCCTAGGTGCAGATCCAGCAGTAGAGTTCATCCCCACCAGAGACTTTTGTAACCTGGGGATCCAAGAGAAGGACCAGACAACAGCCCAGAGGGACCAGCCAGATGTCCGCAGCCCTTCAGATGCTGATGGCAGCGATGTCCCTCCTGAACGTGACACCAGAAACACCAGACACAGTTCCAGTGTTGCAGCTGAAATGGACTGTTTTGGGTGATATGCAATATAAAGACTGTAAATGGACAATGGGCCTGCTTGCTCCTCCCGTGGCTACTTGCCATATGGTGGCCTGGGAAGAGGCTTTGCCCTATGCTTTCTATTGAAGGACTATGCGTTTAAATTAGTGGGTGAAAAACCAACGCACCCACCTGCCGTTGTTATTGAGACAATGTTATTGGACATGACTTTGCTTATGTGCACCTGGGAAACTAGAATTGCTCTAGGATTGTGAAAAGTGCAATAGAGAATTGTGATAAACTAGAATTGCTCTAGGATTGTGAAAAGTGCAATAGAGAATTGTGATAAACTAGAATTGCTCTAGGATTGTGAAAAGTGCAATAGAGAATTGTGATAAGCTAGAATTGTTCTAGGATTGTGAAAAGTGCAATTGAGAATTGTGATAAGCTAGAATTGTTCTAGGATTGTGAAAAGTGCAATTGAGAATTGTGATAAGCTAGAATTGTTCTAGGATTGTGACAAGTGCAACAGAAAATTGTAAGAAACTAGAATTGGTCTAGAATTGTGATAAATGTAACTAGAATTGTGACAACCTACCTCACTGATACTTGTTAACTAGAATTGTGATGTTTTACCTTGTTGACTTCCCACCTCAGTGTTGACATCCTACCTCATTGGCATCCAACCTCTTTGGCTTATTATCTCGAGTATGACTTTGATGAATGGGTTGAACACTTGGGCCACTGTTGAGCCTGATTCTCATTGTCATACTTCTGTTTACTGATCTGCTGCTTTGTACCTCCTTGGGCATAACACTCTGTCATCTCATGGATCAAGTGAACTATAGCTGGTGCTAAAAGTTTAGCTTGGTGAGATGTGCGGTTCCCGCAAAACAAGAGAAAGGGAATTGTAAGGGGCCTTTAAATGGGTGCCACAGTGCATCGGGAGATTGAGGCCCGGAATTAATTTCTGTGGATATTAGGACTGCCATATTGAGATAGCTTCATAATGGGTGACTCTCTCGCTGATTGGCTGTGTGTGTGACCTCACAGGCCCTATGTAAGCCCACTGCAGGCAGCAGGCGGGCCTCTTTAACCTGGTGTTCTTCACCCTGGCTTCCCAGCCTGGGTGGCCAAGCCAAGATGGATAGCCAAAAGAGGTAAGGGTTTTGGTAGTGAACACATGGGTCTTCTGACCAGGTGTTCACTCGGGAACCAACAAGTCAGGGCATCAGTTAGGGCATTATGTGAGTAGGTATAATAAAGGCTTTTAAGATTACACGTGGTTGTTCTTGAGTGCGCTACTGGTTATTAAGCTAGTAATTGTAACTGCCAGGAGAGCACGTTACATTCACATTTACAATTAAAACTACTAATTCTGTATTTTCTGCCATCTTAATATCCTCAGATTATACTTTTCTTTTTCTTTCCCCCTTTTAACCCTCTCATCAATATTAAACTTATGGGCAACAATTGCCTCATGCAGTTCTCCCTCTTTAGCATCCCTCCCACCTCTTTTGAGTCCTTATACCTTTTCTTATTTTATATATATAAAAAATACCTTATACCTTTTCTTATTTTTTTCTATATTCCCTTCTATTTAGCCTACTTTTTTCCTTTTCCCTTTTTCTCTCCCACTTTTTAATGAGGTGAGAAAAGTTTCTCTGTAAACCAAAGATATTATCTTTGAGCCAAATCTGATGACAGTAAGATTCACACAATGTTCCTCTCCCTCCCTTAATTCCCTCAGATATGATAGCTTTATTTTGCCTCTTCGTGAGATCTAATTTCCCTCTTTTTAGTTCCACTTTTCCCTTTTTTATATAATACCCTTTCCATTTCTAATTCCCCTTTTTAAATAATATAACAATAAAATCAAATTATTCATGAGCTCTTTGTGTAGGCCAGTAACAGCCATACAGATCGCAAGAGTTCTTTTTCTCTTTTTATGCTTCTCTTGAGTCCTATATTTGGAGATCAATTTTTTTTTTTTTTTGGTTTAGCTTTGTTTTTTTTTTTTTTTTTTTTTTTTTTTTTTTCACTAGGAATAAATGGAATTCATCTCTTTCATTGAATGTCCTCATTCTTCCCAGGAAAAAATGCTCAGCTTAGCTCTATAGTTTATTCTTAGATGCATTTCAAATTCTTTTTCCTTTTGGAATATCAGATTCCAGGACCTTTAATGTGGAAGCCTGAGTGATCCTTATTGTGACTCCTCAGTATTTGAATTTTTTTTTCCCTGACTGTTTGTAATATTATTTTCCTTAGTCTTAGTTTTTTTTTTCTTAGTACCAGAGCTATTTTTTAAAACTTATATTTCTCCTCAAAACTCCCATGATTCACCATTCTTTCATGCTCTCAGCTGAGAACTTTGCCTTCCATTTTTCTGGGAAAATATAAAGTTCTTCACTGAGAATTACTTTCTTCTTATTGATTCTATCATTCAGATGCTTTTGCCAATGATTTCCTCCTTTTCCCTTGCCTTACATTAAAAGATAATCTTTGTCTTTTGCATACTACTTTGATATATAGATGTTTATATCTATATCTATAAAAATATCACAACTTACCTTGAAAAAAATGCTGAAACTTTCTTGGAGACATGAATATACCAAGGAGGGAAGTGTGTGAACTATTGTGAAATGTTCATTTTTCTGCATTTTTGCTGTTTTTTATGAATAAAATCACAAATATGAAAATTGAAAATACAAGTTTTACTCAAATATTCCTGTATGTATAAATTCTACTGAAATAAATTTTCATTTTCAAAGGAATCATTATTGTAGAATACATTGTGTGTAACCTAAAAGGAGTAGAAAGTCTGAATATCCTAAATCAATGATCTAGAATATTTCATTCACCAAACAGTAAAACCAAGGGAAAAGTTCCCCTTTGAAAAAAATCTAGAATCTCAAAGAAAAGCAATATTATAAAATATCAAACTAACTCTAAAACTGAATATTCTTAGAACTAGAAGAGACCCTAAAATTTAACTTGAAAATGTGTTTAGTTGGGGCAGCTAGGTGATGCAGTCAGTAGAGCCCCAGTCCTAAAGTCAGAATGACCTGAGTTCAAATCTGGTCTCAGACACTTAATACTTCCTAGCTGTGTGATCCTAAGCAAGTCACTTAACCCCAATTGCCAAAAAAAAAAAAAAAAAAGAAAAGAAAAGAAAGAAAAAAAAATGTTTAGTCTATCTAATCTTTTTTCATTTTATAAAAATGTGCAAATATGACTGAATGTAATTTATTTTATTCATATAAAAACATAAAATATAAAATGAGATGTTAAAATTCAAATTAATTTTCATTTTAAAGGTCTGTTTAATGTAGGAATCAAACAGACATTTATGATTTTAAGAGTATGCAATACTGGTGTGTCTGAAGAAACATCATTTTAAAAATCAACTTAAAATATTAATAAACACACTGAATCAATAATTTCAAAAAATTCAAGGAATTAATATATAAATATACAATGGAATGCATGCTAAAATAAAATTATTTTCTCTTAAATTATTATTAGTGAACCATCATCTCAAAACTGTTTTTAAAAATTTACAAATAAACTAGTAAAGACAGTACACACGTATATTGTATTAATATAAAGAAGAATTATATTTAGATCAATTATGGCATTTATTCTACCCTACTCTGCAATACTAAGACCATATTTACAATACTATGTTCATTTATGTATATTTTTTGTAAGATATTTTAAAAAAGTTGATTTCCAGAATTGGGATAATAAGATTTCAAAAACAATTTCTATTAAAAAAAAAAATACTTGAGGTGGGGTCAGATGATCTGGATTTGATTTCTACCTTTCATGTCTATGACTTGTGGGACCTTGGGCTATGATGGCTGGACTAGCTCTCTGGAAGGCCTCAGGATCAGTCAGTATCAGGATCAGTAAAAGTCCTTGGTCTTTAGGAGGAGAAGTGAAGGAGACAGGCAAACTGCCACAAGGCTTACCAAAGAACAATTCTGGTTCCTGGAATCCACAGATTGAAGTCTCTCTCCTCGTCGTCTATTTGCTAAGCAACTCTGACTTCACTCTATCAGTCCTTCAATCCTTGCCCACTATTATCTCACCACCACACATTCAGCAACACCCATGATGAGAAGAGCCATCACATCAGCATCTCATTTAAATATATGTATATAGAACCGTTATCTCACATCAAATAGGTAATTAGTCTTAAGTGCTCTGCTGTTTCAGATTCAAGTACACCTTTTCAGAGTTTCAGCTCTCTACTTTGGGCAAACCACTAAGTTTTCCTGAGCTTTATATACTATTTTGCAAAATGAGAGATTTGGACTATCTAACTTCTGAGATTCTTCTGACATTAATATCAATTTTTCTAAGTGGGAGCATTCATTTATATACATTGGGAAAATCCTGGAGAAACAAATACTGAGATTATTTTTTTGTTATTTTCAAATATTTGAAAAAAATTGTTTGTGTCACTTCAGAAAGCAAAATGGCTGTTTGCAATTAAAGTTATAAGAAGGAATGACATTAGTTCAGCATAAAAAAAAACAGAATGCTTTGAAAAAATATATTTTTTTATCTAATGAAATAGTTATTTCTGTTTTCCTAGAAATATTTAAGCCTTGGTAAAGGATCACTTGACTGTAATCTTGTTTGTATGGTTTTGGTTGAGTTATTAGTTACAATTTAAGTTAGATGACTATTAATGAAATGCAAAATTTCTATGATTCTGGATCTAGAGGTTCTCATATGACAATCATTATCAGCATCAAAAACAGCATATCACAAATCACACTCAGAAGTAATAGAATTAGTTTATGTTATTGAGTATGAGATGAAACAAAAAAATCTTAGGGAAACATATATTTCTAAAGGCTCACACGAACAAAATTTTTAAAAGAGGCAATCAATGAATTGGACATGCAACTAAAAAAGCTGGAAAAAGAGCATATTAAAAAATCCCCAATTAAATACCAAATTAGCAATTCCAAAAATCAAAAAAGAGATGAATAAAATTGAAAGGAGGAAAACTATTAGACTAATAAATAAAACTCAAAGCTGTTTTTTTCTGCTATGACAAATTTGAAACAATTTAATAAATCTGAAATTATCAAAAAAAATATTTGGTACTGGCTAAGAAATAGTGGTGGATCAGAAGAATTGGTTAGATACATGAACGACAATAGTCAATGACTCTAGTAATCTACTGTTTGATAAACCAAAAGACTCTAGCATCTGGGATAAGAAGCTACTATTTGTCAAAAAGTTCTGGGAAAATTGGAAAATATCATGGCAGAGATTACAACATTTGACACCATATATAAAGGTAAGGACAAAATGGATATTTGATTTAGATAAAAGAGTGACACTATAGGTAAATCAGGTGATTATGATATTGTGTAAGAACAAGAGAAGAACTTATGACCAAAGAGGAGACAGAGATGAAATACTGGATAATTTTGATTACATTAAATTAATTATTTTTGCATAAAGTAGACCAAAGCAATCAAAATAATAAAGGAAGCAGAAAGATGGTAAATAATTTTTTACATCCAGTGATTTTGATAAAAGCCTCATTTTCAAAATATTTAGAGAACTGAGTCAAATTTATAAGAATGTAAGTCATTGACAAATTCATAAATGACAAATGTATATGAACAGGCAGTTTTCATAAAGCTTAGTATAATTACACACACACACACACACACACACACACATATATATATATATATATATATATATATATGTATATATATATATTTTTTTCCCTTAAACACTACTGATTAGCAAAACACAAAATAACTCTGAGGTTACATATTATACCTATTAGATGGGCTAACATGACAGAAATAGAAACTGAAAATTGTTGAAGAAAATGTTGAAAAAATGATACACGAATATATATTTTAATAGATTTGTGAATTACTTCAAACATTGTTAAGATAAATTTGGAACTGTGCCCAAAGAGCTAACAAACTGTGCCTACCATTTAATTCAGTAATACTATTATTAGGTCTATATTCCAAAGAAACCATAAAAATGGGGAAAGTATTTATAAGGACAAAAAGGATCATAACAGCTTGTGTGTGTGTGTGTGTGTGTGTGTGTGTGTGTGTGTGTGTGTGTATGTTGGCAAATGATTAGAAACTGAGAGGATGCCCATCAATTGGGAAATGGTTGATCGTATATGAATGTAATGGAATACTATTGTTCTATAAAAAATGTTGAGTAAGCAGATTTCAGCAAAATCTGAAAAGACAGATATAAACTGAGCGAAGTGAACAGAACCAGAGCATTGGACACAGTAACAGCAATATTGTACAGTAGTCAACTTTGATAGACTTATCTTTTCTCAGCTATATAATGATCTAATACTATTCAAAAAAAAAAAAAACTCATGATGAAAAATGCTATTCACATCCAGAGAAAGAGCAATGGAATCTGAATGCAAATCAAAGCATTCTATTTTCACTTTTTTTTTTCTTTCTCATGTTTTGCCCATTTTGTTCTAATTTTTTTTTTCTGGCATTACATTGACTAATGTGGAAATATTTTTAATATAATTGAATATAGATAATTGATATTAGATTGCCTACTTTATTTGGGAGGGGTATGGAGAAGGAAGAAGGCAGAAAAAAAAACTGCAACTCAAAATATTGAAACCTGAACAAAAATTTAAAAGTTGAAATTCTATAGTCACAGCCATAATTTATATCATATTGCTTGTCTTCTCAGTCGGTAGAAGTAGGCCCAAAGAGAGGGAGAAACTTTGTAATTCAAAAGAAATAGTTAAAAATAAATAATTTAAACATTTTAAATACATAAAAATAAATGTTATGTTGGAGACTTGTCAGTGATAGGGATATCCAAAATACAGGTCCTAAGTAGATATATATTATTTTACACAGTGAGAACTGAAAGAAATTGGATTCAGAAAGCAGTGGAACTAATATGTGTTGTAACATGCCACATCTTAGAGAAGGAAGGCTGATAATTAAGTTCAAATAGAATTACAGGCTTACCTATCTAAATTCAAAAGAGACCTCAGTAGCCAACTTATTTGATTGCATTTATTTTCTAGTTCAAGGAAGTGAGATCTGAAAAAATTTAAATCAATTGATTCTGGTCACACAATTAACATATGTCATGAGTGGAATTTGAAACCAAATCCTCTCACACCAGAGATAATACTCATTTTACTGCACCATATAACCTACAAAATCAGAGATAATGACTTTTAAAGTACCAGTCTTATATTTTCTGATCTTTATTATTATTCTGCATATTATTCTGATTTTCTGAACTTCCATACATGTCACACAAGGGAATTGAGGCTCCAGGAAACTAATGATAGTCAAAAATGCACAACTCATAAGTAGCCACAGTGGGTGAGAAAGGGGAAAGCGTGTAATGCCATTCCAAGGCCAAGAAGAGAAGCCAAGGGCAAAAATGTGTTATGCATAATCATGATCATTTCATCTCACTGGACCTAAATTTTCTCTTTTAAAAAATGAAGGGCTTAGTTAAGGTTCCTTTACATATAAACTTCTGAAATCTAGAGTGGAAATGGATTACTTAGTCAAATAACTGGATAAGAGTCCAACAAAGGGTGAAGTAATAATGAGTCTAAGGGTAAAAAACCACTTTTGAATAACCTCCCCAAGATTTCCCAGAAGTAAATACTTAAAGAAGTTTAATCCCTAAATAAAATGAGACTAAAGTGAGTCCTCATAACATCTGTTTTACAATTCCAAAATACTTTATTATGTTCAAAGTTCAAGGTTCCTATAAAATTATTCAAAAGTGGTATGTTCTCTTTAAAATAACTTAATAATAAAAATGTAATAAACATAAAAGTAAAATATCATAATAGGAACAAACATTGAATTTGTTTCTCCTTAGCTTGATGTTCAATGTACTACACCACTTATTTAAACCCACTTTCAACCTCTATCCAAGCTGTTACATATGCGTTTGCCTCCAGTCACTCACATTTTTTGGACCATATATAAGGTTACTCCTGCCCTTATATTTTGCTATTATTATATTATTATATTATATTTGCTATTATTATTATTATCAGTGCTTTAAGGCTAATGCCATGAGCTTATAGTTCATTTGATTAGCTAATAAACATTTATTAATTACTATATACTAGGCATTTTTAGGACCTAGAATACTAGGTAGCTACGAGTCAGCCTGCTTTCAAAGAAATTGTATTTTATTCAAGATTTTATTCTATTATATGAACATGTATAAGAAAATATAAAATGCATTAAATAAAAATTGAAGGAAACTTTTTTTTTTTTTTTTTTAAAGTGAGAAAAGTACTATCACTACCCTGAAGTGCCAGGATTGAACTGCTTAGAAAGTAGCTATTGAAGTGAATCCTGAAGAGAAAAAAAAAAAAAAAGAAAAAAAAAATGTGTCCTGAGGCAAAAAGAGAAAAAAATAAATCCTAGTATGGAAACAACAGATGCATAAACATGGAGATGTGAGATCAAATATCAAATGTAGGGAATAGCAAATAGGCCAGTCCATCTCTATTATTGACTATGTTTGGAGAATGAGCAGTATGAGTGTCAATAGGACATTTAGGTAGGGAAGTGCAGATGGGCCTAAAATTAGGAGATTCCTGTAACCAAATTCAAATCTAACTTTAAGATACTTATTAGCTATGTGACTCTGAGCAAGTTACTAAACCCGGTTTACCTCAATTTCCTTATCTGAAAATGAGTTGGAGAAGGAAATTGTAAAACATTCAAATGTTTTTGCCTGGAAAACTTTAAATGGGATCATGAAGATTCAAAGATAACTGAAATAAATGAACAAGAAGTATGAAAAGAAGACTGGACAAGTTTATGAAGGGCTTTAAATGGCAAGAGTATATATTTGATGTTAGAGACAATGAAAAGTCATTGGAACAGAGATTAGATTTACACTTAAAAATCATTTGGTTAGCAGTGTGAAGGATTGAGGAAAGACTTAAGACAAGATCAAAGGAAATTGTTGCAATAATCTATATGAAAGGTGATGAAGAACTGAAATATAGTAGCTAAGCAAGTAGAGAAGTGGTCAGATTGTGAGAAGTGGAGAAACAAAGTAAAATTGGGCAACTAATTAGAAATGTAGTGTGATAAAGAATGAGAAATCAAAGATCATAGAGAGTTTATTAACATTAAGAGATCTTCAAAAGAAATATTAAGGTTTTAAAGAAAAGATGGTTTGGAGAAAAAGAAGATAAATTGTTTGGAACCTGTTGAGTTTGAAATGCCTCTAGGCATTCAGTTTGAAAGGTTAATAGACAATTGACAATGTCAGGCTAAAAATCAGGGGAAGGACTAAGGCAAGATATAAAGACCCATGAGTCATTCACATAGACATGATAATTAATCACATAGAAATTCATGTAATTACTGGGAATATGCAGTAAAAAGCTAGATGAGGTCCTAGGACAGCAATTTTGATTAACACACACAATTAGAACCTATGATATAGAATCAGGGGTTCTCAAACTATGGCCCTTGGGCGAGATAGGGCCCACTGAGGACATTCATGCAGCCTGCTGGATTTTAGCAAATGGGCTGAGGGGGGGAGACAGAGTGTGAGTTTTTGTTTTTACTATAGTCTGCCCCTCCAACAGTCTGAGGGACAGTGAACTGCCCCCATTTAAAATGTTTGAGGACCACTGTTACAGATGATGAACCATATAGAGATACTCAGAATGAGTGATTGGAGTAGTAAGAAAAATACTAGAGAAAAAAAGAATTACAAAAAAACAGGAGAAAAAGCATTTTGAAAGGGAGGATAATTAATAGTGGTAATTAAGGATTAAATAACTTTTCAAAAAGTCTTCAATTAAGTCATAAGATTAGAAGTGAGATTTCAAAGTATTGATAAATGAAAGAAATAGTGTAGGCAATGGATGTAGACAGAAGATTCTAGGAGTTTGAGAAAAAGAATCATCAAGACTTGACAATATATTGGAAATTTGGAGTGGGTATGTACAAGGGAAGAGGTGACAAGATCTTCAAGTTTGATTACCTAGAGTCCTCAATAGAATTGGAGAATTGTAGGGGGTGGTAACAAGTTTTGTTTTGGAAATACTTAAATTTAAAATACCCACAGGACAGCTAGATGATAATGTCTAGTAGGCAATTGGTGATAGGGAAATGGGGAATAGTAACTGGTGCCTGATATATATGTCTGGAACTTAACCACAGAGAAATCATACTTGAAGCTATAGAAGAGGATGAATAAACTGGCTCAGATTGGAAATGGAGTGGATTCAAGCTTTTCTGAAGATATGTAGTGAGATTGGTTTGGTGAGTGACTATTGTGTTTCCAAAATGAGTAAAATAGGAAGAGTCAGTCTCTTTAAAAATAAAGATAGAAGAAGAGGTAATTTAGGGGTCAAATTTCAGAACATGTAGAATGGGGTGAGATTAAAGTCCCAAATAAAACAGCTGCCATGAAAGAGGGTCATTTCTTCAACAGAAGAAAGGTTGTTATAATGCCAAAACTTTAGGAGAGATAAAACAGAGGGAAAAAATAGCTCATAGAGAATTGCTTCTCTTTTCTTACTTAAATATGATAGCAAATCATATGATAATGCAGAGAGGGGACATATGTGGGAAGCTTGAAAATAGAATAAAAGTTTTGAACCAGTTGTTTTGGGGAGTATTTTACAGAATTAAGTTGAAAAGAATAAAAGATATGCTTTGTTCTGTGATTAATTGCTTCTCCTTGGAATATTTTGAAAGTAAATATGGAACACTCTTAGTAAATAGCTATTGATGTCTATGCTGTCAATTATTTTTGTTTTATTTTGTTTTTTTACTATGACTTAAGATGTAAGAATAAAAGGCTCTTGATTAGGGAAGACATTATTTTTCACCAAGTATGAGAAGATTGTTTTGGACCAAAGCCCTAACATTATGATTAATGTGATTGTCTTTTGGAAAATAATAAGTGAAGAGAAAAAAGGAATTCAGATAAAACTATATATCTAAATACATTGGGGAAGATCAGAAATGAAATAGAAAAGAATAATAGAAGAGGAATGCCATAATTCACAGAAGAAAGTTACCAGAAAGATTAGAAATAATAATACTTATTCCTTCATAGGTCATCAATAATACTGCCTCAGATTTTTTTCTGTTGTCCTTTTACATACTTTTACAATATGACCTCTCCATACCTTTCAAATTATCTTACATTTTAATCTTCTTGGGGTAATCTAGGATCCAGCAATGCTGGCATGAATTTTTATTACTTGTAAAATATAATCTGTATTATAACTTCATACCTTTGCATTAGCTGCCCCCTTCTATCCTGTCTGGAAATGTCCTTATTTTCACCTCCTGGATTCACTCCTCAAGATTTCTTCAAATTTTGCTTTATATGGCAAGCTTTTCTAATCCCTTTCATCACTAATTCCTTACTACTAAGATACCTTTAATTTGTCCTGTATATTATTAAACATACATAGTTGGAATTCTTGAAAACAAAGACTACTTAGCACATTGTCTTGCACATAACAAATGCTTAACAATACTTCTTGGCTTTATTTATTTATTTGGTTGGCTTAGCTTTGCAGTATACTCCAGTATACTGAGTATGGTTCAATAAATAGGCAACCTAGACTTTAAAACAAATGGAAATATACAACTGTCTATTTGGAACTATTCCTGATGTATAGTAGCTTTATGGCCAGAATAAGTCAACAAAAACATACACTTTTTATAAAGTCATGAGATATAAGAGATGGCAGAATTGTGTTGCTTGTCACAATGGTTTATACATTAGTGTTAAAATCTGTGGGTCTGAGGTGAAAAACACAATTCAGAACATTTCAGTAGGAATAAAAGAAGAAAGAAACACAAGTAATATGCTTTTGGAAGTTTTCAGAAGACAAATTAAGTCAAATGGTGAATAAAATGATATAATTGTTGATAGTATATGCATATATATATATGTGTGTGTATACATAAAGACATATACATACAGCACATAAATGTATTTATGTACATACACACACACACAAACATATAGTAAGTTTCTTAAAGTTTACAACATTAATTCCAAGGTTTCTTTTGGAAAATATCAGAAACCAGAGACTTTCTGTTCTCATTATTGATCTCAGAGAAGAACCCATCTGTTTGGTATCTTCAAGTACACAGTAATAGTTAAGCTAAGAAAGCAACTTTTAAAATTTTGCTTTGCAAATATATTTTTCTTGATGATAAAACTCTCTAGTTTGTCTATCATTGCTACCTTATCTCATACAGATTTTTCAGAAACCAATTTCCCAGAGGAAACCAGAAAATGGACACATTCCTAAGTATCAATTAAAATTTATTGAATCTCTAGAAAGCTATAGAGTAATATCAGTGATGCTTTGGATCTCAGAATCTTATCACTGAATCTGAATTTACTTGGATCATCAGGGTCACAGGTGAATAATAATAGATGAGTTATTTGATAGTAGACTGAGACTCAAATGAATGATTATCAGATTCATTCATTTAATTATGCTCACTCCTTGCACATATATTGCAATCTCAAAATATTGAGGTAGGTGAGAGCATTTTGTGGGTAAAATGGAAATGTCCCTTTTTTTTTGAGGAAAAATATATTCATAAAGCTTTTTTAAATAAATATAAATATGATTATGAGGAATTGAAAATTACACACACCTACACACATACTATATATGAGCATTTGAATAACTTAATTATTACTAAATATTACTAACTATTATTTCAAAATTAAATATTTAATTTAAATTTAATCTAAATATTTTAAGGATACTAAAAAGATTGCTATTGACCAAACACAATAAATAGCAGTTATACTAATTTTTTTACACATCAAGCAATTCTTACATAATACATAATTACTAAAAAAGTCTTTCAAACAATTTAGGTATTTAATTAAATAGGTTAACTAATTTTTCCCAGAGAAAATCAGTACTTTTACAAGTGTGGGGGACAGGGAGGATTAAAATTTTTTATCATAAAGCTACTCTTTACAAGTACACAAAAATACAATTACTTCACATTCTATTTCCTTCAGAGTCAAAACTATCTAGGAAAAATGTTTACCAGAAAAATCTATAAATTCTTTCCCTACTTTAGATGAAATATGGATTAAGGTGAAATAGGGATGATAGAAGAGAAGAGTTTCTGAGTAAAGGCAGTCTTTTATTAGAAGAGAAGATTTATCTTTTTAAATATAATATATTTTAAGACTCCATCATCAACCAATGAACAAATATTAAGTGTTCATAATGTACCAAGCATTGAAGAATACAAAAAAAACCTCAAAAAAATTGTGTTTTGATGGCGATCATCACATGCAAACAATTTTGTACATACCAGATGTATAGTGTAAATGATAGATAATCTCAATTCATTTAGATTCCAGTTTGTTTTGTATACTTTATTTTTTTTCTTCATGAGTAGGAATATTGTTTTGCTTGTGACTTTTCCTTTCCTCATGGATCCTCTATTTCAACCATGTCCCATATACTCCCTTGTTTGTTTTTTCTATAAGTATCAAGTGTGTATATGTGTGTGTGTGTGTTTGTGTGTGTGTTCTACCCTATTTTGTTGTTCTTAGATAAGAAAAAGGTCATTTTATGCCTACCTCTTCTATTTATCCTAAATTATTTTATATTCTTTTTCTAATTTACTACAATTTTAATAAAATTTTACAATAAGATTACTTGATGATCAACTATGATAGACTTGGATAATTTCAACAATGAGATGATTCAAGACTATTTCAATAGATTTTTGATGCAAAGAGCCATTGACATCCAGAGAGAGAAATATAGAGACTGAATGTGGATCAAAGCACAGCATTTTAACTTTTTTTTTAGTTGTTAATTTGCTTGTTTTTTTTCTTTTCTTTTCTTGTGTCTTCCCCTTTTTAATCTGATATTTTTCATGTAGTATGAAATATATGTAAATATATTTAGAAAAATTGCATATATATAAATCTATATGAGATTACTTACTGTCTTGGGAAGGGAAAAGATGGGGGAAGAGAGGATGAAAAATTTGGAACACAAGGTTTTGCAAAGGTGAATGTTGAAATCTATCTTCTTCTTCATTTATTCACTAGTGTATTATTTTTGTTTTTTTTTCCTTTTCTTTCCACTGTAATGACCCTGAAAACAAAATGAATCCATCTTCCATTTTTAATTTCCCTTATTATCCTTTGAAAATACTGATATCCAAAAATTCTTTCTTCAGTGTTACAATTAAGTATATAGTATTAAATAATGTTAATATATGTCAGTATTACATATAAATATTACATATATACATTAAATATATTTCTAATTATTCATATAAATTAATTAATCCATGTTTCTCTAAACATTTGTATTTATATTTTAGAGTTCCTATTCAGCTGTGGTTTTTTTAAACCAGAAATTATTAAAAGTCCATTAAAGACATCTCCTCATTCAGCCCCACTTACTCTACTAACTTTTCTTAAGTTATTGTTGTTATAAGTTTCTTTCTTTCTTTCCTACAAATCCTCCCCGATTTTTGTCGTCTTTATCAGTTTTGTGGATATAAGGTCAAACTGCAAAGTTGATTTTATTTTAGTTATTCTAACTATTAATTATTTGTACATTTGTACATACAAATGTTTGATGTTTTGCAATGTATTTTACATACATTATATCACTTTTTCCTCACAGAAACTCTGTGGATTAACTACTTAAATTATTTTTACTTTACAGATAGAAACTTTAAAATATGGAGAGATTAATTGACTTTTCCAAGGTTACACTGGTAACAAAAATCTTAGGCTAGATTTGAACTAAGTCCAGCTTTCTATTTCCCTAAGGTGAACATCTTCATTTATAGTCTTCAATAGATCATTAGCAGGGAAAATGATCATAAATAACAATTTATTCAATTCCCTAAAATTAATTTTTCCTGAACCTAATTGTGTTGCAGCTAGAATTTCATTTCTTAACTGAGGTAGCAAATCTCTTCTAACCATTTTTCTTCTACCCTTCATCTTGTAAGAATATTCACGAGACTTGGCAGGGGGTGGGGTGGGAGAAAGGGACTTGGGTAGTTCTGCCTACTCTTTACCATCTGGTATTTTTAATCTTTCTATTTCAAGCACTTGTACTAGTCTTTTATTGGTTTTTATTAAACTTTTAAAAGCCCCTTTCTTTTTATTCTTATCATTCACTTTATATCATTCAGCCTCAAATTATTTTAAATTTAGCATTTCTGACACAATTCTTAAATGACTATTCTACTCAATTAACTTTTCTTACTTTCATTATATTTATGTATCTTTCAGAAATCCAACTTGATGAGGGAGCCAAGATGGCAGAGAAGAAAAACACGACTCTGTGAACATCCTCACTCCCTCACAACCAATTAGATAAATTAAGCCTCAAAATAAGCCCTGGACTGATAGATACCACAAGGACTGGAAGCACGACTTACCAGCTGAAGAGAATCTGGAGGTTCAGCAGAAAAGGTCAGTTCCCAGGGGAGGAAGAAGAGAGGCCAGCACAGACGGCTGGGTGCTAGCATACTCTGCCGATCGCGCTGGGAAGGGCTCTGGGATCAGAGAAGCCACTGATATAAAGGAATCTGGCACAGGCTATTAGCTCTTCTCTGCTAATTATTTAGCACTTCAGAAGAGAAAGCTAAAATACTTTAAAAACTCAGATTAGATTTTCCCCGGATCCTGGAGGTGACTCAGCAGATCTCGGCACCAGGCGGTGTGGCCTCAGCTACCACCTGAGAATAGTTAAGAGATTGACAAGTGGGTGGATACGGCCCAAGGCAACACACACTGCCTAGCTTAGCTGGAGGGAGTGGAACTCAGCTCCAGGAAGTCCCAGAGAAGCGGAACCTTTGAACTAGGGACTGTGGTTTCTGGCAGACACTTCCAGTTTGAGCACAGGGGCTTTTCACATCACCTGCTGCAGACATCCACGCCCCACCCAGACACATAGGCTGGGCTTTGTGCTGCCTTTACTGTTCAGCACCCTCGGGGCACAGCAGTGCTA
The DNA here is from genome assembly GCF_048593235.1 of Sminthopsis crassicaudata. Classification (NCBI taxonomy): domain Eukaryota; kingdom Metazoa; phylum Chordata; class Mammalia; order Dasyuromorphia; family Dasyuridae; genus Sminthopsis; species Sminthopsis crassicaudata. The sequence goes on from NC_133617.1 coordinate 202,002,633, forward strand.
ATCACCTCTGAGGCACTTCCAGGGAGGGGGTGGGGAACTCTCTCCCAGAGCTCTCTCTTAGCTCAGGCGCAGGAGCCGCTGCATCCATCCGGTCTGGGAGGAAGCTGGTAAAGAAGTAAATAAATAATTTCCTACCCCAGGGACAGACCCCAAAAGATTTTTAAAATATGAACAAAAAAGCCAGAAAAACTATAGATTCCTTCTACACAGAGAAAGAGCGGGTATCCAACCCCGAGGAAGTTAACAGCAGAGAGAAAGCAGATAACAACCTAAAGGGGAACGATTCCTGCCCCCCTATCACATAACTCTCTCCTAGAAGAGACTCTTAAAAAATTAAGGGAGTTTGAAGAAAAATGGGGAAAGGAAAGGGAAGCTATGATAGAGAATAACAACGTCCTGAAATTGGACTTGGAAAAAATAAAGAATTCACAGGAGATGCAGGGAAACAAAATTTATGAATTAGAAAAGGTTAAAAAAACACAGGAAAGTAGGATTTCTGAATTGGAAAAGATAAAAAAGTCTCAAGAAAATAGAATTTCTGAATTGGAAAAAGAAAATAATTCTCAAAAAAAAAATTAGGGAAATGGAAAAAAAATCAATAGAGCAAAATAATTCATTTAAAAACGAAATTGGGCATTTACAAAAAGAACTAAAAACTGTGAAAGAAGAAAATAACTCCTTAAAAGTCAGGATGGAACAAATAGAAATGAATGATTCACAGAGAACCCAAGAATCAGTCAAACAAAACAAAAAAAAAAAAAAATGAGAAGCTGGAGAACAACGTCAAATACTTATTGGGAAAATCTATAGACCTGGAAAATAGATCTAGGAAAGATAATCTGCGGATCATTGGACTTCCAGAAAACTATGACCAAAAAAAGAGCCTAGATTCTATTTTACAGGAAATTATCAAAGAGAACTGTCCAGAGATAATAGAAACAGAAGGGAAAGTAGATGTGGAAAGAATTCGTCGAACTCCTTCTGAAATAGACCCTAAAAAAAGAACACCACGGAATATAGTGGCTAAGCTGCAGAATTACCACACAAAGGAGAAAATCCTGCAAGCAGCTAGAAAAAAACAATTTAAATACCAAGGTGCCACAATAAGGGTCACCCAAGATCTGGCTGCCTCCACATTAAAAGATAGAAGGGCCTGGAACCTGATATTCCGTAAGGCAAAAGATCAAGGACTGCAACCAAGAATGAACTACCCAGCTAAGTTTAGCATCTTTTTCCATGGAAGAAGATGGTCATTCAATGAAACAGAGGAATTCTATATGTTTCTAAGAAAAAAACCAGACTTAAACAAAAAATTTGATCTACATCCACAAGACTGAAGAGAAACAGAAAAAGGTACACAGAACCCTTGAGAACTGTAACTCTGTTGTGGGTTTACAAAAAGTACTCAAGGATAATTTGATTTTACTGATATAAAAGAAAAAAAGGGGGGTGTAGTAAAGGGAAGGAGGTCAGTTCAGAAAAAAGGGGAAGGAATGATAAAAAGAGGGAAACTACATCCCAGGAAGAGGCATAGAAAATACACCATATCTGAGGGAACTTAGTGAGGGGGAGAATCATTGTGTGAATCTTACTCTCATCAGGAGAGGCTTAAAGAGTAAATAATTATTTGTTTTTCAGAAAATTTTCTCTCACCTCAATAAAAGGGGGGAGAGGAAAAGGGAAAAGGAAAAGGAGAATAAGTGAAGGGACTTGGAGGGAGGGGGGAGGGATCCAAAAAAAAAAAAAAGAGGGAGGGTTGCGCTTCACAAGGGGGGTCTGTAAATTAAATATCGGGGAGGGGGATTAGGGGGGTCAAGGGAAAAAAGCACAATCTGGGGATAATATGATGGCAGGAAATACAGAATTAGTAATTTTAACTGTAAATGTAAATGGGATGAACGATCCCATCAAACGGAGACAGATAGCAGATTGGATCAAAAAGCAGAACCCTACAATATGTTGTCTACAGGAAACACACTTAAAGGAGGGAGATACATACAGAGTAAAGGTAAAAGGTTGGAACAGAGCCTATTATGCTTCAGGTAAAGCCAAAAAAGCAGGGGTAGCTATCCTTATCTCAGATCAAGCAAAAGCAGAAGTAGATCTCCTTAAAAAAGATAAGGAAGGAAACTATATCCTGCTGAAAGGTAGCATAAATAATGAAGCCATATCATACTAAACATATATGCACCAAGTGGTATAGCATCTAACTTTCTAAAGGAAAAGTTAAGAGAATTGCAAGAAGAAATAGACAGTAAAACTATAATAGTGGGAGATCTCAACCTTGCACTCTCAGATTTAGACAAATCAAACCACAAAACAAACAAGAAAGAAATTAAAAAAGTAAATAGAACATTAGAAAAACTAGGTATGATAGACCTTTGGAGTAAACTGAATGGCAATAGAAAGGAATATACTTTCTTCTCAGCAGTTCATGGATCCTATACAAAAATTGACCATATATTAGGACATAAAGATCTCAAAATTAAATGTAGGAAGGCAGAAATAATAAATGCCTTCTTCTCAGATCACAATGCAATAAAAGCTACATTCAGTAAAAAGTTAGGGATAAATAGACCAAAAAGTAATTGGAAACTGAATAATCTCATCTTAAAGAATGACTAGGTGAAAGAGCAAATTATAGAAACAATTAACAATTTCACCCAAGATAATGACAATGATGAGACATCATATCAAAATCTTTGGGATGCAGCTAAAGCAGTAATAAGGGGAAATTTTATATCTTTAGAGGCTTATTTGAAGAAAATTGAGAAAGAGAAGATTAACGAATTGGGCTTACAACTTAAAAGGCTAGAAAAAGACCAAATTATAAACCCCCAACCAAAAATTAAACTTGAAACACAAAAATTAAAAGGAGAAATCAATAATATTGAAAGTAAAAAAACTATTGAATTAATAAATAAAACCAAGAGTTGGTTTTATGAAAAAGCCAATAAATTAGATAAACCTTTGGTAAATTTGATCAAAAAAAAGAAAGAGGAAAATCAAATTGATAGTCTTACAAATGAAAAGGGGGATCTTTCCACCAATGAAGAGGAAATTAGAGAAATAATAAGGAGTTACTTTGCCCAACTTTATGCCAATAAATTTGATAACTTAAGTGAAATGGATGACTTCCTCCAAAAATATAGGCTCCCTAGATTAACAGAGGAGGAGATAAATTGCTTAAATAGTCCCATTTCAGAAAAAGAAATAGAACAAGCTATTAATCAACTCCCTAGGAAAAAATCGCCAGGGCCAGATGGATTCACATGTGAATTCTACCAAACATTTAAAGAACAATTAGCCCCAATGTTATATAAATTATTTGAAAAAATAGGGGAAGAAGGAGTCCTACCAAACTCCTTTTATGACACAGACATGGTACTGATACCTAAACCTGGTAGATCGAAAACTGAGAAAGAAAATTATAGACCAATCTCCTTAATGAATATTGATGCTAAAATCTTAAATAAGATATTAGCAAAAAGACTTCAGAAAATCATCTCCAAGATAATACACTATGATCAAGTAGGATTTATTCCAGGAATGCAGGGCTGGTTTAATATTAGGAAAACTATTAATATAATTGACCATATTAATAATCAAATTAATAAGAACCATATGATCATCTCAATAGATGCAGAAAAAGCATTTGACAAAATCCAACATCCATTCCTACGAAAAACGCTTGAGAGTATAGGAATAAATGGACTATTCCTTAGAATAATCAGGAGCATATATTTAAGACCTTCAGTAAGCATAATATGCAATAGAAATAAACTGCAACCTTTCCCAGTAAGATCAGGAGTGAAACAAATTTGCCCACTATCACCATTACTATTCAACATAGTACTAGAAACGCTAGCCTCGGCAATAAGAGCCGAGAAAGAGATTCAAGGAATTAGAGTAGGAAATGAGGAAATTAAACTATCACTTTTTGCAGATGACATGATGGTATACTTAGAGAACCCCAAAGACTCTGCTAAAAAGCTACTAGAAATAATTCAAAATTTCAGCAAAGTGGCAGGATACAAAATAAATCCACATAAATCCTTGGCATTTTTATATATCACTAACAAAATGCAACAGCAAGAGATACAAAGAGAAATTCCATTCCAAACAAATGTTGAGAGTATAAAGTATTTGGGAATCCATCTACCAAAGAAAAGTCAGGAATTATATGAGAAAAATTACAAAACACTTGCCACAAAAATAAAATCAGATTTAAATAATTGGAAAGACATTCAGTGTTCTTGGATAGGCCGAGCGAATATAATAAAGATGACAATACTCCCCAAACTAATCCATTTATTTAGTGCTATACCAATCAGACTCCAAAGAAACTATTTAAATGACCTAGAAAAAATAACAACAAAATTCATATGGAAGAATAAAAGGTCAAGAATTGCAAGGGAACTAATGAAAAAAAAAAAAAAAACTCAGAGGAAGGTGGTCTAAGTGTACCTGATCTAAAGCTATATTATATAGCAGCAGTCACCAAAACCATTTGGTATTGGCTAAGAAATAGACCGGTAGATCAGTGGAACAGATTAGATACAAAGGACAAAAAAGAGTACATATATAGCAACCTAATCTTTGACAAACCCAAAGATACCAACATTAGGGTTAAAAATTCATTATTCGGAAAAAACTGTTGGGAAAAGTGGAAATTAGTATGGCAGAAATTAGATATGGATCCACACTTAACACCATATACCAAGATAAGATCAAAATGGGTCCATGATTTAGGCATAAAGAGGGAGATAATAAATAGATTAGAGGAACAGAGGATAATCTACCTCTCAGACTTGTGGAGGAGGAAGGAATTTATGACCAGAGGAGAACTAGAGATCATTATTGATCACAAAATAGAAGATTTTGATTACATCAAACTAAAAAGTTTCTGTACAAATAATACTAATGCAAACAAGATTAGAAGGGAAGTAACAAATTGGGAAAATATTTTTAAAAACAAAGGTTCTGACAAAGGTCTCATTTCCAAAATATATAGAGAACTGACCCTAATTTATAAGAAACCGAACCATTCTCCAATTGATAAATGGTCAAAGGATATGAACAGACAATTCTCAGAGGAAGAAATTGAAACTATATCCACTCACATGAAAGAGTGTTCCAAATCACTATTGATCAGAGAAATGCAAATTAAGACAACTCTGAGATACCACTACACACCTGTCAGATTGGCTAAGATGACAGGAACAAATAATAATGAATGTTGGAGGGAGTGTGGGGAAACTGGGACACTAATACATTGCTGGTGGAGTTGCGAAAGAATCCAGCCATTCTGGAGAGCAATCTGGAATTATGCCCAAAAAGTTATCAAAATGTGCATACCCTTTGACCCAGCAGCGCTACTACTGGGCTTATATCCCAAAGAAATACTAAAGAGCGGAAAGAGACATATTTGTGCCAAAATGTTTGTGGCAGCTCTTTTTGTAGTAGCTAGAAACTGGAAGATGAATGGATGTCCCTCAGTTGGAGAATGGTTGGGTAAATTATGGTATATGAAGGTTATGGAATATTATTGCTCTGTAAGAAATGACCAGCAGGAGGAATACAGAGAGGCCTGGAGAGACTTAAATCAACTGATGCTGAGTGAAATGAGCAGAACCAGAAGATCGCTGTATACTTCAGCAACAATGCTGTATGAGGATGTATTCTGATGGAAGTGGAAATCTTCAACATAAAGAAAAACCAACTCACTTCCAGTTGATCAATGATGGACAGAGGTAGCTATACCCAGAGAAGAAACACTGGGAAGTGAATGTAAATTGTTAGCACTAATATCTGTCTGCCCAGGTTGCATGTACCTTCAGAATCTAATGTTTATTGTGCAACAAGAAAATGATATTCACACACATGTATTGTATCTAGACTATATTGTAACACATGTAAAATGTATGGGATTGCCTGTCATCGGGGGGAGGGAATAGAGGGAGTGGGGGATAATTTGGAAAAATGAATACAAGGGATAATATTATAAATATATATATATATATATATATATATATATATATATAAACAGAAATCCAACTTGATTAGCAAGTTTTCTATCTATTCTTACTGCTTTCTATAGACAAGTCTCTCTTTTCCTAAAAATAAAATTTCAGATTATCAATAGAAATTCAATATTCATGGCTTCCTGTCACTTTTGAACCAATTTTTCCTTTCAAAATTTAGGTCATGAGACTCTGAAGCATAGTCTCTCAAATTATTATGTTATTTGTATGAATAAATTGGACTTTCTACTCTTCTTATTACAAATTCTAAGATAAACTAATCAATTAATCCAAGTTTCCTGCTTTTCTGTCATTTATACTTCAGTCACACTTTTATCCAGATAGAGTAGGATTTAGAATAACATTCAAAATAGCAACTCTTCTCATTGCTTTTTTTCTACTTTTAGAAGGATGAAAATTTCAGCAATGTGTATTTGAAATTGATAATGTACTCTACTTTTCTGAATAAAGCTAGAACCAGATAAAAATATAACTGGAAAATTAAAAAAAATAAACATATAATAGAATACAGATGATGTAGATATATATTTCTAAGTTAAATATGACCTTTAGGGATCTTTTTGATTTTGTGGCCCTTTTTTCTATATGAGTTTGATATCATTGTTTAAGATGATTTCATTTTAGATTTTGTATAATATTTTAGCCTTTGGAATATTATTTTGAATCTAAAATGAAATTAAAAGATCCTACCAGTTGGATTAGAAAATTACCCTAACAATGTTTATCTGAAAATGATTTGCGATTTCTTTTGCATAGCAAAGCTCAAAATGAGTCAACAATGTATTATATAGCACTCTAAAATGCCAGTATGGGATTTGGAGTTGTATTTTTAACTACTACCATAATATCCAACAACATAGAAGTGATTGTCCTCCTCTAACTGGGCTGGATCAAACTCCAGATAAAAGATGCTATTTGTTTCTGGGTTTCACATTGTAAGATTAAAGATTAGCCAGAGAGTAAATAATGAATGGCAATAAGGATAATAAAGAGATTTTAACTATTTGGAAAGATGGATGAAGAAGGAATCCTATCAAATTCCTTTTATGACAGAGATATGGTGCTCATACATAAACCAAAAAAGACCAAAACAGAGAAAGAAAATTATAGATCAATTTCTCTAAAAGATTATTGATGTAAAACTCTTAAATATAATGTTGGCAAAGAGATTACAATAATGTATCATAAGGATGATTCATTTTGACCAAGTGTGATTTATACAAGGAATTCGGGGCTGGTTCAATATCAGGAAAACAGCATAATTGATCGTATCAATATATCAATATATCCATATTTATATCTATATCTATAGATATATAAAAATACAAACAGAAACCATATGATCATCTAAATCAATGCAGAAAAAGAATTTGACAGTATACAACACTCATTCCTAATACAAATGCTAGGAAGTATAGGAATGAATGAAGTTTTCCTTAAAATGAGAAATAGCATGTGAAGGACAAACAACATATATCTAAAATCAACAGCAAGCATTAAATGTAATCGGGTGAAGCTAGAAGACTTCCCAGAAAAGTCACAGGTGAAGCAAGGTTGCCCATTATCACCATTATTATTCAACATTGTGCTAGAAATGTCAGCTTTAGCAATAAGAAAAGTAAAAGAACTGAAAAGAATTAGTATAGATAAGGAGGAAATAAAACAATCAGTCTTTGCAGGTATATTTAAATAATCCTATAAAATCAATTAAGAAACCCATTGAAACAATTAATACCTTTAGCAAAATTGCAGGACATAAGATACATTCACATAAATCATCAACATTTCTATTACCAACAAAGCCCAGCAGCATGAGGTAGAAAGAGAAGTCCCATTTAAAATAATTGTAGGTAATATAAAATATTTGAGTTCTACCTACCAAGACAAATACAGGAATTATATGTATACAATTACAAAACACTTTTCACACAAATAAAGTTCAATATAATCAATTGGAAAAAATAAATTACTCATGGGTAATAAAAATGTCAATTTTATGTAAATATGTCTACTTATTCAGTGCTATACTAATCAATATGCTAATCAATGCAGAGATAGAAAAATAATAACAAAACTTATCTATAAGAAAAAATAAAATACAAGAAAAAAATACAAAGGGATTTGGCTTAGCCATATCAGATCTCCAACTATATTATAAAGTGTTGGTCATTAAGACCATTTGGTACAGACTGAGAAATAGAGTAAAGGATCAGCAGAATAGTTTAGATACACAAAACACATAGTCAATGACTATGGGAATCTAGTGATTGATAAGCCCAATGATTCCAGCTTCTGGGATAATAATTTTTCAAAAGTTGTTGGAAAAATTGGGAAGTCATATGACTGAAACAAGGCACTGAGCGAGATCTAAAACCCTATGCCAAGAAAAGATCAAAATGATCTTTTTCATTTCATGATTTAGACATAAATGGTAATTCTATAAAATTCTATAAGCAAATTAATAAAGCAAAGTATATTCTCTCTGTCAGATTAGTGAAGAAGATAGGGATTTATGGCTAAAGAAGAACTAGAGAATGTTGTTAAATGTAAAATTAATCATTTTAATTACATCAAACTAAAAAGTGTTTGTACAAACAAAACCAATGCAACCAACATTAGATGGAAAACAAGTTTTACAACCAGTGTTTTATCCAAAATGTATAGAGAACTGAATCAGATTTATAAAAATACAAGTCATTATCCAATTGATAAATGATCTAAGAATATGAACAAAAACTTTTAGGCAAAGAAATTGAAACCAAGTATAATCATTTGAAAAATACTTTAAATTGTTATTGATTAAAAAAATGCAAATCAAGACATCTCTGATGTACCACTTCATACCTCTCAGATCGACTAAAATATAGGAAAAATGTTGTTGTAGCTAAATGTTGGAGAGTTTATGGGAAAGCTAGAACACTAATGCAATATAGAGTTGTGAAATGATTCAACCATTCTGGAGAACAATTTGAAACTATGCCCAAAGGGTCTTAAACTGCACATACTCTTCGATCCAGCAGTCTCACTACTGGGTTTGTATTCCAAAGAGATAATAAGAAATGGTAAAGGATCTATATGTGCAAAAAATGTTTGTAGCAACTCTTTTTGTGATGACAAGGAATTGGAAATTAAATGAATATTCATTAGTTGAGGAATAGCTGAATAAATTATGGTATATGGAATATTGTTGTTCTTAAGAAATGAACAGGATAATTTCAGAAAATCCTTGAAAGACCTACATGAACTGATGCTGAATGAAGTGAGCAGAACAAGGAGAACATTGTTTACAATAACAATAAAATTATGTGATGATCACTGTCATGGACTCAACTCTTCTCAACAATCTGGTGATTCAAGGCAATTCCAATAGACTTTGGGATGGAAAATGCCATCGATATCCAGAGAGAAAAATATATAAACTAAATATGAATCATAGCATACTATTTTTCACCTTTTGTTTGTTTTCTTTCTCATGCATTTTCCCCCATTGGGGAAAATTTTTCTTGTACAACATGATAAATATGTAAATATGTTTAAAAGAATTGCACATATTTAACCTATATCAGATTGATTATTATATTTGGGAGGGAGAAGGTAAAGGAGGGGAGGTAAAAAATTTAGAACACAAAGTTTACAAAAGAGAATGCTGAAAACTGTATATGTATTTGTAAAAATACTATTAAAATTAAATTTAAAACAAAAGAGATTTTAGTTAATCCTGACAAAAAAAGGAGATATATAAAGTTCAAATGATAGCACTTTTCAGATTGCAAGATATGTTCTATCATGAGGAAAAATAATTAATCTTGTTTCATTTGACCCTTAAATGTTATAATTTTATTATTTGTGCTTATACTAAGTATAGTACTGCTCTAGAATTCAAAATACATCCATAATTATGCATGTAAGTATGTATGCTTCCATACAAATATAAGCATATATAAATATATATATATATGTACATATATATATATATTACATATATACATATATATGCATGCCCATATGTTTATGTGACTATATGTATATGTAGATATAGATATAGATATAGATATACTGAATTCAAATATGTGTATGTTTGCATATACAGAGAGCTATACACAAATATCACACACCTCCTCCCAAATCTAATCACAATTTTAATCTCTGGGATTCTTAAGTTGTCTGCAAATATTAGTGGATGACTACTAATTATCTGCTTCCTCTAATTTATTGCTAAACAAGTTAGGAAAAATCTACAAAATCCTACTTACCGAATCCATTCAACAGTGGTTCTAATTTTTTTTTTTTGTATTAGGAACCATTAAATTTAAAACCTTTAAAATTATTGAAAACTCTAAAGAGTTTCTATTTATATAGATTAAATCAATTTTATTGTATTAGATATTAAAATATTTGCTTTTCAATATTAATCCATTAAAATCATCTTATATAATAAATTATTCATGAAATGACTATTTTTCAAACTAAAATAAAGATTTTAATAGTGGCATTGTTTTATAAATTTTTGGTGATCTCTTTATTATATGACTTCATGGAGGGTAACTAAATTCCCATATATGCTTCTGCTTTTAATATGTTGAAATAGGCTATTTTGGTTGAATTGTACAAAAAAAAATTCAGCCTTTTACAGATATATAGTTGGCAAAGGAAAAGATATTTTAACAAGGAAATAATCAGGGAAGTGATGCCATTACATTCAAGTAAATTGGATTTAAGCAAGAAAGGGATGTTCAAGGTCACCTACCTCAGTTTCTTCTCAGAGCAATTGAAGCAAAGAAGGACCTCTTCCTCCTAATAAAAATAAATAAATAATTAAATAAATTTAAATAAATTAAAGTAGGAAAGCCTCAGGAGCAGGGAAATTGAGAAGGTGTTGTTAAAAATAATATTCTTGACACAAAGTCAGATATCAGGGAAATTTTGTTAACAGAGAATCATAAAGAATTGTCTTAATATTTCTGGCCAAAAGTATGCCCCACTCCTCTTCCAGAAGAGGAAGCACTGAGTACAGAAATGGGGGAAACATTTTACTTGCTGGTGTAACTAATGTAGCTCATTCCTTCAGAAAATGGATTATTCTGTTTTTTTTTTTTTTTTTTTTTTTTTTTTTTGTTTTTCAGGTTAGAGTCTTTCTGATATGGCCACTAAATGTTTTCCTCTAAAATGTATAAAACATGCCCCTGCTCCTCCCCTTCCCCCCCCCAGCATCATATATCCCATGTTCAAAAATGGTGAAAAACTCCACCTCTGGGGTGTGTTGTTTAATATTCAATTAGCTATTAAGCATTTGGTTAAGTAAGGTCATTGACCCCAACTACTTTGGGCTGGATGGTCTCTTATCTTGATTTTGTAGTTTTTCTCAAAACCACAAGACATTTTTCTTATTATATTTTTATTTACCCAATATATGCATGGTTAATTTTACAGCATTGACAGTTGCCAAACCTCTTGCTCCAAGTTTTCCCCTTCTTTCCTCCCTCCCCCAGATGGCAGGTTGACCAATATATGTTAAATATGTTGAAGTATAAATTAAATACAATATATGTATACATGTCCAAACAGTTATTTTGTTGTACAAAAAGAATTAGACATTGAAATAGTTTACAATTAGCCTGTGAAGGAAATCAAAAACACAGGTGGACAAAAATAGAGGGATTGAGAATTCTATGTAGTGGTTCATAGTTATCTCCCAGAGTTCTTTCTCTGGGTATAGCTGGTTCAGTTCATTACTGCTCTATTGGAACTGATTTTGTTCATCTCATTGCTGAAGATGGCCACATCCATCAGAATTGATCATCATATAGTGTTGTTGTTGAAGTATATAATGAACTCTTGGTCCTGCTCAAGCAAGACATTTTCTTGTTGTCTTTAGATTTCAATCATTCTCTGGGAGGAGGTTTCTTTGGGGTGCATCTGGGGAGGCAGCCTTCCTTTCAGTTCTGTTCAACAATCCCAAAATGCAGCCAGGAGTTATAGTCCAGATCCTTTCTGTCTCTTTCCAAAATCTTATCTCCTTCACTTGGGACTCAGCTAGTTTTCAGAGGCCTTCTGGATCTTGCCTGTAATTCTTTATCTCTTCCAGCTTCTTGTCTCTAGCTCCCTCTTAATCCAAAGCCTCCAGCCACCATAAAGGTAGACATGGGAATGAATCAGACTCTGCCTCTGAGAGTGGGATTGTGGGCTTCTGTGTGCTTGGTCCTGAGAGTTTCTTGTTTATATGGTGCACACTGAGTATATACCAATCATTTCATCACTAGGAAACCATTATTTGTTGTAGTAATAAATCAATGCTAAATTAGATTAATCGTCTCCTAAATTCCACTCAGTACCTTGTTTCAAGTTCTGGTCCATAATGTCTCCTTTGTAGGATCAAATCAATTGTCTCTATTCATTCCAGTGACTTAGCACCTTGTAAAAATCCCAACATTTTCTGATTGTTTGAATCCACCTGTGCCTTCCTAGACCCCCTCTCCCCGCCACACACACTTTCTAGTTTGTTCAAGGCTTTTATTGATCACTTAGTTTTCTGTGAATCTTAACCATCCTTAACCTCTCGTATTCTGAAAACTTCTTGTTCGGTAGTACCCACTGTCCCACACTACCTCAAAGCTTGTAATACTATGGAAACTCAACTTTTCAGCATGTTTTATAGTGTGAATTATAGAGTTGAGTTCCTTTAGCAAAATGATCAGTTTCTTGATGACAATGACAAAGTTCAGTGGAACATCCAAATGAGGAATGATGAAGTGTCTGCTTGACCCCCCCCCCCAGGCTCCTTAAACGGAGGATCTGAGAGGAGCTGTCAAATGTGGAACCTGCACCCCTTTCAATCAAAAAGAGGGCAGGGCCTAAAAGACAGGGTGCTGAAGAGGTGTGGATTAGAGTTTAATTTCTCTTGCAAAATTATCAGTTTCTGGAAACAATGATGAATACAGTGGAGTACCAGATAGGAAAAGGAAGAAGGGTAATTGTTAAGATAAAAAATGCATAGTGATGTGAGAAATCCCTCAATCTTCTGGAGATAGAACATCCACATAGTTTGTATGTTGCTCATCTTTTCAATCTTTTTCAATGTATCAATCAGTTGATATATTTTCCTCTTTAAAACACAATATTTCTTATATAGGATGGTTCTCTGGGAGGCAAATGGAGAGAGATATTAATGATATTATTTTTTTAATAGAAGACCAATTTAAAAACTAAGTATATAATGGTAATGTGACTGATGTAGACTCAGATGATGGGAGGCACCAAATGTAGAGTTCTGTCATGTGACACAATAACCATTCTATTTGTCAAAGGGTATGTTTACTTAGGGGAAGAAGTTACAGACAAAATTATGGGATATAATAGACATCAAAAATGGTAAATATGAAATAGTTGAGAGAGCAAGAAAAGGGGTTTTAACAATTAATGATAGAAAGAGCAAGTTTCCTAGTAAAACTTGTGATTTACCAGGAGAAAGGAAACACCGCATGAGAAAGAAACCCCAAAAGTCTGTAGCCACAGATCAGTATCCCAAGGAATTTCAAAATAATTTGCAGCCTTGAACCCATTTCTTGATCAAGAGGCAAAGTTATTGTAATTGTAATTGTAATGCCATTACAAGCAGTCTAAATTCTAAGAGAATATAGCAAAGAAACAGAAGCAAGAGTCTAATTCTTCATGTTACAGATATGCTAATTTTATGGCTCAAAAGTAGGACCAAGGAATATCTCTCAAATTTAGTTATAACTGACCATAATGTTTGTTGACAGACAGATTGTTATTCTTATATTGGGTGTGGGAGTTTCCTGAGGCAGACTCCAAAGCCAGAAAATTTAGAATAATTTATGATTGTTTGAACAGAAACTCTCTAAGGTTAGGGGACCTCAATCATTCTTGTCTCTCCTAGAAGCTATATTACACCAGTACAGAGAATGACCTTAGATGGCAGGCTAAATTTTGAAAGGGATTTAGCACTCTAAAATAATTAGTTAGCTAAAGGAGAAGAAATGGGGTCAGAAGAAGTATAATGAAGTTAGGGGAGATACCAAGTGGCATGGGGAGAGGTAAGGGGAAAGTCATGGACAGTGCCGTAGCATGGGCCGTAAAGTAAATTTATAGGGAAAATGTCACCTCAGGAACAAGACTGGGATTTCTGACAGGATGTGGAAAGATGAGGCTGCCAAGATTCCTACAGAGGGTGTGCCTCAGGAATTTGACAAAACTTATATTTCTGTCTGGAGGACCTCCTCAAAGGATAAGATGACAGAGGTAAACTGATTTCTATCAGTCTTCTTCCTACCTGCCCCAGGGAATAATTTCATCAAAGTACTAATTTGTCTTCCAATCACACCCACCATTTAAGACCTCATTTATGGTATCCTTACTAGCTAAATTTTGGGGGAATTTTTAACAATAACTGTTATATTTTATAAAACTATTTCTAAACATTTTAGCAACACTATAATTTTGTTATTTTTATTATTTCTATTAGTATTTTATTATGATGCTATTTTTTTATTTTAATACTGTGATACATTTTAACTCTGTCTTAAACCCAAGTGGATCACTCAATTATTTTCTTGATATATTATTTTCCTCAAATGCCCTTTAACAAAACTTTGCACATCTTTTTGCTTCTATTCCTTTTTCTTATTTTTAAAAATTTATTTATATATTTACAACCTAAGTACAAAACAGAAAAAAAAATATTGGCATGAATATAGAACATTAAACATATAAAGCAATAAGTTTCTATTTGAAGTAAGTCTATATAATAAATAATAAACATTATGTTTAGAGCTGTCCATGTTTTGGTTTATTTGTTTATTTGGTCTGGTTTATTTGTTTGTTTGTTTTGCATTCTTATAGATTTTCTTTTGTTCTCTGCAATGTTACTTTTTATTCATTCTATTCTCCCCTTTCTTCCCCTACTGCTTGACAGCTACAATTAAGATGAATATATATACACATACTATATATACACACACATACCGTCAAATATATCTATATAAACCATACAATACTTGTTGGTTCTGTTTCCCTGAAGTAAGGTAATATCTTCATTCATAAGCCCAAGTTTTTTCATGTTGTTCTAAATCTAACTCATTTTCCACACTACAACAATATTCTAACTTTATACTGTCTAGTCAGTTTAAATAGTCTAAAACAATATTGATTAATATGGCTGTCATATAGAGTAGTTGCACTATTTTTTTCTTTTGATTAAATCTATTTTAGCTTTAAGTTTTTCTGAGATGGTGATTATGATTGCTGCTTTTTTTTTTTAACATAATAAATTCTACTCCTAATCTTTATTTTGTTTGTGTCTAACTCTTATTTCCCATCCCTTCTAGCTCCTGTGCTTTCCTTCTTCCCACTACCTTCTTGTCCTTGTACTTATCATATAGTCCCTCTGCTCCACAACAATCCCTCCCTTAGAAGATACATTTTATAACCATGTTTTTCATTATCCTTTGAAGGTTAAGATAAATTATTTATAAATTCATTTGGCCAAGGATTACTTTTGTCTTTTTGTTCAATTGAAAATTCATTTATTTATTTTTTTTTTTCTGAAATAAGATTGATTAAGATCAATATATTTGTCTTGCTAATTTGACAGTTCCTTCTCAGTCTGATTTTCTGGATATTCATTCAGGTCATGCCTGTGATGTGTGGCTGAACTCTCAACTTTGTTGTATCCCTGCTTTCTTTTCTCTCTATACTATGTCACTAGCTTCCATTAAATAAAATATATAATTATAAAATATAGTAAATGCAGTTTTATAATGACATTAATTTTATTGAAATTTAGTTATCAAAAAGAAATTTTTATAAAAAATTCACATAGGAACCTTTTTCTTAAGCTTATTTTAAAATTGTTTTTAAAGATTTGTTCTTAGAACAATGTATTACTCTAAATGCTTTTAGTATCCATTAAACTGTATTTTTTGCTCATATTTCCTTTAACAAATGCTATTTTATTATATTATTATCTTTAATAGTTTAATGGATATGTAGTATCAGAGGGTCACAGAACAAAGCTATTTGTGGTGCTGTACATTTCCAAGAAATCTCAGCAATCTTGAAGTAAGGAATTTTGATGAAAAATTTGCTACTTTATTTAAAAAAATAATTAATAAACAATAGCACAATTATTTTTATTGTGAAATCTTATAAATCATGTGAGCTCAAAATCACTCTCTTGAATTGACTAACAATATGTCGCTAGGACAAGCTTCAAGATTGGCCACTGTTTGGGTCCTGATTGACTCAGAATGAAAGTAAGCAGTGATGTTTTGACAGAAATTGGGTATTTATTTATTTGCATATATGTACATGTGTGTAAATTTTTTGACTAGGTGAAAGAGACCATTCCTTGTCTCAGTTGTTACCTGGCCTTAATTACTGGATGAATGTGACCTCAGTCAAATTGAGACTTATTGAAAACCTTAATTTGAAAAGGTCAAAGTTTCCCCTTTCATCCAGGGCCATCTCAAAGCATCCTGATCTCTATCTGGTCACTGGACCCAGATGACTCTGATGGGGAAATTGATGACCTTGTCCAAATCTCCCTGACTTTCATTCAATTCATTTGCATGTCATACCATCATCTCCCTGATTTTCTGGTCCTCTTGAAGAATGAAGGACAAATAGCCACAATCACTAGGAAAATCCTGCCTGTTGTTTACTAATATCTTCAAAGTCAACTACATATACATACTGTCAACTACACAAAACTGAGGTTAATTGGTGAAAATCCCCTAAGCACATTTTGTATTAGTAAGGTCTCATTTTGCCTCCTATCTTAAAGATCTCCTCCTTTAGTTTTCTGACTTTGTGCAGTTCTTCCCTACTTAAATCCAATTCCAATGAATGCCAAGAAATCAGCATTGGTCCTCTTTGATAATAAAGAATCAGTAGCAAGCGTTCTGCATAAGATGTCTACACAGAGAGGACTTCCAAAGCAACTGTTATCAGTTAAACTTTGGAATCCATATTTATTAAATGCTTGTCTCACTACAGTTGTGGCTACAGTTATGATGCTTATGTTTAAACTTACTCTTCCCACAAACCTGTATTTGTGGGAATTTGTGAATTACTTGTGAATTTTGTATTAGCTGTTGTTAGCATGTTGTCCGAGAGCCTTGATCATCACTGTTGTTTTCTCCTTCTTCTTCACCTTCTCCTTTTCTCCTCCTCCTCCTCCTCCTCCTCTTCCTCTTTTTTCTTCTTTGTCTTCTCCTCCTTCCCTTGCCCATCCTCCTTTCCCTTTTCTTCTTCCTTTTTATCCCCACCTCCTCCTTTTGTTCTCCTCCTTTGTCCTGCATGGCTTACATCTGATTTCTAGAAATATAACTCTGAAAAGTTCTGGTGTTTTAAAGGAAAATAGTTGACTCTAAGACTCCTGCTTTCCTTAAAAGTCCAATAATAGACCCAACCCAAACCTCTGTGATTCATGATTTAAATTTTGAAGGCTTAGAATCAAGGCATATATGTTGAGGGTCTTTCCCTTCCCCCCAGATTGACATCTTTGTAATGACAAATTGAGCTATCTTTTGTCTCAACTCTTACTCAAATCTCAGTTATTGAGTAGACATAGGCTCAGAAAAACTGAGACCTGGAAAAGACTAATTTAGAAAGTCCAAGTCATCCATTGCACCCTAGTTCATTGCCATTCATATTGGTCTTTGTTTTCCATAGGACTAAGATGACTCTGGAGGCGAAAGATGATGACTTCCCACAGCTATGTTGTACACAAATTCAAATCACATGAAAGTAAAGACATCACTGTCATAATGTCATTGGTCCTCTTCAAGAATGAAAGAGAAAATATAACATCTGCCCATCAGTATCCTTGCAACTATATTTTCTGTAGCACAAATGCCCTCTCTTTATATGTGGTCTAATCAGACAAATTGGCTTAAATTTGTTCTCTGTAGTGCCATTTCTATTTCCAATAAAAGCACATTCTAGACTGTGACATTAAGGTTTAAACAGGGTTAAGCTCTATCCCATGGAGAGAGTACTTTGCTATAATATGTTTGTGTTTTCAAATATCCTTTTTTATCTCTGAAGTGAAACTAGGTTGCAATATTTTAAAATTTTTTGGGGGGTAGGAAATGAAAAAGAAGCTGTAAATGCACAATTGAGTCCTGTTTTTTTTCTTTTCTCTTAAAAAGCAAGTGTTACTTACATATCAGTAATATTGATGTAACTTTGCAATTTATCATTTGAGTGTTTATTAATTTTTTAATTAATTTTATAAATTTTATAATTATAAATTTTTTGACTGTACATATGCACAAGTATTTTTTAATAACATTATCCCTTGCATTCATTTTTCCAAATTTCCCCCTCCCTCCCTCTACTCCTTCCCTTAGATGACAGGCAATCCTATACGTATTAAATGTGTTACAATATAACCTAGATACAATATATGTGTGTAAATCCAATTTTCTTGTTGCACATTAATAGTTGGATTCTGAAGGTATAAGTAATCTGGGTAGAAAGACAGTAGTGCTAACAGCTTACCTTCAATATCAACCTTCTCTAGGTTTAGCTATTTCTGTCCATCATTGATCAACTGGAAGTGAGTTGGATCTTCTTTATGTTGAAGATATCCAGTTCCATCAGAATATATCTTCATACAGTATTGTTGTTGAAGTGTATAGTGATCTTCTGGTTCTGCTCATTTCACTCGCCATCAGTTCATGTAAGTCTCTCCAAACCTCTCTGTAGTCATCCTGCTGGTCATTTCTTACAGAGCAATAATATTCCATAACATTCATATACCATAATTTACCTAAGCATTCTCCAATTGATGGACATCCATTCACTTTCCAGTTTCTAGGCACTACAAAAAGAGATGCCACAAACATTTTGGCACATACAGGTCCCTTTCTGATCTATAGTATTTCTTTGGGATATAAGCCAAATAGTAGCACTGCTGGACCAAAGGGTATGCACAGCTTGATAACTTTTTGGGCATAATAGCAAATTGCTCTCCAGAATGGCTGTATTCTTTCACAACTCCACCAACAATACATTAGTGTCCCCGTTTTGCCACATCCCCTCTAGCATTCATCATTATTTGTTCCTGTCATCTCAGCCAATCTGACAGGTGTGTAGTGGTATCTCAGCGTTGTCTTAATTTGCATTTCTCTGAACAGTAGAGATTTGGAACACTCTTTCATATGAGTGGGTATAGTTTCAATTTCATCATCTGAAAATTGTCTGTTTATATTATTTGACCATTTATCAATTGGAGAATGGTTTGGTTTCTTATAAGTTAGGGTCAGTTCTCTAAAGATTTTGGAAATGAGGCCTTTAACAGAACCTTTAACTGTAAAAATATTTTCCCAATTTGTTACTTCCCTTCTAATCTTTTTTGCATTCGTTTTGTTTGTACAAAAGTTTTTAATTTGATGTACTCAAAATCTTTTATTTTGTGAACAATAATGATCTCTAGTTCAACTTTGATCATAAATTGCTTTTTCCTCCACATGTCTGAGAGGTAGACTGTCCTCTGTTCCTCTAATCTTTTATGATCTCATTCTTTATGCTTAAATCATGGACCCATTTTGATCTTATCTTGGTATATGGGGTTAAGTGTGGGTCCATATCTAATTTCTGCCATATCTAATTTACAGTTTTCCCAACAGTTTTTTTTTTTTTAATAATGAATTCTTATGCCAAATGTTGGTATCTTTGGGTTTGTCAAACACAAGATTGCTATAGTTGTACCCTATTTTGTCCTGTGTACCTAATCTGTTCCACTGATCGGCTAGTCTATTTCTTAGCCAATACCAAATGGTTTTGGTGACTGCTGCTTTATAAAATAGCTTTAGATCAGGTACAGCTTGACCACCTTCATCTGACTTTTTTTTTTTTTTCATTAATTCTCTTGAAATTCTCAACTTTTTATTCTTCCATATGAATTTTGTTGTTATTTTTTCTAATTAATTAAAATAGTTTATTGGGAGTTTGATTGGCATAGCACTAAATAAATAGATTAGTTTGGGGAGTATTGTCATCTTTATTATATTCACTCGGCCTATCCACGAGCACTACATATCTTTCCAATTATTTAAATCTGACTTTATTTATTGGCAAATGTTTTATAATTTTGCTCATATAATTCCTGACTTTTCTTTGGTAGATGTATTCCCAAATATTTTATACTCTTGACATTTGTTTTGAATGGAATTTCTCTTTGTATCTCTTGCAGTTGCATTTTGTTGGTGATGTATAAAAATGCTGAGGATTTATGTGGATTAATTTTGTATCTAACAACTTTGCTAAAGTTGTGAATTATTTCTAATACCTTTTTATTAGAATCTATGAGAGTGACACTTTGATTTCCTCATTTCCTACTCTAATTCCTTTAATCTCTTTCTTGACTCTTATTGCCGAGGCTAGCATTTCTAACACAATATTGAATAGTAATGGGGATAGTGGGAAACCTTGTTTCACTCCTGATCTTACAGGTAAAGGTTACAGTTTATTATGCTTATTGACGGGCTTAAATATACACTCCTGAATATTTTAAGGAATAATACATTTATTCCTACACTCTCAAGTGTTTTCAGTAGGAATGGATGTTGTATTTTATCAAATGCTTTTTCTGCATCTATTGAGATGATCATATGGTTTTTATTAATTTGATTATTAATATGGTCAATTATACTAATAATTTTCCTAATATTAAACCAGCCCTACATTCCTGGTATAAATTTTACTTGATTATAGTGTATTATCCTGGGGATGATTTTCTGAAGTCTTTTTGCTAATATCTTATTTAAGATTTTAGCATCAATATTCATTAAGGAGATTAGTCTATAGTTTTCTTTCTCTGTTTTCAACTTGCCTGGTCTAGGTATCAGTACCATGTCTATGTCATAAAAATAGTTTGGTAAGACTCCTTCATCCCCTACTTTTTCAAATACTTTATATAACATTGTGGCTAATTTTTCGTTAAATGTTTGGTAAAACACATGTAAATCCATCTGGTCCTGGGGATTTTTTCCTGGGGAGCTGATTAATAGCTTTTCTATTTCTTTTTTTCTGAAATGGGACTGTTTAAGCAATTTATCTCCTCCTCTGTTAATCTAGGAAGTTTATATTTTTGGAGGTAGTCATCCATTTCACTTAAGTTATCAAATTTATTGGCATAAAGTTGGGCAAAGTAACCCATTATTTCTCTAATTTTCTCTTCATTGCTGGAATTATCCCCCTTTTCATTTGTAAGACTAACAATTTGATTTTCCTCTTTCCTTTTTCTGATCAGATTTATCAAAGGTTTATCTATTTTATTGGCCTTTTCATAAAACCAACTATTGGTTTTATTTATTAAGTTAATAGTTTTTTTGTTTTTTTTTTTTTTTTTGTTTTTTTGAGGCTGGGGTAAAGTGTCAAGTGTCTGAGACCACATTTGAACTCAGGTCCTCCTGAATTCAGGGCAGGTGCTCTATCCACTGCACCACCTATCTGCCCCCTGGCTGGGTGTTTTTAATTTGGTCTTTTTCTAGCTTTTTAAGTTGTAAGCCCAATTCATTAATCTTCTCTTTCTCTATTTTGTTCAAATAAGCCTCTAAAGATATACAATTTCCCCTTATTACCGCTTTAGCTGCATCCCACAAATTTTGGTATGATGTCTCATCATTTTTATTATCTTGGGTGAAATTATTAATGGTTTCTATAATTTGCTGTTTCACCCAGTCATTCTTTAAGATGAGAATATTTAGTTTCTAATTACTTTTTAATGTATTTATCCCTAACTTCTTATTGAATGTAATTTTTATTGCATTGTGATCTGAGAAGAAGGCATTTACTATGTCTGTCTTCCTGCATTTAATTTTGAGATCTTTATGTCCAAATGCATGGTCAATTTTTTTATAGGTTCCATGAACTGGTGAGAAGAAATTACACTCCTTTCTATCAACCATTCAGTTTTCTCTAAAAATCTATCATATCAAACTTTTCTAGTATTCTATTTACCTCTTTAATTTCTTTCTTATTTGTTTTGTGTTTTGATTTATCTAATTCTGAGAGTGCAAGGTTGAGATCTCCACTATTATAGTTTTGCTTTCTATTTCTTCTTGCAACTCTCTTAACTTTTCCTTTAGGAAGTTAGATGCTATACCACTTGGTGAATATATGTTTAGTGTTGATATGGATTCATTGTCTATGCTACCTTTTAGCAGGATACAGTTTCCTTCCTTATCTCTTTTAATTAGATCAATTTCTGCTTTTGCTTGATCCGAGATAAGGATGGCTACCCCTGCTTTTTTGCCTTCACCTGAGGCATAATAGATTCTGCTCCAACCTTTTACTTTTATTCTGTATGTATCTCCCTGCTTTAAGTGTGTTTCCTGTAAACAACATATTGTAGGGTTCTGATTTTTGATCCAGTCTGCTATCTGCCTCAGTTTAATGGGAGAGTTCATCCCATTCACATTTACAGTTAAAATGACTAATTCTCTTATTCCTGCCATCATATCCCCTGGTTATGGTTTTCCCCCTTGTCCCCCCCTAAACCCTTTCCCCAGTATTTAATTTATGGACCCCACTTGTGATGCCCAGGCCTCCCTTTTTAGTATCCCTTCCCCCTCCTTTTAAGTTCCTTCCCCTTTCTTGTACCCTGCCCTTATTCCCCTTTTCCTTTTCCCTTTTCCTCTCCCCCCTTATATTGAGATGAGAGAGAATTCTCTGAAAAACAAATATGTCAATTATTTCCTCTTTGAGCCTACTCTGATGAGAGTAAGATTCATACAATGTTTCTCCCCCTCTCTAAATTTCCTCATATTTGATAGATTTTCTATGCTTCTTCATGGGATATAGTTTCCCTCTTTTTATCTCTCCTTTCCCTTTTTCTGATATTATCTCCTTCCTTTTACTACTTCCATTTTTTTTATGTTGTATCAGTAAAATCAAATTATCCATGTGGACTTTCTGTATATCCACAACAGAGATACAGTTCTCAAGAGTTCTTTTTACATTTTTCTGCTTCTGTTCAGTCTTGTATATGTAGATCAAATTTTTTGTTTGTCTGTTTTTGTTTTTTTTTTTTGTTTTTGTTTTTCTTTTCTTAGAAACAAATGGAATTCCTCTGTTTCATTAAATGACCATCTTTTTCCATGGAAGAAAATGCCATACTTAGCTGGGTTGTTGACATTATTCTTCAGCTTTTCATTTTTTTTTTTTTTTTGTTTGTTTGACTGATTCCTGGTTTCTCAATGAATCATTCATTTCTATTTGTTCAGTCCTGATTTTTAATGAGTTATTTTCTTCATTCACATTTTTAGTTCTTTTTGAAAGCATCACAAACCCCTGCCAAAGACTCCTGTGGTGCCGTGGATATTAGCAGCTGATGCGAAAAGCCCCTGCACTCAAACCAGAAATGTCTGGCTGGAAACCATGGTTCCTGCTTCAGAGGTTCTGCTTTTCTGGGAATTTCGCTTCTCTGGGATTTCTGCTGCTGCTAGAATTCCACTGCCTCAGGCTAAGCTCCTCACTATGTGGATTAGAGGCTGCCCTGGGCTGTGTCCCTTGCTGTTCAGGCTCTCAACTACCCCAAGGAGAAGCCCCGGGCAGCAGAAGGCGGCTGCACAGCCATGATGAGATTGGTGCTAGGCCACTTCCAGATTGAGGTGGATTTAGGATCTGGCTTTATATTTTAAAATTACTTGATTTCTCTTCTGATCTGCTGTTTTATAAGCAGAGAAGAGCTATCAGCCTGTGCCAGATTCCTCTATATCAGTGGCTTTTCTGTTCCCAGAGTTCTCCCCAGGTCGTTTGGCACAGTGTGCTAGCACCTAACTCTGTCCATGCTGATCTTTTTTTCCTCCCCTCGGAACCCACCTTTTCTGTTGAAATTCCAGATTCTCTTCAGCTGGTAAGTTGTGCTTCTAATCCTTGTGGTTATTATCAGCCCAGCATTATTTTTGAGGCTAATTTAACTAGTTGGTATTGAGGGAAGAAGAGAGCTTACAAATTCACTTGTTTCTTCTCTGCCATCTTGGCTCCGCAGCCGAGTGTGTATTAAATATCAATAAATTTCTATTATTGAATTCTGTATAGGCATCAACATATTGATACATTCTGTATTATTGAGTGCTATGTAAGTATTGATATTAAGTTTAATGGGAAAAAATCTATTATCTCATATCATTACATATATATTTGCTTTGAACTTAACCACTTTCTCCTATCAAGAGATTACAAAAAGGGGAGGAGGATTATGCTTTCCATATTTTGGGGTATTAAATTTATATATTGTGATTATATTCTCTGAAGTTAATATTTCTTGAAAGCTATTTTGTTCATGACTAAAATTGAAGTTCTGGGGACCCCATAACCTAAAATTAAAGAAACACCATCATTGAAGCCTGGAGTCATTAAAAGAGAGTCTAAACATGTTCTCACTTCCTTAAAACTAGTGGAGAAACCTGTGGAAAGAGTAAAGTGTAACACTATTGTCCTTCAGGTGATAGGGACCAGAGTGGTAGGACTTATAATAGCTCTCTTTATATATATTATTCTTGAATGTCTGTGAAATGACTTTGATTTGCTAACTTACTAGATTTTCTTGAAATTGTTTTTACTATGAAATTCTTCTCTTTTCTTAATGAGCTGATACTGTTCATAATGCTCTATCATCCTAATTTATAAGATTTTATAAATGCAATTATATTTTTTTTCTCCCTTAGGCAATTGGGATTAAGAGACTTGCTCAAGGTCACTTAGCTAGGACTTATTAAGTGTCTGAGATCAGATTTGAACTCAAGTCCTACTGACTTCAGGGCTGGTGTTCTATTCCCTGTGTCACCTAGCTGACCCCAAAGCAATTATATTCTAACACAATGTTAACCATTGCAGCTCTTTTCATTTGGTAACTAAGGTAGAGATTTGCTAACTAAGATACTTCTTTGTTTTGTTTTTGACATGATTTTTGTGGAAATTAATTTATCACGGGTAAAATTCTGGATAAAATTATTATAGTTAGTGTTGTCCTCTATTTCCCATATTTGATTTTCAATTAATTTGTTTAAGTAATCTAAGGATTAAGCTGGTTTGATCACATACTTCTCCCCCCACCATCACTATCACTGAGGAGATTATATATTCACAAAGAGTATTCTCAAATATGATGAAGGAACAGAGACCAAGTCTGAGAACATTCCCCAATGGTTACTAAATTCCTCTAGCTTCTCCATTACATAGATAATATTGTGATGAATTCATAAATCTCTACTTTGCATAGCCTCCCTGAGCAAATTTCTACTCATAGGCATTTGGTGTGTTTATCCATGCAGGAAAAAAGCTAGTAGATAAGAAATGTCTATTGCCAGATTTGAATATGCCTTTGTATTTATACACAATAACACATAAATGACATTATATTTAAACCCAGAATAAATAATACAGCTGAATAAAGAACTGGGTCCATATATGAATAGATGAAACAAAATGAGGGAGATGAATTTTGAGAAATTTTAAAGCTGATTGTTGTTATAGTTGATGTTGTTGCTGTCTCTAAACTTCCCATGGCATCAAATACTGATCTTTTTAGTGTTAATATTATACTAGATTTGAGATTTGTCATTTGGACATGGAATACTATTTCCTTCATAGAACTACAATCTGTTCAATTCTTTATGCTTCTCCTTACTGATATTTCTGTTAAATTTATCCTTTGGAAAAGACAGATTAAGTCTCGTTAGTGCGGTATTTTGAGAATTCTAATAAGGATTGAAATATATGGCAGATATAAGATGAAGTGATTGAGAAAAAGAAAGGTTCCTTCTTCCTAAGCTGAATAAGGAGTATGGTTACTATTAGGTAATTGGCATGAATTGCTTTAATAAATCAATATGCTTGAAGACCCACAATAAAAGATGACAGGTCCTGGATTCATATTTACCAATAATCAAAAGAAGTAGGTTTGTGGCCAAAAATATCATATCTTACAAAATTATCCATAAATTTTTATGAGAAAAAATATAGGTTTAATGAACTTGCAGATTTTCAGTACTTTCTGTTAACCAAATCTGAACTCAATAGAAAATTTAACATATAAGAACCAATATCAAAGATCAAATATGGACAAATTATTTTTTACATGGGAAATGTATGCTATAAGTTTAAGATTCATCTGCAATAGACCATATGTGTAACATATGTTTAAGATACATCTGTAATAGCATAACACAAAAGAAAGATTGGGGTAGAATTAAGGCAAAAATAGTTATTATGTTATACAATGAAGTACAGAGAAAATAGAGGCTTAGAGGGGGAAGAGAGGTCATAGTTCTAAAAACCTACTCACATGGGGAATGGGTTAAGAAGGCAAAACTCCATATATATCAGAAATGGTAGACCATCCTCCAAAAGTTAAATAGAAATAAAAGGGAAGGGACAGGTGGGGAGGGAGAGAAAATGTTTTAGAAAAAGACAAGGGAGAGATCCATGGGTAAGGGTAGGTTAAATAATAACAAGGAAAGTTTAGGAACGGAATTAAAGCAAAGAGTCAGAGCAGGGATAGGAAAGATATATGCGTGTGGGTATATGTATGTGTGTGTGTGTATATATATATGTATATAGATATACATATATATATATGTATATAGATATACATATATATATATGTATATAGATATACATATATATGTATGTATTCATAAATATATGTATGTATGTATTCATAAAATATCTTTTCTTTAATCTTAAGTTTTCTGTTTGTTAGACAAGTCCTTTTAGAACATTGCCACAAGCATTTGGGTAGCCTTTCTAAAAAAAAATTTAGAACACGTTCCATTGGGATTTATATGTCCTCATTTGTTATTGTAAAAACAAAACAATTTTTTTAAAAAAAGATCATTTTTTGGCAGATTTTATATTCATGTACCTGGCTTGGTCTTCTAGGCATGATGCAAAAGACCAAACAGGCTGGTTCATACATGGATGAAAATAAACTTGATTATACATCCTCTATTGATTCCCAAACTAAGATGTTAATACCATCGGCTTATTAATAAAATATCATGTCAATACCAAAAGAGAGCCTTATTAATTTACTCCAAGCACTGAGTTTGATCTGACCCATCCTGTAACCTGACACATTGTTTTCAATCATAGTTGGGCAAAATTAGAATATCTTTGGTTTCAGTGTCTCACATTAATTCTCTCTATAGCTCTTATAATTTGTATTATCAGGTCCAGAAGCCCCAAGTGAAGTATTTTTTTTTTTCCAATGTTTTTGCTTCTTTTAGACATGAAATACATTCAGCATAAAACTCCAGATTGTCAATGCCTACTGACTGGTTAATAATTCATGTGTCACAGTATAAAGTCCGTCTTCATTTGCAGTAAAGGAAATTGAGTGTATTCTCTTTGGAGGGAACTATGTGCAGTCAGAGGACTGGGTCAAAGAAATGTGGTAGCCCTGATGACAAAGAGGGCTCTAATAATTTTTTTAAAGACTTGTCCTAAGTTGATTTTTGAATAAAGATGTGAGCTTTCTCTGTTCAGCCCTTTAATGAACAGCATGAAGTGTTCACTGCCCTCAAGAGAAAGGGCTCTTTTTTTCATTATAAAGAACTTTAGGCGGATGTTCAATAATGAGATGCAAGAGCCCTTTAACAGTGTCTCTTCTTATATTCCTAAAATGAAAGTGTTTGCTATCTGCATTACTGTTATTTCACACTAGACTAGATATTGGTGAACTATAATGTAGCACTAAAGGTTATAAGTGAATTTGTGAAATCCTTCTTAGTGAATGAAATTGGAATTAGAATTTAGAAATAATGTGTGGACAATTTAGACAACACATGATTAAAATCGATCTCAAAATACAGATGGAGTGGAATATAAGGACAAGTACCATGAGCAAATCCCTCCTCCTGGGACTACATAGGAACGAAGGAATTGGGAAGAAAAAAAAATCTTTCTTAGTCTTCTTAGAGGTTTTTTCTCAAATAGAAACTCTCTTGATGACCCTAAACAAAAACCAATTGAAATGTATCACAACTTTAGATATCTTTGTCAACATGAGCACAAGGAGTTAAGTCAAAAACAGATTGACTACTTGCTGTGGGCTTGGGAGCTGAAATTTATTAATCATCTTCTATTAAGAGATGGGCAGACATTCTTCACTCATTTTTAGAGATTTTAAAAAATGTTACTAAATTGTGCAATTGTAAATTGGTTTATTTAACCGCATTAATGACATAGTCTGTAGTGGTACAATTGCATTCAACATATGTAATGCAGAATAATATTATGTTTTCTTTGCTGTCCTGTTTATCAACTCCTTATCAACTTTTTTTTTTTTTTTCTGAGAGTATGAAGCTCTTTGAAATGTGTTTAATGTGCCCTTTTGATTCAGTACACAGGCTTCCTGAGAGATAAAGTTAAATGCAACAACCAGCAAGAATGACCCACAGAAACTCCATGCTGTTGTGGTTTGCTGAGCCAAGTTAGGTTGTTCCTCAGATAATAGGTACAAAATCTGTGATCAGTCTTGAACGTGAAACTTTTCTAGTTCCACAGGAATTGTTTTTTTTTTTTTTATTAATTTTATAATTATAACATTTTTGACAGCATATATGCATAAGTATTTTTTTTAGAACATTATCCCTTGTACTCCCTTCTGTTCCAAATTTTTCCCCTCTTTTCCTCCACCCCTTCCCCTAGATGGCAGGCATTCCCATACATATTAAATATCTTATAGTATATGCTAGGTAAAATATATATGTCCAGAACCAAATTTTGTTGTTGTTGTTGTTGCAAAGGAAGAATTGTATTCGGAAGGTAAAAATAATCTGGGAAGAAAAACAAAACAAAACAAAAAAATGCTCACAGTTTACACTCATTTCCCAGTGTTCCTTTTCTGAGTGTAGCTGATTCTGTCTATCACTGATCAATTGGAATTGGATTAGCTCTTCTCTATGTTGAAGATATCCACTTCGATCAGAATACATCCTCATACAGTATCATTATTGAAGTGTATAGTGATCTCCTGGTTCTGCTCATTTCACTCAGTATCAGTTGATGTAAGTCTCTCCAAGCCTCTTTGTATTCCTCCTGTTGGTCATTTCTTATAGAACAATAATATTCCATAACATTCACATACCATAATTTACCCAACCATTCTCCAATTGATGGACATCCATTCATTTTCCAGTTTCTAGCCACTACAAAAAGGGCTACCACAAACATTTTGGCACACACGGATCCCTTTCCCTTCTTTAGTATTTCTTTGGGATATAAGCCCAGCAGTAGCACTCCTGGATCAATGCACAGTTTCTTAATTTTTGGGGCATAATTCCAGATTGCTCTCCAGAATGGTTGGATTCTTTCACAACTCCACCAATTATGTTTCAGTGTCCCAGTTTTCCCATAGCCCCTCCAACATTCATCATTATTTGTTCCTGTCATCTTAGCCAATCTGACAAGTGTTTAGTGGTATCTCAGAGTTGTCTTAATTTGCATTTCTCTGATCAATAGTGATTTGGAACTCTATTTCATATGAGTGGAAATAGTTTCAATTTCATTATCTGAAAATTTTCTGTTCATATCCTTTGACCATTTATCAATTGGAGAATGGGTTGATTTCTTAAAAGTCAATTCTCTGTATATTTTGGAGATGAGGCCTTTATCAGAACATGTAAAAATGTTTTCCCAATTTGTTACTTCCCTTCTAATCTTGTTTGCATTAGTGTTGTTAGTACAAAAGTTTTTTAATTTTATGTAATCAAAATTTTCTATTTTGTGATCAATAATGATCTCTAGTTCTCCTTTGGACACAAATTCCTTCCTGCTCCACAATTTTGAGAGGTATATTGTCCTATGTTCCTCTAATTTATTTATGATCTCATTCTTTATGCCTAAATGTTGGACCTATTTTGATCTTATCTTAGTATATGGTGTTAAATGTGGGTCCACGCCTACTTTCTGCCATACTAATTTCCAGTTTTCCCACCAGTTTTTGTCAAATAATGAATTCTTATCCCAAAAGTTAAGATCTTTGGGTTTGTCTAAAACTAGATTGCTATTTTTATTCACTATGTTTCCTTGTGAACCTAACCTATTCCACTGATCAACTAGTCTATTTTTTAGCAAATACCAAATGATTTTGGTGACTGCTGCTTTATAATACAGTTCTAGATCAGGTACAGCTAGACCACCTTCATTTTATTTTTTTTTCATTACTTCCCTTGAAATTCTCTACATTTTGTTGTTCCATATGAATTCTGTTGTTATTTTTTCTAGGTCATTAAGATAGTTTCTTGGTAGTCTGATTAGTATAGCACTAAATAAATAGATTGGTTTAGGGAGTACTGTCATCTTAATTATATTCCCTCAGCCTATCCAAGAGTACTCAATGTCTTTCCAATTATTTAAATCTGACTTTATTTTTGTGGCAAGTGTTCGTAATTTTGATCATATAATTTCTGACTTTCTTTTGATAGATATATTCCCCAATATTTTATACTATTGACAGTTATTTTGAATGGAATTTCTCTTTGTATCTCTTGCTCTTGGATTGTGTTGGTAATGTATAAAAATGCTGAGGATTTATGTGGATTTATTTTGTATCCTGCAACTTTGCTAAAATTCTGAATTATTTCTAATAGCTTTTTAGCAGAGTCTTTAGGGTTCTCTAAGTATACCAACATGTCATCTGCAAAGAGTGATAGTTTGATTTCCTCATTTCCTACTCTAATTCCTTGAATCTCTTTCTTGGCTCTTATTGCTGAGGCTAGCATTTCTAGTACTATATTGAATAGTAATGGGGATAGTAGGCAACCTTGTTTCACTCCTGATCTTACAGGGAAAGGTTCCAGTTTATCGCCATTACATATGATGTTTACTAACGGTTTTAAATATATGCTCCTTATTATTTTAAGGAATAGTCCATTTATTCCTATACACTCAAGTACTTAGTAGGAATGGATGTTGCATTTTATCAAATGCTTTTTCTGCATCTATTGAGAGGATCATATAGTTTTTATTAATTTGATTATTAATATGGTCAATTATACTAATAGTTTTCTTAATATTAAACTGGCCCTGTATTTCTGGTATAAATCCTACTTGATCATAGTGTATTATCCTGGGGATGATTTTCTGAAGTCTTTTTGGTAATATCTTATTTAAGATTTTAGCATCAATATTCATTAAGGAAATTGGTCTATAGTTTTCTTTCTCAGTTTTCAATCTACCTGGTTTAGCTATCAGTACCATATCTGTGTCATAAAATGAGTTTGGCAGGACTCCTTCATCCCCTATTTTTTCAAATAATTTATATAACATTGAGACTAGTTGTTCTTTAAATGTTTGGTAGAATTCACATGTAAATCCATCTGGTCCTGGGGATTTTTTCTTAGGGAATTGGTTAATAGCTTGTTCTATTTCTTTTTCTGAAATAGGACTATTTAGACTACTGACTTCTTCCTGGGCAAGCTATATTTTTGAAGGTATTCTTCCATTTCAATTAAGTTATCGAATTTATTGGCATAAAGTTGAGCAAAGTAGCTCCTACCTATTGTTCTCATTTCCTCTTCATTAGTAGTGAGTTCTCCCTTTTCATTTTCAAGACTAACAATTTGCTTTTTCTTTTTTTTACTAAGGGTTTGACTATTTTGTTGGTTTTTTCATACAACCAAGTCTTAGTTTTATTAAGTAATTCAATAGTTTTTTTTTGTTTGTTTGTTTTTTTGTTTTTTTTTACTTTCAATTTTATTAATCTCACCTTTTATTTTTAGAATTTCAAGTTCCGTGTTTGTCTGGGGTTTTTAAATTTGTTCCTTTTCTAGCAATTTTAGTTGTAAGCCCAATTTGTTGACCCTCTCTTTCTCTATTTAATGCAAGTAGGCCTCTAGAGCTATAAAAATTCCCCTTATTACTGCTTTGGCTGTATCCCACACATTTTGCTATGATGTCTCATTATTATCATTTTCTTGGGTGAAGTTATTAATTATGGCTATGATTTGCTGTTTTACCCAATCATTCTTTAGTACAAGATTATTTAGTTTCCCATTATTTTTTGGTTTATTTTCCCCTGGCTTTTTATTGAATGTAATTTTCATTGCATTGTGCTCTGAAAGGGATGCATTCACTAGTTCTGCCTTACTGCATTTGATTTTGAGGTTTTTATGTCCTAGTATATGATCAATTTTTGTATAGGTACCATGAACTGCTAGGAAGAAAGTATACTCCTTTCTGTCTCCATTTAGCTTTCGCCAAAGATCTATCATCTCAAACTTTTCTAGTATTCTATTTACCTCTTTGACTTCCTTCTTATTTATTTGGTGGTTTGATTTATCTAATTCTGAGAGTGCCAGGTTAAGATCTCCCACTATTATAGTTTTGCTGTCTGTTTCTTCTTGCAGCTCTCTTAATTTCTCTTTTAAGAATTTAGATGCTGCACCACTTGGTGTGTATATGTTTAATATTGATACTGCTTCATTATCTATGCTCCCCTTTAGCAGGATATAATGCCCTTTCTTATCTCTTGTAATTAGATCAATTTTTGTTTTTGCTGGATCTGAGATGAGGTTGGCTACCCCTGCTTTTTTGGCTTTACTTGAAGCATAGTAGATTCTGCTCCACTCCACTACTTTTATCAAGAAAATTCCAGATAGTGTCATGAAGAGTTAGAGATGACTGACTAACAACAACATATAAATGATAGGTATTGACATTAGTGTATCATCAGTGTAATAAAGCTTTTTTTTTTTTGTTTTGTTTTGTTTTTTCTAAACAGCACAAAATTAGATATTCTTTTTCTAGCTTTGTTTCCAACTATGCTTTAGAGATATAGTGAGTTGTTAAAATATATAGTCATATGAAGAAATTAAAGCCTTTACTATTCATATTAAAATACTCTAAATCACTATCTATTAGAGAAATACAAATTAAGATAACTCTAAATTACCTCTTCACACTTCTCAGATTGGCTAAGATGACAATAAAAGATAATGATAAATGTTGAAAGGGTTGTGGGAAAACTGGGACACTAATGCATTTGTTGGTGCATTTGTGAACTGATCGGCCATTCTGAAGAGCAATTGGCATTATGCCAAAGAGCTATAAAATTGTGAATATCTTTTGATTCAGCAGTGTCTCCACTGAGTCTATGTCTCAAAGAGATCATAAAAGAGGGAAAAGGACCCACATTTTTTAAAATGTTTTTAGCCACTCTTTTTGTAGTGACAAGCAACTGGAAATTGAGTGAATGTCCATCAGTTGGGGAATGACAATAAACTGTACTATATAAACATAATGGAATATTATTGTTCTGTAAGAAATGATGAGAAGAGTGATTTCAGAAAAGCCTGGAAAGAGTTATACAACTGATCCTGGGTAAAGCAAGCAGAACCAAGAAAGCATTGTACACAATAACAAGTTTATGTGATGATCAGCTATGATGGACTTGGCTCTTTTCAACAATGTGGTGATCCAAAGGAATTCCAAAAAACTTGGTATGGAAAATGTCACTTGGATCCAGACAGAGAATGGAAACTAAATGTGGATCAAAGCATAGTGTTTTTATCTTTTGTTGTTTTTATTGTTTTTCTTCTGTTCTTTTTCTTCCTTGTAATTTTTCCCTTTTGATATTTTTTCTTACATAACATAACATAACATGACAAATATGGAAAAATTGCTCATATTTAACCATTATGAGATTACTCCTTTAGAGAGGGGGAGGCAAGGGAGGAAGAGAAAAAATGAAAAAGTTTTATAAAAATGAACATTGAAAACTATCTTTAGATGTATTTGGAAAAAATAAAATACTATTTTAAAAAAGGAGAAAAATGAAAAAAAAACATACAATAACATGCTTCTCATTTTCTTAAGGTAAAATGCCATTGGGAGATCATTTTAGAAAAAATAAGTATGGGATTCTAAAACAATCTAAATTACTGCTCCTTCCCTCCCCATTAAAAGAAAATTATTATATCTTTGCATTTTTAGGCAACCTAATATAATTTTAAATTTCTAAGGGGAAAAAAAAAGCAGGCAAATTTGTCAACCTTCTTTAGCAAATATAGAATAATGAAATGTTGACTCAGACTTTCTTTTGTTTTTAAAATTTCTAGATTTATACCAAAATATTCTCAATTTATATTCGTTTCATGAGTTTTAATAAGAACAATGAACATGCTGGCTAATGTAAGTCTTTTATGAATTTATTTTGCACTCTGGCCTAAGCACATCAATCTAGGGAAATATAATATTAAATTAAAGTAAATTTTAATCCTTTCAATCAGATCTTTTTTCCCCCTCTTGCTCAAACTCCTACATATGATGCTTTTTTTTTTCTCTTCTTGTTCTAAAAAAAAAAAAAAAGTCATACTAGTGTGAGTTTAGCTGGCATATACTAAGTATAAAGTAAAAATGACTTCCCCATTATCTACAAATTGATAGGTTCTTCCCTTAGTCAAAAATGTTGAGTTGTAATGTCTATAATACATCTAAAAGGAGGTATATTCTAATTAAGAAGAAAGAAGTCGGAAAACACAATTTGCCACATTATATTAAGACACATTACAGTTTCTAGTGGTTTGAGCATAATTAAAAAGCAATATTTGAAAAATGTTTTTTTTTTTTTTTTTTTTTTTTTTTTTTTTTTTTTTTTTTTTTTTTTTACTGCATGTTTGTTTTGTGACTGATTCCCTTGGGTAGTTATAAACTCAGACATAAAGAAAGTCAGAGAGAAGAATGTTGCAATGGGCTAAAAGTAAGATTGAGAAATCAGAGATACTTAGTTATTCTACTTTGAGACTTCATTTTTTTTTATTTTTAAATAAGAATAAAAATCATGGTAACTTGGTAACTGCTTCACAATAATTCAAATAGAACAATATCTATAATATCTATAAGGTGTTATGTAAACCTTAAAGTGCTATATAAACATCAGTTATGGGGACTAACAGTGGGCAGAGAGATAAGTAAGAAGCATGACAGAAACAGTAATATTCATGAAAAAATTTTCCCTTGTAATTTAAGTGGATTGTTGTTGTTTGTCCTTTGGTCCTCACCTCCCCGATGCCATGATATGCAAGTGAATTGAATTGTGTTGAGAGAGGGCTGTGGAAAATCATCTGTCTCACTTCCCCTTCCAGAGCCACCAGGGTCCAGTGGTCATATATAGATCAAGAGGACTAGGATGGCCCTGAAAGAAATGAGAGACCTTGGCCTTTTTAAGCTAAGGTTTTCAACAGGTCTTACTTTGACTGAGGCTGCACCCATTAAGTGATTAATTCTAGGTAACAATTGAGGCAATGAATATCCTCTTTTATCAAGTTTAAAAAAATCTAAATAAATGAATGAATCTGGGAGGGAAAGACCTTCAGAATTTCTAGCCAAATCAGAAATGACTGTTTTTTTACATTCAGTTTCAGTCCGAGGCCAAGCCACATGCCAGTGGATAGATCATTAAAGAATGTATGGAATAGTCCTATCTGTCAATATCTGTTCTGTTATTTAACTTTTTCTGTTTTAGGGCAACATGGAAGTCAGGGATTAGTAGGAGACTGCTCATAGAACAGAATGCTCAGAGAAGAGCTGCTTAGAGACCAGGGTACAGGCCAGGAGAGTAATAAGCCCACTTCTTAAAGGACACCTCAGAAGAAATAAAAACTTACAGACCACCAGAACTAACTCTTAAAACATCTATACATAAAATGTGAAGATTAGGATAGTGCCTCCTCTCTCTAGGAGCAGAGACTAATTTCAACATAAAACTAAAACCAAGAATTACACTGAAACAATGAGCAAACAGCAAAAATAAATAAATAAAAATAAATGAGAATATGACCATGTGAAGCTACTCTAGTAAGAGGCAAAACTGAAATACAAACTCAAAAAAAAGACCACTCTCCCCAAAAAATTCTATATCTAAAACTTGATAGAAAAATGTGAATTAGTCTCAGGCTTAGAAGAAATGCTTGCAAAGCTCAAAGAGAACTTTAAAAATCAAATAGGATTGGTAAAGGAAAATTGGGAAAATAAATAGGAGTTATGCATAAAAATCAAGAAAAAAGGTGTCAACAGCTTGGTTAAGATGACACCAAAAGCAGTGAAAAAATATCTTAAAATCAGAATAAATGGTAAAAGAAAGACAAAATTTCACATAAGAGAAGAGTATCTTAAAATCAGAATTGGCAAAATGGAAAAGAAGGTACAAATACTCACCAAAGAAAATAATAACTTCTCTTAAATATTAGTAGCCAATTAACATCAGGAAATACAGGTTTTATTTGGTTTTATTTTATTTTTCCCCATACCATTTCTTCTTTCTCCACTAGATCAAATCAGCCTCTAAAGAATAGGGCTGATGATATTTGATTAACATTCTCCTCAATGTTGTTTAAGATCCCAATCAACAGTGTGTTCTGATTAAAGAGTAAAACAAATCTATATAAATTCTGATCTATTGTATTCTATTTATACAGAAGTTGGTCTCTTTGTCTAGACTACCTGAGGCTTCATCAATCTGGGTAGAGATGAATAAGAGTGAAGTAATTAAAATAATATCCTTTGGCCCCTTATTAAAATAGGTCTACTTTTCATTACAATATTCATTCTCATTAATTACAATCTAATCATATTTGATTGCTGCCTGTTAGCAATACCCATTCTTTCAAGGGTATATAAGTATTGAGAGATTTGCATAATTTGTCTTTGGTTTATAAGAAAAAGTCAAATGATCTTTCTTTTATTAATTATTTGTTAACCATACTATGTAAAATAATTAGCCAGAAATTATGTTTCCTGTACTTTGCATATGTCACATTTCTTAAAAAATAGAATTGAACAGATGGAATCTAATATCACTATGAGACTACAAAATTAAAAAAAAAAATCAAACAAAAAAAGATAGAAAAATAGAAGAAATTGAATATCTCATTGGAAAAACAATTGCTTTGGAAAATAGAGGAGAGAGATCTTAAGAATTGTTGGACTAAATAAAATCCATAATAAAAAAAAAAATCCTAAACATCATCTTTCAAGAAATTACCAAGGAAAATTGTCTCTATATCTTAGAACCAGAAAATAAAATAAAAAATTGAAAAAGTAAACTGATCAACTCTTGAAAGAGATCCCAAATGAAAACTTCCAAGATTATTATAGACAACGCCTAGAGTTTTCAGGACAATAAGAAGATGCAATAAGCAGTCAGAAACAATTTAGATAGATTACATCCATAATCAAGATAATGCAAGACTTTACAGATTCTATGTCAAAGGCTTGTAATATGTTGTTTTGGAGGACAAAGGACCTAGGATTACAATGTAGAATCACCTATGCAGGGGGTAGAGGCAAGATGGCACAGAGGAGATACATTCCTATGAGACCTCCTCTAAGCTTCTCTCAAATAAACACCATATTAAGCCTGGGAATTGATTTGAGCGTGACAAAACCCAGAAATATTTGGAGTATAACAAATTTACAGATGAAGATACTTTGGAAGAACTTCAGAA
Organism: Sminthopsis crassicaudata; assembly: GCF_048593235.1. Classification (NCBI taxonomy): domain Eukaryota; kingdom Metazoa; phylum Chordata; class Mammalia; order Dasyuromorphia; family Dasyuridae; genus Sminthopsis; species Sminthopsis crassicaudata. The sequence goes on from NC_133617.1 coordinate 202,040,158, forward strand.
ATGATCTGTTTCAATCCAGCAGGGGGAGAAGCTGTGGAGCCCATTTTTGTGCCTTAAGGAATCTATTTCAAGACTCCTAGACTACTCTGTCCTAGTTGTAAGCTGGTGATTTAGCAGATTTGTTGTAAGACATCCAAAGCAAATTCAAAAGGCAAATAGTGAGCTTCTGAAGCTCAAAAGGACTTGGGACCTGGCCTCAGCTACCCAGCACCAGAAATCAGTCAATAGAAGACCCCAGGACAAACTAAAACTGCTAGGACCCTTTTGTCTTAAGAGCAAATCTCAAATTTTAAAAAAATGAACAAAAAAAGGAAACAGAACTCGGAAGATAGGTAGCTTTTTTTTATTATTATATATATATATATATGTATATATATATATATAATATATATATATATTATAATATTATCCCTTGTATTCATTTTTCCAAATTACCCCCCTCCCTGTATTCCCTCCCCCCGACGACAGGCAATACCATACATTTTACATGTGTTACAATATAGTCTAGGTACAATACATGTGTGTGAATATCATTTTCTTGTTGCACAATAAACATTAGAATCCGAAGGTACATGCAACCTGGGCAGACAGATATTAGTGCTAACAATTTACATTCCCCTCCCAGTGTTTCTTCTCTGGGTGTAGCTACCTCTGTCCATCATTGATCAACTGGAAGTGAGTAGGATCTTCTTTATGTTGAAGATTTCCAATTCCATCAGAATACATCCTCATACAGTATTGTTGTTGAAGTGTACAGTGATCTTCTGGTTCTGCTCATTTCACTCAGCATCAGTTGATTTAAGTCTCTCCAGGCCTCTCTGTATTCCTCCTGCTGGTCATTTCTTACCGAGCAATAATATTCCATAACCTTCATATACCACAATTTACCCAACAATTCTCCAACTGATGGACATCCATTCATCTTCCAGTTTCTAGCTACAACAAAAAGAGCTGCCACAAACATTTTGGCACATATATGTCTCTTTCCTCTCTTTAGTATTTCTTTGGGATGTAATCCCAGTAGTAGCACTGCTGGGTCAAAGGGTATGCACAGTTTGATAACTTTTTGGGCATAATTCCAGATTGCTCTCCAGAATGGCTGGATTCTTTCACAACTCCACCAGCAATGTATTAGTGTCCCAATTTCCCCACATCCCCTCCAACATTTGTCATTATTTGTTCCTGTCATCTTAGCCAATCTGACAGGTGTGTAGTGGTATCTCAGAGTGGTCTTAATTTGCATTTCTCTGATCAGTAGTGATTTGGAACACTCTTTCATGTGAGTGGATATAGTTTCAATTTCTTCCTCTGAGAATTGTCTGTTCATATCCTTTGACCATTTATCAATTGGAGAATGGTTCGGTTTCTTATAAATTATGGTCAATTCTCTATATATTTTGGAAATGAGACCTTTGTCAGAACCTTTGTTTTTAAAAATATTTTCCCAATTTGTTACTTCCCTTCTAATCTTGTTTGCATTAGTATTATTTGTACAGAAACTTTTTAGTTTGATGTAATCAAAATCTTCTATTTTGTGATCAATAATGATCTCTAGTTCTCCTCTGGTCATAAATTCCTTCCTCCTCCACAAGTCTGAGAGGTAGATTATCCTCTGTTCCTCTAATCTATTTATTATCTCCCTCTTTATGCCTAAATCATGGACCCATTTTGATCTTATCTTGGTATATGGTGTTAAGTGTGGATCCATATCTAATTTCTGCCATACTAATTTCCAGTTTTACCAACAGTTTTTTTCCGAATAATGAATTTTTATCCCTAATGTTGGAATCTTTGGGTTTGTCAAAGATTAGATTGCTATAGATGTACCCTTTTTTGTCCTTTGTATCTAATCTGTTCCACTGATCTACCGGTCTATTTCTTAGCCAATACCAAATGGTTTTGGTGACTGCTGCTATATAATATAGCTTTAGATCAGGTACACTTAGACCACCTTCCTCTGAGTTTTTTTTCATTAGTTCCCTTGCAATTCTTGACCTTTTATTCTTCCATATGAATTTTGTTGTTATTTTTTCTAGGTCATTAAAATAGTTTCTTGGGAGTCTGGTATAGCACTAAATAAATAGATTAGTTTGGGGAGTATTGTCATCTTTATTATATTCGCTCGGCCTATCCAAGAGCACTGAATGTCTTTCCAATTATTTAAATCTGATTTTATTTTTGTGGCAAGTGTTTTGTAATTTTTCTCATATAATTCCTGACTTTTCTTTGGTAGATGGATTCCCAAATATTTTATACTCTCAACATTTGTTTGGAATGGAATTTCTCTTTGTATCTCTTGCTGTTGCATTTTGTTAGTGATATATAAAAATGCCGAGGATTTATGTGGATTTATTTTGTATCCTGCCACTTTGCTGAAATTTTGAATTATTTCTAGTAGCTTTTTAGCAGAGTCTTTGGGGTTCTCTAAGTATACCATCATGTCATCTGCAAAAAGTGATAGTTTAATTTCCTCATTTCCTACTCTAATTCCTTGAATCTCTTTCTCGGCTCTTATTGCCGAGGCTAGTGTTTCTAGTACTATATTGAATAGTAATGGTGATAGTGGGCAACCTTGTTTCACTCCTGATCTTACTGGGAAAGGTTGCAGTTTATTTCTATTGCATATTATGCTTACTGACGGTCTTAAATATATACTCCTGATTATTCTAAGGAATAATCCATTTATTCCTATACTCTCAAGAGTTTTTAGTAGGAATGGATGTTGGATTTTGTCAAATGCTTTTTCTGCATCTATTGAGATGATCATATGGTTCTTATTAATTTGATTATTAATATGGTCAATTATATTAATAGTTTTCCTAATATTAAACCAGCCCTGCATTCCTGGAATAAATCCTACTTGATCATAGTGTATTATCTTGGAGATGATTTTCTGAAGTCTTTTTGCTAATATCTTATTTAAGATTTTAGCATCAATATTCATTAAGGAGATTGGTCTATAATTTTCTTTCTCAGTTTTCGATCTACCTGGTTTAGGTATCAGTACCATGTCTGTGTCATAAAAGGAGTTTGGTAGGACTCCTTCATCCCCTATTTTTTCAAATAATTTATATAACATTGGGGCTAATTGTTCTTTAAATGTTTGGTAGAATTCACATGTGAATCCATCTGGCCCTGGGGATTTTTTCCTGGGGAGTTGATTAATAGCTTGTTCTATTTCTTTTTCTGAAATGGGACTATTTAAGCAATTTATCTCCTCCTCTGTTAATCTAGGGAGCCTATATTTTTGGAGGAAGTCATCCATTTCACTTAAGTTATCAAATTTATTGGCATAAAGTTGGGCAAAGTAACTCCTTATTATTTCTCTAATTTACTCTTCATTGGTGGAAAGATCCCCCTTTTCATTTGTAAGACTATCAATTTGATTTTCCTCTTTCTTTTTTTTGATCAAATTTACCAAAGGTTTATCTATTTTATTGGCTTTTTCATAAAACCAACTCTTGGTTTTATTTATTAATTCAATAGGTTTTTTACTTTCAATTTTATTGATTTCTCCTTTTAATTTTTGTATTTCGAGTTTAATTTTTGGTTGGGGGTTTTTAATTTGGTCTTTTTCTAGCCTTTTAAGTTGCAAGCCCAATTCGTTAATCTTCTCTTTCTCAATTTTCTTCAAATAAGCCTCTAAAGATATAAAATTCCCCCTTATTACTGCTTTAGCTGCATCCCAAAGATTTTGATATGATGTCTCATCATTATCATTATCTTGGGTGAAATTGTTAATTGTTTCTATAATTTGCTCTTTCACCCAGTCATTCTTTAAGATGAGATTATTCAGTTTCCAATTACTTTTTGGTCTATTTACCCCTAACTTTTTATTGAATGTAGCTTTTATTGCATTGTGATCTGAGAAGAAGGCATTTATTATTTCTGCCTTCCTACATTTAATTTTGAGATCTTTATGTCCTAATATATGGTCAATTTTTGTATAGGATCCATGAACTGCTGAGAAGAAAGTATATTCCTTCCTATTGCCATTCAGTTTCCTCCAACGGTCTATCATACCTAGTTTTTCTAATGTTCTATTTACTTTTTTAATTTCTTTCTTGTTTGTTTTGTGGTTTGATTTGTCTAAATCTGAGAGTGCAAGGTTGAGATCTCCCACTATTATAGTTTTACTGTCTATTTCTTCTTGCAGTTCTCTTAACTTTTCCTTTAGAAAGTTAGATGCTATACCACTTGGTGCATATATGTTTAGTATTGATATGGCTTCATTATTTATGCTACCTTTCAGCAGGATATGGTTTCCTTCCTTATCTTTTTTAACGAGATCTACTTCTGCTTTTGCTTGATCTGAGATAAGGATAGCTACCCCTGCTTTTTTGGCTTTACCTGAAGCATATAGGCTCTGTTCCAACCTTTTACCTTTACTCTGTATGTATCTCCCTGCTTTAAGTGTGTTTCCTGTAGACAACATATTGTATGGTTCTGCTTTTTGATCCAATCTGCTATCCGTCTCTGTTTGATGGGATCGTTCATCCCATTTACATTTACAGTTAAAATTACTAATTCTGTATTTCCTGCCATCACATTATCCCCAGATTATGCTTTTTTCCCTTGACCCCCCTGATCCCCCTCCCCGATATTTAATTTACAGACCCCCCTTGTGACGCGCAACCCTCCCTCTTTTTTTTTTTTTTTTTTTAGGATCCCTCCCCCCTCCCTCCAAGTCCCTTCACTTATTCTCCTTTTCCTTTTCCCTTTTCCTCTCCCCCCTTTTAATGAGGTGAGAGAAAATTCTCTGAAAAACAAGTATGTTAATTATTTACTCTTTGAGCCTCTTCTGATGAGAGTAAGATTCACACAATGATTCTCCCCCTCACTAAGTTCCCTCAGATATGGTGTATTTTCTATGTCTCTTCCTGGGATGTAGTTTCCCTCTTTTTATCACTCCTTCCCCTTTTTCTGAACCGACCTCCTTCCCTTTACTTCACCCCCCTTTTTTTCTTTTATATTAGTAAAATCAAATTATCCTTGAGTATTTTTTATATACCCACAACAGAGTTACAGTTCTCAAGGGTTCTGTGTACCTTTTTCTGTTTCTCTTCAGTCTTGTGGATGTAGATCAAATTTTTTGTTTAAGTCTGGTTTTTTTCTTAGAAACATATAGAATTCCTCTGTTTCATTGAATGACCATCTTCTTCCATGGAAAAAGATGCTAAACTTAGCTGGGTAGTTCATTCTTGGTTGCAGTCCTTGATCTTTTGCCTTACGGAATATCAGGTTCCAGGCCATTCTATCTTTTAATGTGGAGGCAGCCAGATCTTGGGTGACCCTTATTGTGGCACCTTGCTATTTAAATTGTTTTTTTCTAGCTGCTTGCAGGATTTTCTCCTTTGTGTGGTAATTCTGCAGCTTAGCCACAATATTCCATGGTGTTCTTTTTTTAGGGTCTATTTCAGAAGGAGTTCGATGAAATCTTTCCACATCTACTTTCCCTTCTGTTTCTATTATCTCTGGACAGTTCTCTTTGATAATTTCCTGTAAAATAGAATCTAGGCTCTTTTTTTGGTCATAGTTTTCTGGAAGTCCAATAATCCGCAGATTATCTTTCCTAGATCTATTTTCCAGGTCTATAGATTTTCCCAGTAAGTATTTGACGTTGTTCTCCAACTTCTCATTTTTTTTGTTTTGTTTGACTGATTCTTGAGTTCTCTTTGAATCATTCATTTCTATTTGTTCCATCCTGACTTTTAAGGAGTTATTTTCTTCTTTCACAGTTTTTAGTTCTTTTTGTAAATGCCCAATTTCGTTTTTAAATGAATTATTTTGCTCTATTGAATTTTTTTCCATTTCCCTAATTTTTTTTTTGAGAATTATTTTCTTTTTCCAATTCAGAAATTCTATTTTCTTGAGACTTTTTTATCTTTTCCAATTCAGAAATCCTACTTTCCTGTGTTTTTTTAACCTTTCTAATTCACTAATTTTGTTTCCCTGCATCTCCTGTGAATTCTTTATTTTTTCCAACTCCAATTTCAGGACGTTGTTATTCTCTATCATAGCTTCCCTTTCCTTTCCCCATTTTTCTTCGATCTCCCTCAATTTTTTAAGAGCTTCTTCTAGGAGAGAGTTATGTGATGGGGGGCAGGAATCGTTCCCCTTTAGGTTGTTATCTGCTGATTCTCTGCTGTCAACTTCCTCGGGGTTGGATACCTGCTCTTTCTCTGTATAGAAGGAATCTATAGTTTTTCTAGCTTTTTTGGTCATATTTAAAAAAATATTTTGGGGTCTGTCCCTGGGGTAGGAAATTATTTACTTCTTTACCAGCTTCCTCCCAGACCGGATGGATGCAGCGGCCCCTGCACCTGAGCTAAGAGAGAGCTCTGGGAGAGAGTTCCCCACCCCCTCCCTGGAAGTGCCTCAGAGGTGATTAGCACTACTGTGCTTCGAGGGCGTAGAATAGTGAAGACAGCACGAAGCCCAGCCTATGTGTCTGGGTGGGGAGTGGATGTCTGCAGCAGGTGACTTGAGAAGCCCCTGTGCTCAAACTGGAAGTGTCTGCCAGAAACCGCGGTCCCTAGTTCAAAGGTTCCGCTTCTCTGGGACTTCCTGGAGCTGAGTTCCACTCCCTCCAGCTAAGCTAGGCAGTGTGTGTTGCCTTGGGCCATATCCACCCACTTGTCAATCTCTTAACTATTCTCAGGTGGTAGCTGAGGCCACACCCCCTGGTGCCAAGAGATCTGCTGAGTCACCCCCAGGATCGGGGAAAATCTAATTTGAGTTTTAAAATATTTTGGCTTTCTCTTCTGAACTGCTAAATAATTAGCAGAGAAGAGCTAACAGCCTGTGCCAGATTCCTTTACCTCAGTGGCTTCTCTGATCCCAGAGCCCTTCCCAGCGCAATGGGCGCAGTGTGCCCCTACCCCACCGTCTGTGCTGGTCTCTCTTATTCCTCCCCTGAGAACTGACCTTTCCTGTTGAAACTCCAGATTCTCTTCAGCTGGTAAGTCGTGCTTCCAGTCCTTGTGGTATCTATCAGTCCTGAGCTAATTCTGAGACTTAATTTATCTAATTGGTTGTGAGGGAGTGAGGACGTTCACTGAGTCGTGTGTTTCTTCTCCGCCATCTTGGCTCCAATCAGATAGGTAGCTTTTATGAAGAAAGAGAAGAACAAATCTCAAACACTGAGAATTCTAAAGACAAAGCAGCTCCAGATGAAGCCCCAAAGGGTGATTTGAGTTGGTGCCCATTTCAGAAGGCTCTCTTGGAAGAATTCAAAAGAGATCTTTAAAAGAATTAGAAGAAACCTGGAGAAATAAAATTTGCTCTTCAAAAGAGAGTATAAAAAAGGAAAACCAGAAATTATCTGAAGAAAACACCATAAAAATAGACTTGATAAAATGGAAAAAGCATATAACTCTTTACAAAATAGATATGAAAAAAGAAACCAATTCACTGATAAACATAATTTGTGAAATGGGAAAATTATGCAATGAATAAAACACCTCAATTGGCCAAATGCAAAAGGAGATTAAAAAAAAAGCTAGTGGAATAAAATAATTCAGTAAAAATTAGAAATGAAGAAAAGGAAGTAAATGACTCAATGAGACTCCAAGAATCAGTCAAACCAAATGAAAAAAAAAAATAGAACAAAATGTAAAATACCTCACTGGAAAAAATAATTGACCTGGAAAACAGATCTAGAAGAGACAAACAAAGATTTATAAACATCATCTTTCAGGAAATCATAGAGGACTGGATGTTGTAGAATCAGAGGGTAAAATAGCCATTGAAAGAATTCACTGATCACCTCCTGAAAGAGACTCCAAAATGAAAACTCTAAGGAACACTGTAGCTAAATTTCAGAATTATTAAACCAAAGACAAAATATTGCAAGTAGTCAAAGGAAATAATTCACATATTGAGGAGCCACAATCAGGATTACCCAGGACCTAACAGCTTCCACATTAAAAGATCAAAGAGCATGGAATCTGATATTCAAAAGGCAAAGGACTTGGACTGTAGCCAAGAATCACTTTTTTATTATTATTAAAGCTTTTTATTGACAGAACATATGGATGGGTAATTTTAAAATATTGTACTTCACAATAACTTCTGCTCCAACTTTTCCCTTCCTTCCCTCTACCCACTGCTCTGGAAGGCAGGCTATGTAATGCATGTTAAACATGTTAAAGTATATCTTGGATACAATTTGTGTGTGCAGATTCATCCAATTCTCTTCTTGCATAAGAACAATAAAATTCAGGAGGTAAAAATAAACTGGGGGAAAAATTAAAAAAAAAAAGTGCAAGTAGTCCACATTCATTTCCCAGTGTTCTTTTTCTAGGTGTAGCTAATTTTGTCCATCATTGATCAATTGGAACTGAATTGGATCTTCTCTGTGTCAAAGATATTCACTTCCATGAGAATACATCCTCATACAATATTGTTATTGAAGTGTATAATGATCTCCTTGTTCTGCTCATTTCACTTAGCATCAGTTCATGCAAGACTCTCCAAGCTTCTCTGTATTCATGCCACTGGTCATTACTTATAGACCAATAATATTTCATAACATTTGTATACCACAATTTATTCAATCATTCTCCAATTGATGGCATCCATTCAATTTCCAGTTTTTACCCACTACAAAAAGGGCTGCCACAACATTTTGGAACATACATGTCCCTTCTCCTTCTTTAATATCTCCTTGGCATCTAAACCCAGTAATAACACTGCTGGATCAAAGGATCTGCACAGTTGGATAACTTTTTGAGCATAATTTCAAATTTCTCTCCAGAATGGTTGGAGACATTCACAATGCCACCAATAATGCCTTAGTGTCCCAGTTTTCCCACATCCCCTCCAACATTCGTCATTATCTTTTTCTGTCATCTTAGCCAATCTGAGAGGTATGTAGTGGTATCTCAGAGTTGTCTTCACATTTCTCTGATCAATAGTGACTTGGAACATGCTTTCAAATAAATAGAAATAGTTTCAATTTCATCATCTGAAAATTGTCTGTTCATATCCTTTGACCATTTATCAATAGAATAATGGTTTGATTTCTTATAAATTAGAGTCAATTCTATATATATTTTGGAAATGAGGCCTTTTTCAGAACCTTTAACTGTAAAAATGTTTTGAAAGTTTATTGCTTCCCTTCTAATCTTGTTTACATTAATTTGGTTTGTAAAAAGCTTTTGAACTTGATATAATCAACATTTTCTATTTTGTGATCAATAATGATCTCTAGTTCTTCTTTGGTCACAAATTCCTTCCTCATCTACAAATCTGAGAGATAAACTGTCCTATGTTCCTCTCATTTATTTATGATCTCATTTTTTATGCCTAAGTCATGAACCCATTTTGATCTTATCTTGGCGTATGGTGTTAAGTGTGGGTCCATGCCTAGTTTCTCCTATACTAATTCTCAGTTTTACCAGTAGTTTTTGTCAAATAGTGAACTCTTATCCATCCAAAAAGTTGGGATCTTTGGGTTTGTCAAACACTAGATTGTTACAGTTATTGACTATTTTGTCCCATGAACATAACTTATTCCATTGATGGACTAGTTTATTTCTTAGACAATACCAAATGATTTTGGTGACTGCTGCTTTATAATATAATTTTAGATCAGGTACAGCTAGGCTGCCTTCATTTGATTTTTTTTCATTAGTTCCCCTAAAATTCTTGACCTTCTGTTCTTCCATATTAATTTTGTTTTTATTATTTCTAGGTCATTAAAATAATTTATTGGGAGTTTGATTGGTATAGCACTAAATAAATAGCTTAGTTTAGGGAGTATTGTCATCTTTATTATATTCACTCTTCCTATCAAAGAGCACTTAATATTTTTCCAATTATTTAAATCTGACTTTATTTTTGTGGCAAGTGTTTTATAATTTTTCTCATATAATTCCTGACTTACCTTTGGCAGGTAGATTTCCAAATATTTTATGAAATCAACAGTTATTTTAAATGGAATTTCTTTTTGTATCTCAATGCTGTTAGATTTTGCTGGTGATGTATAAAAATGCTGAGGATTTCTCTGGATTTATTTTGTATTCTGTAACTTTCCTAAAGTTGTGTATTATTTCTAATAGCTTTTTAGTAGAATCTCTGGGGCTCTCTAAGTATACCATCATATCATCTGCAAAGAGTAATAATTTAGTGTCCTCATTACCTATTCTAATTCTTTTAATCTCTTTCTCAACCCATTGCCAAAGCTAGTATTTCTAATACAAAATTGAATAGTAATGGTGATAGAGGGCAACCTTGTTTCACTCCTCATCTTATTGGAAATGGTTCCAGTTTATGCCCATTATACATGATGCTTATTGATGGTTTTAAATAGATGTTCCTGATTATATTGAGGAAATGTCAATTTATTCCTATACTCTCAAGTGTTTTTATTGGGATTGGATGTTGGATTTTATCATTTTTTTTTTTTTTTTTTTTTTTGGCATCTATTGAGATGATCTTTTTTTTTTTTTTTTTTTTTTTTTTTTTTTTTTTTTTTTTTTTGTTAATTTGGTTATTGGTACAGTCCATTATGCTAAAAGATTTCCTAATATTGTATCAGTCCTGCATTCTTGGTATAAATTCTACATAGTCATGGTGTATTATCCCGGGGATGGTTATTTGTAATATTTTTGCTAATACTTTAAGATTTTTTGCATTAATATTCATTAGGGAGATTGGTCTATAATTTTCTTTCTCTTTTTTCAACCTATCTGGTTTAGGTATCAATACCATGTCTGTGTCATTAAAGGAATTTTCTAGGACTCCTTCAATCCCTGTTTATTCCAAATAGTTTATATAGCATTGGAGTTAAGTGTTCTTCAAATTTTTGGTAGAATTCACATGTAAATCCATCTGGTGCTGGGGATTTTTTCTTGGGAGTTGATTAATAGCTTGTTCTATTTTTTTTTTCTAAAATGGGAATGTTTTACCAATTTACTTCCTCCTGAGTTAATCTGGGAAAACTATGTTTTTGAAGGTATTATTCTCTTTCATTTAAGTTAGCGAATTCATTGGAATAAAGTTGGGCAAAGTATCTCCTAATTATTGCTCTAATTTCCACTTAATTAGTGGCAAGTTTTCTCTTTTCATTTTAAGACTAGCAATTTTCTTTTTCTCTTTCCTTTTTTAAAACAAATTTACTAAGGGTTTATCTATTTTATTGGTTTTTTTTCATAAAATCAATTTAGTTTTTTTAATTAACTCAATAGTTTTTTCTTTCTTTTTTACTCTCAGTTTTATTAAGCTCTCCCTTTATTTTTAAAATTTCAAGTTTAGTATTTGTCTGAGGGTTTTTAATTTGTTCCTTTTCTAGCTCTTTTAGTTGTAAGCCCAATTCATTGACCTTCTCTTTCTCTATTGTATGCAAGTAGCAGTATAGAGGTATAAAATTTCCCCATATTATTGCTTTGGCTGCATCCCACACATTTTGGTATGACATCTCATTGTTGTCATTTTGATTGTAATTTTAGGTAAAATTATTAATTATGTCTATGATTTGCTTTTTTACCCAATCATTCCTTAGGATTAGATTATTTAGTTTCCAACTATTTTTTGTTTCTTTTCATATGGCTTTTTGTTGAATTTATTTTTCATTGCATTGTGATCTGAAAAGGATGCATTTACTATTTCTGCCTTTCTGCCTTTAAATTTGAGGTTTTCATGTCCTAATATATGGCCAATTTTCATATAGGTTCCATGAACTGCTGAGAATAAATTGTACTCCTTTCTGTGTCCATTTAATTTTCTCCAAAGATCTATAATACCTAACTTTTCTATTACACTAATTACATCTTTGACTTTTTTTCTTATTTATTTTGCAGTTTGATTTATCTAATTCTGAAAGTTCAAGGCTGTGATCTCCCACTATTATAGTTTTGCTGTCTATTTCTTCTTGCAGCTCTCTTAATTTCTCTTTTAAGAATTTAGATGCTACACCACTTGGTGCATATATGTTTAATATTAATATTGCTTCATTATCTATGTTACCCTTTAGCAAGATATAGTGTCCTTCCTCTTCTCTTTTAATTAGATCAATTTTTGCTTTTGCTTGATCTGATATAATGATGGCTATTCCTGTTTTTGTTTTTGTTTTTTTTTTGTTTTTGTTTTTTTTTTTTTTTTTTAACTTCAGCTGAAGCATAGTGGATTCTGCTCCAGCCTTTTACCTTTCTCTGTGTATATCGCCCTGCTTCAAGTGTGTTTCCTATAAACAATATATTGCAGGATTCTAGCCTTTTATCCAGTCTGCTATGCACTTCTCCTTTATGGGGGAGTATACCCCATTCACATTTATAGTTAAAATTACTTATTCTATATTCTTGCCATATTTTTAACCCCTGCTTATGCTTTTTTTTTCCTTTCCTTCCCCCTTATTCCCCCTCTCCAGTTTTAAACTTGTGAGTACTACTTGCCTCTCACAGTCCTCCTTTTTAGGATCGCTCCCCCCACCTTAGAGGTCTTTCCCTTATCTTTCCCCTTCCTCACAATTTCTGTATTCTCTTCTGCTTAGTTTACTCCTTCCCTTTTAACTTTTCCCCTCCAACTTTTCAATGAGGTGGGAGAAGTTTCTCTGCAAATTGAATATGTCTAATATTTTTTTCTTTAAGCCAATTTTGATGAGAGAAATATACACACTATATTTATCTTGCTCCCCTCTTTCCCTCAGATATAGAAGGGTTGTTTTGCCTCTTCTTGAGATGTAGTACCCCAACTTTGCCCTTTTTCTGGTACAATGTTCTTTCTACCTCTTGTTTATTTTTTTATATTTTATATTATATACATAAAGAACACATGTAAAATTTGGTTTTTTATCTATATATCTATGCATATATACATAGATATATAGATAAAAAACCAAATTATACATGTGTTATTTATGCAAATTCATAACAGAAACATAGTTCCCAAGATTTCTTTTTACCTTTTTATGTTTCTCTAGAGTCCTATATTTGGAGGTCAAACTTTTTGCTTAGTTCCATTTTTTCATCAGAAATAGATGAAATTCCCCTATTTCATTGAATGTCCATTTTCTTCCCTGGGGGGGAAAATGCTCATTTTGCCTGGGTAATTTATTCTTGGTGGCATATCAAGTTTCTTAACCCTTGGGAATATTAGATTCCAAACACTTCGATCTTTTAATGTGGACACTGCTAGATCCTGAGTAATCCTTATTGTGCCTTCTCTATATTTGAATTGTTTTTGTTTGTGTGTGTGTGTGTGTTTTTTTTCCTTGGTTGCTTTTAGTATTTTTCCTTGGTCTCATAGTTCTGGAATTTAGCCACAATTTTCTTAGAGTTTTGCTTTTGGGGTCTTTTTCAGTATGTGAATGATGATTTTTTTTCAATGTCTATTTTACCCTCTGTTTCTATAACATCTGGGTCGTTTTCAGGATGATTTCCTGAAAAATTGTGGCTAGGCTCTTTTTTCATCATAATTTTCAGGAAGTCCAACAATTCTCAGATTATCTCTCTTAGATCTATTTCCAGGTCTGTATTTAACATTTTTTTCCCCATTGGTTCATTTTTTTTTTTTTTTTTTTTGGTTTTGCTTGTCTGATTCTTGGTGTCTCCTCAAGTCATTCATTTCCATTTGTTCAATTCTGATTTTTAATGAATTATTTTCTTCATTTACTTTTTAAAGTTCTTTTTGTAATTGTCCAATTGAGTTTTTAAATGAGTTGTTTTGTTCTATGGAATTTTTTTTCCCATTTCACCAATTTTATATTTTAGAGAACTATTTTCTTTTTCCAATTCACTAATTCTGTTTTCCTTGAAATTGGTTGCTTTATCCAGTTCACTAATTCTATTTTTCAGGAATTTGATTTCTTTATCTACTCTATTTTTAAATGAGTTGGATGATTTATTCAGACCCTCTTGCCAAGCTTCCTTTTTCTTTCCCCATTTTTCTTCTATCTCTCTTGTAAGAGACTTTTAATTTCTTCTATTAGTCTTTTGTGATGGGTACCAGATCATATCCCCCTTTGGGGATGCATCTGGAGACACTCTTTTTTTAGTCTCCTCAGGGTTTAAAGTCTGTTCTCTATCCATATAGAAGCTATCTATAGTTAGAGTTTGCTTTAATTTTTTACTCATTTTGACAAAAAAGAATCAAAACAAAAAAAAAAAAAAAAAAAAAAAGCAAATACTTTTTGCAAAGTGTAGTGTTACCAAGCATCCTCTACAGACTACAGGAAGTAACAGTGAGGCAGCAACAGAATAGTAATGGCTGAGCTGCCTGCACAGTGGTCACTCTCTGAGACTGAGAGCATGCTCTGTAACTTTAGGTTTTGGGTGGGTGTGGTCAGGTCCTGAGAGACCCCAATGTTTTGGGATTGAAGTATTTACCCCCTGTATTTATAGCTTCTCTGTTATTCTACTGTCTTGCTGCCAGGGCAAATAAGCTCACACTGGGTAAAGTTCTCCCTGCAAATTTTCCAATGGCTGAGATCACATCCTGCTCCACTCTTGTGTGCTCAGTGTTATCTACCTTCCATGCTCTCACTGCCTGCCTGTGGTCTGTGCCTAGTCTAACAGTCCTTGCCTGTGAGCAAAAACAGACCTTTTCTGGTGAATTTCGAGTATATTTTATGTTGATAATGTATTCATGTGTTTTTTAGTCAGGCATTAATTCTGAGGCCATATCATAAAGTAGTTTGAGGGCAAGGAAAAGCTTAGATAGATGTGTATGTCTTCTCCACCATCTTGGCTAGAAGTCCCCAAGAATCACTTATTCAGGAAAACTGAACATCACCTTTCAGTAAAATAGGTGGACTTTCAATGAAGCAGGTAAATTTCATCTACTTCTGATGAAAAGAGCAAAGATGAACAAAAAAAAATTACCTTTAAAGAAATCAAGAGAAACATTAAAATGTAAAAAGAAAAGAAAAATAATTTTCTTTTAAATGTTAAAAAGCTTATACTCCTTTATGGCAAGACAATATGTCTACCTCTTGAGATTTCTATCTCTGTTATGGGTATACTTAGAGGGTGCAGGTATAATTTGATTTTATTGTGATGATTAAAAAAAGAAACTAAAGGAGGAAAGGTGATTCTACTAGAAGAAGGGAAAATAGAGTTAAAATAGGGTAAATTAATCTCATGAGAAGTTTAAAAAGACCTATTGCAATTGAGGGGAAAACAGGAAAGTGATGAGCATTGTGCATATCTTACTCTTCATCAGATTTGGTTCAAAAATATAATATCATGCACATTTAGCTTTTAAAGATTTTTTATTTTTCAAAACATACACATGGATAATTCTTCAACATTAACCCTTACAAAACTTTATATTACAGTTTCACCTCCTTCCCCAACCCTTCCCCTGGAGGGCAAATAGTCTAATATATGTTAAACATGGTAGAAATATATATTAAATGCAATATATTCTTACATGTTTATACAATTATCTTGCTGTACAAGAAAAATCAAGTCAAAACTAGAAAAAATAATAAAGAAAATAAAATGCAAGCAAATAACAACAAAACGAGTGAAATTGCTATGTTGTGAACCACACTCAGTTCCCACAGTCTCCTCTATAAGTGTAGTTGGCTCTTTTTAACACAAGATCACTGAAACTGACCTCAATCATCTCATTGTTGAAAAGAGCCACATTCATCAGAATTGATCGTTGTTTAGTTGTTTAGTCTTGCTGTTGCATGTATAGTGATCCTTGTTCTGCTCATTTCACTTAGCACCATTTTATATGTCTCTCTAAGCCTCTCTGAAATTATTCTGCTGATTGTTTCTTACAGAACAATAATATTCCATAACATTCATGTTCCATAACTTATTCAGCCACTTTCCAACTGATGGGCATACATTAAGTTTCCAGTTTCTTGCCACTACAAAAAAGGGCTGCCACGAGTATTTTTGCACATGTGGGTTCCTTTCCCTTCTTTAAGATCTCTTTGGGATATAAGCACAGTAGAAACACGGCTGGGATCAAAGGGTCTGCACAGTTTGATAACTCTTTGAGAATGGTTTAAAATTGTTCTCCATAATAGTTAGACACCTTCATAATTCCACCAACAATGTAGTAGTCTCCCAGTTTTCCCACATCCTCTCCAATATTCATCATTATCTTTTCCTGTCATTTTAGTTAATCTGACAGGTGTATAGGAGTATCTCAGAGTTGTCTTAATTTGCATTTCTTGGGATCAACAGTGATTTAGAGCACCTTTTCATATGACTAGAAATGGTTTTAATTTGTTCATTTGAATATTGAGTGTTCATATCCTTTGACCTATTATCATTTGGAGAATTAATTTAATTCTTAAAATTTGAGTTGATTTTCTATATATTTTAAAAAATTATGCCTTTCTCAGAATCTGAATGTAAAAAATATTTTCTCAGT
Organism: Sminthopsis crassicaudata; assembly: GCF_048593235.1. NCBI lineage: Eukaryota > Metazoa > Chordata > Mammalia > Dasyuromorphia > Dasyuridae > Sminthopsis > Sminthopsis crassicaudata. Next base: position 202,056,493 of record NC_133617.1, read on the forward strand.
TTATCACTTCCCTTCTACTCTTGTTTTCATTCATTTTATTTGTACAAAAACTTTTTACTTAATGTATTCAAAATTACCTGTATTGTGATCAATAATGATCTCCAGTTCTTCGTTGGTTAGAAATTCTTTATCCTCCACAGATCTGAGAGGTAAACCATCTTTTATTCTTATTTGTTTATAAAATCATTCTTTATAGACCTAGAGATCATTAACCCATTTTGACCTTATATTGGTCTACAGTGTTTGGTGTCAGTCAATGTCTAGATTCTGTCACACTAGTTTCAAAATTTCCAAGCAGTTTTTGTCAAATAGTGAAGCCTTATCTCACAAAAGCTGTGGTCTTCAGGTTTGTCAAACGCTAGATTACTAGTGCTACTATCACCATTATTAATGGTTCTACTTTATTCCCATTACACATGATGTTTGCTAATCATTAAATAAATGCTACTGATCATTTAAGAAAACTCTATTTATTCATATACTCTCTAATATTTTTAATAAAAATGGGTGTTACATCAAATTAACTAAAGGTTTATTTATTTTGTTGTTTTTTTTTCAATAAAAAACTCAGTTTTATTAATTCAACAGCTTTTTTAACTTTAAATTTTATTGATCTCTCTTATTTTTAGGATTTCAAGTTTGGTATTTAATTGCAGCTTTTCAATTTGTGCATTTTTAGTTACAAGCCCAATTCATTGATCTTCTCCTTCTCTATTTTATGAAAGAAAGCATCTAGTGATATAAAATTTTCCTTTATTATCACTTTGGCTATATTCCACAACTTATGTACTCTCATTATTGTCATTTACTTGGCTGAAATTATTGATTGTATCTATGATTTGCTGTTTCATCTATTCATTCTTTAGAATACATTATTTAATTTCCAATAAACTATTTTCCCCTGGTCTTTTATTGAATATAATTGTAATTGCATCATTATGTGAAAACAAAAACATGCATTTACTATCACTGCCTTTTTGCATTTGATTTTGAGGTCTTTATCCCCTAACATATAGTCAATTTTTGTTTTGGTCCCATAAACTGCCGAGAAAAAAGTGTACTCCTTTCTCTCTCCATTCAATCTTCTCCAAAGATCTATCATACCTAGCTTTTATAATATCCTATTTACCTCCTTAACTTCTTTCTTATTTGTTTTGTGCTTTGATTTACCCTACTTCTGAGAGAGCAAGGTTGAGATCCCCCAGTGTTATAGTTTTGCTTTCTGTTTCTTCTAGCAGCTCTCTTAACTTCTCTTCTAGGAAATTAGATGCTATATCACTTGATGCATATATATTTAGTATTGATATTTCTGCATTACCTATGGTACCTTTTAGCAAGATATAGTATCCTTCCTTATGTCTTTTAATTAGATCTATTTTTCTTTTGCTTGATCTGAGATCAGGATGGCTACCCCCATTTTTTTTTGTTTGTTTTTTATACTTTGCTTGAAGCATAATAAATTCTGCTACAGCCTTTTACCTTTACTCTAAATGTTTCACTCTAGTTTAAATATGTTTCTTGTATATAACATAATGTAGGATTCTAGATTTTAATCCTGTGTGCTATCCTCTTCCATTTTATGGGAGAGTTTACCCCATTCACATTCACAATTTAAATGACTAATTCTGTATTCCTGCCATCTTATTTACCCCAAATTATGCTTTTCTCTTTCCTTTCCCTCTTTTCCCCTCCTCCCTTGTATTTTGCTTCTGACCACCACTTGCCTAAGGCAGCACTACCCCTTTATAACCTCTCCCTCATCCTTACACCTGTCTCCTACTATTTCTGTTTTCTCTTCTGTTAGCCTTCTCCTCTTCTTTTCCTTTTCCCCTTCCATTTTTATATAATGTGAGACAAGTTTCTCTGTGAAATCAAATATGTCTAATATTCTCTCCTTGATCCAAATCTGATAAGAGTAAGATGCACATAATATTCATCCTCTTCCCTTTTTTCCCTCAAGTATAAGAAGTTTTTTTTGTTTGTTTCTTTCTTAATGAGATTTAATTTCCCTCATTTTCCCTCTGTTTTCTCTTTTTTCCATCCCCTTCCTACCTCTAATTTCTTTTTTATATTATAGCAGTGAAATCAAATTATAGCTTCAATACCTAAACATATTCATAACAGAGATATCGCTCTCAAAAGTTCTTTCCTTTTTTACCTTTTTATGTTTCTCTTGAGTTCTGTATTTTGAGATCAGTTTTTTTGTTCAGCTCTTGTCTTTTCATAAGAAATAAATGAAATTCACCTACTTCATTGAATGTCCCTCTTCTTCCCTGAAAGAAAATTTTCATTTTAATGGGATAATTTATGCTTGGCTGCATTCCAAGTTCTTTTGCCTTTTGGAATATTAGATTTCAGGCCCTAGATTTCACCCACTAGTTCCTTCTGTGCTCAAAGAACACACCTCCCCAGGTTTGTTTGTTGCTTTCTCTCAGTGTCTATACTCAGCTTGCTTTTACTTAGCTTGCCTCCCTTTGTGCCCGATTGAAATAGACCTTTTTTGGAGATCTTTGAAATTATCTTCTGCTAATATTTTGTCACACTCTGAATATTCATGTGATCTACCACTCTAAAATTAAATCAGAGGCTGGATTTTCTACTATTGAAAGGGATGTGGGGAGAGCTCAGAAAAAGACTCAGTCTGGCCCCCCATGCAAGAATCTTAAATTAAATATTAGCAAGGAGATTACAAAAAATCATCCCCTGATAATATACCATGAACAAGTATGATTTATACCTGGAGTGCAGGGATGGTTCAATATTATTTTTTAGCATAATTGACTATATCAATAATTAAACTATCACAAAAACATATTATCTCAATAGATGCAAAAAAAAAAAAGCATTTGATAAAATCCAACATCTATTCCTATTTAAAAAACAATTAGAAAGTAAAGTAATACATGGTCTTTTCCTTAAAATGACCAGTAGCATCTATCTATTTTAAACCATCAGCAAGCATCAAGCATCATAGGCAATGGGAACAAACTAGACTATTCCCGATAAAATCAGTGCTGAAACAAGGTTGCCCAAGATCACAATTACTATTCAGCATTATACTGGAAATGTTAGCTTTGGCAATAAGAGAAGAACAAAAGAGATTAAAGGAATTAGAGTAAGTAATGAGGAATCCAAATTATCACATTTTGCTGATAATATGATAGTGTACATAGAGAACCTTAGAAAAATTAACTAAAAATTTCAAGAAACAGTTCAAAGTTTAGCAGTTTCATAAAATAAAATAAATCCACATAAATCATCAGCATTTTTATATATTACAAAGTCCAACAGCAAAAGATAAATTCCATTTAAAATAACTGCCAGTAATAATAATAATAATAATAATAATAATAATTATTATATATTTATATCTATATCTATCTATATCTATACCTATATCTATATCTATATCTATATCTATATCTATATCTATATCTATATATCAGTAGAAGTAATATTTGGAGGCCTCGAGTTAGGATCAAGGTTCGGCTGTAGACACGTTCATAATTAGTGTTGGCTAAACAGAATAGTATTGAGGAGGTAAGTCCATGGGCAATTATTAAGACTGTTGCTCCTATATATTTGGGAATCTACTTGCCACAGCAAAGTCAGGAACTATATATACACAACTACAAAACACTTTCCAGACAAATAAAGTCAGATCTAATCAATTGGAAAAATATCAAGTGCTTATGGATAGGCTGAGCAAATATATAAAAAATGACAATACTTCTTAAATTAAGCTACTTATTCAGTTCCATACCAATCAAACTCTCAAGCAATTATTTTATATATCCATAAAAAATAATAACCAAGTTTAGCTGGAAAAACACATCAATAATTTCAAGTGAATTAATGAAAAAAAAATGCCAATGAAGGTGACATAGTTGCGCTCAACCTAAAATTATATTACAAATCAGTGGTAACCAAAACCGTTTAGCACTGGCTAAGAAATAGAGTAGTCGATCAATTGATTTGGTTCACAGTACAAAATCATCAATGACCATAGGAATCTAGTGTTTGGCAAACCCCCAAACCCCAAATTTAGGGATAAAAACTCATAATTTGACAAAAAAATCTGGGAAAATTGGAAATTAGTATGGCAGAAACTACACATTGACCCACACCTTACATCTTGTACAAAAATAAGGTCAAAATGGGTTCATGATATAGACATAAAGAGTAATATTATAAGTAAATAATAATAAGAAAAGATAGTTTATCTCTCAGATATGTGAAGAAGGAAGGAATTTGTGGTCAAAGAAGAAACAAAGAGAATTTTGATTATATTAAGTTTAAAAAGTTTTCATATAAACAAAACTAATGCAGACAAGGAAACAATAAAATGGGAAACATTTTTATATTCAAATATTCTGATAAAGGCATCATTTCTAAAATATATAACCAACTCAAATTTAGAAGAATTCAAGCCATTCTGCAATTGATAAATGTCCAAAGGATGTGTGCAACAATTTTCAAATGAAGGAATTAACACTATTTCTAGTCATATGAAAAGGTGTCCTAATTCACTATTGATCAGAGAAATGCAAATTAAGACAACCCCTTCATGCCTCTCAGATTGGCTAAGATGACAAGAAAAGAGAATGATGAATGTTGGAGGGGATGTGGGAAAAGTAGGACACTAATACATTATTGTTCGAACTGTGAACAGATCAAGCCATTCTGGAGAGTAATTTGGAACTATGCCCAAAGGGCTATCAAATTTTACATACCCTTTAGCCCAGCAGTGATTCTTTTGGGCTTATATCCCAAAGAGATCTTAAAGAAGGGAAATGTACCCACATGTGCAAAAATGTTTTTGGCAGCCCTTTTTGTAGTGTCAAGAAACTGGAAATTGAATGGATGTCCATCAGTTGGAGAATGGCTTATAAGTTATGATATATGAATGTTATGGCATATTATTGTTATGCAAGAAATATTCAGCAGAGTGATTTTAGAGAGACTTGAAGAGACTTACATGAAATGATCCTAAGTCAAATGAGCAGAACCAGGAGATCACTGTACATGGCAACAACAAGATTATGTGATGATCAATTCTGATGGATGTGGCTCTTTTCTTTCTTTCTTTCTTTCCTTTTTTTTTTTTTTTTTTTTTTTTTTTTTGATAACTTTTTATTGACAGTCCATATGCACTGGGTATTTTTTTTTTACAACATTATCCCTTACACTCACTTATGTTTTGACTTTTCCTTTCCTTCCCTCTACCCACTACCCTAGATGGAAGGCAGTCTTATACATGTTAAATATGTTATAGAATATCCTAGATACAATTTATGTGTGCAGAACCAAAGAATTCTCTTGTTGCACAGGAAGAATTGGATTCAGAAGGTAAAAAAAAAAATAACCGGAGAAGGAGAACAAAAAAGCAAACAATTTACACTTATTTCCAAGTGTTCCTTCTCTGGGAGTAGCTGATTCTGTTCATCATTGATCAATTGGAACTGAATTAGATCTTCTCTTTGTTGAACATATCCAGCATGTGGCTCTTTTCAACAATGAGATAATTCAGACCAGTTCCAAAGATTTTGTGATGAAGAGATCCATCACAGAGAAAGTACTGTGGGAACTGAGTATGATCACAAAATAGTATTTTTACTCTTTTTGTTGTTGCTTGCTTGCATTTTATTTTTCTATTTTTTTTCCTTTTCATTTAATTTTTCTTGTTCAGCAAGATATTTGTGAAAATATAAACTTATATTGGATTCAACATATGTTTTGCCATGTTTACCATATATTTGATTTACTTGCCATTGAGGGAAGGATAAGGGGAAAGGAGAGGGAGAAACTTGGAACACAAGATTTTGCAAGAGTTAATATTAAAAAAAAATATGCATGCCTTTGTTTTGACAATGAAAATTTTAATAATAAAAAAGAATCACCTATGTAGAAAAACTAAATATAAACTTTCAGAAAATGATTGCCATTTAACCAAATTTAAACATTCCTAATGAAAAGACTGGAGGTAAAAAAAAAAAATATTTTAAATAAAAATCCTAAACAAAGCAATAAAAAAGTAGGAAAGAACAAGTATTTGTTTGAATAAGGTTAAACTTTTTACATTCCAATACAGGGAAATGCTATCTTAAGGATTTCATCATTATTATGTTAATTAAAAGGAATATTCACATACAGAAGATAGGGATATGGCTTGAATATAATAAAATTATACCATAAAAATAGTAAAAATTGAAGAGTGATATATATCTCACATAAAAAGATGTTAAAGAATTTTTAGTAGAGCAGAACATAAAGGGTTGGTGAGCAATGCTGATCATAATTTACTTAAAAAGGGAATTAACATATACATTCAGTTTGCTATAGAAATCTGTTTTACCTTACATGAAAGTAGGAAAGGAAGTGCATAAGAGAAGGGGTTGAGCTGATAAAAGGTTGAAAGATTGGTGAACATTTAAGTTAGAAACAAAACACTTCTGAGGATCAACAGTATGCAAAGGATGAGAGGGAAGGAGGGAAGAACACACAAAGAGACAGATACAGAGAGACAGAAGCTGAGAGAGACAAAGACAGAGACATACAGAAATAAAATAGACAAATAGATTGAGGAACAGGATTGAGGGAAGTACATAGTAATCATGAGTGTAAAAGAATTATATTTTCAGTTAAAAAACTAATTTCTCAAATATTTAGGGAATTGAATCAAATTTATAAAAATACTAGTAAATTCCCAGTTGATAAATGGTCATGTTATATGAACAATTTTCAGATAATCAAAACTATATCTGGCCATATGAAAACAATGGCATAATTCACAATGAATTAGAGAAATGTAAATCAAAACAACTCTGAGGTATGACTACAACTAATGGATTTTCCTACAATATAGTAAAGGAAAATAATAAATTTTGGAAGGATGGAAGATAATTGAGATACTAATGCGTTATTGTTGCAGTTGTGAACTGATTCAACTGTTCTGAAGAGCAAATTAGAACTATGTTCTATCCTTTGAGGCCACAATAGCATTACTAGATTTATATTCCATAGAAAAATTTTTTTAAATTAAAAAGAACCTATACGTACAAAAATATTTGTAAAAAAAAATCTTTTTGAGATAGTAAAGAATTAGAAATTTAGGGGATTCTTATCTGTTGGAGAGCAGCTAAAAAAATCGGGGTATAGGATTGTGATAAACTACTATTGGTATATAAAAATATCAGTAGGATGCTTTACAAAAAAAAAATCTCAAATGATTTATATAAACTGATCCAAAATGAAATGAGCAGAACTAGAAAAACATTGTACACAATTGTGAAAACCAAATTAGCACCCTGGATATCTTAGAATCAGCTGGAGTCAGGATAAGCAAAAGTCCTTGGTCTTTATTCTTGGTCTTTGGGGGTAGGCATGAATTGGATGGAAGCAGAATCTCTGAGACCTCTGCACTTAGTCTCCCACCCAGAAGTGAGTCTTGCTAGTTTTGCTCCACCCCCTAGCCCCTCCTACAATTCTCTGTGTACACCAATTATCAAGCAAGCACAGAATAATGGGAAGGGCCATTTTCCAAGCATATGCATATAGAGTATTGTCCAATCGGTAATTAACCATAAGTGCTTGGTTGTCCAATCTCGGTGCATTAACTCAAGAGTTTCAGCCCTTTATACACAATAATAACAGTATTGTTTGATTATCAACTTTGAATGACCTAGCTTTTCACAGCAATATTGTAGTCCAAAACAATTCAAAGGACTCATGATTAAAAATGCTATTCACTACCAAAGGAAGAACTGATTCAGTTTGAATGGAGATTAAAGAATACTTTTTAAACTTTATTTTTCTTATTTTTGTCTGTTCATGACTAACATGGAAATGTTTTGTATAACTGCCATGTATAACAATATCAAATTGCTTGCCTTCTCAATGAGGTATTAAGGGAGAGAAAGAGGGAGATAATTTGGAACTCAAAATATTTTTATATATAATTGAGCAAATAAAAACATTAAATATTTAAAAAATGATAATTAAGAACTAATTTTAAAAGGTTATCTTTATTCTTTTAAAATTTGCTTTTTAAAAATGTTACAAAAAATAAATTACAATTTGCAAAAAAAAAAAAATTACTTTGAATATGACCTGCTTCCTTCAATATCTCTCTCTCCATTATTATGCTGGCTCAACAAATTTTTCTACTATATATTTCTACCTTTTCCTCTTCTCCTTATTTTAAATGGCCAAATAGTGTAATAAAAGAGAACACTGGTGTTGGAGTCAAGAAGGAAATAATTTAAATTTTGCTATCTATTAACCATGTAACTTTTAGCAAATTCTTTAACCTCTCTCAATCTCTGCTTCATCTTTAAAATGTGAATGTTGATACTACCTACTTCAAACATTTTCTGTGAGAGTCAAATTAATTATTACATCATAAGTATTTATAAATCTTAAAGTGATGTATGAACACTAGCTATCAGTGTTATTTTGGATCCCCAGAAGCCTCTTTATAAACTGCAACATCCATACACAATTGGCCACTCCCTTCTCTTTTCCCCCTCAACCCTACCAACACCTCTACTATCCATTTAAAAATGTAATTTACCTTTCTACTTACTGTTATGGGATCCCCTTGCTAGTGGCTGCTGGGGATCAAATTCTGACCAGCACAATAGATCCCTTCATGAGAATGGATGATAACAACATAAGGAGCCTGGGAGGTAGTTGTGTTCCCTGATCTCTCTCTTCTCTCTTCCCTCTGATTTATTTCATTCCCAATCCATAAGCAACTCCTAAGACAATAAAGGCTAATTTGCAATCCTTTTCAAGTATGTTATGATTCACAGCTGGGGGTCTTTTGGAGAACCAACTCACCCCTTAATAGTACAGTCCCTTTAACCCTTTACACAATTTCTGGGTTTCACAATTCGAAATGGTCCACAACATTTTACTATGCTTTTAAGAACATTACTTCATAATTAACAGCTCGGCTTCTTCTTAATTTATTTTTCTCACTCCTCCATCTTCTGCCACTCACTGAGATCTGTCTTTCTCTTGATAACTGTAGACCTGGTCTTCAAGGTCATGTTCACCCACATGGATAACCCCAAGTCTTTGTCCCAAGTATTTTCCCTTCTGCTTTTATACCACTAATATTTACATTTTGAATTTAAGGACATCTTAACACCCTTAAAAACAATTGTGGGGACAGCGAGGTGGTGCAGGGAATAAAGACCAGCCCTGAAGTCAGGAAAACCTGAATTCAAATCTGGTCTCAGGCATTTAACACTTCCTAGCTGTGTGATTCTAAGCAACTCACTCAAATCCCATTTCCCTCATCAAAAAACAAGTGGATTCTCAAAAATATTGTTTATATGAGTCATATATACCAAAATTCACTGTACTAAACTGATAAATGAAAAAAATTCCTATCCCATATCCCTGAAGTGATGGCAGGGACCTGGGATTCACCTGGCAGAACGGTGTATATGGCTCAGTGAAACCTTGAATTATGCAATACAAGCTTAAACAAGTAAGACAGGTCACAGTGGAGAGTTCCAATAAAAGGTAATCTACCAGAGATGGAAATGGCAAACCACTGCCTTACCCTTGCCAAGAAAACCCTATCAACAGTACTAAAATAATGAGACAATATATGAAGCTAAGCTCCTCAGGTCAGAAAGTGATCAATACAATCCTAGGAAAGAAATGAAGACAACTAGTGGTACGTCCAGCACTGATGAAAAGGCTGGGTCAAAGCCAAAAGGAAATTCAGCCAAGGATACATCTGGTAATGGATGGCAAATTTTATGGTGTAAAAATAATTATGTAAAGGAAACTGAAATGTAAGATCAATAGAGCAAGATAAGCTGGATATTGTCAAACAGGGGATGAAAAGGTTAAGCCAACATTTTGCTTGTTAGTTAACTTATATTGATGTTAATGGGTAAAATTAATTCAGATTTTCACTACATATACTACATTTGAAAAGAATCCTTAAAGGACTCAATGTGAAAAAATGTTTCTGGCAGCTCTTTTTGTAGTAGCAAGGAACAGGAAACTGAGTGGATGCCCATCAGCTGGAGAATGGCTGACTAACTTATGGTGTATGAATGTTATGGAATATTATTGTTCTATAAGAAATGATCATCAGGATGATGTCAGAGAGGCCTGGAGAGACTTAAATGAACTGATGCTAAGTGAAATGAGTAGAACCAGGAGATCATTGCACACAAGAAGATTATGTGATGATTGACTGATGGACATGGCTCTTTTCAACAATTAGGGGATTCAGGCCAATTCCAACAGATTTGTGATGAAGAACGCTATTTGTATCCAGAAAGAGGACAAAAAAAGAGCAATTATGTTATGTAAATAAGATGTGAGAGAAAAAAACTGACAGAAGAATTAAATGGAGGAGCAGAGATGTTAGTTCTGCAATCCTGTAAGAATGGATTAAAGGAGTGATGCATACAAACATACACACATGCATGTATTTATGTGTGTATGTATGGATGGATTTTTATAGATGCACCCACACACACACACACCCACACACCCACACACACCCACACACACACACACATATATATATATATATATATATATATATATATATATATATATATATATATATATATATATATATATATATATATAATCTTCTAAATTTATTAAGAAATTAAAAGGAGAAAACAGGATATATATTGGGTATGAAAAAGGTTGGTAAATTAATAAGAATGACATAAAGTTTTTGGATTAATAGAAATGGGATAGAGAAAGATTAAAATGGTGGAGGGAGAGAATAAAGAAAGAATCCTTGGAGGAGAAATACATTAAGTAAAAGCAAGGCAAGTTGTAGGTAGAAGTAAGGAAGAGCAGGAATACTAAATAAGATATATATACATATATATATATATATGCATATATATATGTATATATATATATATATATATATATATATATATATATATATATATATATATATATATATATAACATAACAATAATGATCAAAACTGGAATTTATTAGGGAAAGAAACAGAAGTACTAATCATTGATCTCAAAGTTAATAGTAAAATAGATTTAACTAAAAGAAAAATAGGTAAACTACACTATATAAACATCATATTAGTCAATATTGTTTTAAACTATTTAAAACAATGAGATAGCATAGGTTGGATATTATTGTGATTCAAGAAATGATGAGTTGATATATTTAGAAAAATATGGAAATACTTGGACTTTAATTATTAAAGAATAATATTATCCACTTGCAGAGAAAAAGAAGACAAAGATAGTTTAGCCTTACATAGATGTATATCTATATCTATATTTATATCTATATCTATATCTATATATGCATATATAGATGTATGACTATAGATATCTATGTGTAAGTATGGGTATGTAAGGGCATATATGTGTACTTAATTGTAGCCTTCTTGAGGGGATAGTAGGGAGAAAAGAAGAAAAATAATAAAGTAAAAAGTTCAATAAAATAAAAAGCAGAAAACAAAAACAAGGAAGGAATAAAAAGACAGGGAGCTCCTGAAATGGGAATTTATTGTCTCATATTTTGAATACTCTCCTATTTTTTTGTGTGTGCTTATCACAATATTATTGTTATTTTTTTCAATTTTGTTTTGTTTTAAATAAATAATGATTTTAAAAAGAATACACAAAAGAGCAATGCAAAAAATATCTAAACACTATTGAAAACCATGATTACATGGTTACTGATCTAGAACTAGAAGTCCTGCAGAATGAAGTCAACTGAGCCTTAGAAAATAATATCAATAGCCAGGGTAGTTAAGGAATTACAGCTAAACAATTTAACACCTTTAGCAACATTACTAAAGTGCTGCAATGATTATGCCAGCATATTTGGAAAATATAACAATGGCTACTAAATAGGAAAATATTAAATTATATACCAATTTTAAAAAATTGTGACACTAAGAAATGTACAAATTACCAAACAGTGTGTTCATTTCATATGGCAACAAAATTTTGCTTATGATCTTGCAAGCTAAGCTTAAGCAATATGTGAACTGAGAATTACAAGAGAAGCAGGTTGATTTTCAAAGACCAAATTGCGAATCTTGTTGGATTATGTAGAATGCAAGGAAGTTCCAGAGAAAATATCTACTCCTAATTCATTAACTACCCTATAGTCTTTGATTGTATAAATCAAAAAATAATAACAATAATGTGCCAAGTCCTCAAAGAGATGTCTCCTTCTGAAGAATCTCTATAGAGGCAAATAATCAATAATTAGAACTAAATATAGAACAATTGATAATTAAAGATTGTAAAAACAACATGAAGAGGCTATTTATTGTCATCTTATGTATCTGACTTATATGTACATTACGTCATTCAAAAGATGGACAAATCAAAGGCTGGAATTGCTGCAAAAAAATATCAACAATCTCATTCTCCATAGAAAATAAAGAGGAATTAAGAAATCTCTTGATAAAGATGAAAGAAGAAAGTTTAAAAGTTGCCAGAAGCTTTATGACCACCACCAACAAAATAAAAAAAACAAACAAACAAAAAAAATAGTTTCAATGGTTCCATCTATTCCTGACAAACAGAAGAAAAAAAAAATAGAGGGAATGTCACATTTGATATTTTTGGGCTTAAAACCATTGCAGACTGTGACTGCAATAAGGCATTAAAAAGATATTTGCTTCTTTGAAAGAAAGTTATGAAAAGTCTGGACAGTACACAAAAATGCTTGTCAACAAAAGTCCATAAAAATCAAAGATATGTTGTTTTGTTTTGTTTTGTTTTTTCTCCAGTAGCACTGTATGATCGCAAGAGTTGGACTATAAGGGAAGCTGCACATTGCAGAATTAAGATTTTTGCTTCAGAATACTTTTGAGAATCCTTTGGAATACAAGGAGTTCAAATTACTCAATATTTGAAGAACTTGGTTCAACCTTTTCCCTGGAAGATAAAATACAAAAGCTGAAGCTTAAACTTTTTGGCTAAATAATAAAATAGATCTCATTGGAAAAAAAAAAACCTTATTGTTAAGAAATATTGATAGCAAAAGGAAAAGGGAATAGAAGCAAAAGAGATAAATGGATAACAATATGCGAATAATTAATATGAATTTTAACATTCTTTAAGAAATAGTGGAGGAAAAGACAGTCCTAGCTTGTTATGTTCGTGGTATTATAAACATTCAGACATGATTGAGTTATTAAAAAACAGTAACATATTAAAAATAAAATTTTAGTTAATAAAATTATGAATTAATATGTTAGTGAATTTTTTCCAAAAAATAGAAAATAGCATTGTTTTATATTTTTGAAAATGTAAAGCATGACATAACATAAGATAGTTGAATTCATTTATTTGATTGGACATTCAGTCTGTTATGATATGATATTTTGATTCAAATACCTGAAAATAGTCCAAGTTCATTTGGATATGTAGTTAGAAAAAAAGAGAAATAAATATTTTAATAGAATTTTTAGAAAATTTTGGATATTCTTTGATACTACACCAAAATATGACAAGTTATATTTTAAAAGTTAGCTGCAATACGGAATATGAAAAGTTATCAATCAACTTTTCATATTGTTATATTAAAAACCAAAATAGTTTAACTTGTACTATGAACAGATAATTTTAATCCATGTATAATTTTGTAATTTTGAATTTTTCATTTGGAAAATTTTAGTTCACTGAGATATGATGATCTTGCAAATATTGACATACTTACAAAATAGCAAATATTCATGTACTTCAATAAAACCACTAAACTCATCAGAAAAATCTTTATTTATTAGAAAACTATCTCACAGTGGCAATATATAAGCTAATCAGAAATGTAATTTTTACTTGAACGCTCAAATGTATCAGCAACCAATATGAGTTATTTTCCTTGAAATGAGAGGTTAACTTTATTTATTTTCCTGAAAACGTCTACCAGATACCTAAAATTGAATAATTACCATATGAATGTCAGTTTGTTCTATCAAGCAAAAATGGTGTTCTATGATAAAATTTGTCAATTCAATTCAAAATAGGATTTCTGAATTGGAAAAAGAAAATAATTCTCAAAAAAAATTAGGGAAATGGAAAAAAATTCAATAGAGCAAAATAACTCATTTAAAAATGAAATTGGGCATTTACAAAAAGAACTAAAAACTGTGAATGAAGAAAATAACTCCTTAAAAGTCAGGATGGAAAAAATAGAAATGAATGATTCATTGAGAACCCAAGAATCAGTCAAACAAAACAAAAAAAATGAGAAGTTGGAGAACAACGTCAAATACTTACTGGGAAAATCTATAGACCTAGAAAATAGATCTAGGAGAGATAATCTGCGGATCGTTGGACTTCCCGAAAACTATGACCAAAAAAAGAGCCTAGATTCTATTTTACAGGAAATTATCAAAGAGAACTGTCCAGAGGTAATAGAAACAGAGGGGAAAGTAGATGTTGAAAGAATTCATCGAACTCCTTCTGAAATAGACCCTAAAAAAAGAACACCACGGAATATTGTGGCTAAGCTGCAGAATTACCACACAAAGGAGAAAATCCTGCAAGCAGCTAGAAAAAAAAAACAATTTAAATACCAAGGTGCTACAATAAGGGTCACACAAGATCTGGCTGCCTCCACATTAAAAGATAGAAGGTCCTGACTGACCATAATTTATAAGAAACCGAACCATTCTCCAATTGATAAATGGTCAAAGGATATGAACAGACAATTCTCAGAGGAAGAAATTGAAACTATATCCACTCACATGAAAGAGTGTTCCAAATCACTACTGATCAGAGAAATGCAAATTAAGACCACTCTGAGATACCACTACACACCTGTCAGATTGGCTAAGATGACAGGAACAAATAATGACAAATGTTGGAGGGGATGTGGGGAAACTGGGACTAATACATTGCTGGTGGAGTTGTGAAAGAATCCAGCCATTCTGGAGAGCAATCTGGAATTATGCCCAAAAAATTATCAAACTGTGCATACCCTTTGACTCAGCAGCGCTACTACTGGGATTATATCCCAAAGAAATACTAAAGAGCGGAAAGAGACATATGTGCCAAAATGTTTGTGGCAGCTCTTTTTGTTGTAGCTAGAAACTGGAAGATGAATGGATGTCCATCAGTTGGAGAATGGTTGGGTAAATTGTGGTATATGAAGGTTATGGAATATTATTGCTCGGTAAGAAATGACCAGCAGGAGGAATATAGAGAGGCCTGGAGAGACTTAAATCAACTGATGCTGAGTGAAATGAGCAGAACCAGAAGATCACTGTACACTTCAACAACAATACTGTATGAGGATGTATTCTGATGGAAGTGGAAATCTTCAACATAAAGAAGATCCAACTCACTTCCAGTTGATCAATGATGGACAGAGGTAGCTACACCCAGAGAAGAAACACTGGGAGGGGAATGTAAATTGTTAGCACTAATATCTGTCTGCCCAGGTTGCATGTACCTTCGGATTCTAATGTTTATTGTGCAACAAGAAAATGATATTCACACACATGTATTGTACCTAGACTATATTGTAACACATGTAAAATGTATGGTATTGCCTGTCGTCGGGGGGAGGGAATACAGGGAGGGGGGGGTAATTTGGAAAAATGAATACAAGGGATAATATTATAAAATATATATATATATATAATAAAAAAAAAATTAAAAAAAAAAAAAAAAAGATAGAAGGTCCTGGAACCTGATATTCCGAAAGACAAAAGATCAAGGATTGCAACCAAGAATAAACTACCCAGCTAAGTTTAGCATCTTTTTCCATGGAAGAAGATGCTCATTCAATGAAATAGAGGAATTCCATATGTTTCTAAGAAAAAAACCAGATTTAAACAAAAATTTTGATCTACATCCACAAGACTGAAGAGAAACAAGAAAAAGGTACACAGAACCCTTGAGAACTATATCTCTGTTGTGGGTATATAGAAAGTACGCATGGATAATTTGATGTTACTGATATAAAAGAAAAAAAAAAAGGAGGGGGTGTAGTAAAGGGAAGGGGGTAGTATCAGAAAAAGGGGAGGGAGTGATAAAAAGAGGGAAACTGCATCCCAGGAAGAGGCCTAGAAAATATACTATATCTAAGGAATTTAGAGAAGGGGAGAAACATTGTGTGAAGATTACTCTCATCAGAAGAGGCTCAAAGAGGAAATAATTGACATATTTGTTTTTTGGAGAATTCTCTCTCAGCTCATTAAAAGGGGGGGAGAGGAAAAGGAAAAAGGAAACGGAGAATAAGGGAAGGGAGGTGGAGGGAGGCGGGAGGGATACTAAAAAAAAAAAGGGAGGGCTGCACGTCACAAGGGGAGTCTATAAATTGAATATTGGGGAAGGGGTTCAGGGGGGTGAAGGCTAAAAGCATAATTTGGGGATAATATGATGGCAGGAAATACAGAATTAGTAATTTTAACTGTAAATGTGAATGGGATGAACTCTCCCATCCAACGGAGACAGATAACAGACTGGATCATAAGTCAGAACCCTACAATATGTTGTTTACAGGAAACACACTTAAAGCAGGGAGATACTTACAGAGTAAAGGTAAAAGGTTGGAGCAGAATCTATTATGCTTCAGGTAAAGCCAAAAAAGCAGGGGTAGCTATCCTTATCTCAGATCAAGCAAAAGCAGAAGTTGATCTAATTAAAAGAAATAAGGAAGGAAACTATATCCTGCTGAAATGTAGCATAAATAATGAAGCCATATCGATACTAAACATATATGCACCAAGTAGTATAGCATCTAACTTTCTAAAGGAAAAGTTAAGAGAATTGCAAGAAGAAATAGACAGTAAAACTATAATAGTGGGAGATCTCAACCTTGCACTCTCAGATTTAGACAAATCAAACCACAAAACAAATAAGAAAGAAATTAAAAAAGTAAATAGAACATTAGAAAAACTAGGTATGATAGACCTTTGGAGAAAACTGAATGGCAATAGAAAGGAAGATACTTTCTTCTCAGCAGTTCATGGATCCTATACAAAAATAGACCATATATTAGGACATAAAGATCTCAAAATTAAATATAGGAAGGCAGAAATAATAAATGCCTTCTTCTCAGACCACAATGCAATAAAAGCTACATTCAGTAAAAAGTTAGGGGTAAATAGACCAAAAAGTAATTGGAAACTGAATAATCTCATCTTAAAGAATGACTGGGTGAAAGAGCAAATTATAGAAACAATTAATAATTTCACCCAAGATAATGACAATGAGGAGACATCATACCAAAATCTGTGGGATGCAGCTAAAGCAGTAATAAGGGGAAATTTTATATCTTTAGAGGCTTATTTGAAGACAATAGAGAAAGAGAAGATTAACGAATTGGGCTTGCAACTTAAAAGGCTAGAAAAAAGACCAAATTAAAAACCTCCAACCAAAAATCACACTTGAAATACAAAAATTAAAAGAAGAAATTAATAATATTGAAAGTAAAAAAAAAAAAAAACTATTGAATTAATAAATAAAACCAAGAGTTGGTTTTATGAAAAAGCCAATAAAATAGATAAACCTTCAGTAAATCTGATCAAAAAAAAGAAAGAGGAAAATCAAATTGTTAGTCTTACAAATGAAAAGGGGGATCTTTCCACCAATGAAGAGGAAATTAGAGAAATAATAAGGAGTTACTTTGCCCAACTTTATGCCAATAAATTTGATAACTTAAGTGAAATGGATGACTTCCTCCAAAAATATAGGCTTCCTAGACTAACAGAGGAGGAAATAAATTGCTTAAATAGTCCCATTTCAGAAAAAGAAATAGAGCAAGCTAATAATCAGCTCCCCAGGAAAAAATTCCCTGGACCAGATGGATTTACATGTGAATTCTACCAAGCATTTAAAGAACAATTAGCCCCAATGCTATATAAACTATTTGAAAAAATAGTGGATGAAGGAGTCCTACCAAACTCCTTTTATGACACAGACATGGTGCTGATACCTAAACCAGGTAGATCGAAAACTGAGAAAGAAAATTATAGACCAATCTCCTTAATGAATATTGATGCTAAAATCTTAAATAAGATATTAGCAAAAAGACTTCAGAAAATCATCTCCAGGATAATACACTATGATCAAGTAGGATTCATACCAGGAATGCAGGGCTAGTTTAATATTAGGAAAACTATTAGTATAATTGACCATATTAATAATCAAATTAATAAAAACCATATGATCATCTCCATAGATGCAGAAAAAGCATTTGACAAAATCCAACATCCATTCCTACTAAAAACTCTTGAGAGTATAGGAATAAATGGATTATTCCTTAGAATAATCAGGAGCATATATTTAAGACCTTCAGTAAGCATAATATGCAATAGAAATAAACTGCAACCTTTCCCAGTAAGATCAGGAGTGAAACAAGTTTGCCCACTATCACCATTACTATTCAATATAGTACTAGAAACGCTAGCCTTGGCAATAAGAGCCGAGAAAGAGATTCAAGGAATTAGAGTAGGAAATGAGGAAATTAAACTATCACTCTTTGCAGATGACATGATGGTATACTTAGAGAACCCCAAAGACTCTGCTAAAAAGCTATTAGAAATAATTCAGAATTTTAGCAAAGTGGCAGGATACAAAATAAATCTACATAAATCCTCAGCATTTTTATATATCAACAACAAAATGCAATAGCAAGAGATACAAAGAGAAATTCTATTCCAAACAAATGTTGAGAGTATAAAGTCTTTAGGAATCCATATACCAAAGAAAAGTCAGGAATTATATGAGAAAAATTACAAAACACTTGCCACAAAAATAAAGTCAGATTTAAATAATTGGAAAGACATTCAGTGCTCTTGGATAGGCCGAGCGAATATAATAAAGATGACAATACTCCCCAAAATAATCTATTTATTTAGTGCTATACCAATCAGACTCCCAGGAAACTATTTTAATGACCTAGGAAAAAAATAATGAGAAAATTCATATCAAAGTAAAAACTATTGAGAATTTCAAGGGAAGTAGTGAAAAATCAAAAAAAATCAAATGAAGGTGGCCTAGCTGTACCTGATCTAGAACTGTATTATAAAGTAGCTGTCACCAAAATCATTTGGTATTGGCTAAGAAATAGACTAGTTGATCAGTGGAATAGGTTTGGTTCACAGGACATGATAGTGAATAAAAATAGCAATCTAGTGTTTGACAAACTCAAAGATCCCAACTTTTGGGAAAAGAATTCATTATTTGGCAAAAACAGCTGGGAAAACTGGAAATTAGTATGGCAGAAACTAGGTATGGACCCACACTTAACACCACATACTAAGATAAGATCAAAATGGGTCCATTATTTAGGCATAAAGAACGAAATCATAAATAAATTAGAGGAACACAGGATAGTTTACCTCTCAGACTTGTGGACGAGGAAGAAATTTGTAACCAAAGAGAACTAGAGATCATTCTTGATGACAAAATAGAAAATTTTAAATAACATCAAATTAAGAAACTTTTGTACAAACAAAATTAATGCAAATAAGATTAGAAGGGAAGTAACAAATTGGGAAAACATTTTTACAGTTAAAGATACTGATAAAGGCCTCATCTCTAAAATATACAAACAATTGACTCTAATTTATAAGAAATCAAGCCATTCTCCAATTGATAAATGGTCAAAGGATACGAAAAGACAATTCTCAGATGATGATATTGAAATTATATCTGCTCATATGAAATAGTGTTTCAAATCACTACTGATCAGAGAAATGCAAATTAAGACAACTCTGAGATACCACTACACACTTGTCAGATTAGCTAAGATGACAGGAACAAATAATGATGAATGTTGGAGGGGATGTGGGAAAACTGGGACACTAATACATTGTTGGTGGAGTTGTGAAAGAATCCAGCCATTCTGGAGAGCAATTTGGAACTATGCCCAAAAAGTTATCAAACTGTGCATACCCTTTGATCCAGCATTGCTGCTATTGGGCTTATATCCCAAAGAAATACTGAGGAGGGGAAAGGGACCTGTATGTGCCAAAATGTTTGTGGCAGCTCTTTTCGTAGTGGCTAGAAACTGGAAGATGAATGGATGTCCATCAATTGGAGAATGGTTGGGTAAATTATGGTATATGAAGGTTATGGAATATTATTGCTCTGTAAGAAATGACCAGCAGGAGGAATACAGAGAGGCTTGGAGAGACTTACATCAACTGATGCTGTGTGAAATGAATAGAACCAGAAGATTGTTGTACACTTCAATGTTGTATGAAGAGTTATTCTGATGGAAGTGGATATCTTCAACATAAAGAAGATCCAAGTCACTTCCAGTTGATCAATGATGGACAGAAATAACTACCCAGAGAAGGGACACTGGGAAGTGAATGTAAATTGTTAGCACTACTGTCTATGTACCCAGATTACTTATACTTTTGGAATCTAATACTTAATGTGCAACAAGAAAATGGTATTTACACACATATATTGTATCTAGGTTTTATTGTAACACATGTAAAATGTATGGGATTGCCTGTCATTGGGGGGAGGGAGTGGAGGAAGTTGGGGGATAATTTGGAAAAATGAATACAAGGGATAATATTAAAAAAATAAAATACAAACAAATAATAATAATAATAATAGTAATAATAATAATAATTATAATAAAACATAGAGAAGAGCTAATCCAATTCCAATTGATCAATGATGGACAGAACTAGCTACTCCCAGAGAAGAAACACTGGGAAATGAGTGTAAACTCTTAGCAGTTTTTTTTGTTTTACTTTCCAGATTATTTTTACCTTCCGAATACAATTCTTCCTTTGCAATAACAACAACAACAAAATTCGGTTATGCACATATATATTGTACCTAGGATACACTATAAAACATTTAATACGTATGGGAATGCCTGCCATCTAGGGGAGGGGAGGCAGGAAGGAGGGGAAAAATTCAGAAAAGAAGGGAGTACAAGGGATAATGTTGCAAAAAATCACCTATACATATGTACTGTCAAAAATGTTATAATTATAAAATTAATTTTAAAAAAGAAAGAAAATTTTATTTTCATGCTTTGTAGAGTAGTTTTTTCTTTTTTTTCAATAAGAATGATGATGGTATTTTGTCAAAAGCCTCCGCTGCATATATTGATATAATCATATGAATTTTTTTGGTTTTGTTATTAGTATGGTCTTCTCTCTCTTAACTATGACCCAGAAGTGGGTATAGGCATTTGGGTTGTCAAACAGCATCTGACCCTGAATCCAGTGATTGCATAATTTCTTTATGACCAATTGCTAGGTTCCTTTTAACAATCTCTGTTTTTTTTTTTTTTTTGTTTTGTTTTGTTTTTTTTTTTCTTACATTCTTACTTTTATGGCATCCTTCAAGAGTTATTTCAATTTCGACCCTCTGGCAAAATCTTTTGCAGCTCTCTATCTCCATCAACTGTCTCTCCTTTGAGAATACCTCCCTTTGACATCTTGCTTATATCAATTTCCTTTGACTCTGAGCTACTTGAGGGAAAGGACAACAGTATTTGTTGTTTGTCAGTGTTTTTTTTTTTTTTTTTTTTTTTAAAATTCATATCATTTAGCACAATGTTTGTCATAGACATAAATAATTAATAAATGGATTTGACTCACTGGTTATCAATAATCTTTAATCTGTTTTTCTTGGCTACTTCATAGAAACACTCTTAACCATCACTTAAAACTTTTGGTGATAGATTAAGAGATTTACAACAAGAAGACAATTTTGATTGTATGTAGTGCATTCCCCTTACTTTGCAAATGAGGAAAATGGGATTCAAAAATGGCAAGTGAATTTTTCATGGTCAAATAGTTTATAAGTGCCAGGGTTTGACCAAAAAGCTTATGACTCCAAAATTGCTTATTCTTTTTGTTGCACAACCAGAGATTTGGTCTATTACAATCTTGAATAGGAAGTTAATCTCCTCTTTAAGACTTTCAGTTAAGGATCTCACATCCTTTTAAAAAATTCCTTTTGCATAACTGTATTTGTCAAAAATTGCTTATTTCTTGTATTGAGCTGGAATTTATCTTGCTGCAAATTCTGTTCCAATCATAATTTTGCCTGACTTATAATAAAATAATAAAAAATAAACATATTTCAAAACAGCAGTTCTTTTTACTTGAACTCTTCTTTTATCTATATTATGTCCATTTCCTTTAAATGATCCTTATATGACATGCTTTCTAGCTAGCAATTAGTAGTTTATTTGTTTTTTTCTTTCCTTTATATTAGAGGTGCATAATCTCTGTGTGTATGAGACACAAAATGCTTAGTTTTAGTTTTCTCAACAGTAAAATGGAGATAATAGTAACATTTACTTATTTGAGAATCAAATGAAATAATATTAGTAAAGTACTTTGTACAATCCCTGAAATGTAGTAGGTGCTATATATTTATTCTATCTGCACTGCTCTCATAAAAAATCATTTGATTACCATTACTATCTATTATGTTCATACTGGTTTACTTTTCTAAGAAGGTATGTGAACCATGCAAAAATCATACACATATACATATGTGGATGAAAATAATTCTGTAATATAAGGCTATATTTATAGAAAACCAATGACTATAAAATAATGGGTCCATGGAATACTGACAAAATATACTTTACAAACATATTATCCCATCTTTCTGGAGATGCACAAAAAGTATTTTTAAAAAGAACTTGCCATTTGAAAACAACTTTTGTGTCCTTCCTTTGCTTTCAATTAAGAGATAATTTTTCATTCAATTTTTCTTCAATTTATTCCTTCATTTAGCTAATGTTTAAATGAGATTATTTTAAGTCCTCTCACTGTCTTTATCACCTTGTTCCTAATTTGTTCTAGTCTCTTTAAGCCCTGACCCATACCTACTTCAGTCACCATATTAATAAGCCATAACTTAGCTATTAAACATTGTTTTCATCCCTCCCTAATTATGTCTTATTATTTCTGTTTTTCAGAGGGTCAAATACATGATTAGACATGTATATTTTCTTTTGATATGTTTCAGAAGAAATATATTGTAGCCCTAGTTTTTTTATTTTATTTTTTTTTTAATTAGGAATCTAAAGAACTCTTTATTTATTGCTTTAGTAGGTCAAGGCTCAGCTCTACATGATATGAAAGTTAAATTGGAACTTAAATTACTTCCTGTAAATAAGACTGATTAACCT
This sequence comes from Sminthopsis crassicaudata, assembly GCF_048593235.1. Classification (NCBI taxonomy): domain Eukaryota; kingdom Metazoa; phylum Chordata; class Mammalia; order Dasyuromorphia; family Dasyuridae; genus Sminthopsis; species Sminthopsis crassicaudata. Next base: position 202,079,617 of record NC_133617.1, read on the forward strand.
TGCTGACCTTAGAACACTTTCAATTTAAGATGCTGCCCAGAGATAGGAAAGTCTGTATGTTAATCCAGCTGCTGTTGAATGTTCAGCCTTTTCTAATTCTCTGTACAATAGCAGGTAAATACAGGGACCCAGATTGATTCCATTGAATCAAAAAACAAAACAAAACAAAACAAAACAAAAAACCCTTATATTCCCTTTCCACCTGCACTTTCTTTTATGTATTCCAAACGTACTCCTTGCTACTAATGACAGTCATAAAACTCATAGTTTACATTAGTAACACAATAAAAAAGATTGATTCCTCAAAAATAAATAATTTTGTAATTAGCATTTTTTGTCATTACTTGAAGAAAAGAGATATACTTTATCTTGAATATTTTTAGACATAGCAGTGACAGAGACACATGGTCTGTAAGAAGAATTCTGGAGAATATTTAACTAAAATCTTTCAGAGGGAAGCAATGTAGGGTTATGAAAAGAATGCTTATTCCTTTGTCAAAATATCTCAGTTCAAACACAACTTTTGATATTCACTACCTCTGTGATTTTGGGAAAGTAATCTAAGGAAGGACAGAAACCTAATTCCAGAAACAAGCATTTATTAAATGTCTACTATGTGCCAGTTACTACTTTATAACAAGTCTGGGATATAGATGATATTATTATCCTCATTTTATTATTGAGAAAACTGAAGTAGATGGAATTAAAGTGATTTAAATTAGAGGTATATTGGTAGTAAATATTTAAATTTATATGAACTGAGGTCTACCTGACACCAAGTCTAGCTCTCTTTCCACTGGAAATCTTCCACTGGACCTTCCTGGATCTCTGTTTCCTCATGGACAAATGGAATAGATGTCTTATGAAATATTTCCAATTCTAAGTTATGAACTTTTGACCTATTTGAATTCAAATTCTCATACTGTTTAGAACATATTAGTTGAGGGCAGAGCCAAGTTGTCAGAGAAGATACTCACAATTTTGTGAGCTCCCTTCTTCCCTCATTACCAATTAGTTAAATCAGGCTCAAAAATAACACTGGACTGATAGAAACCACAAGGCCTGGAAGCACGACTTACCAGCTGAAGAGAATCTGGAGTTTCAACAGAAAAAGTCGGTTCCCAAGGGAGGAAGAAAAAAGGCCTTCACAGACAGTGTGAGGTGCTTGCACACTGCCCCGATCGCACTGGGGAGAACTCGGGGATCATAGAAGCCACTGAGATAGAGGAATCTGGCACAGGCTGTTAGTTCTTCTCTGCTTATAAAACAACAAATCAGAAGAGAAATCAAGCCACTTTAAAATATAAAGCCAGATACTAGAACCACCCCAATCCAGAAGTGACCTAACAGATCTCAGCACTGCAGTGTGCCTGGCTTCTGCTGCCTGGGACTTCACCTGGGGGTAGTTAAGAGCTTGAAAAGCAGGGACATGGCCCAAGGCAACATCTAATTCACATAGTCCCAGGCTTGGCTGGAGGCTGTGGAACTCAGCACCACAAGTCCCAGAGAAGCAGAACCTTTGAATTAGGGACTGCAGTTTTTGGGCAGACACTTCCAGTTTGAGCGCAGGAGCTTTTCACATCAGTTACTAATATCCACGCCCCACAGGACGCATTGGCTGGGCTTTATGTCGCCTTTACTGTTCAGTCTTAAACCTCAGGGAAGTCGCTAGGACACACAGAGCCCTCAAAGGGCAGCTTTACTAATCACCTCTGAGGCACTTCCAGTGAGGGGGTGGGGAACTCTCTCCCAGAGCTCTCTCTTAACTCAGGTGCAGGAGCCACTGCACCCATCCGGTCTGGGAGGAAGCTGGCAAAGAAATAAATAAATAAACTTCTTACCCCAAAGACAGACCAGATAAGATTTTTAACCATGAGTAAAAAGCAAAAAAGAACTATTGATTCTTTCTACACAGAGAAAGAGTGGGTATCCAACACCAAGGAAGTTAATAGCAGAGAGTCAGCAGATAACAACCTAAAGGGGAATGATACCTGCCCCCCATCACCTAACTCTCTCCTCGAAGAGACTATTAAACACTTAAGAGAGTTTGAAGAAAAATGGGGAAAAGAAAGAGAAGCTATGATAGAGAATAACAACATTCTGAAATTTGAGTTGGAAAAAATAAAGAATTCACAGGAGATGCAGGGAAACAAAATTTGTGAATTAGAAAAGGTTAAAAAATCACAGGAAAGTAGCATTTCTGAATTGGAAAAGATAAAAAAAAATCTCAAGAAAAAAAGATTTCTGAATTGGAAAAAGAAAATAATTCTCTAAAAATAAACATTAGGGAAATGGAAAAAAATTCAATAGAGCAAAATAATGCATTTAAAAACTCAATTGGGCATATAGAAAAAGAACTAAGAAATGTGAATGAAGAAAATAACTCATTAAAAATCAGGACAGAACAAATAGAAATTAATGATTCATTGAGAACCCAAGAACAAAACAAAACAAACAAAAAAAAAAAAATGAAAAGCTTGAAAATAATGTCAAATACTTACTGGGAAAATGTATAGACCTGGAAAATAGATCTAGGAGAGATAATCTGAGAATCATTGGACTTCCTGAAAACTATGACGAAAAAAAGAGCCTAGATTCTATTTTACAGGAAATAATTAAAGAGAACTGTCCAGAGATAATAGAAATAGAAGGGAAAATAGGGGTCCAAAGGATTCATAGAACTCCTGAAAAAGACTGTAAAAAAAGAACACCACAGAATATTGTGGTTAAGCTGCAGAATTACCACACAAAGGAGAAAATCTTGCAAGCAGCTAGAAAAAAACAATTTAAATATCAAGGTGCCACAATAAGGGTCACCCAAGATCTGGCTGCCTCCACATTAAAAGATAGAAGGACGTGAAACCTGATATTCCAAAAGGCAAAAGATCAAGGATTGCAACCAAGAATAAACTACCCAGCTAAGTTTAGCATTTTTTTGCATGGAAGAAGATGGTAATTCAATAAAAGAGAGTAATTCCAATTGTTTCTGAGAAAAAAAAAAATCAGATTTAAACAAAAAATTTGATCTACATCCACAAGACTGAAGAGAAACAGAAAAAGGTAAGCAGAACTCTTGAGAACTGTATCTCTGTTGTGGATATATAGAAAGTCCGCATGGATAATTTGATTTTACTGATATAAAAAAGGGGGGGAGTAGTAAAGGGAAGGGGGTAGTATCAGAAAAAGGGGAAGGAGTGATAAAAAGAGGGAAACTGCATCCCAGGAAGAGGCCTAGAAAATATACTATATCTAAGGAATTTAGAGAGGGGGAGAAACATTGTGTGAATCTTACTCTCATCAGAAGAGGCTCAAAGAGTAAATAATTGACATATTTGTTTTTTGGAGAATTCTCTCTCAGCTCATTAAAAGGGGGGAGAGGAAAAGGGAAAAGGAAAAGGAGAATAAGGGAAGGGACTTGGAGGGAGGGGAGAGGGATACTAAAAAAAGGGAGGGCTGTGCATCACTAGTGGGGTCTATAAATTAAATATTGAGGAAGGGGTTCAGGGGGGTCAAGGCTAAAAGCATAATTTGGGGATAATATGATGGCAGGAAATACAGAATTAGTAATTTTAACTGTAAATGTGAATGGGATGAACTCTCCCATCCAACGGAGACGGATAACAGACTGGATCATAAGTCAGAACCCTACAATATGTTGTTTACAGGAAACACACTTAAAGCAGGGAGATACTTACAGGTAAAAGTTAGAGTAGAATCTATTATGCTTCAGGTAAAGCCAAAAAAGCAGGGGTAGCTATCCTTATCTCAGATCAAGCAAAAGCAGAAGTTGATCTAATTAAAAGAGATAAGGAAGGAAACTATATCCTGCTAAAAGGTAGCATAAACAATGAATCCATATCAATACTAAACAAATATGCACCAAGTGATATAGCATATAACTTTAAAAGGGAAAAGATAAGAGAGTTGCAAGAAGAAATAGACAGTAAAACTATAACACTGGGAGATCTCAACCTTGCACTCTCAGATTTAGACAAATCAAACCACAAAACAAATAAGAAAGAATTTTAAAAAGTAAATAGAACATTAGAAAAACTAGGTATGATAGACCTTTGGAGAAAACTGAATGGCGATAGAAAGGAAGATACTTTCTTCTCAGCAGTTCATGGATCCTATACAAAAATTGACCATATATTAGGACGTAAAGATCTCAAAATTAAATGTCGGAAGGCAGAAATAATTAATGCCTTCTTCTCAGATCACAATGTAATAAAAGCTACATTCACTAAGAAGTTAGGGGTAAATAGACCAAAAAGTAATTGGAACCTGAATAATCTCATCTTAAAGAATGACTGGGAGAGACAGCAAATTAAAGAAACAATTAATAATTTCACCCAAGATAATGACAATGATGAGACATCATACCAAAATCTGTGGGATGCAGCTAAAGCAGTAATAAGGGGAAATTTTATATTTTTAGAGGCTTATTTGAACAAAATAGAGAAAGAGAAGATTAACGAATTTGTCCTGCAACTGAAAAAGCTAGAAAAAAACCAAATTAAAAACCCCCAACCAAAAATCACACTTGAAATACAAAAATTAAAAGAAATCAATAATATTGAAAGTAAAAAAAAAAAAAAAAACTATTGAATTAATAAATAAAACCAAGAGTTGGTTTTATTAAAAAGCCAATAAAATAGATAAACCTTTGGTAAATTTGATCAGAAAAAGTAAAGAGGAAAATCAAATTGTTAGTCTTACAAATGAAAAGGGAGATCTTTCCACCAATGAAGAGGAATTAGAGAAATAATGAGGTACTTTGCCCAAGTTTATGCCAATAAATTTGATAACTTAAATGAAATGGTTGACTTCCTCCTAAAATATAGGCTTCATACATTAACAGAGGAAGAGATTAATTGCTTAAATAGTCCCATTTCAGAAAAAGAAATAGAACAAGCTATTAACTCCCCAGGAAAAAATCCCCAGGACCAGATGGATTTACATGTGAATTCGACCACACATTTAAAGAACAGTGAGCCACAATGTTATATAAACTATTTGAAAAATAGGGGATGAAGGAGTCCTACCAAACTCCTTTTATGACACAGACATGGTACTGATACCTAAGCCAGGTAGATCGAAAACTGAGAAAGAAAACTATAGACCAATTTCCTTAATGAATATTGATGCTAAAATCTTAAATAACATATTAGCAAAAAGACTTCAGAAAATCACCCCCAGAATAATACACTATGATTAAGTAGGATTTATACCAGGAATGCAGGGCTAGTTTAATATTTGGAAAACTATTAGTATAATTGACCATATTAATAATCAAATTAATAAAAACCATATGATCATCTCCATAGATGCAGAAAAAGCATTTGACAAAATCCAACATCCATTCCTAGTAAAAACTCTTGAGAGTATAGGAATAAATGGACTATTCCTTAGAATAATCAGGAGCATATATTTAAGACCGTCAGTAAGCATAATATGCAATAGAAATAAACTGAAATTAGATATGGATCCACACTTAACACCATATACCAAGATAAGATCAAAATGGGTCCATGATTTAGGCATAAAGAATGAGATCATAAATAGATTAGAGGAACAGAGAATAGTCTACCTCTCAGATCTGTGGAGGAGGAAGGAATTTATGACCAGATGAGAACTAGAGATCACTATTGATCACAAAATAGAAGATTTTGATTACATCAAACTAAAAAGTTTCTGTACAAACAATACTAATACAAGATTAGAAGGGAAGTAACAAATTGGGAAAATATTTTTACAGTTAAAGGTTCTGATAAAGGTCTCATTTCCAAAATTTATAGAAAACTGACTCTAATTTATAAGAAATCAAACCATTCTCCAATTGATAAATGGTCAAAAGATATGAACAGACAATTCTCAGATGATGATATTGAAATTATATCTGCTCATATGAAATAGTGTTCCAGATCGCTACTGATCAGAGAAATGCAACTCTGAGATACCACTACACACCTGTCAGATTGGCAAAGATGACAGGAACAAATAATGATGAATGTTGGAGGGGATGTGGGAAAACTGGGACACTAATACATTGTTGGTGGAACTGTGAATACATCCAGCCATTCTGGAGAGCATTTTGGAACTATGCCCAAAAAGTTATCAAACTGTGCATACCCTTTGATCCAGCATTGCTACTATTGGGCTTATATCCCAAAGAAATACTGAGGAGGGGAAAGGGACCTGTATGTGCCAAAATGTTTGTGGCAGCTCTTTTCGTAGTGGCTAGAAACTGGAAGATGAATGGATGTCCATCAATTGGAGAATGGTTGGGTAAATTATGGTATATGAAGGTTATGGAATATTATTGCTCTGTAAGAAATGACCAGCAGGAGGAATACAGAGAGGCTTGGAGAGACTTACATCAACTGATGCTGTGTGAAATGAATAGAACCAGAAGATTGTTGTACACTTCAATGTTGTATGAAGAGTTATTCTGATGGAAGTGGATATCTTCAACATAAAGAAGATCCAAGTCACTTCCAGTTGATCAATGATGGACAGAAACAACTACACCTAGAGAAGGAACACTGGGAAGTGAATGTAAATTGTTAGCATTACTGTCTATCTACCCAGGTTACTTATACCTTTGGAATCTAATACTTAACAAGAAAATGGTATTTACACACATATATTGTATCTAGGTTTTATTGTAACACATGTAAAATATATGTGATTGCCTGTCATCAAGGGGAGGAAGTTGGGGGATAATTTGGAAAAATGAATGCAAGGGATAATGTTATAAAAAATTACTCATGCATATATAATGTCAAAAAAATTTATAAATAAAATTTTAAAAAAGAACATATTAGTTAAGTAAATTAACCTTGCCAGTTTTCAACTTTCTTTAATTAAAAACTTAGGGGTTGTAATAGATGACTTTTAAAATCCTTTTCATCTCTAGATATATGATCATATAATGAAATGTCAGATTTCTGAATATTTAGAGAATTACTTTAATAAAAATCCAGAAAAAAGCTGTATTTTCATTTTTCATTTATAATTTTAATAACATTATATTCAATTTGATGTTAATATTCAATTAAATGATATTTAATTAAGTTCAATTTGAGTACAATGCATATTCACCAATGTAAAACAGGTAAATTAAAAATAAATATATTAGTAACAAAGAACAGCATTTGGTCTCTCTAAAACTAAGAGGCAGTGTGGCAGGGTTCATAGAGTGCTAGTCTTAGAGTGAGAAGTTCATAATTCAAACCCAGTCTCAGATACTTCCCAGATGTGTGAATCTTGACAATCCATTTCATAAGTTATAAAATGTAGATATTAGTCTTTTCTACTTCAGAGAGCTGTTATATTAAATATGAAATATATATCCTCTTAGTTATTTCTTACAGAACAATAATATGTGAAAACATTTATATACAATAATTTAGTCAGCCATTCTCCAATTGATGGGCATCCATTCAAATTTCAATTTTTTGTCACTACAAAAAGGCCTGCCACAAACATTCTGCACATATTGATCGCTTTCCCTCCTGTAAGATCTCTTTGGGATATAAGCACAGTAGAAATACTGCTGGATCAAAGGATATGCACAATAATTCCAAATTACTCTCCAGAATGATTGGATCCATTCACAACTCCGCCAACAATTCATAAATGTCCCAGTTTTCCCAAATCCCCTCCAAAATTCATCATTATTATCTTCTCCTGTAATTTTAACCAATCTGAGAAGTATGTAGTGGTATCTGAAAGTTGTCATAATTTGCATTTCTCTGATCAATAATGATGTGGAGCACTTTTTCATATGACTGGAAATAGTTTCTATTCATCCATCCAAATATTAACTTTTCATATCCTTTGACCATTTGTCAATTGGAGAATGGCTTGATTTCTTTTCTTTCTTTTTCTTTTCTTTTTCTTTTTTTTTAATATTTTAATAGTTTTTATTTACCAGATATATGCATGGGTAATTTTACAACATGGACAATTGCCAAACCTTTTGTTCTAATTTTTCCACTCTCCCCACCCAGATGTCAGGTTGACCAATACATCTTAAATATGTTAGAGTATAAATTAAATATGTATGTATACATGTCCAAACAGTTGTTTTGCTGTATAAAAAGAATTGGACTTTAAAATAGTGTACAATTAGCCTATGAATGAAATTCAAAATACAGGCAGACAAAATTAGAGAGATTTGGAATTCTATGTAGTGGTTCATAATCGTCTCCTAGAGTTCTTTTGCTGGGTGTAGCTGGTTCAGTTCATTACTGCTCTATTGAACTGATTTGGTTCATCTCATTGTTGAAAATAGCCACATCCATCAGAATTGATCATCATATATTGTAGTTGAAGTATACAGCAATCTCCTGGTCCTATGCATTTAACTCAGCATCAATTCATGTAAGTCTCTCCAGGTTTTTCATAAATCATCCTGTTGGTCATTTCTTACAGAACAATACTATGCCATAATATTCATATACCACAATTTATTCAGCCAGTCTCCAATTGATGGGCATACACATAGTTTCCAGTTTCTGGCCACCACAAAGAGAGCTGCCACAAACATTCTTGCACATACAGGACCATTTCCCTTCTTTAAGATCTATTTGGGATGCAAACCCAATAGCAACACTGCTGGATCAAGGGGTATGCACAGTTTGACAACCTTTTGAGCATAGTTCCAAAATGCTCTCCAGAATGGCTGGATGTATTCACAGTTCCACCAACAATGTATCAGTGTCACTGTTTTCCCTCATCTTCTCCAACATTCTGCATTACCTTTCCCTGTCTTTCTAATTAAATTATTAAATGTTCTTGAATAGGGCGAGCAAATATAAGATGACAATATTACCTAAACTAATCAATTTATTTAGTTCTTTTGAGGTGGTACAGTACTAGAAATCAAGGAGATACTCATCACTTGGGGAATTAAAAAACAAATTGTGACACATTATTGTGATATAGCACTGCTGTACTATGAAAAATGCCAAGAGGAGTAGTTTCAGAAAAATATGTCAAGATCTAATGTTATAATGATGTTATAATGATGATCACCTGCAAAGGACTTGACTAATTTGATCAATACAATGATCCCACACAATTCTAAAGCACTCATAATGAAAAAATGCTATCCACCACCATTGAGAAAAATGAGGAGCTCTGAGTGCAAATTGAAGTATAATTTCTCACTTTATTTTTATTGCTTTTCTAAAAAAATGTGGTTAATAATAAATGTTTTGCATGATTTCACACACACACAAAAAAAGATTTTAGCATCAATATTCATTAGGGAGATTGGTCTATAATTTTCTTTCTCCGTTTTCAACCTACATGGTTTGGGTATCAGTAGTTTGGGTATCAGTACTATATATGTGTCATAAAAGGAATTTAGTAGGACTTCTTAATTTCCTGTTTTTTCAAATACTATATATATATAACATTGGAGCTAAATGTTCTTTGAATGTTTGGCAGGATTCACCTGTGAATCCAACTGGTCCAGAAATTTTTATTTAGGGAGTTGATTAATGGCTTGTTCTATTTCTTTTTTTTTTTTTCCTTTTTTTTTTGAAATGGGACTATTAAGCAATTTACTTTCTCCTCTGTTAATCTGGGAAGCCTATGTTTTTGGAGGGAGTCCTCCATTTCACATAGGTTATCAAATTTATTGGCATAAAGTTAAGCAAAGTAAATCCTTATTATTTCTCTAATTCCTCTTCATTGGTGGAAAGTTTCCCCTTTTCATTTTTGAGACTAACAATTTGATTTTCCTGTCCCCTTTTTCTAATCATATTTATCAAAGGTTTATCTATTTTACTATTTTTTCCCATAAAACCAACACTTAGTTTTATTTATTAGGACAATAGTATTTTTACTTTTAATATTATTAATTTCTCCTTTTAATTGTAGAATTTCAAGTTTAGTATTTCATTGGGAGTTTTTAATTTGGTCTTTTTCTAGCTTTTTAAATTGTAAGCCCAATTCATTGATCTTCTCTTTCTCTATTTTCTTCAAGTAAGCCTCTAAAGATATAAAATTTCACCTTATTACTGCTTTAGCTACATCTCACAAATTTTGGTATGATGGCTCATCATTATCATTATCTTGAGTAAAGTTATTAATTGTGTCTATAACTTAGTATTTCTCCAAATCATTCTTTAAGATGAGATTATTTAGTTTCCAATTACTTTTTGGTATATTTACCCCTAACTTTTTGTTGAATGTAGTTTTTATTGCATCATGATCTCAAAAGAAAGCCTTTATTATTTCTGCCTTCTTGCATTTAATTTTGAGATCTTTATGTCCTAATATATGGTCAATTTTTGTACAGGTTCCATGAATTGCTGAGAAGAAAGTATTCTCCTTTCTGTCACCATTCAGTTTTCTCCAAAGATCCATCTTACATAATTTTCCCAATATTCTATTTACCTCTTTAATTACTTTCTTATTTGTTTTGTAGTTTGATTTATCTAATTCTGAGAGTGCAAGGTTGAAATCTCCCACTATTATAGTTTTGTTGTCTATTTCTTCTTGCAACTCTCTTAACTTCTCCTTTAGGAAGCCTTGGTGCATATATATATTTAGTATTGAAATTACTTCATTGTCTATGCTACCCTTTAGCAAGATATAGTGTCCTTCCTTATCTCTTTTGATTAGATCGATTTTTGCTTTTGCTTGATCTGAGATATGGATGGCTACCTCTGCTTTTTTACTTCACTTGAAGCATAATAGATTCTGCTCCAGCCTTTTACCTTTACTCTTTATCTCCCTGCTTTAAATGTGTTTCCTGTAAACAACATATTGTTGGGTTCTGACTTTTGATCCAGTCTGCTATCCACCTCTGCTTAATGGGAGAGTTCATCCCATTAATATTTACAGTTAAAATTATTAATTATATATTTCCTGCCATCATATTATCCCCAGATTATGTTTTTTTTCCCTTGCCCCTCCTGAACCCCTTGCCCTTATTAAACTTATGAGCCCCACTTGCTTCACGCTGCCCTCCCTCTTTAGTATCCCTACCTCCTCCCTTTAAATCCCTTTCCGTTTCTTGTTCCCTTTCCTTATTGCTCTTTTCCTTTTCCCTTTTTCTCTACCCCTTTTTAATGAGGTGAGAAAGAATTTTCTGTAAAATCAATATGTCAATTATTTTCTCTTTGAGCCAATTCTGATGAGAGTAAGGTTCACACAATATTCCTCCCCCTCTCTAACTTCCCTCAGATATGATAGGTTTGATTGGTTCTTTTTGCCTTTTTGTGGGATGTAGTTTCCCTCTTTTTATCTCCCCTTTCCCCTTTTTCTGACACTATCCACTTTCCATTTCTACTTCCTTTTTTTGTTATATCATAAAAATCAAATTATACATGTACTCTTAATGTATATCCATAGCAGAAATACAGTTCTCAAGAGTTCTTTTTACCTATTCTGCTTCACTTAAGTCCTATGATTGGAGATCGATTTTTTTTTTTTTTTTTATGTTTAGATCTGGTTTTTTCTTTATAAACATATGGAATTCATCTGTTTCATTAAATGTCTATCTTCTTCCATGGAAGAAAATGCTACACTTAGCTGGGTAGTTTATTTGTGGCTGCATTCCAAGTTTTTTGCCTTTTGGAATATCTAATTCCATACCCTTCAATCCTTTAAAGTAAAGGTAGCCTGATCTTGAGTGACTCTTATGGTATTTGAATTGTTTCTTCCTGGCTGCTTGTAATATGTTTTCTTTAGTCTGAAATTTGGCCGCAATGTCCGTGGGTCTTTTTCAGAAGGTGTTTTTACCTTTTGATTACTTCTGGGCAGTTCTCTGTGATGAATTCCTGTAAAATAGTGTCTAAGGTCTTTTTTTCATTATACTTTTCTGGAAGTCCAATAATCCTCAGATTGTCCCTTATAGATGAATTTTCCAGTTCTGTCATTTTGGCAAGTAGATAGTTCACATTTTTTCTCCAGATTTTCAATTTTTTGGTTTTGCTTGACTGATTCTTGATGTCTCAATGAATTTCTCATTGGTGTCTCATTTCTATTTGTTCCATTCTGATTTTTAATGAGTTATTTTCTTCATTATTATTTTTTTTTTTTTTTACTTCTTTTTTTATATGTCCAATTGAGTTTTTAAATGAGTTGTTTTGCTCTATGGAATTTTTTTCAATTTCATTAAATTTGTTTTTTAGTGTGTTATTTTCTTTTTCCAATTCATAAATCCTACTTTCTTGGGAATTCTTTATCTTTTCTAATTCACAGATCCTACTTTCCTGTGATTTCTTTACCTTTTCCAATTCCCTTATTCTGTTTCCCTGCACTTCCTGTGAATTCTTTACTTTTTCCAATTCACATTTCAGGAAGTTGTTTACCTTTTCTAATTCACATTTCAGGACATTGTTATTCTCTTGCATAGCTTCTCTTTCCTTTCCCCATTTTTCTTCCAATTCTCTCTTCAGACTTTTAATAGTTTCTTCTAGAAGAGTGTTATTTTTTATATTTTCTGTAGGCTGTCTGCTATTATTCTCCTCAGGGTTGGAAACAGGCTCTTTTTCTGCGTAGAAGTTGTCACTCATTTTCTTAATATTTTTACTCACTTTTTTAAAGCCTTCAGGGTCTGCCTTCAGTGAAAGGAGGTTACCAGCTTCCCCTGCAGAGCAAGGAAGGGTTTATGGAAAGTATCTGTCCTCTCAATGTGCTGCAAGGAGCAGTCAATCTGCGGGAGTGCTCTGGGAAGAGCTCCATGCAGAAGTAAGTATGCCTGGGTATCATGAGGCAGGCTGTCTAAGTGCCCTGAGAGGAGCCCCACTGTGAGGATTAGTGACTTCCTTGGGGCTAGAGGTTAAGGAGCAAAGGTATCACTGACTCCCTACAAACACCTGCTTTGAGTATTCACAGTCCTCCTATCCCTCACCTCAAGGGAAGTGTCTCTGCCTGGGGAGCATAGTCAAGCTGGGGAAATTCCACTACTCCCGGCTGAGCCCCTCACTGTGCAGATAAGAGGCTGACACGGGCTGTGCCCCTGCTGTATGTGACTGCCCCCCAACAAGAGCCCCTTGCTGTAGAATGCCATGAAGAGCTGTGTTATGGTCTGGACTGAGTCATTTCCGGTCCTAGGTGGATTCAGCCAGATCCTCTTGGGCTTTGGTGTCCCTCAGAGTACGCTCTACCCTAAGCTCCAAGTTCTCTGCTCATCCACTAAGCAAAAGCACCACAAAGCAAAGCAGTCAGGCTATGGCAGAGAGCTCTATGTAAACCTTCCAACCAAAGAGGCTGCCCCACTCCCATTTCTGTCCCTGCTCTGAGCTGGTTTACTCCTACCACCTCAGGTCAAACCTTTTCTGGAGATATTACAGATTCTCTTACACTGACAAGTTTTTATATTTCCAATCTTTGTGGGTTTTACATGTCAAGCACTATTTTTGAGGTTGAATTAAATAGTTGGTAGAAAGGGAATTAGGGAGTTTAAAAAGTTCTGTCTGGCTTCTCTACCATCTTGACTCCACCCCCATGGCTTGATTTCTTATAAATTTGAGTTAATTCTTTATTGGCTATGAGGCCTTTATCAGATTTTTGGATATAAAAATGCTTTCCCAGTTTATTGCTTCCCTTCCAATCTTATCTGCATTAGTTTTGTTTGTACAAAACCTTTTTAACATAATATAATGATTTTTTTCTATTTTGTGATCAATAAAGATCTCTAGTTCTTCTTTGGTCAAAAATTACTTCCTCTTCCACAGGTCTGAGAGGTAAACTATCCTATGTCCTTCTAATTTACTTGTAATCTCATTCTTTATGTCTAGATCATGAACTCATTTTGATCTTTTCTTGGTATATGATGTTAAGTGTGGGTCAAAGCCTAATGTCTGCCATATTAGTTTCAACTTCTCCAAGCAGGTTTTTATCAAATAGCAAATTCTTATCCCAAAAGCTGGGGTCTTTGGGTTTGTCAAACACTGGATTGCTATAGTTATTGATTATTTTGTTCTGTGAACCTAAACTATTCCACTGATCAACTTCTCTACTTCTTAGCCAGTACCAAATGGTTTTGATGACTATTGCTTTATGATATATGTTTAGATTAGGTACAGCTGGCCACCTTCATTTGATTTCTTTTTTTTTTTTTTTTTTCATTAGTTCCCTTAAAATTCTTGACCTTTTCTTTTTCCGGATAAATTTTGTTGTTGTTTTTTCTAGGTCAGTAAAATAGTTGCTTGGGAGTTTGATTGGTATAGCACAAAATAAATAACTTTGTTTAAGTCCTATTATCATCTTTATTATATTTGCTTGACCTATCCAAGAGACTTAATATTTTCCTAATTGTTTAGATCTGACTTTATTTATGTGGAAAGTGTTTTGTAGTATTATTCATATAGTTCCTGACTTACGCTTGGCAGATAGATTCCCAAATATTTTATACTATCAATAGTTATTTTAAATGGAATTTCTCTTGCTGTTGGATATTGTTAGTGATGTACACAAATGCTGATGATTTATGTGGATTTATTTTGTATCTTGGAACTTTGCTAAAGGTATGGATTAATTCTAAGAACTTTTTAGTAGATTCTCTGGGGTTCTCTAAATATACTATCATATCATCTGCAAAGAGTGATAATTTGGTTTCTCCTTAAATACTCTAATTCCTTGAATCTTTTATTGCCAAAGCTAGCATTTCTAATACAATATTGAATAGTAATAATGATAGTGGGCAACCTTGTTTCACTCCTGATCTTATGGGGAATGGTTCCAGTTTATCTCCAGTACATTTAATGCTTACTGATGGTTTTAAATAAATACTACTGAGTATTTAAAGAAAAGTCCATTTATTCCTATATCTCTAGTGTTTTCAATAGCAATGGATGTTGTATTTTATCAAATACTTTTTTCTGTATTTATTGAGATGATCATATGGATTTTATTAATTTGGTTATTGATATAGTCAATTATGCTAATAGTTTTCCTAATACTGAACCAGCCCTGCACTCCTGGTATAAATCCCAGTAGGTTATGGTGCATTATTCTGAGGATGATTTTCTGTAATCTCTGCTACTATTTTATTTAAGATTTTTGCTTTAATATTCATTAGGGAGATTGGTCTATAATTTTCTTTCATAGTTTTTATCCTACCTCATTTAGGTATCAGTACCATGTCTGTGACATAAAAAGAATTTGATAGGGCTCTTTCATTCCCTATGTTTTATATAGTTTATATAATCTGGGGGTTAATTGTTCTTTAAATGTTTGGTAGAATTCACATGTAAATCCATCCAGTCCTGGGGATCTAACCATCTATTTTCAAAATACTCCATAGAAAAAATTTCTTTCAAAAAACAATTACTTTTCTCACTCATTGTTAAAATGTCACCTTTTTCAACATATATAAAGGAAAAAAACAGAAATATGACATAAAATCTATTCCACAAAAGCTAAGTAGTTAAAGGATATGAAAAAAAAATGAAAATCTTGAAAAAAGTCTGAACTACTAACAATCGTATCAAAACTTACTCCAAATAACTTATAATGAGAGCATTATTTATCAAAACTGCTCTCGTTTCACCTATACTTAGATCATATGTCTAGATAACAAAAGATGAGGACAGATGATTTTAGAGTAGACAGATAGGAACACAAATACACATTAATGGAATGATGAGTTTTATATGTTCCACAATGGATAAGTCTAAAAAATTAATTTGACATCCTGGCAAGGTAGTAACAAATATATCTATATAATTTGATACTCATACTCTACCAAAAGCAAGGCTTGCACCTCAACTGGGTGGGGGGGCAGAGATGGAATTGGTCCAATATGTACCAAAATAATTTTGTTGGCATATGTCTGTTTAAAATAAAAATATATACTTTCCTTAGCATGCTTTCCAGTGAACTCAAATGAAAGTAGGAATGCATGGATTAGGGATGGATAATCAGATCTTCTTAAAATATGATGTAATATAATTGCATCACATAACAATCAAAAAAGAAGACTAGAGGGCATTTTAGGAACACTAGTATGAATCACTGCAAGGTCAAGTAAGTACAATAAGAAAAAATAATACATGTAATGTTTACAACAATGACAAAATTAAAATGAAATCTGTTTACTTAGAGGATATATGAGGTTAAGGCCCTCTGTTTAACCAAGATTGTTCAACTTTTATGACACAGAAGGAAGCATAAGATTATGGATCTATCTTCTCTAACTTTTACAGCTTAAGACAAATATATAAGATTGCAATATAATTGAATTATTTATCTCTCACTCTGACAATTTTTTATAAGCAACCTTGACAGAATCCTCATAATTGTTCAGATTTCCTCTGATGTCTGAGCCTATATTTGAGTATAATAATAAAATCTAGGTTTTACTTTCAGAATTTCTGCATTGTGGTAGCCTTTATCCACTATATGAACTCATACTGGAGAAATTTTTTTTCCCATAAGTCTCCAAACCTAAAACTTAGTCCAAAGAAATTATGTCACGACAAAAGAAAAAGACAAATATTTTATTCTAAGAAAACTACTAATATTGGAAGGAGAGTTTGTAATTGATATGAGAATCTGCATAGTTTGTTTGCTTTTGCTAATCTTGCTGGCTCCAAATTCACATATGGGCAGGTTGTAAGACTGAAGTTTACAGGACACTGGAATATGCACCAGCATTCCATTTGGAAATATGGAAAAGATTTGTTTAGAATCTTTACATCACAATATTCAGTCTACTCAATATTTTCTTTCCCTTATATCTTCAGGATAATATTCTTTCTGCATTTCCTCTTTTATTCAGAATAAACAACCAAAGGGAAAAAAGGAAAAATAATCTGCATCAATATCAACTCTGGTAAATTTCTTCCTATTCATCTCAGCCACACCATTGTCTGTGCCCAATTCACTTCAGGTTTACTTCTATGTTAGGCCTTCTTTTGTGCTTTTTAGAAAACCTCTTTACCTTTAGGAAAACTGACTGTCTTATATGAAAATGTTTATAGCAACATACAATTCAATAATAAATATTTGGTAACATTGTTGATGTTCATTGATTGGGGAATAATAAAACAAATCAAAGAACATGAATGTTAAGTGTGGTCCATACCTAATTTCTGCCATATTAATTTCCAGTTTTTTCAGCAGTTTTTTTTGTCAAATAATGAATTCTTATGCCAAAAGTTGGAATCTTTGGTTTTGTCAAACACTAGATTGCTACAGTTGTTCCTTATTTTGTCCTGTGAATCTGATCTATTCCACTGATCAACTAGTCTATTTCTTAGTCAATACCAAATGGTTTTGGTGACTGCTGAATTGTAATATAGTTTTAGATCAGGTACAGGTAGGCCATCTTCATTTGATTTTTTTTTTTCATTAATTCCTTTGAAATTTTTGACCTTTTGTTCTTCCATGTCTATTTTGTTGTTATTTTTTCTAGGTCATTAAAATAGTTTCTTGGAAGTCTGATTGGTATAGCACTAATAAATATATTAGTTTAGGAAGTATTGTCATCTTGAATATATTTGCTCGGCCTATCCAAGAGCACTTAGTGCCTTTCCAATTATTTAAATCTGACTTTATTTTTGTGGCAAGTGTTTCGTAATTTTGCTCATATAATTCCTGACTTTCCTTGGGTAGATATATTCCCAAATATTTTATACTATCAACAGTTATTTTGAATGGAATTTCTCTTTGTATCTCTTGCTGTTGGATTTTGTTGGTGATGTATAAAAATGCTGAGGATTTATGTGGGTTTATTTTGTATCCTGCAACATTGCTAAAGGTGTGGATAATTTCTAATAGTTTTTATTAGAATCTCTGGGGTTCTCTAAATATACCATCGTATCATCTGTAAAGAGTGATAGTTTGGTTTCCTTATTACCTACTCTAATTCCTTTAATCTCTTTCTCAGCTCTTATTGCCAAGGCTAGCGGTTTTAATACATTATTGAATACTAATGGTGATAGTGAGTAACCTTGTTTCACTGCTGATCTTACTGGAAAAGGTTCCAGTTTATCCCCATTACATAAGATACTGACGGTTTAAATTATATGCTCCTGACTATTTTAAGGAACAGTTCATTTATTCATATACTCTAAAGTGTTTTTTGTAGGAATAGATGTTGGATTTTATCAAATGCTTTTTCTGCATATATTGAGATAATCATATGATTTTTGTTAATTTGGTTATTAATATGGCCAATTATACTGATAGTTTTCCTAATATTGAACCAGCCCTGAATGCCTGGTATAAATCCTACTTGATCATAGTGTATTATCCTGGGTATACTTTTCTGTAGTCTTTTTGCTAATATCTTATTTAAGATTTTAGCATCAATATTAATTAAGGAGATTGGTCTATAGTTTTCTTTCTCAGTTTTCAACCTACCTGGTTTAGGTATCAGTACCATATCTGTGTCATAAAAAGAATTTGGTAGGACTCCTTCATCTCCTATTTTTTCAAATAGTTTATATAACATTGGGGCTAATTGTTCTTTAAATGTTTGGTAGAATTCACATGTAAATCTATCTGGCCCTGGGGTTTTTTCTTAGGGAGTTGATTAATAGCTTGTAGTACTTCTTTTTTTTGAAATGGGACTATTTAAGCGATTTATTTCCTCCTTTGTTAATCTGGGAAGCCTATATTTTTGGAGGTAGTCATTCATTTCACTTAAATTATCAAATTTATTGGCATAAAGTTGGGCAAAGTAACACCTTATTATTGCTCTAAGTTCCTCTTCATTGGTGGAAAGTTCCCTCATTTTTAAGACTAACAATTTGAGTTTCCTCTTTTCTTTTTCTGATCAGGTTTAACAAAGGTTTATCTATTTTATTGGTTTTTTCATAGAACCAACTTTTAGTTTTATTTATTAATTCAATAGTTTTTTTTTTTTTTTTTACTTTCAATATTATTAATTTTGCTTTTTAATTTTAGAATTTCAAGTTTAGTATTTGATTGGGGTTTTTTTAAATTTGGTTTTTTTCTAGCTTTTTAAATTGTAAGGCCCCATTCATTGATCTTCTCTTTCTCTAATTTCTTCAAGTAAGCCACTAAAGATATAAAATTTCTCCTTATTACTGCTTTAGCTGATCCTGCAAATTTTGGTATGATTTCTCATCGTTGTCATTATCTTGAGTGAAATTATTATTTGTTTCTATGATTTTCTGTTTCACCCAATCATTCTTTAAGATGAGATTATTTAGTTTCCAATTACTTTTTGGTCTATTTACCCCTAACTTTTTTGTTGAATGTAGTTTTTATTGCATCGTGATTTGAGAAGAAAGCATTTATTATTTCTGCCATCCTACATTTAATTTTGAGATCTTTATGTCCTAATATATGGTCAATTTTTGTAAAGGTTCCATGAACTGCTGAGAAGAAAGTATATTCCTTTCTATCACCATTAACCAAAGATATATCATAACTAATTTTTCTAATATTCTATTTACATCTTTAATGTCTTTCTTATTTGTTTTGTGGTTTGATTTATCCAATTCTGAGAGTGCAAGTTTGAGATTTCCCACTATTATAATTTTGCTCTCTATTTCTTTTTGCAACTCTCTTAACTTCTCCTTTAGGAAGTTAGATGTTATACCACTTAGTGTATATATGTTTAGTATTGATATGGTTTCATTTTCTATGCTACCCTTTAGCAGGATATAGTTTCCTTCCTTATCTCTTAATTAGATCAAATTTTGTTTTTGCTAGATTTTAGAAAAGGATGGCTACCCCTGATTTTTTTTTTTTTACTTCACCTTAAGCATAATAGATTCTGCTACAGCCCTTTACCTTTACTCTGTATGTATCTCCGTGCTTTAAGTGTGTTTCCTGTAAACAACATATTGTAGGGTTCTGACTTTTGATCCAGCCTGCTATCCACCTCCGCTTAATGAGAGAGTATCCCATTCACATTTACAGTTAAAATTACTAATTCTCTATTTCCTGCCATCATAATATCCCTGTATTATACTTTTTTTCCCCTTCCTTTGCCTGAACCCCTTCCTAAGTATTAAATTTATGGGACCCACCTGCATCACACAGCCTTCCCTCTTTAGTATCCCTCCTTCCTCCCTTTTGATCCCTTCCCCATTTTTGTACCTTTCCTTTATTACTCTTTTCCTTTTCCCTTTCTCTCCCACTTTTTAGTGAGGTTAGAGAGAATTCTCTGTAAAACAAATATGTCAATTATTTTCTCTTTGAGCTAACTCTGATGAGAGTAAGATTCACACAATGTTCCTCCCCCTCTCTAATTTCCCTCAGATCTGATAGTTTTTTTTTTTTTGCCTCTTTGTAGGATGTAGTTTCCCTTTTTTATCTCCCCTTTCCCCTTTTTCTGATACTATCCTTTTTCCATTTATAGTGCCCTTTGTATGTTATATCAGTAAAACCAAATTATACATGTGTACTTTATATATATTCACATCAGAAATATAATTCTCAAGAGATCATTTTACCTTTTTCTGCTTCTCTTGGTTGGAGATCAAACTTTTTTATTTAGATCTTCTTTTTTGTCCTTAGAAACAAATGAAATTCATCTGTTTCATTAAAAGTCCATCTTCTTCCATGGAAGAAACTGCTCAACTAAACTGCTCAGCTTAACTGGGTAGTTTATTCTTGGTTGCATTCCACATTCTTTTGCCATAGAACATGAATGTAATGAAATATTATTGTGCTGTAAGAAATGATGAAAATGATAAATACAGAGATCTAAACTAAAGCATAATATAATAAAGTCAAGAAAATCATACATACACACAACAGTGTAAATGGGATGAACAACCATGCCAAAAAAAAAAGTTAATTTTATGAAATTATAATGTTCAGGCATGGCTGAGAATAGCTATAAGATACTCTTACTACAACCTCAAAGATGAAGTTTCCACAAGTGCTAATTATATGTATTTTTAGACTTTTTAAATGTATTCTACAGTTATTCTGATTTTTCCTTTTTTATTTAAAACTATTATTTGGTTTATAGGATACCTTTTTGGGAGGAAAAAAAGGAGGGAAAAGGTGCTTGGAATTTCTGATGATGTCAAAAATACATCAATAAAAACTATATAAAATGATTCTACTTCTGTCATATGATTCTTGGAACCTAAGAATTCTGATGGATATAATAAATGGCCATATTTTCAGAGAATTTATAATGATGCATATTACCTACTTTTTTATAGAAACA
Source organism: Sminthopsis crassicaudata (assembly GCF_048593235.1). Taxonomy (NCBI): domain Eukaryota; kingdom Metazoa; phylum Chordata; class Mammalia; order Dasyuromorphia; family Dasyuridae; genus Sminthopsis; species Sminthopsis crassicaudata. The sequence continues at coordinate 202,100,747 of NC_133617.1, forward strand.
AAGTGTTAGAGAGTTACATTTTTGAACATGAAAAAATGCAAGAAAAATACTGTTATGAATACAAAATGTTTTGAATCCTTTATTACATTCACCTATGTCTAAGTTCTGTATCCCTTTTCTTAACCATCCTAGCACTATTTTTATTTTTCATATTTATTATATATTTTATCTTCTATATTTCTATATGTAGCTTATCTCACCTTCTCCATTGTGAATTTCATGAAAATATTATGTAATGGTAGATCAAGAGATCGAGGAGAAGGATATTAGATTTCATCAAGTCATTTGGATGATCTCATTATCTGACAAAATAACATCATTACTGTATTGTTTTGACTAGCACCAGGTGTTCTGTGAGCTCAAATAAGCAGCAGGTAAGGACCCATTTTCTGGTCATGAAGCCCTGATATGAATCAAACTTGTTTCATTTTTACTATTTCTACCATTGTTAGGGTTACAGCTCATTATGTAGTCATTTGTATAAATGACTGAGAATTCCACAGATTGACTCAGGTCTACCACCTGGACCAGGGCCATGGCACATGTGGCTTTTCTTTAAAACCATTCCCTCACTTTGAAATTAAATTTCTGTTTTATTCTTGACTTTGCTGTTTCTAGCCTGCACTGATTGACTCATCATCTACAGGTTAGATGCTGGCTCAGTCCAGTTGACTTCAAACATAGCTACTCTAACTCCAAAACAATCACACTTCATTTTATCTTTAGTTAATTGCCTTCGGATTCCTTTCCCCCAATGGAAGATTTTAGCTCCTTTTTATTATCATTTTTTAAAATGTTACTAGTTACTTTTGTCTTTACTAGGAATATAAGTTCCTTGAGAGCAAAGACTCTTTTTTTTTTCCTCCTTGTTTTTGTATACTAGGAATGAAGCATTTAATAAACGATCCATCAATCTTTCTCTTTTTTCCATTCATCCCCTTTTTCTGTTTAACAAGGAAAGAAGGAAGGAAAGGATGGAGGGAGGGAAAGAAAGAGAGGAAGGGAAGGAAGAAAGTAGGAGGAAAGGAGGGAGGGAGTAAAGAATAAGGGAAAACCTACACTTTGGAAAAAATCATAGTCTTTTCAAACAACTTTTACTGAATTTCCTCCAATATTAGTACTTTTGAAGAAATCACTTAAGATTTTTTATATTTTGATGCCTGGATTGAGGTTACTCCTGACTAATCTGTGGGATTGTTTATATTAGCCAAGATGGAAGCAAAGCAAATTGTCTAAATCAATTTAATGCCTTTGTATGAGTAAGGGCACCCACCAAAAATGATTGAATTACTAGATTTCTTTCAGCCATCAGAGAAGTGTTTTTTGTTTTTTGTTTTTTTTTCCCTCTTAACACTAGTGAACTTGCTTAGTTCCTTTTACTGTGCAAAAACACAATTGCCTCTTATTCTATGAGCTTACTCCTATGCTAAAATATCAGTTTTCATTTTAGCTTCTAAAGAAGCATATCCCTGCCTTGAACAACTTACCATTTTTTTCTTCATTACTACTCATTCTATAGCCAATGACAAAAGTAAACACAACTCATTCTTAAAATAGAATTTTAAAAATCACATAAATGTTATATTAGTATAGGGGTGTGTGTGTGTGTGTGTGTGTGTGTGTGTGTGTGTGTGTGTGTGTCTAGGATTCAGTTAAAACAAGCATTTTCAGTAATATGTGAATATTGTAGCCCACAGATTATTTTTTCAAGTTCAGTGTTTTTGCTAAAAGAGATGTAGCTCTATAAAAGACAAAGTAACAGAGAACCATTCTGTTCTAAAACACATATATCTTTATAAAGGAGGAAGGATATTTTAGAAATAATTCTTGAGATTTTATCTTTTTTTTTTTTTTGTATTGCCTTTCACTGTCACTATCATTTCCCTATTTTCCAGTGCCAAAATGTCCTCTGAGAAGAGTGGTAATATTCTGAGATCAGATTCCCCCAACACCCTTTTTATTATAAATTTACTAAAAATCAAAAAACACAAAATATTTCAAATTTTAAAAGGCCATGACATTAATTTATCTAAGAAATTGTGAACTTACATTATATAAGAGCAGATTTGAGTTTTTTCCCTTTCCACAGACCCCTACAATTGCATGAAACAGTGAGAAGATCTATAGCTACAAATAGGCAAACATCTATCTGAGCCAGTAGAATATCTGTGACATTAAAATTAAGTAAAGCCATGGCTCAAGTTCCTGCAGGCTGGTTTTAATTCATTTAGTTTTTCAGTTCCTCTCCTTATAAGACTGAGATAATTGATAATACTTGGCATCTACTTCTAAAGGATTTGTGAAGAATGATTTGTTAATATGTGTAAAGTGCCTTGATATACTCAGAGAACACAACACTGCATAAATACCAATTCTTTTCTCAACAAAATACCATGGACTTGAAGGCTTCACAAATTGTGCCATGAGCTCATTAAAAGGGAGAAGGAAGCATAAATACAGGAGAAAATTTGTCCTTACAATAAAATTATTTTCGAAGCTAAAGTGATAGTTTTACCTCTAAATTATCACCAGCCAACCTTCTTTTTGAATTGTCAACATTTCACTAAATACTCTGTTTGAATCTTAAATTCCTCCTGAAATTTATGAGCTAAAATCTATTTTTTCTATAATGTTTCACATTATAAACTGGTTTGGATGTCTCTTGAAAAAAACATCACAAAAATTAGAATTAGGTTGGGCATTTTCAATTTTCAATTATGATTAATGATGCTTTAAAGTGTTTTACCACAAATAGCAACAAATCTATTTTTGCTAGCTTATTCCTCTGTAGTTTATCAAATGATTATGCTTTGAATTTATTAGAAAGCAGTTTTTCCTTCTAAGCCTAGTAAAACTCTCTATGTACTTTGTGTGACTTATGATGCTGAATGCTGGCATAATGTCTTGAATTTCACATCAGACTCACATTGCTGGCATTTTTAGGCTCAACCTCCTTATTACTGATGGAATGCAATTCACAGAATGATCTTAATCACATACATGATTTAGAAAAACCATAGATTTGAAAAAATGAAAACTATTAATACCATTTCAGACATAGCTGTAGCAAAAGTCTCAGAGTAAAATTCTCAGTGGTTCCGTAGCCTAATCATTCTAATACTTTTTCTGTTTCCCCTCTTTAGACACTCTCAGTTACCTAATATTTCCCTATTATCTTTCCCCTAACAGAATCTGCTGCAGGCTTTCATTATTTCTAAGATAAGAAATTACAGAATTATATATTCTTATATTTGAAATGAGGATTTGAAATTATCTATTTTAGGGATATGCAGATAAATTATTGTTTTGCTTCTTCAAATGCCAGTTAAAATGTATGATGTACAGAATGTCTTTCTTGACCCCATTTTATTCTAAATTTCCTCTGATGATTTCCTATTTTTCCTTTACATAGCTTATTTGTATATGACAGTATATCTTTTTCTCTCTACTTTAGATTGTGGATTCCTTGAGAATATGGGTTGCCTTTTGCTTTTTTTTTTTTTTTTAATCCCTGGTATTTAGCAGAAATCCTGACAAAAAGCAAGTATTAAAATAAGGCTTATTGATTAATTAAATGTTTAAAAACAAACTCTCCAACACACTGTTAATATTAATATTCACTTCATACTTTCTTAGGTTTCATCAACAAAACAAGATTTGTAGCATTTGCTGATTTCTGAATTGAAACCTCTTACTGATGATGTAACAGTTAATGGTAAGTCAGTCAAAGCTAATTGTGGCAGAACAATAATTGTCCCACTCATAATAATATAATCTCTTATGATTCCTCTAGTGAGGAAGATATAGTAAGTGATTCATAAGGTATCTCATAACATTTGAGGGTTGTTCTAAGTATTCATAATTTTTTAAGAAAGCAGAATCAAGATGGCAATGTAAAGCAGGAACTCACCAGAACTCTCTCAAATTCATCTCTAAGCAACTATAAATTGAGCCCTGAAAATAAATTCTGGAGAGTTAGAACCAACAGAAGAATGTGAGGAAACAATGTTCTAGCTCAAAACAACTTAAAAGATCAGCAAAATTGTTTACTTCACTAATGTAAATGAAGAATACCATCCAATAAGCAAAGAGCAAAATCCTGATCATCAGCCTAGGCCCATAAGAAGAGCACATACCTTAGACATAGGATTCTAGTAAGACTTTGCAGCCACAACTATAGGCATGGCCTGGTTAGCACTCTCTCCTCTAGTATAATAAAGATGGGACAGACATTGCCCCATCTATTGCAAAAGTAGAAGTCAAGTTTATCGTATATTTAAAAGTCAAGAAATATACTAAGAAAATAAGAAAAGAAAAAAAAAACACAACAACAAATAAAATGTAAATTAACCATAAAAGTTACTAAAATAACAAGGAAATTTAAATACAAACTCAGAAGAGGACAACAATGTCATAATGGCTATATGCAAAGACTCAAAAATGATAATTGATGTTAGAGCAAAAAGAACTTATGGAAAAGTTCAGAGATGGTTTAAAATTCAAATAAGAAAGGGAAGAAAAACTGGTGAAAGCAATAAAAGTGATATAAGAGAATTACGAACAAAGAGTCAATACTTTTGTAAAGAAGCACAAAAAATGAGTGGGAAAAGTTGTACAAAAATCATTAAAGAAAATAACTCCTTAAAAAGTAGAATTAGTTAAATAGAAAAGGAAGTACAAAATTTAGTGAAGAAAATAATTTCTTGAAATTAGAATTGGGCAAGTGAAATCTAATGACTCCAAGAGACAAGAAGCAACACACAAAATCAAAAGAAGTAAAAAATAGAAGAATGTCAAATATCTTTTTTGGAAAAAACAAAAACAAAAACAAACAAACAAAACTGAATTGAAAAGCAAGGTAATTGAAGAATTATTGGACTACCAGAAAGCCATAAAAGAAGAGCCTCGGTATCATATTTCAAGAAATTTTTAAGTAACGCTGTCCTGATATACTAGAATCAAAGGTCAAAATAGAAATTGAAAGAATTCACTGATCACTGCCTGAAACAGATTTCCATATAAAAACTTCCAGGAATAGTATAGCCAAATCCCAGAACTCTCAGGTGAAGAAGAAAATATTCTAAGCAGTCTGAAATAAACAATTCAATTATCATAAAGCCAAGTCCAGTATTACATAGTGTTTAAAAGCTTCTAAATTAAAAGGATTTTTAGAATATTTAGAATTAGAATATGTTAATCCAGAATTCAAAAGAGTTAGGATTATAACCAAAAACTCATTATAATCCTTAAGGGGAAAAGAACATTCAATGAAATAGAAGGCTTTTAAGCATTCAAGATGAAAAGAACAGAAAGTATGATTTTCACACATAACAATCAAGAGAAACATAAAAAGGTAAACAAGAAAGAGAAAACATAAGAAATTTAATAAAGTAAATATATGCATGAATGGATTTGTTGCTGTTGTTTGTCCTTTGATTTGAAAGGGAACCATGACATTAGAGAACTAATGCCATAACATGCAAGGGAATTGGATTTAAGGGAGGAAGAGATGTATAAGGTCGCCTGCCTTACTTTGCACTCCAGAGCCATCTGGGTCTAGTGGCAAGATACTGATCAGGATAACTGGAAATTGTCTTGGGTGAAATGGTAAACCTTGGCCTTTTTTTGCTACAATAGGTCTCAATCTGATGGAGGCTGCACCCATTCAGTGATTAAGGCTAGGTAGCAAATGAGGTGAAGATTCTCCCCTTTCACCTAGTCCCAAAACAAACAAATAAATAAATAAATAATTCTGAGAGGGGAAGAACCTCAAGGTTTCTGGTCAAAGCAGACATGACTGTTATTTACTTCCAATCTGAATTAATCAAGACCCAAATTAATGACCAAATGGAGCTTGGTCTAGGATCTATTAGTGGCCAATTAGAATGAGATTATTTAGGTTCAGGACCTAGTTCTTAAGAACAAAATTCTAAACCCCAAGATATCTTGGGAAGATTCAGAGGTGTAAAATAGAAGGAAGGAAGGAGGGAAGGAAGGGAAAAAGGGAAAAAAAAGAAAGAAGGAAGAAAGGAATAAAGAAGAAAGGGAGGAAGGAAGGAAAGAAGGGAAGGAGAAAGAAAGAAAGAGAGGGAGGAAAGGAGGGAGGGAGGGAGGAAGGAAGAAGTTTTCCAACTGATCATTTCCAGGTCAGTTTTACTCATAGACATTGTGATTTGTCCTTTGCTCTTGAAGAGGACCAGGACTTCAGGGAGGTGATAGCAAGACAAACAAAGGAATTTGTACTTTTTTACTTATATACTATTCTGAGAGAAAAATACAATCAGACAAACTATAATACACAAGCACATTTGGAGTTTGCATTTCAACAAAACAATTGATATGAGAGAACTTTAAAGAGTAGTCAAATTCCTACCTAAATATTAATCCTTATTATTATATTTAGTCCCATATAGATGCTCATAAAGAGACCATTTATACTTTGGTTAATGAATTATAAAAAGAAAGTACCCAGTGCTTCCTGACACAGGAAGTAACACTGTTGGTTAGCTCTAATTGTTGAATTTTTTTTTTCCCTATATAAAAACTATTCTTTCCCATGAATCACCTACCTATTGACTTTTTGTTCTACCCTTTGGAACCAAATAGATTAAGGTAAATGCTGATTCCATGAGAAAATACTTCAAATGTTTTGAAAATAACTTTGTCATTTCTTAGTTTCAGCCTCTCTAGGCTAAGCATTCTGAATAATTAGGGATTTTTAATTTCTTTAATTTATCCTTATGTAACATATAATATATGTTCTTAGACAGTATAAGAATTAGAAGTTGAAGGAACTAGGAATACTTAGTCTGTAAGAAGGAAAAAAAAGATTCAGGAATGAAATGACTATTGTATTCAAAGTATTTAAAGTTTTGTCACATGAATAAAGAATTAGACTTATTCTGTATGGTCCCAAACGATAATGTTCTTCCTAAATTATGGTGGCCATAACACATTACTCTAGAAAAAAGATTCATCATAATAGATTACAACCATGGAAAATGACCTCCTCTTTCTTGAACATTGTCCCTCTCTTAATGTAGTACAAGAATATATTGGGAAGAGGGACTACTATTTTATTTCAAATTTATTTATTTTTAATTGGTCTATGTTCAACCTGAGGCACAATTTTGTTGTTTCTGAGGGAAATCCAGAGAGCTTGGAATCTTCTAACCAAGAATCTTCCTAATCCTTCAACTTTAAGGGTCAGCCACAACCTGGAAACATTTGGCTAAAGGTCAAGCTTATAATTACTTCTACTTTTGTAATTCCACCAATAAGCCGATTTTCAGAGAAATTTGATTAGCATTAAACTTTTGTAGCAACTCCCATGCATCCTGCAGAATAATCCCATCACTTGAAACCCTTTTATTTTATGATTTGAATTAGGCTCTTGTCTGCCTTAAGGGTGTTTAAGAACAGGAGCTTTAGATGATATAATCTCACTAAAATATCATCAGCCAATATGAAGAACTTATATTATTTGTGCTCTGTCATCTTGATAATAATTTCTAGTCTTGCTATTGTGCTCAGAAATTTGTCGCTCAGAATTTCACTCAAGACAAAAGAATTGCCTGTGCCCTCAAATGACTTACATTCTATTGAATATTTATAGCATGTACACAGATAGGTTTTTTTTTGTTTGTTTGTTTTTTTTTTTTAATCCAGGAGAATTCCAGGAAGGAAAAAAAAAAGACTCAAACAACTAGAGAAAGTGGAAATTGTTTTACAGAAGAAATTGAATGGAGATGGAGATTAATGAGGAGAGAATAATATTGATTTAAAAAAAAAAAAAAAAAAAAGTTTTGTGTGGGTGGAACCAAGATGGTAGAATAAAGGCAGGCACTTACCCAAAGTCTCCCCAAAATGGCTCCAAATTCCTTTAAATAATTAATCAAATTTTACAGCAAATGATTCCTAAAGTCAAAAAATCTGCTGAGATCTCCAAGAGACTAAGAGTAATAAAAGAAAGGAAGAAATCTCAAGCAAAAGCAGGGAGGAATATCTATGCTATAGTGTTAAGAAACAGATAATTATTCATCAAGACACTAAGAAGAATCAGTCAAGGTGATAGAAAATAAACTGCAAGAGAATAATGACACAGAAGTAAAGAAAAGAGGAAAATACCCAGAAGGAAGGCATGATTCTCAATATCAAAGAATATAGAAAAGTAAAAAAGGAGAACTGGAGAAAGGATTTGGGAATTTACAACTTAAAAAATAGATTATTGGTAACCTTTAAAATAATACCTTCCATTAAGTAGTGGGACTGGAAATCACTGGGAAGTGAGGAAGTTCTAAAGGTAGTGAGTGTTGATCATTCTTCCTAAGAATTTGGTAGTACATTTTATAATAGTAGCTCAGTGGTCAATTATCTCCCACAAACATCTCTAATTCTATTACCATCTTATTTTTATTAATGTTCTTTGAAATGTATCTTTTCAAATTGTACAAATAAAATCAAGTACAATTTTAATTTACAATGCAATTGTAGAGTTTTTAAAAAAGGTTTAAATAAGGACCACAAAAATGATAGCTGATCTTTTCTATGTAACTTGCCAATGTACTTCTTGAACTCCTGGGCTTTATCATTTGTCCCTCCCTAGGTACTTTTGGACCTTAGTATCCACCCTCTATTAAATTTTATCTTCTTCAGTTAAAATGTGAACTCCTTCAGGCAGAGAATTCCTTAATATTTCCATTTCTATCCTCAATACTAAGAATAGAAGTTGGTACATAGTGATAAATAAGTTTTGATTCATTCATTGACATTTTTATTTGGTAATATGATTTGAAACTTCATTGAAGTTGTTTTGATGATAATTTACATATCTGATTTGAGAAAATTGAAAGAATCCAAAAGTAAATGCCATTTTCCCACTATATTAAAAAAAAAAATCTGACATGGCCCACTTCACTTGACAAAAATAACTGCTATTTATTATGAAAAATTACACCAACACACATTTACAAAATTTCACTTATTTCTGTTTTCATGATTATATAGTAATGATTATTTAGATAATTTTTCAAAATCTATTCTGGATTTTTTATATTATTATTGAGTTCAAATTTGGTTTGGAGATAAAAGTTGTAAATTTCCTCCATCTCTCTCTCTCTCTCTCTCTCTCTCTCTCTCTCTCTCTCTCTCTCTCTCACACACACACACACACACACATGATTTCACACACACATATGATCCATGACAAAAGTGATACTGCCAGATTGGAACTTAAAACCTTCCCAATGTGCTTATTGAGTTTAAACTTCAATACTCAAAGTAATCTTCAAGCAACATTAAGGCATCATAGCAGGACTCCTAAATCCGGAGGGAAATTTTGATATCTTAAATTAAAAGGTCATTTCATTAAATATAACATAAAAATATAGACTACTAAAATCTTATCATTTTTTAGTTGTAAGATAACTTGCAATTTCTATCAATAGTATAGTTTACGATGTAAAAGTGGGCCTAATGTCCCACATGTAAGTCCTTCAGACATTATGCAAAAATCTTACTTACAGTTTTGATTAGTTCTTCTTTATATTCATTTTTTTCATTTGTTCACTGGCACCAAGAAAGACATTTATATTAAGCATAAATATTGACCAGTTAAAAATAATAGTCAATAAAAATATCAATAGGATATTTAGTACTCTATTCATAGCAAACAAGTTTTGGTTTGAGACTTTCTCTAAAATGAGTACTTTAACTGAATGGATCAAGAAACTAGCTCAGAAAGACTGATTAGGTTCCATTTGGCACTACAAAAGTACAATGTAATTAAGTAGCCACAAGATTAAAACAAATAAGAATTTGCTTTGCTCTTTCCCAAATTTTGTCATGAGCTTTGAAAATTATATATATATGTTTTGATTTTGAACAAAATATTAATATCCATAAGCTTCTTCATTTTGAAGGTGATAGGACTATTTGGATTCAAAACCTCAAAAATAAATATTCATAATTTGATTTTATCTAAGGAAATACCAAATTCAATTCAAGTTCATGGATTTATGAACTATAAATAACGAGCTGTTAAATTTTGAATGGTGGATATATTAAAGTCCATAGAAATATAATTCTGTGTTTGATTATAATTAACTTAGTGAAATTTTCAAGAAAATGAAATCCAAATTTTTCTTTTCACATTTATCTTTTATCCAGGCTATATATATATTTTTAATAGTGTGTGTGTGTGTGTGTGTGTGTGTGTGTGTGTGTGTGTAATTGTGATAACTCTTTGGTTTTCTTTTATGTCTGTCTGTTTTCCTGTCCCAATACACTAGCTATTTTCTGCTTTAACATCTGATATAATTTGTACAGTAAACATTAGCCCAGACTGTCAGATTGTTAGAGAATTTATGTGAGCTCTTTCATACTCTGTCTTTAATGTCATAGACATACTTTGTACTGAGGTCATAAGTTGTTACAGGCCTTTGATGCTGATCATGTTATATCATTATAAGACTTTAATTGATATTTGCTGATATTATCATTTACTATCAACAGAGTACACTGCCTACAGAAATTATAAGGTGTCCACATAGAGAAACAATCTTACTCAGAGTTGACAGTCCTGAAGACAAGTATGATTAAACAGGGAAAGAGGCAGAAACAAAATCTACATGCAAAACAGAAAATGATAATTTGTTTCATGGGCATTAAGATAGTGAAACTAGTCCTTTCATATATGCATTTAAAAAAAGTTATTGAATATAGAGTTGGAAAATTCATCTTCCTGAGTTCACATCTGGCCTCAGATATTTATTAGCTGTGTAACTGTGGGCAAGTCATTTAACTCTGATTACCTCTGTAAAATGAGATGAGAAATAAATGATAAACCATTCCATTTCAAAAGCTAGTTAAGGGAAGCAATAGTCAGGTATCAAAGGGCTTTAAATTCCCTAAATGTATTCTTTTACATGTAAGATTTGGAATATAGCATGTTATTTTCATATAAATTTTCTTATTTCATGAAAATTATCTTCGTTAACTAATCAGTCAATAACTATATATGTTCATTTTAGTTTTTAAAACAAAGCAAATCTTTCTAATATTCTCCTGATTTTTCTCCCAGATTAATCTCTTTCCTCTTCAATTCTTCTTTTGCATGGATCTAGAGCACAGATCTGACCATGTCACTCCAACACTCATCAAAATCCATTGGCTCCCTATAAACTCTAGAATCATGTACTTCAAATTCCTCTTTCTAATGCTTATTTGGTTCATTACATTAGTCTTAATGTTATTCTTTCCATATATAATTCTGTCCTCTATTTCTGTGTCTCTGGGAAGTTGTTAAAGCTTTCCTTTACAATATAATACATTGACTCCTAGTATTTGTCTCTTAGACTTCTGTTTTCTATAGAGATTAACTCAAGTATATATTTCCACATGATGCTTTTTTGAAAAACTATTCTATTCTATAGAATAAAAATTGTCTGATTCTACAGGTTATTGTGTCTTCTCTGACAAAATTATCTGACATGTACATATTGATTTTGTACATACTTATAAAAACCATCTTATATATCCAGAAAAAGTAATAGATTTATGATTGATCTAAAAGATATTGATCTAGGGATTCTCTTTTATCATTGGTCCATTTCATAGTTCATTCCTTTATAGAAAAACAAATTGGTGCATAATGTCATAAAAATCATTTTGTCATTGATGAAAGAGAAACTGATTTTTGAATTTCTAACAGTATTTAACAACTGATACAGAGTCAAAGGATATGAATAGCCAATTTCCCCATGAAGAAATCAAAGCTTTCTATAAGCATATGCAAAATAAAATGCTCTAAGGCACTATTAATTAGAGAAAACCAAATTAAAAGGATTCTGAGGTAACATCTGATTATCAGATTGGATATGACAAAAGGAAAATTACATATGTCGAAGAAGATGTAGGAAAATTGGGACACTGATGCATTGTTTGTGGAGTTACAAAGTGATCTAATCATTCTGTAGAATGATTTGGAACTATGCCCAAAGAGCAAACTCATCATACACTTAAAATCATACACTTTAATACCACTACTAGGTCTGTATCTCAAAAAGATTATTAAACTGGGGAAAAGTACCACATATAAAAATATTTATATAGGCACTTTTTATGTTCACAAAAATATTGAAAATTTAATGGATGCTCATCAATTAGGGAAGGGCCAAATAAATTGTGATTAATCAATGTAATGGAATACTATTGTACTATAAGAAATGAGAAACAGGATCGTTTCAAATAAAATTGAGAAAGACATTGAAACTGATGCAAAGTGAAGTAAGTAGAACCAAGAGAACTTCCATATACAGTAATAGCAACATTGTATAATGATCAGCTATACTGGCTTAGCTCTTCTCAGCAATATAATTATCTAAGACAATTTCAAAAAATTCAGGATTAAAAATTCTATCCACATTTAGAGAAAGAACTGATTAAGTCTAATTGTAGATCAAAGCATACTATTTTCACTTTCTTTACTTTTTTTTCCTCCTTTTGATCTTTTTTTTTTTACAAGACTAATATGGAAATAACTTTACCTTATGGCACATATATAATCTATATCTAATTATTTAACATCATAAAGAGGAGGAAGAAGAAGGAAGGAGGGAGACAAATTTGAACTCAAAATCTTACAAAAATGAATGCTAAAATTTTTGAAAAACTAAAATTTTATTTAAGAAAGATATTACATACAGCAGAAAATATTATTTAAGGAGAAGAAAAAACTTTCTGAAGGTAAACAATGCTAGTTCACTAGGAAGCAATGAGGAGAAAAGAAGTAAGTGGTAAAAATAACTTTGTTCCAAAATGAGATACTGATGTTGTTAACTGATTCATCCATTAAGTAGAACAATTTAGAACTATGATCAAATATTTTACAGAAGTTATTTTCTGATGGCACAAATGTAGAAATTGGGAGAGTGTCCATCAATTAGAGAAAGGCTAACAATGTGTGGTATGATTGTGATAGGATACTATTGTGCTCTAAAAAATGTTGAGCTAGATACTCTCAGGGAAAAAAAAATGGGCTTAACTGATAAAAAATTGAATTAGTAGAACCAGGAGAACATTGTACATAGTCATAGCAATATTGCAAGATGATCAATTGTAAAGGATTTAAATATTCTCAACAACATAAAGAACCACAACAACTCTGAAAGACATGATGAAAAAATGCTCTCTATTCCCAGAGAAAGAACTGATGAAATTGAATACAGATCAAAATATATATTTTTGTTCCTCATTTTTATTGGCTTTTTATTTTGATCTATTATTTTGCCACCACATGATTAATATGGAAATATGTTTTGCATATTACATTCACATGTATGACCTGTATCAAATTGCTTGTCTTCTCAATGAAAGGTGTGGGAATGGAAGGAGAGAAATTGGAACAAATGTATGTATGTAATCATTTATGTATGTATTTTTTGGTGAAGTAATTGGGGCTAAATTACTTAGCCAGGTTCACACAGCTAATAAGTAAGTATTAAGCATCTGATGCCTGATTTAAACTCAGGTCCCCCTGATTCAAGGGTTAGTAGTACTCTATCCACTGTACTATATATCTGCCTTTTGACCCTTTCCAATCTTTTAGCCCTTTACTTCCTATTTTCATTAAGTCTTCTTTTCAGCTAGAAAATAGTAAAATTGCCATCAGTTCATCTATCTCACTAATAAGCATTCCCATATGTGTCCCATAGGCACATGCTGCTTTGCCTAAAAAAAAGCTCTTCACTGGCAAAAAAAAAAAAAAAAAAAAAAAAAAAAAAAAAAAAAAAAGGTTCTTTTTTTTTTTTTTTTTTTTTTTTTTTTCCTTATCCCTAGTAGTAGCACATTGTAAACATTTGGTAAATATTTGTTGATTAGTTGATTAGCACCAATTCCAGGAAAAGGAGTAAGGGAGTAAGCCTAACCCTAACAAGTGACCTTTCATATAAAAAGAAATCTTATGCAAGAGAATGAATCACTTTGTTGTGATATTTTTCTGAGCATTTCATTCATACACAGATTACTACTTACTAATTTAAGTTAATACTTCATATCTTTTAACTTTTTTTCTTCCTTTCCAAGTAAAGGGAGGAGAGGATGGCTACAGGAAAAACAAATCTGAAATTTAGGCATGTGAAAAAGAGGCAAGAGAAACTTAATATTTTAAATTGTTACTTTCAAAAACATATAAAATTTGGGGTAAGCTACAAAGTGTACATTTGGCTCTTAAATTTTAAACTGCAAAGGTTAACATCTGTTGTTAAATATTACAAGAATTATTTTTTAATTATGTTTGAGTAACTTTTATTTTATGCATCAGATTGGCATCCAGGTGGCCTCTAGATACTTTTTCTTTTGCAAAAATGAACATGATGTTTGATGGCCTCACCTTTCAAAGAAGGGGGTAAAAATATTGACATTTATTATTGCTAAGTAGAATAACAGATGTGATCCTTATGTTACAGGCAGCAATAAGACAATAGTTCCAAGTTGACTTAGGGGAGATTTCTTATTTCTCTAGTATTAACCTTCTCCCTTCTTTCTCTACTTCAATATCTGGAGAAATTAACAACTTCACATCAAATTAACACTCCTCTTATATTTTTATTTTATTGTTTTTCAGGGAATACTTTTTTAAAAATTAATTTTATAATTATAACTTTTTTTTCAACAGTATATATGCATAGGTAATTTTTTACAACATTATCCCTTGTACTCCCTTCTGTTCTGAATTTTTCCCCTCCTTCCCTCCACCCCCTCCCCTAGGTGGCAGGCATTCCCATACATATTAAATATGTTATAGTATATCCTAGGTACTTAGGTACTATCTATCTATCTATCCATCTATCTATCTATCTATCTATCTATCTATATCTATCTATCTGTCTTTCTATATATATATCTACATATATATGTGTGTGTGTGTGTGTGTGTGTGTGTGTGTGTTTGTGTGTGCAGAACCGAATTTTGTTGTTGTTGTTGCAAAGGAAGAACTGGATTCCAAAGGTAAAAATAATCTGGGGAGAAAAACAAAAAATGCTAACAGATTACACCCATTTCCCAGTGTTCCTTTTCTGGGTGTAGCTGATTCTTTCTGTTCATCATTGATCAATTGGAATTGGATTAGCTCTTCTCTATGTTGAAGATATCCACTTCCATCAGAATACATCCTCATACAGTATCATTGTTGAAGTGTATAATGATCTCCTAGTTCTGCTCGTTTCACTCAGCATCAGTTGATGTAAGTCTCTCCAAGCCTCTCTGTATTCATCCTGTTGGTCATTTCTTACAGAAAAATAATATTCCATAACATTCATATACCATAATTTACCCAATCATTCTCCAATTGATGGGCATCTGTTCATTTTCCAGTTTCTAGCCACTACAAAAAAGGCTGCCACAAACATTTTGGCACATACAGGTCCCTTTCCCTTTAACACCCCTCTTTTATCAAAAGCATACTCCTCTTTGTATCATTTGAAATTTTTAAAAACCTAGTACCAATTTGACTTTGCAGCTTTATTATACATTCCTCTCCTTTATGCAATCTTCAATCCAGCCAAACTTGGTTAGAGGATATTTCTTACATCCAAACCTCCATTTCCTTTGTGTTTTTTCTCGTGCTGATCTTGATGCCTGAGATGTATGCCTTTCTTACTTCTGCCTTTTAAATTCCTAGTTTCTTTCCAAGTTCAATTGAAGTGCTACCTTCTTCATGGTTTCTTTTCCTAAAAATGCTACTGCTAATGCTTCTTATTCAGATATAGTAAATGCACTTTCCATATACA
Organism: Sminthopsis crassicaudata; assembly: GCF_048593235.1. NCBI lineage: Eukaryota > Metazoa > Chordata > Mammalia > Dasyuromorphia > Dasyuridae > Sminthopsis > Sminthopsis crassicaudata. The sequence continues at coordinate 202,116,535 of NC_133617.1, forward strand.
TACATATATATATATATGAATGTTCATATGTTCACATGTTGTTTTTATTTGATAGGATATAGACTTCCAAGAACAGACACAGTTTTGTTTTTATTATTGTTTTTAGCAGTTTTATGTTCAGCTCCTAGCACAGTACCCAACACATAGTAGTATTTGTTCGTTTTATTAATTGATTGATATGTTGATACCAATTCTCAGTTGCTACTAAAACACTCTATTAAAATTAAGGAAAACAATCTCTTTTTCTTCCTAAACATTTTCTTAAGTCTTAAAGAAGCTCTCAAGTGATTTTTTTGGAATTATTCAATTCATGGTGAATGGAGGAAGCGTAGTGTGATAATCCTTTTAAGCTTATTTTCAAACTCCTATTCCTGGAAGATCAGATGAATCTTCACTCCTTCAGGTCCTAGGGGTTACTCTAAAGAATTAGATTTCATAAGAGGTATAAGAATATAGAAGGGATGGAAGATCAAGTAACAGTTTCCTTTTTTGGAATGAGGAAAGAAGACAACAGAGAATGAAGTGGTCCTTATTACATTCACATATTGCTGTGAGGTAACCAATAATTTTCTTGATCAGAGAGCTTCTTCTTACCAACCTAAAATTGAGAGATAGCTCACATGCTCACATTTCATAAAAAGAATCCTCAGTGGACTGTATTTACCAGAAAACATTGTTGCTTGCTCTGTTGCTTAATTTAATGAAAATTTTAAAAGTCATGGTGACTTTTGCTTAATTAAATCTCAGATTATTCAATCACATAAATACAAAAAGAATAAGTATAAAAGATATATAAAAATAAATTAAAATGGTGTTAATTATTGACACCTAAATTAAGGTGAGATAGGAGATAAGAATAGCCCTATCTACTGCACCCATTATCATTTCCCCCAGCCCCATCTTTCAACTGAGACACACAACAGTTGTTTGTTGTTTGTTTGTTTGTTTTGTTTTGTTTTTCCTCATTTAGTAGGCTAGGAAAAAGCACAATCAGCTCTGGTTCCACAGACAATCAAATATTTTTCATCACTGCAATAAGATAACAATAACAATAACAAGATGAAGATACCTTCAAAGTACATGAAAGAAGAGGATGGATGAACTTCTAATCTAAACTTGAGTGGAAGGTTACAAAATCTTCTTGTGGATTAGAACCAGGTAGGACATTTTTATGCATGTTTTAAAGCATAGGTCTTCACATTTTAAGACCATTTTTAAAGCTTCTTAGAATTCATTCTTTTGGTAAACATCATTTTGAGAGTGAAAAAAATAAAAATAGTCTTTATGCAATGAATTTTATTTCTATCAATTGTAATTTTATATGATACGGTTATTGAAACTTCAAATTTTATCCCCCCCAAAAGGTTTTCCATTTGTACTAGAGTTTCCTCTCATAATTTATATTAACATAACTTCTTGTGCATATGTGGTTAAATTTGTAGCACCTTTTTGACCTTATCATTAGTTTAAACATTGTAACATAGGATCATATATTTAGATATGGAGAGAACTTGGAGAAAGTGAAGTCATTCTGAAGATGAAACTGAAGCACAAAGAGTTTGACAATAGTTAAATAGTCTTCTTGATTCCAAGTCTATTGCTTTATCCACTTGTCATTTTAGAGATGAATCAGATCAGTCATTGCTCATCCATATCAGAAAATTTCACTATTTTCAATGAGACAATATGCTTTTTCATATCATCAGATTAAGCCCTCAGGGGATTGGGTGGGTCATAGAATTAGAAACTGATGATTGGGTATGGGAAAAAATAGTGATTCTGATAAAGTAACTACCAGTACTGGGCCAAGAGGGCTATACATGAATCCATTTGAACATCATCTTAGAAAGAAGAAATCTCTTGTCATACATTTTAATGCTATTTTCTTTTCCCCAAACTACATTTCAAGACAATTTTTAGCATTTGTTTTTATAAGATTTTTAGTTCCATTTTTTTCCCCATTCTCCTTCTTCTTATTCCTTCTCCCTAAAATGTTTTTTATAGGTTATACATGTGCTATTATTGAATGCCTATTTCCATATTAGTTAAAGTTGTGAAAGAAGAAACAGATAAAAAGGGAAAAAAACACTGTAAAAGAATAAAAGTAAGTGGGGAAAAGTATGCTTTGATTTGCATCCAGAGTCCATGAATTCTTTAGCTGGAATTTGATTTTTTCTTATGAGTCCTTTGTACTTGTCTTGGATTATGGTGTTGCTGAGAAGAGTGAAGTCATTTATAGCTGATCATCACACAGTGTTGCAGATTCTATGTACAATATTTTCCTGGTTCTGCTCATTTTATTTTGCATCAATTCATATAAGTCTGCTTTTTTATCATTTCTTATTGTGTAATAGATTCCATTACATTCATATACCACTACTAGTTCAACTATTCTCCAAATAATTAGAATCTTTTTTTTTTTTTTCTTTTCTGAGGCTGGGGTTAAGTGACTTGCCAAGGGTCACACAGCTAGGAAGTGTTAAGTGTCTGAGAACAGATTTGAACTTGGGTCCTCCTGAATTCAAGGCTGGTGTTCTATCCATTGTGCCACCTAGCTGCCCCATTAGCATCTTTTCAATTTCCAAAATTTTGTCATCATAAGAAGGGTTGCTTAAAATATTAATAATACTAATTAATTAATTAATAATCAATTTAATTAATTGATAATTATTATAATTATTAATATTAATACTGTATAATGGATAATAATAATTAATTAATTATTAGTATTAAACTATTATATACATGATAAAATATTTTTTTACATATAGGCCTTTTCTGCTTTTTTAATGATATATTTGAGATAGAGTTTTAGTAGTGGCATTGATAGATTCAAAAATATGTGCAGTTTGATAAGGCAGTTTCAAAATATTCTCCAGAATGGTTGGATTAGTTCAAAAAGCCATCAACAAGGCATTAGCCTATTAATTCATGACTAATTTAGACAATACTGCAAAAATTTCAGGCATTTTTCTGGTCATTACTACATGAGCAAACAAATTAATAAGATGCTGCCTCTAGAGTCTCAGGAATGACCCTCTCCTGGATCTGAAAATCTTCTGTGTAATTAGTTTGTACCTGCAATCCCTGAACAGAAATGAGGAATGAATAAAATATTACATCCATATGATGCTGACAGATTTTCATAAATATAATGCTGAAAACAGAAAGGAAAATGACCTCTCCAAGGCATCACTGTCTCCAAACCCTTCTCTATCAAATTAAAGACACACATGAAAAGACATGGATCAATTTTCATTTCACTCCCATTCTGGCAGCTACATTATTGAAATCTAACTCTGCTCCCCAAGATGATTTTTCATTTGCCTCTTTGTCTCATTCAAAATGGAAGAATATAACATATTATCTGGTATATTTCTCTAGAAAAATCTGACAATATTTTTAACTTAAGAACAATATTAAATAGAGATGGTTTCTGAATTTTATAAAATAAGAAGTTAAACTGCAGAGTTAATGTGCCTGACACAATGTATTATTGACTTAGATAGGACCTAGTTGTCTGAAATGCAGCAAGGGTCTTTCCACTACCAAAAGTGAAAATGCTGTTTTGGTACAAGGGCGGTGCTAGAGTGACAAGGGCACAAATATAGTAGAGACTTTTATGATAAATTTTATCTTTATAATAATAAATTTCACATAAAATCATGTCCCCCCCAAAAATGCATTAGCATTCCAATTTTCCCATATCTTCTCCCACATTTATAATTCTCCTTTTTTCTCTTTAATTGGTATGAAGTATTACTTTCCAAGTAGTTTTTATTTGTATTTATGTAATTAAAATGGTTTAAAGCACTTCTTATGTCTGTAAGTAGCTTTGATATCTTCATTTGAAAACTGCCTGTTCATACCCTTTGAACATTTATCAATTAGAAAATGTTTTGTATTTTTATAAATTCAGTTTACTATGTATTTGAGAAACAAGGTCTTTATCAAAGATAGCTGTAAAGATTGTTTCCCAGCTTTCTGCTTTCCTTATAAAGTTGTTTGCATGGATTTTGTTTGAGCAAAAGTTTTGAAATTTAACTTTTGTTCAAATAAAATTTGAAATTTAATATAAAAATTATCTGTTTTGCATTTCATAATGCTCTCTATATCTTGTTTGGTCATGAATCTGTAATTATCTCAATTTCTCCTTTAAAATTTTGGAATGCATAACACCTAGTGCATATATATATATTTAGCATTGACATTGCTTCGTTATCTATGGCAGGACTTCTTTAAACTTTTTACACTCTCAACCACTTTTTAAAAAAATATATATTTTTATTTTCCAAGTTACCTGTAAAACAATATATATATATAATTTTAAATTCCAGAATCTCTTGCTTTCTTCCCCATTTAGAAGTTCCTTGTGAAATTTTGCAAAATATTTCAATAAAGTCATGTTAGATTTTTCCTGCACACTTCACCACAAGAAAAAAGTATGTTTCAGTCTGTATTGAGACATAATTTAGTTCTTTCTCTGGCTATGGATAGCACTTTTCATTATAAATACTTCAGAATAGACCTGAATTACTGTGTTGTTAAGCATATCAAAGTCATTCACAGATGATCATCCCACTCTCAACCCCTTTTTGCCTGAGAAATTTTTTATGTGACCCCATGTAAATAGTATATAAAATAGACATGCAAATCAAATATATACTGATAATCAGTCCTAATTTCACAATCCCTATGTTCAATTATAAAATCACATACGGATTCTTAAACTATAGTTTAAGAAGCTGAGGTATATGATACCTTTTAGCAACATGTAATTTTTTTCCTTATCTCTTTTTTTTCCTTGCTGTATTTTTGCTTTTCTTTTTCCTTTGTCTGAAATCAGGCTGTCTACTCCTGCTTTATTTTTTAAAATTTCTGCTGAAGGACAATCGATTCTGTTCTAGCCCTTTATCTTTACTCTGTGTGTATCTTTCTACTTCAAGTTTCTTGTAAACAACATATTGTAGTATTCTAGTTTTTGATCATCCTGTTATCAACTTCTGCTTTATGGGAAAGTTCATTCTATTCACATTCATAATCATGATTATAACTGTATGTTTTCCTTCATCATATTTTTCCTCTTGTTTTCTTCTTTTATCCTTTTCCTTTACTTCTGCTTTTCACATTCCACAATCTGTCCTCTCTTCTGTCAATTTCCCCCTTTACTTAATTTTCTCCTCTCCTACTTCTCGGTTGGTTAAAATAGTTCAACTGATTGTGTATATTATTCCCTTTTTGGAGTCAGTACTCATAAAACAAAGGCTCAAACAGTGGCCATAACCTATCTTCCCATCTTTCTATCTATTGTAATAGGTTTGTACTTGTCTCTTCATGTGGAGTAATTTACCCCATTCTATCTCTCCCTACATTTTGCACCCAGTGTACTCCTCTTTTTCATCCCTTTGTTATTTTCCTTTATTCCCTTAAATTCACCTTATACCCTTACCCTCTGTATATATATATATATATATATATATATATATATATTCATTCTGCCTGTACAATTAAGGGTAAGATTTTAAAGAATGATTTAGTGTCATAGTTCTATGTAGGAATGTAAACAGTTTAGTGTTATTGTATCTCTTATATTTATTTTCTGTTTTTAACCATTTAAAGTATTATACTCAATTTTTCTGGATAGGTGATTCTTGTTTGTAATTTTATCTCCTTTGCCTTCTGAAATATCATGTATCATGACCTATGATCCTTTAATATTACAACTGGGTAATCCTATGCAATGTTGCAGCTGGGTAATACTATTTAATTATAATGTTTCTTGGCGTTTTTATTTTGGGATATTTTGTTGAAGTGATCAGGAGATTTTTTCACTCTTATTTTGCCTTTTGGTTCTACAATATTAAGGCACTTTTCCCTAATAATTTCTTGTAACATGGTGCTTATGTTCCCTTTTTGATTATGGCTTTCAGGTAAGTCAACAATTCTTACACTATCTTTTCTGGATCTATTTTCCAGATGAGGTGGTTTCCCAATGAATATTTTACATTTTCCTTTATTTTTCATTCTTTTGACTTTGTTTAGTTAATATTTTGTGTCTCATAGAGTGCTTAGCTTTTGCTTTCCCAATTCTAACTTTTAAGTTGTTTTCCTCAGTTAGCTTTTGTATTTTCTTTGCCATTTGAACAATTTTTTTTTAAAGAGCAGTTTCTTTTTTCCAAACTGTTAATTTACTCCCAATAATTCTTTTGCATCACTCTTTTTTATTTTTTTCAATTTCTTTTCTATCTCTCATATGATTTGAAGGTTTTTTTTTTTGTTTGTTTGTTTGTTTGTTTTGTACTCTGCTATGAGTTCTATTTGGGTAAGAGTGTCTTTCCCATTTTTTTGGGGGGTTAGCTTTATCTATAGGTGTTTTGATATTGTTGTTCTTTTCTGAGTTTATGTTTTGATGTGCCACCATAATAGCTTTCTTTTGTCAGATTATTTGTTTTTTGTGTGTGATTTTTACTCATCTTTTTTGGTATTTTTTTTCTTTTCTTTTAAATTTGAGTTCTGCTCCTGAGGCTGAAGGGTCATTATCTCATGCTTCTTGTAGCATGATTATGCAGTGCTGGAGTGATTTTTTTTGGTAGGTGTCCAAGGACACCTATATACACATACACATGGTGCTGTATAGAAGTCAGTAAAGTACTTCTGCATTTTCTCAGGATAAACTAAAGCAGGTGGTTATCTGGCTGCTGGCAATTGCCTATTTCTCCAGGGCTATACATGTGAAAGGCTAGCTTCTAAAGGTTGTATGATTGTCTGGGGTTATGCAAAACACAAGGTAGTTTTTGAAGCTGGACTTTGCCCAATTCCCTGTCTATGTTAAGGCATATGGGGAATCTTTGGGTTGGCATTTTCCTGCTTCACTATACTGGGGCTCTCCTACTGGTTTGCTGAGGTGGTCTTGTTGCTATCTTACAGGGATACTTCTTTTTAGACTGTGTTCTCCTTTTGTCTGAGTGAGACAAGCTTTGTTTGGTGATCTTCCAAATTTCTTGTGCTCAAAGAATATTTCACTGCATCATTTTACTAGTTCTGCTTTTCCAAAATTTGTTTTGGGGCATTATTTTATTTTATGGTTGTTTGGAGATGAATATGGGAAAGTAACAGTGATTTACTGCTTACTCTATCATCTTGGTTCTTAAAAGTCACCAACCATATTTTTTTTTTCCCATGAATGTCAGTGTTCCCTTATTTATAACTACACACAACACACACACACACACACACACATACGCACACACAAACTCATACATGTATGTGCATGCCCATACACACTTATTAACTAGATAGCATGCCATAAAGACAAGAGTGCTGAATTTTGAATAATCAGATATTTCAAATCCTCAGCTTCTTACTTTCTTTGTGACCTTGGTTAAGACAATTAATGTCTCCAGGCCTTCATTTTTTCATTGGTAAAAATTGATGGTTTGCACTAGATTTCTAAAATTCTTTCCAAATTCTTTCCAGTTCTGAATTATATGTTCCTCACTGCCTGATGAAAGGGAGTATTTATGGTGATAACATCTGAGTGACATTTTCTAAAAGAAAATTTTTGATTAATAATAAGCGAAAAGGGTTTTAACAGAGAACAATATCAGCTAATAGCAATCCCTAATAGTAATAATATTCATTAGTTAAAAATAATAAAAATTAGTAAATAGTAATACTGCATTAGGAATCATTTTATTATCAGTCACTGGCTGGTAATCATACTTATATGTTTATTCTGACCAGCTTTTCAGAATTCTTATCAGATATTATTAAGTTAGAATTTGGCTAATCTGACTTTTTTTAAAGCTTGTGAAGTCATAAAACTGCTTAATTCTATCTCAAAATGATCAGTTATCTAAAATCAAAAAAGTATAAGCACACACAGTAGTTAAAAAATCAGAAAAAAAACAAACTAGCAAAAATATCAGATTGCCAATACTGATATCTAAATTGACATCAAGTGGGAGAAAAGATACTCTTACTTATTTTACTCCAATGCTATCTTCAACAGAGACTCCTTTGTCATGTAAAATCAATGTAGAAAAAGGTACATAATCAACTATTTACACTTTACACATGGACAATACACAGCTAATCAAAAGCCTTTTTTATGCAATAAGGTAATGGGTAGAAGATACATGCAACTTATATGAAATGGGGATTTGAAATCCTCCAGTAATTAAAACTTTTGATAGAAACAATCAAAGAATGATGCTACCACAGAATCCATATCACTACAGTTTGATCATATAGCATAAACAGTTTCCATTTTGGAGAGAAAAAGCATCTTTAGTTATATTGATATTCTCATAATTTTGGATAGTCAGGTATTTAACTTATTAATGCTTGTGATTTAAAATAAAAGTCCTTAAAATGTAAAATAGCCTGTGTTATATGCATTTTTTTAATTACTGAAGAGTACTTAAAATTAACATTACAAAAATCAATTAGTATGCATTTTCACAGCTAAGAAATATTTCAATTATGTGTTTCATTAGAAGAAAAAGACAATGAGGTAATGTAATGACAAGATAATCATTACATTCCATATTTGATTCTCATATTAGTATAATGGTAGAATTTTAGTACACCAGATATATGACTTTTGTGAAAATTCTACTTAAGGAAAAAAAAAAAAAAAGAAAGAAAAATTGTTTTTGTCAGGTGAGACAGGAATTAATAGGCCTTGTAGTGAATCAGAGTTTCTTTGGAGAAAGATTGTTTTAAATTCAGAGTCTAAATTCAGAATTTAGACAGTATAATGTATCTAAAGGGTAAAATAACTGTTTCCTTCAGGGGATTTTTGCAATAAAGTGTGCTTTCTTTTGTAATGTATCATAAGTGATGATCACTTGAGAGTGGTTGTTGTTTGTAGAATTGCTCATAGAGCTTATTCTTTGGAGTTGTTTTGTAGCTTTAACTCAGAGAATTTCAAAATCCAACTAGAGAATAGGTAGATGATCTCATTAATTCTTTCCAAAGGAAGGAAAGTTTAGCTAAGCAGATTGATTCAAGAATTAAGAGACACATATTAGTGAAGGAATTCCAGAGAGAGACTACTCTTGTATCAGGGAATATTGTCAACTGGCAGGAATCCGAGTGGATTAGAATGAGGCAGGAAAAGGCAATAAGTTAATAAATATTTATTAAGCATGATGAGTCAGATATTATGTTAAATTGAAGGGATACAAAAAAAAATGCAAAACCAATTATTTCCAGAAATAAGATCTCAATCTAATGAGAAAGTATCATAGGATAATAGGTCTTAAGATCATGTCCAGATCACCTAATTTGGTGATCTGCATTCTGTTTTCCTATGTTGTGGCTGAGAGCAGTCTACTTGGATTTGCTGTATAGCTGGCATAGACTGAATCTACAAAAACTACTAGGCCATGACAATATATTTCCTGCACATTCTTTCATAATATAAAAGGTGAAAATGAAGGTGAAGATCATACACAATTCACCACTACTGCAGTCACTAAGAACCAACTGAAAGGTGAAAGACTGATATTGGAGAAGCCAGAGTGCCTAGAGCTAAAGCCCTTCTTTGTTGGGTTTTAGATTTGAAAATGTAGGGCTCTATAGGGATTGACCTAAATTGTGTATGTAGTCTCTTTCCCATCTCCAGATACTGCTGTGATATAGAAGAGGGATTAAGCCACAAGGTATGGAGAGTAAGTTTTTTTTTTGTTTGTTTGTTTGTTTTGTTTTGTTTTTTTGTTTGTTTGTTTGTTTTCATTTTTGATAATACCTTTGAAGTAAATATTGCTTTGTAAAAGCTGGTCTAATTGTTAGTAATTAAATGGTACTTACTCCCTGTATTTTAAGATGAAACATTATTTAAGTATAGAATCAATAGCAAGGAGCCTAGACACACCATATCTTCTAATACTTGCTGAAGAATCTTGAAAGGGTGAACTGTAAGAAATTTGGTCATCAGCAAATGATGATGGCCAAAGTAATAAGTGTTAGAATATGAACCAGGAATATCTGACTCTGAATCAAGATCTCTGAAATGGTAGAAGAATAATTATTTTAGGGTGATAGTAGTTATGGAAACTGAGAAAGAAAAGAAAATATAGTTGTTATTCAAAAATATTTTAAGAATTCGTGAAAACAAAGGAAAATAAAGGGGGCATGCCATAATCATCTGCTACTTAAGTATGTCTATATAAAATTAAATTAATCAAGTTAATAAAACTACAATTTATTTAATATCAGATATGAGTAATATAAAGAAATATGCAAAAAAGGGAAAAAAAAGAGAAATAGACAAAGATATATAAAATGACATGAAGTTAATTGTCTTCACTCTGCTGGATCTCCATATCAGTCACCTTGATCCAAAATATGTATTCACAACCTTCTAAGTTCCATCCCAAATTTTCCTTTTTTCTTTATGTATTGTATTATAATAGAAGTCCGAAATAACTAAACGTCATCATAGCTACTTTCACTTTGAAGTTAATTACTAGTGAATAATCCTTATAAAAAGTTTATTTCTGAGAGGCAGAACCAAGATGGTGGAATAAAGGCACTTACTCAAATTTTCCCCCAACTCTTCAAAATCCCTTTAAATTATAAATCTAAATAAATTCTGGAGCAGCACCACAAAAAGAGAGAATAAAACAATTTCCAACCAAGACAACTTAGAAGGTCACCAGGAAATGTTTGTTGCACCAGGGAGAGAGTGCAATAGAGATTTCCCAACATAGCCCCAATCTCAGAAGACCAGAAGTAGGTGTCAAGAGCCACTGAATCATCATCAGTAGCAGCTGCTTCCAGTGCTCTTGGCCCACAGATTGTAAAGTGGTTGAGTAACTGGTCAGAAGGAGATTACAGAAGTCTCTTTGGTAGCACTCTAATTGCCTATACTGAAATTCAGGTCACAATCCTGGGTGGCAGTCCCGGGATGTGGAAGAATACTTGCACACCCACATTTCTGGCCACAGTGGAATAATGATCCTCCTCACACATCACTAATAGACCAGAGCACAGGCCAGGAGACTAGCAAACACAGCAGTCCTTGGATCATACCACCTTAGAATAATTGAAAACTTAAATATTATTAGAAGTATCTCTGAAAAAAAGCTGAATAAAACCACTAAAACTTGGAAGAGTACACCCTTCACCCTGGAAGCAGAGCCTTACATTAACAAGAGTTTAAATTCAAGTAATAGACTTGGTAAATAAGAAAACAAATTAAAAAAATCCAGACTACAGAAAGCCATTATAGTGACAAGGTAAATAAAAACACATACTCAGAAGAAGATACCAAAGTCAATGTTCCTATATTCAAAGAATGTAGAAAATATATGAAAAAAAAATTTTTCAGGCAATGGAAGAAAATCAAATGACAGAGGGAAAAGGGGGAAATGGGAAGAGAAATGAGAGTTATGCAAGAAAATTATCAAAAAACAAGTTATGAGCTTGAGAAAGGAGACACAAAAAATATTAAAGAAAATAGCACCTTAAAACAGACTAGGCCAAATGATAAAGCAAGAACAAAAAGGTGGTAAGTGGAAGATGCTTTAAAAAGCAGAATTGGACAAATGGAGAGAGACACAAAAATTCACTGAAAGAAAAAAAAAAAACCTTAAAATTAGAAATGAAAAAATGGAATCTATTAAGGTCATGAAAAATAAAGAAACATTGAAATGAAACCTAAAAAAAATGAAAGATGAAATATTTAATTGAAAAAGCAACTGACATGGAAAATATATTCAGGAGAGATAATTTAAAATTATTGGACTACCTGAATGCTATGACCACAAAAAGAGCCTAGACATTATCTTTCAAGAAATGTCAAGGAAAACTGACCTGATGGTCTAGAAAAAGAGGGTAAAATAAAAATCGAAAGAATCCAGTGGTCACCTTCTGAAAGAGATCCCAAAATGAAATTTCCATGAATATTATAACCAAACCCAGACTCCAGGGTTAAGGAAACAATATTGCAAGCATTACAAAAGAAGCAATTCAGATCTCATGAAGTCACAGTCAGCATAAAACAAGATTTAGCAACCTCTACAGTAAAGATCAGAGAGTTTGGAATATGATATATTGGAAGGCAAGAAAACTAGAATTATAACTAAGAAACACCTATTAGCAAAACTGATTATAATTCTTTAGGAGGAAAAATACACTTTCAAAGAAATAAAAGATTTTTAAGCACCTTTGTGAAAAAAAAAAAACAGAGTTGAGTAGAGAATTTGATTTTCAAAGGGTCTAGAGAATGATGAATAGGTAAATGTGAAAAGGAAAATATAAATAACTTAATAAGGCTAAGCTTTTTACATTCCTATATGGAAAGATGATTCTTATAACTGATAAGAACTTCCTCATTATTAGGGCATTTAGAAAAAAAAATATGTGTGTATACAGAGCATAGGTGTTAGGTAAATATAAAATGATGATATCTAAACATAAAAATGTTGTGAAATAGGAACATACTGGTAGAAAGGGAAAGGGAGAGGAAGAATGGAGTAAATTGTCATACCTAAAAGGGAAGAAAAAGCTTTTACAATGGACAGGAAGAGAGGAAAGGTAAGAATGAGTTAACTTGATTCTCATAAAAATTGTATCATAGAGGGAAAAACATACATACTCAGTTGAATATAGAAATATCTCTTGCCTGTTGGGAAGTAAGAGGGGAAAGGGAAAAGTAAAGAGAGGGAGAGAGTGATAGAAGAAAGAGACAGTAAGAAGCAAAAGACTTTTGAAGAAGGGCATGGTGAAAGGAGAGAGTAGAATAAATGAGGGGAGGGAGAGATAAATTTATTAAGTTTAACTGTGATAAAATTAAGGCAAATTTCTCAAACATATGTAGTGAAATGAATCAAGTTTATAGAAAAGAATAAGAGCCATTCCCCAGTTGATAAAAAAATCAAAAGATAGGGACAATTTTTAGGATGAAATAATCATGGATCTCTATAGACATATGAAAAAAAATTATTTAACTCACTATCAGTTGTAGGAAAACAAATTAATTCTGAAGTACTACCAAAACCTGCAAGACTGGAAATCTAATCTGAATCTAAATTTTTTTTTTTAATAGTTTTTATTTACCAGATAAATGCATGGGTAATTTTACATGGACAATTGCTAAACCTTTTGTTCTAATTTTTCCCCTCGTACCACCCAAGATGGCAGGTTGATTAATACATGTTAAATATATTAAAGTATAAATTAAAAACAATTTATGTATACATGTACAAACAGTTGTTTTGCTGTACAAAAGGAATTGGACTTTGAAATAGTGTACAATTAACCTGTGAAGGAAATCTAAAATGCAGGTGGATAAAATTAGAGTAATTGGAAATTCTATATAGTGGTTCATAGTAATCTCCTAGAGTCCTTTTGCCGGGTGTATCTGATTCAGTTCATTACTACTCTATTGGAACTGATTTGGTTTATCTCATTGTTGAAAATGGCCACATCCATCAGAATTGATCATCATATAGTATTGTTGTTGAAGTATACAACGATCTCCTGGTCCTACACATTTCACTCAGCAACAGTTCATGTAAGTCTCTACAGGCCTTTCTGAAATCATCCTGTTGGTCATTTCTTACAGAACAATAATATTCCATAATTTTCATATACCACAATTTATTCAGCCAATCTCCAATTCATGGGAATCCACATAGTTTCCAGTTTCTGGCCACCACAAAGAAGGCTGTCACAAACATTCTTCCCTTTCCCTTCTTTAAGATCTCTTTGGAATATAATCCCAGTAGTAACACTTCTGGGTCAAAGGGTATGCACAATTTAATAACTTTTTAGCATAGTTCCAAATCATTCTCCAGAATTGCTGGATCTATTCACAATTCCACCAACAATGTATCAGTATCCCTGTTTTCCCACATCCCCTCCAATGTTCTGCATTATCTTTCCCTGTCATTCTAACCAATCTGTGAGGTGTGTAGTGGTATCTCAAAGCTGTCTTAATTTGCATTTCTCTGTTTAATAATGACTTACAGCATCTTTTCATATGACTAGAAATAGTTTCAGTTTCTTCAGCTGAGAATTGTATGTTCATATCCTTTGACCATTTAACAATTGGAGAATGGCTTGATTATTTATAAATTAGAGTCAATTATCTATATATTTTGGAAATGAGGTCTTTATTGAAACCTTTGATTGTAAAAATGTTTTCCCATTTATCGTTTCCCTTCTAATCTTATCTGCATTAGTTTTGTTTGTACAAACACTTTTCAATTTGATATAATCAAAGTTTTCTACTTTGTGATCAATAACAGTCTCTAGTTCTTCTTTGGACATGAATTCATTTCTTTCCCACAGGTCTGAGAGGTAAACTATCCTATATTCCTCTAATTTATTTATAATCTCATTCTTTATGCCGAGGTCATGCCTAGGTCATAAACTCTGACCTTGGTGGTGTTAAGTGTAGGTCAATGACTAGTTTTTGCCATATTAATTTCCAATTTTCCCAGCAATTTTTATCAAACATTGAGTTCTGATCCTAAAGGCAGGGTTCCTTGGGTTTGTCAAACACTAGATTATTAGAATTATTGCTTATTTTGTCCTTTGGACCTAATCTATTCCACTGATAAACTAGTTTATTTCTTAGCCAATACTAAATGATTTTGGTAATCATTGCTTTATAGTATAATTTTAGATCTGGTACTGCTAGGCTACCTTCATTTGATTTTTTTTTTTTCATTAATTCCTTTGAAATACTTGCCCTTTTGTTTTTCCATATAAACTTTGTTGTTATTTTTTCTAGGTCATTAAAATAGTTTTTTTGGGAATCTGATTGATATAGTACTAAATAAATAGATTGGTTTAGGTAATATTGTCATCTTTATTATATTTGCTCATCCTATCCAAGAGCATTTAATATTTTTTTCCAATTGGTTAGATCAGACTTTATTTATGTGGAAAGTGTTTTGTAGTTTTGCGCATATAGTTTCTGATTTTCCCTTGGCAGATAGATTTGTAAATATTTTATAGTATCGGTAATTACTTTAAATGGAATTTCTCTTTGTGACTCTAACTGTTGGATTTTGTTAGTGACGTATAAGAATGCCACTGATTTATGTGGGTTTATTTTGTATCCTGCAACTTTCCTAAAGGTGTGCATTATTTCTAATAGCTTTTTAGAAGAATCTTTGGGGTTCTCTACATATACCATCATATCATCAGCAAAGAGTGATAATTTGATTTCCTCATTACCTATTCTAATTCCTTTAAATTCTTTCTCCACTCTTATTGCCAAAGCCAGCATTTCTAATACAATACTGAACAACCTTGTTTCATCCCTGATCTTAATGGGAATGGTTACAGTCTTTCCCCATTACATATGATGCTTATTGATGGTTTTAAATAGATGGTACTGATTATTTTAAGGAAAAGTCCATTTATCCCTATACTCTCAAGTGTTTTTAATAGAAGTGGATATTGGATTTTATCAAATGCTTTTTCTGCATCTAATGAGATGATCATGTGATTTTTGTTAATTTGGTTGTTAATATAGCCAATTATGCTGAATAGTTTTCCTAATATTGAACCAGCCCTGCATTCCTTGTATAAATCCTACTTAATCATGGTGTATTATCCTGGGGATGATTTTCTGTAGTCTTTTTGCTAATGTCTTATTTAAGATTTAACATCAATATTCATTAGAGAGATTTGTCTATGGCTTTCTTTCTCCATCTTCAAACTACCTGGTTTAGGTATCAGTACCATGTCTGTGTCGTAAAAGGAATTTGGTAGGACTTTTTCATTCCCTATTTTCTCAAATAGTTTATATAACATTGGAGCTAATTGTTCTTTGAATGTTTGGAAGAATTCACATGTAAATCCATCTGACCCTGGAGATTTCTTCTTAGGGAGTTGATAAATAGCTTGTTTTATTTCTTTTTCTGAATGGAACTATTTAAGCAATTTACTTCCTCCTCTGTTGATCTGGAAAGCCTACATTTTTGGAGGTAGTCATTAATTTCACTTAAGTTACTGTTATTTCTCTAACTTCTTCCTCATTGGTGGAAAGTTCCCCCTTTCTGTTTTTAAGACTAACAATTTGATTTTCCTCTCTACTTTTTCTAATTAGGTTTACCAAAGGTTTATCTATTTTGTTGGTTTTTTCATAAAACCAACTCTTAGTTTTATTTATTAGTTCAAAAGTTTTTTTTTTTACTTTAAATATTATTAATTTCTCTTTTTAATTTTATAATTTCAAGTTTAGTATTTAATTTGGTATTTTAATAGTATTTTAATTTGGTCATTTTCTAGCATTTTAAATTGCAAGCCCAATTCATTGATGTTCTCTTTCTCTATTTTCTTCAAGTAAGCTTCTAAAGATATAAAATTTCCCCTTATTACTGCTTTAGCTGAATCCCACAAATTTTGGTATGATGTCTAATTGTTGTGTCATCAAAATGGGCCCATGATTTAAGTATAAAGAATGAGATCATAAATAGTTTAGGGGAACATAGGATAGTTTACCTCTCAGACTTGTGGAGGAGGAAAGAATTTGTGACCAAAGGAGAACTAGAGGTCATTATTGATCACAAAATAGAAAATTTTGATTACATCAAATTAAAAAGCTTTTGTAGAAACAAAACTAATGCAATCTAGATTAGAAGGGAAGTAACAAATTGGAAAAATATTTTTACAGTTAAATGTTCTGATAAAGGCCTCATTTCCAAAATATATACAGAATTTTTCTAATTTATAAGAAATAAAACCATTCTCCAATTAATATGTAGTCAAAGGATATGAACAGACAATTTTCAGATGATGAAATTGAAATTATTTCCACTGATATGGAAGAGTGTTCCAAATCACTATTGATCAGAGAAATGCAAATTAAGACTGATCTGACATACCACTACAAACCTGTCAGATTGGCTAAGATGACAGGAAAAAAATAATGATGGAAGTTAAAGGGGCTGTGGGAAAACTGGGACACCAATTCATTGTTGGTGGAGTTGTGAAAGAATCCAACTATTCTGGAAAGCAATTTGGAACTATGCTCAAAAAGTTATCAAACTTTGCAAACCCTTTGATCCAGCAGTGCTACTACTGGGCTTATATCCCAAAGAAATACTAAAGAAGGGAAAGGGACCTGTATGGGCCAAAATGTTTGTGGCAGCCCTTGTTCTACTGGCTAGAAACTGGAAAATGAATGGATGCCCATTAACGGTATAATGGTTGGCTAAATTACGGTATATGAATGTTATGGAATATTATTGTTTTGTAAGAAATGACCAGCAGGAGGAATACAGAGAGGCTTGGAGAGACTTACATGAAGAGACTTACATGAACTGATGCTGAATGAAATGAGCAGAACCAGGAGATCATTATACACTTCAACAATGATACTGTATGAAGATATATTCTGATTGAAGTGTATACCTTCAACATAGAGAAGATCTAATTCAGTTCCAATTGATCAATGAAGGACAGAATCAGCTATACCCACAGAAGGTACACTGGGAATTGAGTGTAACCTATTTGTACTATTGCCTTTCTACCCAAGTTATGTTTAGCTTATGAATCCAATTCTTACCATGCAACAAGAAATTTGGTTTTACACACATATGTTGTATCCATAACACATTTAACATGTATGGGATTGCCTGTCATCTAGTGTAGGGGTAGAGGGAGAGAGGGGAAAATTTGGAAAAGAAGTAAGTACAAGGGATAATATTGTAAAAAATACTCATGCATATGTATTGTCAAAAAATTATAATTACAAAATTAATTTAAAAAGAATTCAAAGAGGATCTTAAAAAAGAATTAGAACAAAAATGTGGAAAGGAGATGAAACCTGTGCAAGAGGACAAGACAAGGAAAAACAGAAATTATCTAAAGAAAACTCCTTAAAAACAGATTTGGTGAAATGGAAAAAGCATATAACTTCCTAAAAAACAGATACTAAAAAGAAGCCAATTTTTCAACGAATTGGCTTCTTGAGGCAATTTGTGAAATGGAAAAAAAATGCAATGAAGGAACACCCCATTTAAAAATTGGCCAAATGAAAAAGGAGATAAAAGGCTAACTGATGAAAACACTTCACTAAAAGTTAAAATTGAACAAATGGAAGTGAATGACTCAATGATACTTCAAGAATGAGTCAAACAAAAGGAAAAAAAAAATAGAAAATGTAAAATACCTCATTGAAAAAAGAAGTGACATGGAAAATAGATCTAGGAGAGACAATCTAAGAATTATTGGACTTCCTGAAAACCATAATCAAAAAGGAAAACTTCAAGGAATGTTGTTGCTAAATTTCAGAATTATCAAATTAAGGAGAAAATATTGCAAGCAGCCAGAAAGAAACAATTTAAATATCGAGAAGCTACCATAAGGATTACCCAGAACCTAACAGTTTCCACTTTAAAAAATCAAAGGACATGGAATCTGATATTCCAAAAGGCAAAGAAACTTAAATTGCTGTCAAAATAAAACTACCCAGCAAAATTGAGCATCACCTTTCAGGGGAAAATATGGACATTGCTTGAATCATGTGAATTTCATCTGTTTCTGATGAAAAAACCAGAACTGAATAGCAAATTTGATCTTCAAATACAGAAATCAAGAGAAATATAAAAAAGTAAAAAGGGAAAGAAAAATAATCTTCTTAGGGGATAGTGTCAGAAAAAGGCAAAAGGGGAGATAAAAGAAGGAAACTACATCCCACAAAGAGGCAAAGAAAACCTATCATATCTGTGGGAAGTTAGAGAGGGGCAGGAACATGGTGTGAACCTTACTCTTATCAGAATTGGCTCAAAGAGAAAATAATTGACATGTTGATTTTACAGAAAATTATTTCTCACCTCATTAAAAAAAGGGAGAGGGAAAGAGAAAATTAAAATAGTAATAAGGAAAGGGAACAAGAAAGGGAAAAGGATTTAAAAGGATATTAAAGAGGGAGGGCTGCGTAATACAAGTGGGGCTCATAAGTTTAATACTGGACAAGGGGTTTAGGGGGCCAAGGGTAAAATGCATAATCTGGGGATAATATGATGGCAGGAAATACAGAATTAGTCATTTTAACTGTAAATGTGAATGGGATGAACTCTCCCATTAAGCAGAGGTGGATAGCAGTCTGGATCAAAATTCAGAACCCTACAATATGTTGTTTACAGGAAACACATTTAAAGCAGGGTGATAAAGAGTAAAGGTAAAAGGCTGGAGCAGAATCTATTATGCTTCAAGTGAAGTCAAAAAGCAGAGGTAGCCATCCTTATCTCAGATCAAGCAAAACCAAAAATTGATCTAATCAAAAGAGGTAAGGAAGGAAACTATATCTTCCTAAAGGGTAGCATAGACAATGAAGCAATTTCAATAATACATATATTTGCACCAAGTGGTTTGGCATCTAACTTCCTAAAGGAGAAGTTGAGAGAGTTGCAAGAAGAAATAGACAACAAAACTATAACAATGGGAAATCTCAACCTTGCACTCTCAGAATCAGATAAATCAAATCACAAAATAAATAAGAAAGAAATTAAAGAGGTAAATAAATTATTAGAAAAATTAGGTATGATGGAACTTTGGAGAAAACTGAATGGTGACATAAATGAGTATCCTTTCTTCTCAGCTGTTCATGGAACCTATACAAAAATTGACCATATATTAAGACATAAAGATCGCAAAATTAAATGCAGGAAGGCAGAAATAGTAAAGGCTTTCTTTTCAGATCATGATGCAATAAAAACTACATTCAACAAAAAAGTTAGGGGTAACTAGATCAAAAAGTAATTGGAAACTACATAATCTCATCTTAAAGAATGATTAGGTGAAATAGCAAATCACAGACATAATTAACAATTTCACTTTTTCTGTTTTCAACCTGCTTTGTTTAGGTATCAGTACCATGTCTGTGTCATAAAGGGAATATAGAAGGAATCCATCATTCTCTTTTTTTCAAATACTTCATATAACAATGGAGTTAATTGTTCTTTAAATGTTTGGTAGAATTCAATGTCAATCCATCTGGTGCTGGGAATTTTTCTTAGAGAGTTGATTAATAGCTTGTTGTATTTCTTTCTCTAAAATGGGGCTATTTAAGCAATTTACTTACCCCTCTGTTAATCTGGACAGCCTATATTTTTGAAGGTATTCATCCATTTCACTTCACTTAAGTTATCAAATTTATTGGTATAAAGTTGGGCAAAGTAACTCCTAATTATTGCTGTAATTTCCTCTTCATCGGTGGGAACGTTCTCCCTTTTCATTTTTAAGACTAACAATTTGATTTTCCTCTTTCCTTTTTATAATCAGAATTATGAAAAGTTTATCTATTTGATTTTTTTTCATAAAACTCTTAGTTTTATTTATTAATTCAATAGTTTTTTCTTAGTATCTGGGGTTTAATATGGTCAATTTCCAACTTTTTAACTTGGTAGCCCAATTCATTGAAGCCTCTAGAGTTATAAAATTTCCCCTTATTACTGCTTTGGCTTTATCCCACAAATTTTGGTATGTTGTCTCATTGTTGTCATTATATTGGGTGAAATTATTAATTGTGTCTATGATTTGCTTTTTTACCCATTCATTCTTTTAAGATGAAATTATTTAATTTCCAATTACTTTTTGGTCTACTTACCTTAGCTTGTTGTTGAATGTTTTATTGCATCATTATCTGAAAAGAAGCCATTCACTATTTCTGTCTTTCTGTATTTAATTTTGAGATTTTTATGTTCTAATATATGGTCAATTTTTGTATAGGTTCTATGAACTGCTAAGAAGAAAGTGTACTCCTTTCTGTCTCCATTCAGTTTTTCCCAAAGATCTGTCATACCTATCTATCTTTTCTAATATTGTATTTACCTCTTTAACTTTTTTCTTATTTGTTTTGTGGTTTTGAGTTATCTAATTCTTAGAGTGCAAGGTTGAGATCTACTATTATAGTTTTCCTATCTATTTCTTCTTGCAATTCTCTTAAGTTCTCCTTTAAGGAGTTAAATGATATACAACTTGATGCATATATGTTTAGTATTGATATTGCTCCATTGCCTATGCTACCCTTTAGCAAGATATAGTTTCCTTCCTTATCTCTTTTTATTACATCAATTTTTGCTTTTGCTTGATAAGAGATAAGGATGGCTACCCCTGTTTTTAGATTTCACCTGAAGCATAATAGATTCCATTTCAGTCTTTTACGTTTACTCTGTTTGTATCACCCTGTTCTAAATGTGTTTCCTATAAACAACATATTCTGGGGTTCTGGCTTTTGATCCAGTCTGCTCTCTGCCTCTATGGGAGAATTCATCCTATTCACATTTAAGTTTAAAATAACTAATTCTGTATTTCCTGCCATATTATTTTCCCCAGATTACGTTTTTTTTCTTGCCCCCTCCTTATGCCTCTCTCCAATATTAAACTTATGGGTACCATTTGCCTCACATAGCTCTCCCTCTTTAGATCCCTCCTACCCACTTTGAGTCCCTTTCCCTTTCTTATACCTTTCCCTTTTTACTCTTTTCCATTTCCCTTTTCCTCTTCCACTTTTTAATGATTCCAGAGAAGTTTCTCTGTAAATTAAATATGTCTATGTTTTTTTTTTTTTTTTTGAGCCAAGTCTAATTCACATAATGTTCCTCCCCCTCTCTAAACTCCCTCAGATATTATAAGTTTCTTTTGCTTCTTCTTGGGATGTAATTTTCCTTATTTTATGTCCCTTTTTCTCCTTTTCTGATACTATCCCCTTTTTATATTGTGTGAGTAAAATCAAATTAAACATGCACTCTTTCAGTATGTCCATAACAGAAGTACAGTTATCAAGAGTTCTTTTTTAACCTTTTTTGTTTTTCTTGAATTGTATAGTTTATGGTCAATTTTTTTTTAGCTCTGGTTTTTCATTAGAAATAAATGGAATTCATCTGTTTCATTAAATTTCCATTTTTTTTTCCTGGAAGGAAATGCTCAGCTTAGCTGTGTAGTTTATTCTTGGCTGCATCCTAAATTTTTTGCCTTTCAGAATATCAGATTCCAGGCCCTTTGATCCTTTAATGTGGAAGCAGCTAGATCCTGAATGATCCTTATTGTGCTCCTCCTTGGTATTGGAATTGTTTTTTTTTTTCAGGCTGCAATGTAATGTTTTTCCTTAGTCTGATAATTCTGAAATTTAGCCATAATATTCCTTGGAGTTTTATTTTAGATCTTCTTTCAGAAAGTGTTCCATGAATTCTCTCAATGCCTATTTTACTTTCTCATTGTTACATCTGGGCAGTTCTCTTTGATGATTTCTTGTAAAATAGTGTCTAGGCTCTTTTTTCATAATAATTTTTAGGAAGTTCAATAATCCTCAGATTATTTCTCTTACATCTATTGTTCAGATCTGTTGTTTTCCAAGTAGATATTTAACATTTTTGCCCTATATTTTTTTTCATTTTTTTGGTTTCGCTTGACTGATCCTTGATGTCTCAATGAATCATTCATTTCTGTTTGTTCAGTTCTGATTTTCAATGAGTTATTTTCTGCATTAGCTTTTTTATTTCTTTTTGTATATTTCCAATTGAGTTTTTAAATGAGTTATTTTATTCTATGGATTTTTTTCCACTGCACTATTTTTTTAAGGCATTATCTTTTTCCAATTCATAAATCCTATTTTCCTGGGAGTACTTTATTTTTTCTAATTCATAATTCTGTTTCCCTGTGAATTTTTTAACCTTTTCCAATTCACATTTCTGGAAGTTTTTTTTTTTTTTTTTTTTTTTTTCTGTTTCCTTTTGATCAAATTTTTCTTTTAGTAAGTTACATGCCTTTTTTCTGTATTCTCTAGCAGAGCTCTTTACTTTCTCCATTTTTCTTCTAGCTTTCTTTTAAGATCTTTTATAATTTCTTCTGGGAGTCCCTTGCATTATGGGGACCAGGTTAAATCCCCCTTTGGGGTTTGGTCTGGAGACTATATGCTATTATGTATCCTCAGGGTTGAAAATCTGCTCTTAGAGTTTGCTTGACTTTTTTACTCATTTTTTTAAAGCTCTTAGGGTCTTCAGGGCAAAGAGCTTACCAGCTTCTTCTACAGAACTGAGATAGACATAGACAATTGCTGTCTTGCAAACTGACTGCAAAGAGCACCTAAGCTGTGGGAGTGCCCTGGAAAGAACCCTGTAATACCAATATCTCTGCCCTGGGAAGTGAGGCCGAGTGTAGAAGTTCTGCTGCCCAGGGCACAGCCCCCTTTCTTCCTCCCCATGCAGAAGTGTGGCTGCCCTGGGCAAAACCCCAGTGCTGCAGAATGGTGCTGCACAGCTGTGCTGTCCTCATGCAGAGTCACTCCTGGTGCTGGGTGGGTGTGACCAGTTGTTGTTAAATTCCGGCCTTTTTTGGAGTACACTCTACCTTTGGCAATTGTGTAACTTCTCTGATGATCTACTGCTTTACAACCAAAGCAGAGCAGCCAACCTGTGGTAGCATTCTCCCTGCAAATTCTCCACCTGTGGAAACTGTCCCTGCCCCTGCTTTCCTCATTGTGCTAGTGTTCTGCCTCCCTGCCTGTGCTGGCCTGCTCCCACTGATCAGGAAAAACCTTTTCTGGCAATGTTCCAGATTATCTTCAGCTGGTAATTTGTTGTACTCCCAATATTTGTGGGTTTTACAGTCAAAAACTATTTCTGAGATTGGATTTTGTAATGAGTAGTGAAGGTAGAAGTGGGGCTTAGAATAACATGTGTGCTTCTCCGATATCTTGGCTCCACCAACTGCTGAATATATCTTGAGGTTATAGTCCAACCCAACACTTTGATGGTTTGTTTTTCCTCACTCCTTCCACACACCATGTGGTGACTAGGAATTATTCTCTTAAATCACATCAGCAAAATTGTATGATAATCAAGTATGATCAATTTAGCTCTTCTCAGGAATATAGTTATCCAAGATAATTTCAATATATTTCTTTTAAAACATGCCATCCACATGGAAAATCTGTGGAAACTGAACCCAAATTGAAGAATCCTCTTCTCCTTTTTTTTCCCCCTTTCTCATAGTTTTTCCCTTTTCCCCCTGATTTTTCTTTCACAACATAACAATGAGATATGTTTAAAATCATTGTACATGTATCACCTATATCAGATTGCCTTTTGACTTGGGCAGGGAAGACTGAAAGGGGGGAGAACTTTTCAACTTAGAATCTTACCAAAATGAATGTTCAAAGCTATCTTTATATGTAATTGAAAAACTGTATTAAAAAAAAAAAAAAGATATGTTAACATGATGGATATGGACTTTGAAAAAAACATATCTAGTCACTCTGTTCTTTGTTATCAAAAGTCCTTAACATCATGAAAGCAGCAGAGCTAAATTTTAGATGAAAACTTTTTTGATTTAATAATTCATATTAAAAGTGAAATTTTGTAAAATGCAAAAAGTCTTTAATGTTCTTGCAGATAAGCTTAAATAGACACTCTTCAGTCTTTAAAAGACTTGTTAATAGTACTTAAATCTCATTACTGGAAGGACACACTATGACTTTATGCTGAAAGTGTTGGTAGTCACTATGTTTATATATTATATGACCTCTTGTCCCTATAAAGACAAGCTCAAGAAAATGACTATCCAAAAGATCTTCTCCTGAGTTAATGTTAAATATTTTCTATTAAATCTAGCTATGCTACTAAGAAGCAAGTTCACAGAAGTGATTCTCCACAGAAGGGAAAGGAAATAGAATACTTTTGTGGGGGGCTGCCTGCTTCTCTGCTATGTAACAAAGAAATAGACTTCAAGTTTAATTTTAATTAGTTAAAGTCCCTTGGAGAACAATTTGGCTCCTGCAGAAAATAGAATGAGAATTCACTTGGGTGGTTCTACTTATCATTCCTCCCCAGAGGGTGATTACAATGGGACAGCAGGGACCAGAAATTCTCTGGTAACTCTCAAGTGATCCAGTTCTCAGCCTCTCTCTTAGTAGTCATCAAATTAATGTTGAAAAAATATTTGGCAAGTTGAATATATGGATGAGACCATGATGTAATTTAAGCTCCAAGATTTGTCAGAGACTATCAGAGAAGTATTATCTGATGGTTCTTTCTTTATTGAGAGGTTGTATTCATGTAAGGCACAATTGGTAGCCATGTAATGTTTGGCTTATTTGAGAGGTTTGAAATATATGATAATTAACATTTGCAGAATTCCATTAGAAAGAGACAGAGAGACATAGAGAGAAGAGAGAGAGAGAGAGAGAGAGAGAGAGAGAGAGAGAGAGAGAGAGAGAGAGAGAGAGAGACAGCGAGACAGAGACAGCGAGACAGAGACAGAGAGACAGAGACAGAGACAGACAGAGACAGAGATAGACAGAGACAGAAACAGAGAGAGAGAAAGACAGAAAGAGACATAGAGACAGAGACAGAGAAAGAGTGGAAGAGAAAAAAAAACAAAACAAGACAAAAGAGAAAGACACACACAGAGAAACAGAGATAGAGAGACAGAGACAGACACACAAAGACAGAGAGGCAGACAGACAGAGAGAGGGAGGAAGGAAAGCAGAGTAAGATGGAAGGGAAGGGAAAAATGAGAAAGGGAGAGGGAAGGAGAAAGGGTGAACATATTTTGAGCTGGAAGGAATCTTGAAGCCTATCTAGTTGAAACCTTTAATTTCAAAATTAAGGAATTTAGGTCCAGAAAGATAAAGAGATTTAACTAACATTACAAAGATAGTAAGAGGTAGGAACAGAAATTGAACCTACATCATTTGAGTAAGTCCAAAACACTATTCAGTTTATCTTACTGCCACCATAGTCTTTTTTTACATTAACTTGTTCACTATCTAAAAAAATGAGAAGTGTAACTGCTTGCTTTAAGAAGTGTTAAGTTTCCCTATATCTGAAAACTCCAAGTAGACTACACAACCTTTTCTCAAGTATGCAATGATGTTTATTCTTAAGGGTATGGATTGACCAAGATGCTTCTTGGGGTTTCTCTAGCACTAAAAGTTCTGTGATTCTATGCCACAGCAAAACTGGCCTCAGACAAAATTTTAGACAACGTGGTGGAGGCCAATATATTTCTATATGTCATCTAACATTAGAGAGGGACAAGCCTCTAAGCTTGTGCCTTTAAAAGTGTCTAATTCTTAAAACCTTGATTGTCTCTTTTTTTACTCATTTTTATATGACAGCTGTCAGTTGGAAAATTCAGTCATAAACCAATTCACAGGAAAGTACTAAAAAAAGATTAATATTCTTAATAGTCTGCCTACCCCATTATTTACATTTTTTTTTAAAAGACAGTTCTCACCTTCCTTTTATTAGTTAAATTATGCCTCAAAATACAGCTATAATTGAGAGTTTTGGCATGAGGAAGCTTATGCAGTTTGGGTATTGGATCAGGGGGCATCTGATATTTGATTATTTTGATGCATTTTGAGGTAAATAACAGAAAGAGTTTGTAGAATTTGAAGATATTAAATAACTGGAATGTGTGAATCAAATTTCTAGGTAAGGCATCAGCTTGGGTTGATTTGTCAATACCTCTCCTTTCACTACCACCAAGGAGTGCATAAAAATAGCTATGGCATTTCAATAAATGGAAGTTCAGGAATGAAGTAAGGGAGTAAGCATTTAATTCAGGACTAGTAAGAGAAGAAGAAAGCAACCCCTCATACTTCAAAGCCAGCTTCCGACTTTTAGTTTCAAGTCTGCTAAAAAAAAAAAAAAAAAAAAAACAACAACAAAAAAAACACACACAATAAAATTTCTATATGTATTGTTCTATTGATGATATATCTATTTATACAAAATAAATGTTGAACAATAATTCATATAAATAGTATTCTAAATTCAGAATTATATTTAGAATCTACAAACCCTTGTCCTACCTCTCCTTACCACTCAAAGCAAATTTCTAGGCAATGGATATCAAAATCAAGTAGAAAGAGCATCTAGTCTAAGTTTTGAAGGAAGGCAGAACAAGGAAAGTAGTGGCATACAATCTTTTCATTTTGTACCCATTAACATGCATCTGGAACTTAATCTGAATACAAAAAAATATATTTAGGGATTATTTTGCTGCATATTAATTTTCAAGCCTTCCCCCATTCATAACACAGAAAATTGAAAGCTGATTCTAGATGCATACATGGTTCTTTTAATGTCTCTAAACTGCAAAGTTTAGTAGCAGCTATCTTCAATTACTACTAATGTACATAGTGTGACAGAAGAATAAATTATCTATTAAATACTATTGTTTTAAAAAAGAAGTGACGATAATTTGCTAATGACTAACTTGATTACTGTCATTTGACACAGTGAATAATCTGAGTCAAATGTCTCCTCTCTTCAAGGAAAGTGTTACAACTTCAAGACCAAAACAAAACAAAAATTGAAAATTTCATATCAAATGGAGACAATTCATGCATATTCTTTCTCTTTTTAAAAAAAACATTCTTTTTTATTGTGAGATTTACAGAATTAATAAATAAGAACATTTTAATATGTGAAGAACAGAAAAGAGGACTGTATAGGAGTTGTGACTTCTAACACAATTTATTTCTTTAAAATTGGTGTCTTGTGGTATATGAAGGATATGAAGGTTATGGAATATTATTGCTCTGTAAGAAATGACCAGCAGGAGGAATACAGAGAGGCTTGGAGAGACTTAAATCAACTGTTGCTGAGTGAAATGAGCAGAACCAGAAGATCACTATACACTTCAACAACAATACTGTATGAGGATGTATTCCGATGGAAGTGGAAATCTTCAACATAAAGAAGATCCAACTCACTTCCAGTTGATCAATGATGGACATAAATAACTATACCCAGAGAAGGAACACTGGGAAGCGAATGTAAATTGTTAGCACTACTGTCTATCTACCCAGGTTACTTATACCTTCAGAAGCTAATAATTAATGTGCAACAAGAAAATGGTATTTACACACATATATTATATCTAGATTATATTGTAACACATGTAAAATGTGTGGGATTACCTGCCATGGGGGGAGGGAGTGGAGGGAGGGAGGGGATAATTTGGAAAAATGAATAAAAAATAAATAAATAAATAAAATAAAATAAAATTGGTGTCTTACACAATAGAAACAAGAATACCCTTATTGTTTACATCTTCTTCTGAACTTCCTTCTAATTTTTTCTATGTATTGTGATGTTTCGATAGCACTTCTTCTTTTCTTTCTTTTTTGTATCACTAATTACTACACCCCAAGACCCATACACAATGATCTATTCTCCCATACTCTCTGAAATGCCTCTCACTTTCTTGTGTATCTTTAACACATTCTCTTACCACTGTTGTCTTTGTTTTCTTTTGAGAAGAACAATTTCAGTCCCTCATTTGTCCCAGCCATCCAACAAAAGTATTTACTTATAATTAGGTTAAGTTAAATGAAAGAAACCACAAATTATGGTATTGTGTGTATATTTCTTTTTGAAACTCTAATCTCTCATCTCTCTGTCAAGAAGTGGAAAATATTCTTGATTATCATTATTCTGGACAAAATTAATCATTGTATTGATCATGGAAAACAAGAACAAAAAAAACTGAAAATATATCTGTTCTTTGCAAAGTTGTGATTCTACCTTTATTGACTATTAAACAAATTGTCAGACATAGTTAATATATTGGCTAATCTTGCTAAAATTCTCTCGCTTCCTCTCAATCAGCAGCAGTACTCATGGCTTCTAGACCTTTCAATACATAGACACCAAAGATGACTTTGAAGGTCAGCAAAAAAAAAAAAAAAAAAAAAAAAAAAAAAATTAAGTCTGTTGCATCAGGAAGCCTAAATGTAGTCTCAGTGCAGATAATACTAGTGCTGTCCCAGCCCTGACCTCAGCCCCAACCTCAAGACCCACAAAGCAGGAAGGGGCTTAAAGACCTTTAAGTCAGCAGCAGCACTGGCGCTTTCTAGACCTCTCAGCTCAGAGACAACAAAGTTACAAAGATGACTTGGAATGTAAGCACACACACACACACATACAAAAAAAAAGTTGTCAATAGGATGAGAGTATCTTGGGAAAGCAACATACCAAGAGTAGATGTGGGTGGTAATGACAGTGACAGCTTCCAGAAGCCTTAGCAAAAAAAAAAAAGATCTCTTTACTAACACTGAGAAAAGACTCTGTTGCTCTGGAATACTGGATCTTAGAGTTATACAGGCGTGGGAAAAATTCCCCACATTTGCAGGGCAGAAAAGAGGGCTTCTGGTCAGATCCCTAGAAAGATTTCTGGAAACAGCTGAACTAAATCACTGAACCTTGAGACAATGCACCCTTCACGCTGGAAACAGCACTATGTTAAAAAAGAATTAAAAGCTAAGCAACAGAATAAGAAAATGAGCACACAATAGAAAAATATTCTGACCATAGAAAGTTACTGTGATGATAAGGGAGATAAAAACACACACTCAGAAAATAACAAAATCAAAGTTCTATATTCAAAGCTTCTAAGAAAAATTAGAATTGACCTCAAAGCATGAAAATGCTCAAAAGGGTTTGAAAAATTAGAATTGAGCAATTGGAAGCTAATAATTTTGTTTTATTTGTTTTTATAATAGTTTTTTATTTACAAGATAAATGTATGCATATTTATCTTATATATATTATATATATAATATCTTATATATATAATATGATATATATTGTATATTTATCTTGTATACATATGTATAAATGCATAGGTAATTTTTCAGCATTAACAATAGCAGAACCTTTTGTTCCAATTTTTCCGTTCCTTCCCCCCACCCCTTCCACCAGATGGCAGGTTGAACAATACATGTAAAATATGTTAAAATATAAGTTAAATACAATACGTGTATATATGTCAAAAAACAGTTATTTTGCTGTACAAAAAGAATCAGATTTTGAAATAGTGTACAATTAGCCTGTGAAGGAAATAAAAAATGCAGGCAGACAAAAATAGAGGGATGGGAAATCTATGTAGTGGTTCATAGTCATCTCCCAGAGTTCTTTCTCTGGATGTAGCTGATTCAGTTCTTTACTGATCTATTGGAACTTATTTGGTTCATCTCATTTTTGAAAAGGGCCACACCCATCAGAACTGATCATCGTATAGAATTGTTGTTGAAGTGTATAATGATATTCTGGTCCTGCTCATTTCACTCAGTATTAGTTCATGTAATTCTCTCCAGGCCTTTCTGAAATCATCCTTTTGGTCATTTCTTACAGAACAATAATATTCCCTAATATTCATATACATATACAATTTATTAAGCCAATCTCCAATTGATGGGTATCCACATCGTTTCCAGTTTCTGGCCACCACAAAGAGGACTGTCACAGACATTCTTGCACATGCAGGTCCCTTTCCCTTCTGTAAGATATCTTTGGGATATAAGCCCAGTATAAGACCCATTAGCTGGGTCAAAGGGTTTGCACAGTTTGACAACTTTTTAAGCATAGTTCCAAATTGCTCTACAGAATGGCTGGATGTATTCATAATTCCACCAACAATATATCAGTGTCCCTGTTTTCTCACAACCCCCCCAACATTGCATGTTATTTTTACCTGTCATTCTAACCAATCTGTGAGGTGTGTAGTGGTCTCCCAGAGTTGTTCTAATTGGCATTTTTCTGATAAATAATGACTTGCAGCATCTTTTCAAACTTTCAATTTCTTTACCTGAGAATTGTCTGTTCATATCTTTGACTATTTATCAATAAGAGAATGGCTTGATTTCTTATAAATTAGAATCGTAAAAATGTTTTCCCAGTTTATCGATTCCCTTCTAATTTGGTCTGTATTAGTTTTGTTTGTAAAAAAAAATTCAATTTGATACAATCAAATTTTTCTATTCTTTGATCAATAATGATCTCTAGTTCTTCTTTGGTCATAAATTTCTTTCTATTCCACAGGTCTGAGAAGTAAACTTTACTATGTTCCTCTAATTTGTTTGTAATCTTATTCTTAATGCCTACATCAAGAACCCATTTTGATCTGATCTTGGTGTATGGCATTAAGTGTGGGTCAATGACTAGTTTCTGCCATATTAATTTCCAATTTTCCCAGCAATTTTTGTCAAAAAGTGAGTTCTTATACCAAAAGCTGGGATCTTAAGGCTTGTCAAACACTAGATTATTAAGGTTATTGCCTGTTTTGTCCTTTGAACCTAACCTATTCCACTGATCAACTAGTCTCATGTCTTAGCCAATACAAAATGGTTTTGATAACTGCTGCTTTATAATATAATTTTAGACCTGGTATAGGTCTACCTTCATTTGATTTTTTTTCATTAATTCCCTTGAAATTCTTGACCTTTTGTTTTTCCATATAAATTCTATTGTTATTTTTTTCTAGGTCATTAAAATAGTTTTTTTTTTTTTTTTGGGGGGGGAGGCTGATTGGTATAGTGCTAAATAAATAGATTATTTTAAGAAATATTGTCATCTTTATTATATTAGGTCGCCCTATCCAAGAACATTTAATATTTTTCCAATTGGTTAGATCTGACTTTATTTGTGTGGAAAGTGTTTTGTAGTTTTTCTTGTATAGTTTCTGATTTTCTCTTGGCAGATAGATTCCTAAATATTTTATACTATTGGTAGTTACTTTAAGTGGAATTTCTCTTTGTAACTCTAACTGTTGGATTCTGTTAGTGATGTAAAAGAGTGCTGATGATTATGTGGGTTTATTTTGTATCCTGCAACTTTGCTAAAGTTGTGCATTATTTGTAATAGCTTTTTAGTAGAATATCTGGGGTTCTCTAAGTACACCATCATATCACCAGCAAAGAGTGATAATTTGGTTTCCTCATTACCTATATTAATTCCTTTAATCTCTTTTGCAATACTTATTGCCAAAGCTAGCATTTCTAATGGAATATTGAGTAGTAATGATGATAGTGGGCAACCTTGTTTCATTCTTGATCTTACTGGGAATGATTCAAATTTATCCCCATTACATATGATGCTTACTATGGTTTTAAATAGATGCTGCTTATTATTTTAAAGAAAAGTCCATTTATTCCTATACTCTCAAGTGCTTTTAATAGGAATGGATATTGGATTTTATCAAATGTTTTTTTTTTTTCTTTTTAGATGATCATATCCTAATACTGAACTAGTTCTGCATTCCTTGTATAAATCCCACTTGGTCATAGTATATTATCCTGGGGATGATATTCTGGAATTTTTTGCTAATATCTTATTTAAGATTTTAGCATCAATATTCATTAGGGAGATTTGTCTATAATTTTCTTTCTCAATTTTCAACCTATCTGGTTTAGGTCTCAGCACCATGTCTGTGTCATAAAAGGGATTTGGTAGGACTCCTTCATTCCCTATTTTTTTCAAATAGTTTATATAGCATTGGGGGTAATTGTTCTTCACATGTAAATCCATCTGATCCTGGAGATTTTTTATTAGGGAGTTGATTAATAGCTTGTTCTATTTCTTTTTTCTGAAATGGGACTATTTAAGCAATTTACTTCCTCCTCTATTAATCTGGGAAGCCTATATTTTTTTGAGGTAGTCATTCATTTTACTTTGATTATCAAATTTTTGGCATAAATTTGGGCAAAGTAACTCCTTATTATTTCTTTAATCTTCTCTTCATTGGTGGAAAGTTCTCCCTTTTCCTTTTTAAGACTAATAATTTCATTTTACACTCTCATTTAGGGTAATTAGAGTTACAAAAGGTTTATCTATTTTTTTTCATAAAACCAACTCTTAGTTTTATTTATTAGTTCAAAAGTTTTTTTTTAACTTTCAATATTATTAATTTCTCCTTTTAATTTTAGAATTTCAAGTTTAGTATTTGATTGGGGGTTTTTAATTTGGTATTTTTCTAGCTTTTTAAGTTGCAAGCCCAATTCATTGATCTTCTTTTTCTCTATTTTATTCAAGTCCAAAGGTTATTTTTAAAAAGAAAAAGGACTTATATGTGCAAAAATACTTATATCAGCTTTCTTCTCGGGATGAAATTATTAAAATTGAGGGGATTGGCTGGATGAACTGATTTGTGGCTATGATAGAATATTATTGTTCTGTGGGAAATACTGAGCAAGACACTCTCCAAAAACCTGGAAAGTCTTCCACGAACTCAAAGAAAGTAAAGGATTCTATATACAAAGTAATAGCAATATTATGAAATGATTAGCTATAAATAAGTTTATTATTCTTAGCAATACAGTGGTCCATCATTATGCTGAAAGGCTTATAATGAAAAATCCAATCCATTCCCTCTCTCTCTCTCTCTCTCTCTCTCTCTCTCTCTCTCTCTCTCTCTCTCTCTCTCTTCTATTTGTTTTCTTTAATCTTCTCCTAAGTTATCATACATATTCATTCGTCAAAAACCTACCATTTTCATGGCTTCCTTGTTATTTATTCTAATTCCATGTCATTTTTAAATCATTTCTGGTATTAAGGTAAGCATGTGATAGCAATTATCACATATGTACACCCATCCAAGTTTTCATAGTAAGATTTAGAAAACTTTATCATAGTAAACTTTCCCCATCATATTTATTCTATTTGCAGCTATTGCATTTTTTGTAATTATATCCATCAGCTAGAATGAGAGAATATTCTTTTTTTTAATATTTTGAGTTATTAATTTAATTTTTTTAGAATTTTTTCCACAGTATATGAGCATGAGTAATTTTTAAAATAATATTATCCCTTGTATTCATTTTCCAAATTATCCCCCCTCCCTCCACACCCTCCCCCCGATGACAGGCAATCCCATACATTTTACATATGTTACAATATAACCCAGATACAATATATGTGTGTAAATACCATTTTCTTGTTGCACATTAAGTATTAGATTCCGAAGGTATAAGTAACCTGGGTAGATAGACAGTAGTGCTAACAATTTACATTCACTTCCCAGTGTTCCTTCTCTGGGTGTAGTTATTTCTGTCCATCATTGATCAACTGGAAGTGAGTTGGATCTTCTTTATGTTGAAGATATCCACTTCCATCAGAATACATTTTCATACAACATTGAAGTGTACAGAGATCTTCTGGTTCTATTCATTTCACTCAGCATCAGTTGATGTAAGTCTCTCCAAGCCTCTCTGTATTCCTCCTGCTGGTCATTTCTTGCAGAGCAATAATATTCCATAACCTTCATATACCATAATTTACCCAACCATTCCCCAATTGATGAACATCCATTCATCTTCCAGTTTCTAGCTACTACAAAAAAAAGCTGCCACAAACATTTTGGCACATACTGGTCCCTTTCTGCTCTTTAGTATTTCTTTGGGATATAAGCAATGTTGGGTCAAAGGGTATGCACAGTTTGATAACTTTTTGGGCATAGTTCCAAATTGCTCACCAGAATGGCTAGATTCTTTCACAACTCCACCAACAATGTATCAGTGTCCCAGTTTTCCCACATCCCCTCCAACATTCATCATTATTTGTTCCTGTCATCTTAGCCAATCTGACAGGTGTGTAGTGGTATCTCAGAGTTGTCTTAATTTACATTTCTCTGATCAGTAGTGATTTGGAACACTTTTTCATATGAGTGGATATAGTTTCAATTTCATCATTTGAGAATTGTCTGTTCATATCCTTTGACCATTTATCAATTGGAGAATGGTTTGATTTCTTATAAATTAGGGTCAGTTCTCTATATATTTTGGAAATGAGACCTTTATCAGAACCTTTAACTTTAAAAATATTTTCCTAATTTGTTACTTCCCTTCTAATCTTGTTTGCATTAGTATTGTTTGTACAGAAATTTTTTAGTTTGATGTAGTCAAAATCTTCTATTTTGTGGTCAATAATGATCTCTAGTTCTCTTCTGGTCATAAATTCCTTCCTCCTCCACAGGTCTGAGAGGTAGACTGAGTTCCACAGCTTCCAGCCGAGCAAGGCACTATGTGTTGCCTTGGGCCGTATCTGACAGCTTTTCAATCTCTTAACTACCCCCAGGTGAAAGCCCAGACAGCCTAAGTTGGCCACACCCACAGCACAGAGTTCTGTTGAGTCACTTCCACATTGGGCTGGTTCTAGTATCTGGCTTTATATTTTAAAGTGGCTTGATTTGTCTTCTGAGCTGCTGTTTTATAAGCAGAGAAGATCTAACAGTCTGTGCCAGATTCTTCTATCTCAGTGGCTTCTCTGATCCCAGAGCCCTCCCCAGCTCCATTGGTGCATTGTGCTACCACCCAACCGTCTGTGCTGGCCTCTTTTTTTTTCCTCCTCTGGGAACCGACCTTTTCTGTTGAAATTCCAGTTTCTCTTCAGCTGGTATGTGGTGCTTCCAGTCCTTGTGGTTTCCATCAGTCCAGCGCTATTTTTGTGGCTAATTGGTAATGAGGGAAGAAGGGAACTCACAAAATTGTGTGTATCTTCTCAGCTATCTTGGCTCCGCCCTGAGAGAATATTCTTGTGTAATTTGGAAAAATTTATCAAATTCTCTGGAGACTTCCTCTACTTATTCATCTTTAGTAACTGATATTATTTTCATGATGAAATTTTGGGAAATAATATGTCATCAATATGGAGTGACTTCATTTCCACTAAAATAATTGTGCTTTCTACAAAACAAAGCACCATTTTTTTTTCTTTTCCTCTTTAAGGATTTTCCTTGAGACATCTTCCCACTTAATTAAAATTTGTCTCATTTTTCTGATTTCATTGGTAATGAAGTTGACTGGTATGACTCAGTTCCTTAGGTAGAATATCCATACACTAGTATTTGGACAGGATTTCTCATTTGGAGTACAACTGTCAACTTGAAATATAAAAGCAGTCTAAAATTGTGTTTCTTGTTTTATTCTTTTTTGTTGTATCTTTTTTATTTATAAGATATATGCATGGGTAATTTTTCAGCATTGACAATTGCAAAAACCTTTCATCCCAACTTTTCCCCTCCTTCCTCCTACCTCTTCCCCCAGATGTCAGGTTGACCAATACTTGTTAAATATGTTAAAGTATAAGTTAAATACAATATATGTATACATGTCAAAACAGTTATTTTGCTGTACAAAAATAATTGGACTTTGAAATAGTGTACACTTAGTCCGTGAAGGAAATAAAAAAATGCAGGCAGACAAAAATAGAAGTATTGGGAATTCTATGTAGTGGTTCATAGTCATCTCCTAGAGTTCTTTCACTGGGTGTAGCTAGTTTAATTCATGACTGGTAGGGGTGGAGGCAAAATGGGGGAGAAGATACACACGCATTTCTAAGCTCCCTTCTACCCTCAATACCAACTAGTTAAATCAGCCTCAAAAATAAATAAATTGGAGGCAAGAGGGAAAAGGTAAAAAGTCAGACAATACAACTGCCTCACAGTACAGAGGACAGAGAACAATAACTGCCTTTTTGTCTCTTTGTATAATTATCCTCCTCTCACATGAAGAGATCCATTCTACAAGTCTGAGTTAGACCTCCAGCAGCCACTGGAAGGTGGCTCCCTTATCAAAATAGATTCTTGATGACTTTTTTCTCCATAATACTATTTTCTTTCTGAAAAGGTAATTTCCCCAACTGATTATTCATGAGACTTGCTCTTGATGCACTGTGATAATATGCTTAGCTGTCATAAATGACTCATGCCTGAAATTAAAGAGGGCTAAGATAATTTTGCCCTTGTTGTAAAACATGGTATTAGCTACTTTATAACAAGTTTCTAGAATCTACAAGTTTTGTAAGAACAATACTGAATTTATTAAATAATAGATTGATACTGCAATATCTCTGAGTTACTTTAATAAGATGCAACTATAAACATCTTACAATTATAGCATAATTTGTTTTCAAATTATACATAGGAATGATATTTTTATAACAGGATAATGAATAAACAAATAACAGAAATACCTAATTGTCCGTTTTATTTATTTATTTTTTTTATATTCCTTGCCTCTTGTTCAAATAAGATTTTTTCCCTTCAGTCCAATGAAAGTTCTTTTCACTTCTGCATTGAATTTGGCAAATTAAAAAGTAAAAGAATAGACATTATAAAGAATGAGAAGGTTTTTAGACTTATATTAAGATAAATTGAATTGAGAATAACTACAACTTATGCCAAAAAAATTTATATACCAACCTACCAAAATACATGGCAGATATAAAGAGCTATAATTATGTTCTTTAAAGAAATAATAGGAGAGAAATAATTGGAGAGTGATTCTCTTCACATGTTTGGGCCCTGCCAGTTTTCCAGAAATGACACTTTAAAATAAATTAGTGATTAACTGCTATCTTAAGAAAATTACTTAGTTCAAATTATATAGAAGTAGCTAAAGTAATAAAAATTAACAATTTTAAGAAACAAAAGGCCTAAATTGTCAAGAGAAATACTGAGATGAAAAACTAATGGAGTTACCATATTTCAACTTACTAATAACCTTATTATTATTTGCAGTCACTAAAATAAGTTGGTTAATTATGATTTTTATATTATTATAATTTACATTTCTAGTATTACAATTAATTACATTTTGGTAGCCAAACATGGGGCCCCAGAAACAGCAAAACAGGGCATAGCAGTTCAACTGATACAATGGGAAGCTCAGTGAAGTCTCTGTGACCTGGAAATAGGGTGAGTATACAAATAGACAAGCAGGAAACTTTAGTAATGGCTAAAGTAGTCACTTTTGTGTTTTAACAAAATGGGGAAAATACTAAGAAAAGAGCCTTCCCCATCCCAAGGGAAACTGTGTACAATGTATAATTAGGTTAATAGAGAAGCAAGGCTTGTTGGTAACTCAGAGGCAGATCACTGGGCTTGTAAATATATTAGCGTGCACATGGGAAATAGTGAGATATTGACTAATTGAAATTATGAATCTATATATCCTGATTCAATTCCTGAGGAAATATTCTGCATGTACAACATAATACAAGTGGTTTTAAAGAATACCACAAGTTCTAAAAAAAAATGAAAAGTTAACGAGAACAGTCAGACAAGAAAGTATGGGGAGAATGAGGAGAATGGGGATGGTACTGACAAAGCAGCTGAAAGACAAGGAGAGTTGGATCGTAAGTAGATTTTAAGTACCATGCCAATAAGCTTGAAGAGTATGGTGCTTCTCACTTTCACAGCTCAGTTACACCCTAGCAGGAGCTCTTAGGGCATTCCCCATAATTTTACTTTTGTGGGTGAAGGGAGGGGGAGGAGGGGGAAGGGTAGTGACTCCATCAGCACCATCCATGCAACAGCTTTGTCCACCCCCATGACACAATTATAAAAAGCATTAAAGCTAAAGATAAAGGGAAGAATGCATCTGATTTGAGAATAGAAGCGTACTCTGTGATTTAAGAGTTTGATTCTTCAGGTTAAGACAAAAGAGGATACATTCCTTTTAATCTGGAAATTATCAAAGATCTGAAAAAGGCTTGCACACTTTATGGGTCTACATCTCTTATATTAAGATGTTATCAGAGAATTTGGCTTTTGCTGTTTTAACCCCTAATGATTGGAAATCTATGGCAAGGACATGTTTAGAACGTGGACAAAACTTGTTGTGGCTTTCTGAGTATAGTAAACTTTGTAGAATGCCAGCGCAATGAAATAAGCTATATATATATATATATATATATATATATATATATATATATATATATATATATATATATATATATATATATATATATATATATATATATATATATATATATATATATAAATAGCTAATATACCAGTCACCTTTGACCAACTAATAGGTGTAGGTCCTTATGCAGATACTTTAGCACAGATTAATTACCCTTTGACAGCATATGAACAACTTCTGCTGCTATCAAAGCATGGAGCACCCCCTCAGGAAGACAAGATAGAGGGGAAACCTTCACAAAAACAGCACAAAGTTCAAATGAAGTCTTTGCTGATTTTGTGGGATGTCTGCACACAGCTGTTATACAAATTATTGCTGAAAATGTAACAACAGAAATTATAAGACAACTTGATAAAGAAAATGCTAAAGAGGATAGCAGAAGAATTATAGTAAGACTAACAAAAGATGCTCTTTTAGAGGAGCTCATAAAATGCTGTGTCACAGTGGTCACAAATACAAGCTATAATACAGATTTTTACATATCTGAACATGGGAAGAAAGGGTCCCTTTAGGCAAAGAACTTCTAGAGAGACTTGTCAATATTTTCATTGCGGTAAAGTAGGGCATTTGAAAGCTCAATTATGGCATAAATATAGAGTGAAAAAAACGGTGAGAGAACAAGATCCAAAACATCATGTCCAAAATGCAAAAATTCCATTGGGCATCAGAATGTAGATTGACTCAGGGAAACAGGAAGCATGGCTTGACTCCAGGGCCCCAGACAAAAAACACTTGGAGCATGATGACAGCCAATGGTACACCCAGAGAGTCTTTAGAAGTTCAGAATTCCAACACAATCAATCAATCAAGAAGCAACCTGATGTGAGAAAGGCATTACAGTTGGGGAGAATAGAGTTGTATATTGCTGGGAATACTAAAATAACCCCTAGAGAGGTGAAATCTATTAGTCTCCACCCTATGGATTCCTTGTCTCCTGGCACAGAAGGCTTAACTATTTCACCTACTGAGAGTACTTACAAAAGTGTTCATCCATAAATTGATGTGGGGAACTGGGGAATGTGTAGCTAACAACCCAGTGACTAATATAGGTAAACAATGTGTGACTTATCACCCAGAAGTAGTAGCATCAGGTTTACTGATACACATTCCCAATAGGCAATATGGTAACATTTGCCCACATTTTGACTCCCAACAAGAGAATCCAGGAATATTGTGGACTGCAGCTGTTATAGCTGACCGGCCTCTGCTCACTATCTATGTAAATGACATACCATTGGAAGGGTTGGTAGACACGAGTGCAGATTGTATAGTCATTAGATGTGCCAACTGGCCAGGCCATTGGCCAAAGATTAAAGTGGACATTTATATGTCTGGCATAGAAGGATCAATTGCAGTTGAAATTAGTGCTATCCCTTTGAGATGAATATTTGAAAATTAAACGGAAGATTTTACTCATTTCAGGTTGAAAAAATCCCCATCAATCTACAGGGAAGAGATATTTTACAACAGTTAGGATTACAAATGGGTACTTCAGCTTTTTAGGCAGGGCTGCTGTTGAAAGCCTGCCTGTACTCTCATCTGTTTCCATTCAATGGAAAACTGATATACCAGTGTGGGTAGTACAGTGACTCTTAACAAGTGACAAAATTCAGGCCTTATTAGATATAGTACAAGAGCTACTTGATCAAGGACACTTACAACCTTCTGTAAATGTTTAGAATTTCCCTGTATTTGTTGTAAAAAAAATAAATATGAAAAATGAAGGATATTGACTGATCTGAGAAAAGCAAATGAACAGATGTAAATTATGGGAACTTTTCAGCCAGTACTTCCATCTCCTACTCAATTGCCTAGAGAAGGCCTCTTTGGATTATAGACATTAAGGACTGTTTCTATTCTATCCCTCAGGATAAGGAGGATATGAAAAGATTTGCCTTTTCAGTACCCAGTATTAATTTAGCTGAACTTTATAAAAAATATGAATGAACAATTTTGCAACAGGGAATGACAAATAGCCCTACTATATGTCAAACGGATATTGCTGCTGGAATCATTGGATTCCCTGAGACATGATGAGACTAATGCACGATTTCAAAACTTTCAGGAATCATTGGAATCATTCAGTTTCAGCCCAGAGGATACCTGCTAACAATATTTGATTTTACTCCCCATTTCTCTTTGGTGTTTTTATCTCACTTTCTGGGAAGACAGGAGGGCATGATCACCTCCTTTTTCATTTTTACTTTCCTTCCTGACAAGTCAGGGATGGTGTTATGGTTTCACATGCTCAGTGTTTTAGTGGTGTAATAATACTGAGGTATTTAAGGTAGTCTCACACCCAGAAGGCTCTCTCAGCCACAGATTTTGGACTCCATCTTTGCCCAGCCTTGTGGTGGCCCTCCTGTCTCCTTCACTCCTTCACTAAGACCAAGGACTCGGGCTGATCCCAAGATCCCCCAGAAAGCTAGTTAGGACATTATATAAGTCTTTGCTGATCATTAGCAATTTAGTAAACATATTAATCAAGGTTTATAAAATTAACAAATTTTCTGAATCATAATGTACATAATGATCAATAAGAAAGTTTAAATCTGGGTCACTTTTTGGCCATTTCTAAAGATCTCCTTGCACTTAGTTCTATGAATCTACTGATTAATGATGATAAAATCAAAGAAGAAAATCTTAGTCTTCCTTGTAGGACCATGTATCCTACCATTTGTACCACTGCTCCTGCTTATTCATAGAACTTAAGGGCCATGAAGCTCTTTTGGTTTTCTGAATGGTTATCTTCTTTCTTAGTAGCTATACATAATTTTCTCACATAGACTTACTTAAAATATGTGTGTGTGTGGGGGGGGGTGTGTGTATGTAAGAGAAAGTGAGAGAGAGTGAGAGAGAAAGAAAGAGAGAGAAAGAGAGTATAAAATAATTTGAGTAATTAATTTTCCATTTCTGACCTGATTCCATATTCCATATATGACACCATTTTGGTAATGATGAATTCTTTTCAAATGATACTGTAGTAATATCCTGTAAGAATTTAAATGTCATTTCCTGAGAGAGATCACAAAATAAAATCTTGGAGGAATATTATAGTCAAATTCCAGAGCTTTCAGATCAAGTAGAAAATAATGAAATAAGCCAGAAAAAACAAAACAAAACAAAACAAACAAACAAACAAAACAGATTCAATCATCATGAAACTACAGTCAAGATAATACTAGTAGCAGTTACTATATTAAAGGAGTGAAGGGAAATGGTGGGGGGTGTTGGACTGTGATATTACAGAATGCAAAGGAGCTAGGATTGTGACTAAGAATAGCCTACTCAATGAAACTGAGTGTAATCCTTCCTGGAAAAGATGAATATTTAATGAAATAAAGTACTTTCAACAACCCTGATGAAAAGACCAGAGCTGAATAGAAAATTTGACTTTCAAATACAAGACTCAAGAGAAGCATAAAAAGTTAAAAATGAAGGAAAAATCATAAGGGATTCAATTAGGCTAAACTGTTTCTTACATACATGAGTAGGTGATGATTATAGTGCCTGAGAAGAACTTTATCATTATTAAGACAGTTAGAAGGAGTATACATAGCCAGAGAACATGTTGGGTATAAGCATACTGGGATGGGATAATTAAAAAAAAATGAAAGGGTGAGGAAGAGGAATAAATTCAGAGAAGGGAGACTCAAAAGGTAGAATGGCTAAATTATCTCATATAAAAGTGGTATTAAATGAAGTGTTCCAATAATGATCTCTAGTTCTCCTCTGGTCATAAATTCCTTCCTCCTCCACAGGTCTGAGAGGTAGACTATTCTCTGTTTCTCTAATCTATTTATTATCTCATTCTTTATGACTAAGTTATGGACCCATTTTGATCTTATCTTGGTATATGGTGTGAAGTGTGGATCCATATCTAATTTCTGCCATACTAATTTCCAGTTTTCCCAACAGTTTTTTTTTTCCAAATAATGAATTTTTATCCCTAATGTTGGTATCTTTGGGTTTGTCAAAGATTAGATTGCTATAGATGCACCCTTTTTTGTCCTTTGTATCTAATCTGTTCCACTGATCTACCAGTCTATTTCTTAGCCAATACCAAATGGTTTTGGTGACTGCTGCTATATAATATAGCTTTAGATCAGGTACACTTAGACGACCTTCCTCTGCCTTGTTTTTTTCATTAGTTCCCTTGCTATTCTGGACCTTTTATTCTTCCATATGAATTTTGTTGTTATTTTTCTAGGTCATTAAAATAGTTTCTTGGGAGTCTGATTGGTATAGCACTAAATAAATAGATTAGTTTGGGGAGTATTGTCTTCTTTATTATATTCACTCGTCCTATCCAATAGCAATGAATGTCTTTCCAATTATTTAAATCTGACTTCATTTTTGTGGCAAGTGTTTTGTAATTTTTCTTATATAATTCCTGACTATTCTTTGGTAGATGGATTCCCAAATACTTTATACTCTCAACATTTGTTTGGAATGGAATTTCTCTTTGTATCTCTTGCTGTTGAATTTTGTGGGTGATATATAAAAATGCTGAGGATTTATGTGGATTTATTTTGTATGCTGCAACTTTGCTAAAATTCTGAATTATTTCTAATAGCTTTTTAGCAGATTCTTTGGGTTACTCTAAGTATACCATCATGTCATCTGCAAAGACTGATACTTTGATTTCCTCATTTCTTACTCTAATTCCTTGAATCTCTTTCTTGGCTCTTATTGCTGAGGCTAGCATTTGTAGTACTAAATTGAATAGTAATGGTGATAGTGGGCAACTTTGTTTCACTCCTGATCTTACTGGGAAAGGTTGCAGTTTATTTCTACTGCATATTATGCTTACTGATGGTCTTAAATATATGCTCCTGGTTATTCTAAGGAATAGTCCATTTATTCCTGTACTTTCAAGAGTTTTTAGTAGGAATGGATGTTGGATTTTGTCAAATGCTTTTTCTGCATCTATTGAGATGCTCATATGTTTTTTATTAATTTGATTATTAGTATGGTCAATTATATTAATAGTTTTCCTAATATTAAATCAGCCCTGCATTTCTGGTATAAATCCTACTTAACCATAGTGTATTATCCTGGGGATAATTTTCTGAAGACTTTTTGCTAATATGTTATTTAAGATTTTAGCATCAATATTCATTAAGGAAATTGGTCTATAGTTTTCTTTCTCAGTTTTCAATCTACCTGGTTTAGGTATCAGTATCATGTCTGTGTCATAAAAGGAGTTTGGTAGGACTCCTTCATCCTCTATTTTTCAAATAGTTTATATAGCATTGGGGCTAATTGTTCTTTAAATATTTGGTAGAATTCACATGTAAATCCATCTGGTCCTGGATATTTTTCCCTGGGGAGTTGATTAATAGCTTGTTCTATTTCTTTTTCTGAAATGGGACTATTTAAGCAATTTATCTCCTCCTCTGTTAAAATAGGAAGCCTATATTTTTGGAGGAAGTCATCCATTTCACTTAAGTTATCAAATTTATTGGCATAAAGTTGGGCACAGTAACTCCTTGTTTCTCTAATTTCCTCTTCATTGGTGGAAAGATCCCCCTTTTCATTTGTAAGACTAATAATTTGATTTTCCTCTTTCTTTTTTTCTGATCAGATTTACCAAAGTTTTATCTATTTTATTGGCTTTTTCATAAAAACAACTCTTGGTTTTATTTATTAATTCAATAGTTTTTTTTTTTTACTTTCAATATTATTGATTACTCCTTTTAATTTTTGTATTTCAAGTTTAATTTTTGGTTAGGGGTTTTTAATTTGGTCTTTTTCTAGCTTTTAAAGTTGCAAGAACAGTTTGTTAATCTTCTCTTTCTCTATTTTCTTCAAATAAGCCTCTAAAGATATA
Source organism: Sminthopsis crassicaudata (assembly GCF_048593235.1). Classification (NCBI taxonomy): domain Eukaryota; kingdom Metazoa; phylum Chordata; class Mammalia; order Dasyuromorphia; family Dasyuridae; genus Sminthopsis; species Sminthopsis crassicaudata. The sequence continues at coordinate 202,160,835 of NC_133617.1, forward strand.
AAATTTCCCTTTATTACTGCTTTAGCTGCATCCCACAGATTTTGGTATGATGTCTCATCATTGTCATTATCTTGGGTGAAATTATTAATTGTTTCTATAATTTGCGGTTTCACCTAGTCATTCAAGATGAGATTATTCAATTTCCAATTACTTTTTGGTGTATTTACCCCTAACTTCTTACTGAATGTAGCTTTTATTGCATTATGATCTGTGAAGAAGGCATTTATTATTTCTGCCTTCCTACATTTAATTTTGAGATCTTTATGTCCTAATATATGGTCAATTTTTGTATAGGATTCATGAACTGCTGAGAAGAAAGTATATTCTTTTCTATTTCCATTCAGTTTTCTCCAAAGGTCTATCATACATAGTTTTTCTAATGTTCTATTTACTTTTTTTAAATTTCTTTCTTATTTGTTTTGTGGTTTGATTTGTCTAAATCTGAGAGTGCAAGGTTGAGATCTCCCACTATTATAGTTTTACTGTCTATTTCTTCTTGCAATTCTCTTAACTTTTCCTTTAGAAAGTTAGATGGTATACCACTTGGTGCATATATGTTTAGTATTGATATGACTTCATTAGTTATGCTACCTTTCAGCAGGATATAGTTTCCTTCCTTACCTCTTTTAACTAGATCAACCTCTGCTTTTGCTTGATCTGAGATAAGGGTGGCTACCTCTGCTCCAACCTTTTACCTTTACTCTTTATGTATCTCCCTGCTTTAAGTGTGTTTCCTTTAAGCAACATATTGTAGGGTTCTGATTTTTGATCCAGTCTGTTATCTGTCTCCATTTGATGGAAGCGTTCATCCCATTCACATTTACAGTTAAAATTACTAATTCTGTATTTCCTGCCATCATATTATCCCCATATTATGCTTTTTCCCTAGGCCCCCTGAACCCCCTCCCCAATATTTAATTTATAGACCCCACTTGTGACGCGCAGCCCTCCCTTTTTTTAGTATCCCTCTCCCCTCCCTCCAAGTCCCTTCCCTTATTGCCCTTTTCCTTTTCCGTTTTCCTCTCCCCCCCTTTTAATGAGCTGAGAGAGAATTCTCTGAAAAACAAATATGTCAATTATTTACTCTTTGAGCCTCTTCTGATGAGAGAAAGATTCACACAATGTTTCTCCCCCTCTCTAAATTCCTTCAGATATGGTGTATATTCTATGCCTCTTCCTGGGAGGTAGTTTCCCCCTTTTTATCACTCCTTCCCCTTTTTCTGATACTACCCTCTTCCCTTTACTACACCCCCTTTTTTCTTTTATATCAGTAAAATTAAATTTTCCATGCATACTTTCTTTATACCCACAATAGAGATACAGTTCTCAAGGGTTCTGTGTACCTTTTTCTGTTTCTCTTCAGTCTTGTGGATGTAGATCAAATTTTTTGTTTAAGTCTGGTTTTTTTCTTAGCAACATATGGAATTCCTCTATTTCATTGAATGACCATCTTCTTCCATGGAAAAAGATGCTAAACTAAGCTGGGTAGTTTATTCTTGGTTGCAATCCTTGATCTTTTGCCTTATGGAATATCAGGTTCCACGTCTTTTAATGTGGAGTCAGCCAGATCTTGATTGACCCTTATTGTGGCACCTTGGTATTTAAATTGTTTTTTTCTAGCTGCTTGCAAGATTTTCTCCTTTGTGTGGTAATTCTGCAGGTTAGCCACAATATTATGTGGTGTTCTTTTTTTACGGTCTTTTTCAGAAGGAGTTCGATGAATTCTTTTGACATCTACTTTCCCTTCTGTTTCTATTATTTCTGGATAGTTCTCTTTGATAATTTCCTGTAAAATAGAATCTAGGCTCTTTTTTTGGTCATAGTTTTCGGGAAGTCCAATGATCTGCAGATTATCTCTCCTAGATCTATTTTCTAGGTCTATAGATTTTCCCAGTAAGTATTTGACGTTATTCTCCAGTTTTTCATGTTTTTTGTTTTGTTTGACTGATTCTTGGGTTCTCAATGAATCATTCATTTCTATTTGTTCCATCCTGAATTTTAAGGAGTTATTTTCTTCATTCACAGTTTTTAGTTCTTTTTGTAAATGCCCAATTTCATTTTTAAATGAGTTATTTTGCTCTATTGAATTTTTTTCCATTTTGTAGGTTTTTTTTTTTGAGAATTATTTTCTTTTTCCAATTCAGAAATCCTATTTTCTTGAGACTTTTTCATCTTTTCCAATTAAGAAATATTAATTTCCTGTGATTTTTAAACATTTTCTAATTCACAAATTTTGTTTCCCTGCATCTCCTGTGAATTCTTTATTTTTTCCAAAACCAATTTCAGAACGTTGTTATTCTCTATCATAGCTTCTCTTTCCTTTCCCCATTTTTCTTCAAACTGTCTTGACTTTTTAATAGTCTCTTGTAGGAGAGAGTTATGTGATGGAGGGCAGGTATCATTCCCCTTTAGGTTGTTATCTGCTGACTCTCTGCTGTTAACTTCCTCGGGATTGGATACCTGCTCTTTCTCTGTGTAGAATTAATTAATAGGTTTTCTTTGCTTTTTACTCATATTTAAAAAATCTTTTGGGGTCTGTCCCTGGGGTAGGAAATTATTTATTTATTTCTTTACTAGCTTCCTCCCAGACTGGATGGATGCAGTGGCTCCTGCGCCTGAGCTAAGAGAGAGCTCTGGGAGAGAATTCCCCACCACTCCTTCCCGGAAGTGCCCCAGAGGTGATTAGCAGGGCTGCACTTTGAGGGTGCAGTGTGTCCTAGCGACTTTCCTGAGGTTTAAGACTGAACAGTAAAGGCAACACAAAGCCCAGCCTATGCGTCCCGGTGGGGCGTGGATGTCAGCAGCAGGTGACATGAAAAGCTCCTGAGCTCAAACTGGAAGAGTCTGCCCTGAAACCGCTGTCCCTAGTTCAAAGGTTCTGCTTCTCTGGGACTTCTGGGGCTGAGTTCCACAGCCTCCAGCTGAGCAAGAAACTATGAGTTACCTCCTGCTTTTCAATCTCTTAAGTACCCCCAGGTGAAAGCCGGGACAGCCTAAGTTGGCCACACCCACAGTGCCTAGATCTGCTGAGTAACCCCTACAATTGGGGAATATCCAGTATCTGGCTTGATTTCTCTTCTGAACTGCTGTTTTATAAGCAGAGAAGAGCTAACAGCCTGTGCCAGATTCTTCTATCTCAGTGGCTTCTCTGATTCCAGAGCCCTCCTCAGCATGATAGGCACAGTGGGCCACCACCCAACCGTCTGTGCTGTCCTCTTTTTTTTTCCTCCCCTGGGAACTAACCTTTTCTGTTGAAACTCCAGATTCTCTTCAGCTGGTAAGTCGTGCTTCCAGTCCTTGTGGTTTCTAGCAGTTCAGCGCTATTTTTGAGGCTGATTTATCTAATTGGTAGTGAGGGAAGAAGGGAGCTCACAGAATCGCGTGTATCTTCTCTGCCATCTTGGCTCCACCCCCTCATTTTCTCCTATTTTTCAAGGAAATTTATATTTTTTTGAAAATATAATCAATTTTGCTTACATTCTTAATATTTTGGCATATGAAATACAATAAAATATTATTGTTCTATAAGAAATAATGAATAGGCTGATTTCAGAAAAAATTTGCAAGACTTACATGAACTAATGATGAATGGAGTAGGAAGGATTAAGAGAACATTGTACACAGTAATAAGAAGATTATATGAATTAGTATGATGAACATGAATCTTCTTAACAATGTGTTATTTCAAGGCACTTCCAACACTTAGGATGGAAAATGATATCTGCATCGAAAAAGAGAACTAAGAATATTGAATCTGGATCAAAACATAGTATTTTCACCTTTTTGTTTGTTTGTTTTCTGTTTTTTCCCATTTTGTTCATAATTTTCTTGCACAGCATGATAAATATGGAAATATATTTCAAAGTATTACACATATATAATCCATATTAAATTGATTGCTATCTTGGGGAGGGGCCTAGTTAAGAGCTGGATGGAAAAATGTAGAATACAATGTCTTACAAAAATAAATGTTGAAAACTATCTTTACATATATTTGGAAAACTACAATGTTATTGAGGAAAACAATATTGGCATACAATTCAGCAAAATAGCTCAGAATAATTTCTTTAATTTCTTCTTCACTGGAAGCAAATTAACAGTTTTCTTTTTTTTGTTTGTTTATAATTTTATTTTATAATTATAATTTTTTTGACAGTACATATGCATGGGTAATTTTTTACAACATTATCCCTTGCACTTACTTCTGTTCAGATTTTTTCCCTTCCTCCCTCAACCCCCTCCCCCAGATGGCAGGCAGAATTATACATGTTAAATATATTACAATATATTCTAGATACAATATATTTGTGTAGAACTGAATTTCTTGTTGCAAAGGAAGAATTGGATTCAGAAGGTAAAAATAACAGTTTACACTCATTTCCTAGTGTTCCTTTTCTGGATGTAGCTGATTCTGTCCAGCATTAATCAATTGGAATTGGATTAGCTCTTCTCTATGTTGCAGATATCCACTTCCATCAGAATACATCCTCGTACACTATCATTGTTGAAGTGTATAATGATCTTCTGGTTCTGCTCATTTCCCTTAGCATCACTTGATGTAAGTCTCTCCAAGCCTCTGTGTATTTCTCCTGTTGGTCATTTCTTACAGAACAATAATATTCCATAACCTTCATATACCATAATTTACCCAACCATTCTCCAATTGATGGACATTCATTCATCTTCCAGCTTCTAGTCACTATGAAAAGGGCTGCTACAAACATTTTGGCACATACAGGTCCCTTTTCCTTCTTTAGTATTTCCTTGGGATATAAACCCAGTAGTAGTATGGCTGGGTCAAAGGGTATGCACATATTGATAACTTTTTGGGCATAATTCCAGATTGCTCTCCAGAATGGTTGGATTCTTTCACAACTCCACCAACAATGCATCAGTGTCCCAGTTTTCCCACAGCCCCTCCAACATTCATCGTTATTTGTTCCTGTCATCTTAGCCAATCTGACAGGTGTAATGATATCTCAGAGTTGTCTTAATTTGCATTTCTCTGATCAATAGTGATTTGGGATACTCTTTCATATGAGTGGAAATAGTTTAATTTCATCATCTGAAAATTGTCTGTTCATATCCTTTGACCATTTATCAATTGGAGAATGGCTTGATTTCTTATAAATTAAAGTCAATTCTGTGTATATTTTGGATATGAGGCCTTTATCAGAACCTTTAACTATAAAAATGTTTTCCCAATTTGTTGCTTCCCTTCTAATCTTGTTTGCATTAGTTTTGTTTGTGCAGAAACTTTTTAATTTGGTGTAATAAAAATGTTCTATTTTGTGATCAATAATGGTCTCTAGTTCTCCCTTGGACACAAACTCCTTCCTCCTCCACAAGTCTGAGAGGTAAACCATCCCATGTTCCTCCAATTTATTTATGATTTCGTTCTTTATGCCTAAATAATGGACCCATTTGATCTTATCTTAGTATGTGGTGTTAAGTGTGGGTCCATACCTAGTTTCTGCCATACTAATTTCCAGTTTTCCCAGCAGTTTTTGTCAAATAATAAATTCTTATCCCAAAATTTGGGATCTTTGGGTTTGTCAAACACTAGATTGCTATTTTTATTCACTATCTTTCCCTGTGAACCTAACCTATGCCACTGATCAACTAGTGTATTTCTTAGCCAATACCAAATGATTTTGGTGACTGTTGCTTTATAATACAGTTCTAGATCAGGTACAGCTAGACCACCTTCATTTAATTTTTTTTTCATTACTTCCCTTAAAATTCTCGACTTTTGTTGTTCCATATGAATTCTGTTGTTATTTTTTCTAGGTTATTAAAATAGTTTCTTGGAAGTCTGATTGGTATAGCACTAAATAAATAGATTAGTTTGGGGAGTATTGTCACTTTAATTATATTATCTTGGCTTATCCAAGAGCACTGAATGTCTTTCCAATTATTTAATTCTGACTTTATTTTTGTGGCAAGTGTTTTGTAATTTTGCTCCTATAATTCCTGACTCTCTTTTGGTAGATATATTCCCAAATATTTTATACTATCGACCGTTATTTTGAATGGAATTTCTCTTTGTATCTCTTGCTGTTGGATTGTGTTGGTAATGTATAAAAATGCTGAGGATTTATGTGGATTTATTTTGTATCCTGCAACTTTGCTAAAATTCTGAATTATTTCTAATAGCTTTTTAGCAGAGTCTTTGGGGTTCTCTAAGTATACCATCATGTTATCTGCGAAAAGTGATAATTTGATTTCCTCATTTCCTACTCTAATTCCTTGAATCTCTTTCTTGGTTCTTATTGCTGAGTACTATATTGAAAAGTAATGGTGATAGTGGGCAACCCTGTTTCACTCCTGATCTTATAGGGAAAGGTTCTAGTTTATCGCCATTACATATGATGTTTACTGAAGGTTTCAAATATATGCTCCTTGTTATTTTAAGGAACAGTCCATTTATTCCTACTCCCAAGCATTTTTAGCAGGAATGGATGTTGGATTTTATTAAATGCTTTTTCTGCATCTATTGAGATGCTCATATGGTTTTTACTAATTTGATTATTAATATGGTCAATTATACTAATAGTTTTCCTAATATTAAACTAGCCCTGCATTCCTGGTATAAATCCCACTTGGTCATAGTGTATTATCCTGGGGATGATTTTCTGAAGTCTATTTGCTAATATCTTATTTAAGATTTTAGCAACAATATTCATTAAGGAAATCAGTCTATATTTTTCTTTCTCAGTTTTGGATCTACCTAGTTTAGGTATCAGTACCATGTCTCTGTCATAGAAGGAATTTGGTAGGACTCCTTCAATCCCTATTTTTTCAAATAGTTTACATAGCATTGGAGTTAGTTGTTCTTTAAATGTTTGGTAGAATTCACATGTAAATCCATCTTGTCCTGGGGACTTTTTCTTAGGATGTTGGTTAATAGCTTGGTCTATTTCTTTTTCTGAGAGGGGACTATTTAGACTACTTACTTCTTCCTCTGTTAATCTGGTCAAGCTATACTTTTGAAGGTATTCTTCCATTTCATTTAAGTTATCGAATTTATCGGCATAAAGTTGAGCAAAGTAGCTCCTAACTATTGTTCTAATTTCTTCTTCATTAGTGGTGAGTTCTCCCTTTTCATTTTCAAGACTAACAATTTGCTTTCTCTCTTTCCTTTTTTTAATCAGGTTTACTAAGGGTTTGAATATTTTGTTGGTTTTTTCATAGAACCAACTGTTAGTTTTATTAATTAATTCAGTAGTTTTTTTTTTTTTTTACTTTCAATTTTATTAATCTTTCCTTTTATTTTTTGAATTTCAAGTTTTGTGTTTGTCTGGGGGTTTTTAATTTGTTTCTTTTCTAGCAATTTTAGTTGTAAGCCCAATTCTTGGTCCTCTCTTTCTCTATTTTATGCAAGTAGGCCTGTAGAGATATAAAAATTCCCCTTATTACTGATTTGGCTGTATCCCACACATTTTGGTATGATGTCTCATTATTGTAATTTTCTTGGGTGAAGTTATTAATCATGTCTATGATTTGCTGTTTTACCAAATCATTCTTTAGTATAAGATTATTTAGTTTCCAATTATTTTTTGGTCTATTTTCCCCTGGCTTTTTATTAAATGTAATTTTGATTGCATTGTTTTCTGAAAAGGATGCATTTACTATTTATGCCTTACTGCATTTGATTTTGAGGTTTTTATGCCCCAGTATATGATAAATTTTTGTATAAGTTCCAAGAACTGCTGAGAAGAAAGTATACTCCTTTCTGTCTCCATTTGGCTTTCGCCAAAGATCTATCTTATCAAACTTTTCTAGTATTCTATTTACCTCTTTAACTTCTTTCTTATTTATTTTTTTGTTTGATTTATCTAATTCTGAGAGTGCAAGGTTGATATCTCCCACTATTATAGTTTTGCTATCTATTTCCTCTTGCAGCTCTCTTAATTTCTCTTTTAAGAAATTAGATGCTGCACCACTTGGTGCATATATGTTTAATATTGATACTGCTTCATTATGGATGCTGCCCTTTAGCAGGATATAATGTCCTTCCTTATCTCTTTTAATTAGATCAATTTTTGTTTTTGCTTGATCTGAGATGAGGATGGCTACTCCTACTTTTTTGGTTTTGCCTGAAGCATAATAGATTCTGCTCCACCCTTTTACTTTCAGTTTGAATGTCTCACCCTGTTTCAGGTGTGTTTCCTGTAAACAACATATAGTAGGATTGTGACTTTTAGTCCAGTCTGCTAACTCCTTCCTCTTTATGAGTCAATTTACCCCATTCACATTTATGGTTAGAAGGACTAATTCTATATTGCTTGCCATGCTATTAACCCCTGCTTATGCTTTCCCCCTTTCCTTCCTTCTTCCCCCCCTACCCAGTATTAAACTGGTGAACACCACTTGCTTTTCACAGCTGTCCCTTTTTAGGTTCCCTCCCCCACCTTAAAGTTCCTCCCCTTATTTTGCCCCTTTTCCTCGAAATTTCTGTATTCCCTTCCCCTTAGCTTACTCCTTCCCTTTCACTTTTCAATGAAGTGGAAGAAGTTTCACCATAAATCGAATATGTCTATCGATACACACTATGTTCGTCTCCCTCCTTTCTTTCTCTCAGATATAATAGGTTACCTTTGCCTCTTCATGAGATGTAGTACCACCACTTTACACTTTTTTATGACATAATTTCCTTTCCAACTCTAGTTTCTAAGACAAATTGTACATATGTTCTTTACATGTTTTTTTTGGCAGAAGTATAGTTCTCAATATTTCTTTTTACCTTTTTAGAAATCTCTTGAGTTCTGTATTTGAAGATCAAACCTTTTATGTAGGTCTGGTTTTTTCATCAAAAATAGATGGAATTCATTTATTTCGTTAAATCTCCATCTTCTTCCCTGGAAAACAATGCTCATTCTTGCTGGGTAAGTTATTCTTGGCTGCATACCGAGTTCCTTAGCCTTTCAGAATATCATGTTCCAGGCCCTTTGTTCTTTTAATATGGACGCTGCTAGATCCTGGGTTATCCTTATTGTGGATCCTCCATATCTAAATTGCTTTTTTCTAGCAGTCTCCAATATCTTTTCCTTTGTCTGATGGTTCTTGAACTTGGCCACTATATTTCTTGGCATTTTGATTTTAGGGTCCCTTTCAATAGGTGATCGATGAATTTTTTCAATGTCTATTTTACCCTCTGTTTCCAGAATGTCTGGGCAGTTCTCTTTGATAATTTCCTCGAAAATGGTGTTCAAGCTCTTTTTTTTCCTCACATTTTTCAGGGAGTCCGATTATTCTCAAATTGTCTCTCCTGGATCTGTTTTCCAGGTCTGTTGTCTTTCTAATGAGGTACTTGACATTCTTTTCAATTGTTTCATTTCTCTGGTTTTGCTTGACTACCTCTTGGTTTCTCCTTGAATCATTCATTTCTACTTGTTCGAGTCTAATTTTCAATGATGTATTTTCTTCACTCACTTTTTTTATATCTCTTTGTAATTGTCCAATTGAGTTTTTATCTTCTATGGAATTTTTTTTTCCATTTTATCCATTTTATTTTTTAGAGAGCTGTTTTCTTTTTCCAGCTCACTAATCCTGTTTTCCTTGGAGTTGTTTACCTTTTCCAGCTCACTAATCTTGTTTCTCAATGATTTGATTTCTTTATCCACTCTGTCTTTAAATGCATAGGATGACTTCTCCAGGCTCTCTTGCCAAGCTTCCCTTTCCTTTTCCCTTTTCTCTTCCAGCTCTCTTGTGAGAGCCTTTTTGATTTCCTCTATGAGATTCTTTTGTATTGAGGAGCAGCTCATATCCCCCTTAGGGGATTCCTCTGGGGACAGTCTGTTTTTAGTCTCCTCAGTGTTTGAAGTCTGTTCTCTCTCCATACTGAAGCTGTCAATGGTTAGTGCCCTTTTGAATTTTTTGTTCATTTTGTCAAGAGCGGAATCGACGAAAACAAATTGACAAGAGAAACAATAGGTCTGTTTTGGGGGGTATGGGGCTGGATAGTGTTAATGGGCTTCCTTTACAGATTGGGGATAGCAGAGCAGAGAGCCACTAACAGGACAGCGAAGGATGAGCTGCATCTGCGCTCTGAGGCTCTGAGAACTCATAGTCACTCCAGGTAGGGGTTGGTGGTGGCCAGGTTCTGAGAGACACTAGCTTCCTGGGGTTTTAATCTTCACCTCCGGTGTTTACACCCTTTTTGCTGCTCCTGGCTTGCTGCCAAGACAGAACATCCACATTGGGGTAAAAGCCTTTTCACAGAAAAGGCAGAGATTGTACCCCTCCCCCTTTGGTCTGAGCTGTGTGAGCTGCCTATCTCACTCTGGCTTGCCTGCCCTCAGTCTTCACCCAGTCTGTTCATCCCCTCCCCTGAGCAAACACAGACCTTTTCTGGCGACTTTCAAGGATGTCTTCTCTTGGTGATTATTTTTAGGTTTCTTTCTGGATCAAGCATTAAGTCTGAGGATTGTCATGAAGTAAGTTCTGAGAGAAAATGAGGAGCTCAAGTAGCTGTTTGCCTCCACGCTGCCATCTTGGCTGGAAGTCAAATGAACAGTTTTCATATTTGATAGTGGTAATTTGGTTTTCTTTCCCTTTTTAAATAAGCTTAATTTGTGTTTTGTGGCTTATCTATTTTTTTTGTTTGTTTGTTTGTTTTGTTTTGTTTGTTTTTAATAAAACCAATTTGGCAGAGCCAAGATGGCAGAGTGGACACACATTTCTTTCTGAACTCCTCCCAAGTTCTTCAAACTAATTAGCAAATTCAGCCTCTGAATTAGTTCTGGATTGGCAGAACCCACAAATATTGGGAATGTGACAAATTGCCAGCAGAAGATAATTTCAAAGACGTTTAGAAAAAGTCTGTTTCAATCAGACACCGAAGGAGGCAGGACATATTTTGATATTTTGTCAGAAGCATTTTTCTGCATATATTGAGATAATCATAATTTCTATTAACTTTGTTCATAATATAGTCACAATACTGATAATATTCCTAATATTAAACTAGCCTTGCAATCCTGGTATATATCCCAAATGTTTTTTTAATAATTGATATATTATCCCGGGGATAAATTGCTCTAATCTCTTTGCTAATATTGTATTTAAAATATTAAAATATTTCATCAATATTTATTGGGAAAATCAGTTTATAATTTTCTTTTTCTGTTTTGCATTGTTATGCTTAGGATCAGCACCATATTAGTGTCATTTTTTTTTTTTTGGCAGCATTCCTTCTTTGCCTATTTTTCCACATAATTATATATAGTATTTGAATTAATTGTTCTTTAAATTCACTTGTAAATCTATTTGGCCCTGGAAAATTTTTTCTTAGGGAGTTCATTCAAGGCTTATTTAGTTTCTTTTCATAAAGTGCGATTATGTAAGTATATTTATTTCATTCACTATTAATCATGTGAATTTTATTGTTATAAATACTCATGCATTTCATTTAGATTTTCATATTTATTGGCATATAATTGGGCAAGATAGATCCTAAATGTTGCCCTAAATTTGCCTTCATTTATGGTGAATTTACCATTTTCATTTTTGATATTAGTATTTTGGTTTTCTTCTTAACTTTTTTTTCTAATCAAATTAACAAAAAATTTATATTCCTATTGTGTTTTTTCATAAATGCTATTTTTAGTTTCATTTATTAGCTCAATAGTTTCTTTCAGTTTTATTAATCTCTTTTGGGATTTTTAGAATTTATAATTTGGTATTTAATTGAAGGCTTTTAATTTGTTCTTTTACTAGCTTTTCTAGCTGCATGTCCAATTCACTGAGCAATTCTTTCTTTACTTTATTCATGTAATATTTTAAAGATATAAAATTAGCTCTATTATCAGCTTTGCTTCCATTATATACGTTTTAGTTTGTTTTTTCATTGCTGTCCCCTTTAATGATATAATTTATTGCTTTTTATGATTTGTTGTTGGATCGACTGGATTTTAAAGATTAGTGTTTAGTTTCCAATTACATTTCACTCTATCTTTCCATGCTTTTTTATTGCATGTAATATTTATTGTATTATCATACAATAAAGCCTTTCTGCATTTGATTGTCAGATTTTTATATCCAAAAAATGGTTAATTGTTGTGCAGGTTCCATGTACCACCAAGAAAAATGCATATTTTTTCCCAAAGATCTATTACATCTAACATTTCTAAAATTAAATTCACCTCCTTAACCTATTTTTAGATTCACTACTTATGAAAGGGAAGGATGAGGTTCACTACTAGTATAGTGTTGCTCCCAACTTCTTATAACTAACTTAACTTTACTCTTAGAATTTCGATATTATACCACTTGGTGCATGTATATTTAGTAATGATATTTCCTGTCTCTGTATCCTATAGCAAGACATAATTTCCTTCATTATCTCTTTTTATTTTATCTATTTTTGCCTCTGCTTTGTCTGAGATCAGAACTGATACCCTTGTTTTTGTTTGTTTGTTTTTTTTTTATTATTATTCATTTTTATTTCATCTAGAGCACAATGTATTCTGCTCCAGATTTTTAATTTTATTCTATGTGTATTTCTCTGCTTTGTTTTTTGAAGCAAGATATTGTGGGATTTTGGCTTTTAATCTATTCTATCTGATTTTGTTTTATTGGAGAGTTCATCATATTTACATTCACAGTTGTTATTACTGTGTAATTTCCTCTATCATATCCTCCCCCTTTTATACTTCACTCTCCCTTTCACCCAGTCCTTCTCATCAGTATTTTGCTTCTGATACCACATCCCTCAATCTGTTCTCCCTTTTATCCAGTTCTTTCCCCTATATCTCCTACTTATGCCCTTCATATTTGAGCTTAATACCAATTCATATTTCCTTTTGGGATTTAACATGTAGGTATTTTGCCATTGTGTCTCCTTCTGAATTTGTGCTTTGATCTTACCTGTTGACATTGTAACTTTCAATGATTAAAGTCTTTTTTATTGTTGCTCATTTTTGTAAAGTTGAGCTCTATTCCTAGGAATTTGAGAATACTATTTTAGGCTTTTGCTGGGATACAGAGATCTGGTCATTAACCTTTTGGTTTTTGTTTGTTTGTTTGTTTCTGTTTAATTGCTTGTTTGTTTTTGCTGAGACAATTGGGATTAAGTGACTTAACCAGGATCACACAGCTAGGAAGTATTAAGTGTCTGATGCAAGATTTGAACTCAAGTCCTCCTGACTTTAGGCTGGTGATCTATACACTGCCCCCTGGTCATTAACCCTTTGCGCTGGGCCTTGAGTTGCTGAGGGCTTGTTCACTACACTGGAATAACCCTGCTAATCTTTCTTGTTGTGCTGCTGATCCAAGGTTCAAAATTTGTTTTCTGTGCTTGGACTATAGGCTTCAGAGCTGATTTACTTTACCATTGCCCTGCTGATCCAGGACAAAGGGGAACTGGTTGCTGATCTGTACTGTGGTTGAGAGATTCTCATGGATTGCCTGCATTATGTGTTTAGTAATGAGTTGTGATCCTCTTTTGCTCCAGGGAGACAGACCTTTCCTGAGTTCTTGCAATAACTTGAGCTGGAAAATGATTTTACTCTCTCTTTTGTTTTTCAAGAATCTATATAGAGACCTGATTTAGTATTGTTTCTGAGGGAAACTGGGGAGAACTCAGTAAACTTTGTGGCTTCTCTCTGTCATCTTGGCTCTATCTCTGCAATTATATTTTATGATGATGATGATGATGATGATATTATAGGAAACAAAAGAAATAAAGAGTGAAATCATAAACAAATTGAGAAAGCATGGAAAAACTTATCTGTCAGATCTCTGAACAAGAGGTAGAAAGTATCACAGGAAGTAATATGGATACTTTTGATTACATGAAATTTAAGAGTTTTTTTTTTTGTTTTGTTTTGTTTTGTTTTGTTTCGTTTTTTGTTTGTTGTTGTTGTTGTTGTTTTTCCCAGAGCAAATCAATGCAACCAAAATGAGAAGGGAAGCAGAAAATTAAGGGGAAAACAATTTAAAACAATTCTTTCATGAAGGTCTTATTTCTCAGTTTTGTAGGGATCAGATTCAAATTTGTAAAAAAAAAAAAAAAAAAAAAAAATATATATATATATATATATATATATATATATATATATATATATATATATATGCCATTTCCCATTTGATAGTCAAAGGAAATGATTAGGATGTTTGCAAAAGAAGAAATCAAAGGTATTGATTATCATAATTGTTCTAAATTGCTAATAATTAGAGAAATATAAATTAAACATCTCTGAACATACTGGTCTACTTGACAGAAAATAAAAAGGACAAATATTGATGGGGCTGAAGAAAATGAGTGTGATAATGATTGAACTTATCAATGAGTTTCAGTATTCTTATTCTTATTAATTATCAGTATCCCATCTCCAGACTATCTAGTGATCCTATTTTTTCATTGTTCTTCTTCAGCCAGAAAGAGAGAAAGAAAAAAGAGCCCTCTGTTTGCTATTCTTATCCTTGTTTGCTATCTACCTCCCTACCTATCTATGCTTTCATTAAATCTTATTTGATTTAATTTGATTTTAGATTAGATTTGATCTTAAAAATCTCTTTTCTTTGATAAATGTATTTTGTAAATATAATCACTGAAAGCAACTTCAACTTTTATTTTATTTTTTTTTTTCCCTCAGAGGCATTAAGCTAAGTGATTTGCAGGGGTCACAAGGCCAGGAAATCATAAGTGTTTGATGCTGTATGCACTGTGCCACCTAGTTGCCCCACAACTTTTAAACTTCATCATAGTCATTTCTGCCTGAATCTTTATAATGTCCTTCTTAAGTAAAATCTATCCTTCTTGGACCAATTTTACTACATAATATTAGGCTATTGGATGTAATCTACACTTACTTTAAATGCATTTTACTCTACCTTCCCAAAGTTTAAGGTTCACATATAACATGGTTAGTTTTCCTCTCCTATTCCATTATAAACACCATCACTTATTCTTCTGTTCTCTTAGATTCCTATCATTTCTACTTTAGTAATCAGATTGTAGTAGATTAGGATCAGGTCCAGAAGAGCAACAGTTATCTTTATGACTCTCTATATATTTTAAAAGATGAAATCATCAATGAGACAACTCATGAATTTTTCAGCGACTCTAGCCTTTGGCAGAAAAATACAAAAATGTCCATATAGTTTAATTGCCTCATCAGTATATAACAAATCTTTATGAAAATTCAAATATGTTTCCTGTGCTCTTCATTTACTTCCTACTGTGGCTTGGAGGTCCACAATATGTGTTTATGAAAAAAAAAAATCTCACTTTTATTTCTTCCTCAATTTATTCTCATGGAAATGCCTTCAATTATATTTCATCTATGGATTCATCAATGAATATGTCTTCTTGTAATGTAGTATTTCAATTTACTAGTGGGAATAGTAAACTAGTTTAGTTTTTCCTTAAAAACTTTTGAGACTTTATTGGCTGAAGAATAATAAGCATTGGCTCTAGATATTACTTTCTGATAATGTGTTTGGTTATGAGATTTTTAAATCTCCCCTTACTTCTTGGACTAGTTCAAAAGAGACCTCTCCCATTCTAGCTAAGGAATGTAATCTACTCACAGACTTGGAGAGATCTAGCTGGACAGAGATATTTTCTTTCATTTATTGTTATAAACAAAAAATAGGTAGTGCAAGATCTTTTCTCCCTCTACTATTCCTTAAGATTGGTGTGATCTGCTATACAGTAGGTGAAACTAAGCAAGTGAAAACCCTTTTGACATAGCTTCTAATTTTTCTAGGCAAAAATTACTAGAGGAAGCTAAGTTTCATAGAGAGACTAACATTTCATTCTCTAGTGCCAAAATAGAATGGATCAGCCATATTTGAAAGCCATTTTCTCTTCTTGTAAATTGACCTATCCAAGTTCCTCCCCCTTTTAATTATGAAGTAATGGGGAGGAGCTAAAGATTCCTGGGCCACATTCTTATTGAAACATATACTAATCATAAATGCTAGGAAAAATTATAATGATTTTAAGCCAATCAGAAAAAAGAAATACCTACATATAAAAAATTGAATTGGATTTTACTCTGGGTCTTTTGTCACATAATGAAGGCAAGACAGTTGTGTTCCCCTGGTAATAAACATATTTCACTAGGATAATTATCTCCACTTGCCCTTTTTAATTTCTTGTCTACACCATTACTTGAATACAAATAGAAATTGAGAGTTGCAGGGAACTCTCTGATGCTTGTTTGATGGACAAGCTGAGCAACTAGAGTAAGAAAATTTCCAATGGTTAAATGATGTACAACTATCTCAAGTCCATATGCATTTTGAAGCTCCTTTTGAGCTATCTAATAACCCCCATTTGCTGACTATTTAATTAGCTACAAATGTCTCATTTCATTTCAACAGCTAATGTAAATTACTACATAATTAACCTGAGTTAGGTCAAGCCTAGAACAATATCCCCTTCCTTTTATATATCTTACCGATATTAAATATGATATTCTTTTCTAATTAAAATTCTCATCCTGAAGTGGGAGGGATACTGTTCCCTTTATGGAACTTGTGTTTCCTTTAAGATTATCACTAAACTGTGTTCCATTTAAAATTAAATTGTGTCCCTTTTTTGATCTGAGAGATCAGTCTCTCCCAGGTTCTAAGGAGTCTAGAGAGAGGGCCCATCTCCCCAAGATGAGAGAAGCAACAAACCAACACCCATAATCTTTTTGAAATTCTAAATTCTCATTCAATTGAGAAATACTGGTCTAATCAGCTCAGGCTGTCCCAACCCCCCACAAAGATACCCTTATAAAGATTCCCTTAAACTCACTCCTTGCAGGGGTCCAAGCAATTTGCTAGGACCCTGCCTACTAAGAAGGCATTCTTTCAGTGCAATATTCCATTTCCCTAATAGGTCTCTATAAACTGGTTTCTAACCAACAATAAACTTTGATTATGCAATTAATAATTTGGGAATAAGTGAATTATTTCATTTTAAAACTATAGCCAACCTAAAATGGGTTTTAATAATGCTCTCATTGCCTCTAACCTCATCACCACTGAGAATGGAGGGGATACATACCTTATAAGTCCCACCAAGTCTCAATAATATTTATAATATAAAATTTGACTGGGGTGGAGCCAAGATGGTGGAGAAGACACACATGCCATTCTAAGCTCCTCTCCTACCCTCATTACAAATTACCAAATTCAGCCTTAGAAATAGTGCTTGCCTGACAAAATTTATGAATATTGGGAGTACAATAAATTACCAGCCAAAGATAATCTAGAATATCACCATAGAAGGTTTGACCTGATGGGGTGGAGCAGGCCAGCACAGGAAAGGAGGCAGAATCAGAGGCTAGCACACTGAGAAGATCAGGGGCAGGGCACTCTCTCCAGGTGGATAATTTGCAGGGAGGAGCCTACCACAGTTTGGCTGCTCTGCTTTAGTTGCAAAGTAGATCAGCAGAGAATTTAAAGCCAAAAGTGGAGTGTAATCTAAAATACAACAGAATCTAACATAATCTGGCTACATCCACCCAACACTGGAAATGACTCAGCACAGACCATAGCAGAGCCATGCAGCTCCATTCTGCATCCAGGAGCTTTTGCCTGGGCCAGTCACACTTCTGATTACCAGAGGGGCTCTGCCTGGAGCAGCTATGAATCTGTACTGCAGAAGGGTTCTGCCTGTGGCAATAGAACTTCCATAGCTGGGCTATGCTTCTCAGGGTAGAGATACTTCCTGTGCTGGGCTTTTCCCAGGACAGCCTCCACATGGACGGGTGTTGCCTGGGGCAGTGACACTTTCACTGCTCAGCTGCCTCTCCCAGGGCAGCCACAAATCTACACAGTATGGGCTCTGCCTGTGGCAATAGAATTTCTACAGCTTAGCTGCACTTCCCAGATCAGAGACACTTCCAGTTTGGGGCTTTTCCCAGGGCACTTCCACTGCTCTTAGCAGCCTGTTTGCAGGACAGCTACTGGCCATATATCTATATCCATGATCTGCAGAGGAAGCTGGTAATCTTCTTGCCCAGAAGGCAGATCCTAAGACCTTTTAAAAAATGAGTAAAACAGCCAAGCTCATGCTAACCATCAAGAGCTTCTATACAGAAAGAGAACAGATTTTCAACCCTGAGGAGATGAATAGCACACAGTCAAAACCTCAAAGGGGGATGTAAACTGGTCCTTATCACACAAGGCTCTCCTAGAAGGAATTATAAAAGATCTTAAAAGACAGCTAAAAGAAAAATGGAGAAAGGAAAGAGAATCTCTGAAAGACAGTATGGAAAAGGCTTATAACTCGCTGAAAGAAAAATTTGATGAAGTGGAAAAAGAAAAACAACTTCCCAAAATGTGAATTTGAAAAGGTAAAGAACTCCCAAGGAGTACAGGGAAACAGAATTTGTGAATTAGAAAACATAAAGAACTCCCAGGAAAGTAGGAAATGTGAATTAGAAAAAGAAAATAACTCAGTTAAAATAATAGTGAAATGAAAAAAAAAATCCATAGACTGAAGCAATTTATTTAAAACTCAATTGAACATAAACAAAAAGAACTAAAAAATGCTAATAAAGAAAATAACTCATTAAAAATCAGAACTGAACAAACAGAAATGAATGATTTGTTGAGACATCAAAAATCAGCTAAGCAAAACCCCCCCAAAAAATAGTAAAAATGTTAAATACCAACTTGGAAAAACAACAGACCTGGAAATAGATCTAGGAGAGATAATCTGAGTATTATTGAACTTCCTGAAAATTATGATGAAAAAAATAAGATCCTAGATACTACTTTACATGAAATCATCAAAGAGAATTGATCAGATATAATAGAATCAGAAGAGAACATAGGCATTGAAAAATTCATCGAACACCTTCTGAAAGAGACACTAAAATAAAAACTCCAAGGAATATTCCAGATAAATTTCATAACTATCATCTTAAGGAAAAAAAATATTACAAACAGGCAGGAAAAAAAATTCAAATACCAAGGAATCACAATAATAATCACTCAGGATCAAGCTGCTTCCACATTAAAGGATTGAAGGCACTGGAATCTGATATTTTGAAAGGCAAAAGGTAAAAGAACTTGAAATGCAGCCAAGAATAAACTACCCAGCTAAGCTGAACATTTTCTTCCAGGGAAGAATATGGACCTTTAATGAAAAAAATGACCTCCAACTTTAGGACTCAAAAGAAGCTGAAAAAAGATAAAAAGAACTCTTTAGAAGTGTATTTCTGTTATGGACATAAATAAAGAGTGCATTTATAATTTGATTTAACTGATGTGATCTAAAAAAGGGGGGAAATAGAAATGGAAACAGGATTGTATCAGAAAAAGGGAAAAAGGGAGATAAAAAGAGGGAAACTATATCCCAAGAATAGGCAAAGGAAACCTATCATATCTAAGGGAATTTAGGGATAGAAAGTAATATTGTGGGAATCTTACTCTCATCAAATTTGGCTCAAAGACAAAATAATTGATATATTTGCTTTATAGAGAAACTTTTCTTACTTCATTAAAAAGTGGGAGAGTAAAAGGGTAAAGGAATGGAGAAATAAGGGAAAGGTATAAGAAAGGTAAAGGGATTCAAAGAGCGTGGGAGGGATTTTAAAGAGGGAGAGCAGTGTGAGGCAAGTGGTACCCATAAGTTTAATATTGAGGAGGGGCAAAAAAAGGGTAAGAAAATGAAAGGAATAATCTGGGGATAATAAAATGTCAGGAAATACAGAATTAGTAAATTTAACCATAAATGTGAATAGGATGAGCTCACTTATAAAGAAGAGGCCAATAGAAAACTGGATCAAAAGCCAGAACCCTACAATATGTTGTTTCCAGGAAACACATTCAAAGCAGGGAGATACATACAGAGTAAAGGTAAAAAAGGCTGGAGCAGAATCTATTATGCTTCAAGTTAAGTCAAAAAAGCATGGGTAGCCATCCTTATCTCACATCAACAAAATGCAAAAATTGATCTAACTAAAAGAGATAAAGAAGGAAACTATATCTTCTACAGGGAAGCATGAACAATGAAGCAATATCACAACTAAACATATATGCACCAAGTGGTATAGCATCTAACTTCCTAAAGGTGAAGTTAAGAGAGTTGTAAGAAGAAATAGACAGCAAAACTATAATAGTGGGAGATCTCAACCTTGCCATCTCAGAATGAGATAAATCAAGCCCCAACACAAATAAGAAAGAAATTAAAGAGGTAAATAGAACATTAGAAAAAATTAGGTATGATAGATCTTTGGATAAAACTCAATGGAGACAGAAAGGAGTACATTTTCTTCTCAGCAGTTCATGAAACTTATATAAAAACTGATCATATATTAGGATCTCAAAATTAAATTCAGGAAGACATAAATCATAAATGCATTCATTTCAGATCATGATGCAATAAAAACTACATTCAACAAAAAGTTAGGAATAAATAGACCAAAAAGTAATTGGAAACTAAATAATCTCATCCTAAAGAATGAATGAGTAAAACACTAAATCATGGATAGAATTAATAATTTCACCCAATAGAATGACAAAAATGAGATAACATACCAAAATTTGTGGGATGCAACCAAATCTGCAATGAGGGAAAATTTTATATCTTAAGAGGCTTACTTGAATAAAATAGAGAAAGAGAAGATCAATGAATTGGGGTTGCAACATTAAAAGCTAGAAAAAAAAACAAATTAAAACCTCCCAATCAGGTACTAAACTTGAAATTCTAAAATTAAAAGTAGAAATTGATAAAATTGAAAATAAAAAAGCTATTTAATTAATAAATAAAAGTAAGAGTTGGTTTTATAAAATTAAAAAAAACATAAAATAGATAAATCTTTGGTAAATCTGACTAGAAAATGGAATAAACAAAATCAAATTTTTAGTCTTAAAAATGAAAAGGGAAAACTTTCCACTAATGAAGAGGAAATTAGAGCAATAATTAGGAGTTACTCTGCTCAACTTTATGCCAATAAATTTGATAACCTAATCGAAATGGATGACTACCTTCAAAAATATAGGCTTCCCAGTTTAACAGAGGAGGAAGTAAATTGCTTAAATAGTTCCATTTCAGAAAAAGAAATAGAACAAGCTATAAATCAACTCCCTAAGAAAAAATCCTCAGAACCAGATGGATTCACATGTGAATTCTACCAGACGTTTAAAGAACAATTAACTCCAAAGTTATCTAAACAATTTGAAAAAAATAGTGAATGAAAGACTCCTACCAAATTCTTTGGTATTGATACCTAAACAAGGTAGGTTGAAAACAGACAAAGAAAATTATAGACCAATCTCCCTAATGAATATTGATGCTAAAATCTTAAATAAAATTTTAGCAAAAAAATCACAGAAAATCATCCTCAGGACAATACACCATGAAAAAGTAGGATTTATACCAGGAATGTAGAGCTGGTTCAATACTAGAAAAACTATTAGCATAATTGTCTATATCAATAACCAAATTAACAAAAAAATATGATCATCTCAATAGATGCAGAAAAAGCATTTGATAAAAATAAATCATCCATTCCTGTTAAAAAAACACTTGAGAGTATAAGAATAAATCGACTTTTCCTTAAAATAATAAGTAGCATCTATTTAAAACCATCAGTAAGCATTATATGTAATGGGGATAAACTGGAACCATTTTCAATAAGATCACAAGTAAAACAAGGTTGCCCACTATCACTATTACTATTCAATATGGTATTAGAAATGCTAGCTTCAGCAATAAGAGTTGAGAAAAGATTAAATGAATTAGGGTGGGTAATGAGGAAACCAAATTATTACTCTTTGCAGATAATAAAATGGTATACTTAGAGAACCCTAGAGATTCTATTAAAAAGCTATTAGAAATAATCCACAACTCGAATAAAGTTGCAGGATGCAAAATAAACCAACATAAGATATGGACATTCTTATATATCACTAATAAAATCCAACAATTAGAGTTACAAAGACAAATTCCATTTAAAGTAATTGCTGATAATATAAAATATTTGGGAATCTATCTGCCAAGGGAAAGTCAGGAACTATATGAACAAAACTAGAAAACACTTTACACAGAAATAAAGTCAGATCTAACCAACTGGAAAAAATATTAAGTGCTCTTGGATAGAGCAAGCAAATATTAAAGATGACAATACTACCTAAACTAAACTATTTATTTAGTGCTCTATTAATTGCACTCCCCAAAAAACTATTTTAATGATCTAGAAAAAATAACAACAAAATTCATCTGTAAGAGCAAAAGGTTAAGACTCTCAAGGGAACTAATGGAAAAAAAAATAAAATGAAGTTGGCCTAGCTGTACCAGATCTAAAACTATATTATGAAGCAGCGGTTACCAAATCCATTTGGTATTGTCTAAGAAATAGAATACTTAATCAGTGGAATTGGTTATGTGCAAAGGACAAAGTAGTCAATAACTATAATAACGTAGTGTTTGACAAACACAAAGATCCCAGCTTTTGGGATAAGAATTCCCTGTTTAATAAAAACTGCTTGGGAAAATTGGAAATTAGTATGGCAGAAACTAAGCATTACCCACATTTAACACTGTATACCAAGATGAGGTCAAAATGGGTTCATGATGTAGGCATAAACATGAGATCATAAATAAATTATAAAAACATAGGATAGTAAACTTCTCAGACCTATAGAGGAGGAAGGAATTTGGAACCAAAGAAAAACTAGAGATCATTACAAAATAGAAAATTTTGATTATATCAAATTGAATAGCTTTTGTACAAGCAAAACTAATGAATACAAGATTATAAGGGAAACTAAACTGGGGAACAGTTTTAGTAAAAGGTTCTTGATGAGAGTTAGGAAAGGGGGAACCCCTTTTGGTTTGGTGCAAGGATACATAGTTAAATGAAGTGCAGAATCCCCTGTAAAGGAATTTACTGGCCCACAAACCTAGATTGATTAAAAAAAAAAGGTTTATTTGGGGTTTGAAGGTAAGGGTAAAGATAGACGCCAGGGCCAGAGGTGGTCTCCGGGCAGACAAGAACCCTTACATGGCTGGAAGGATACCATGTTTGGGGGGTTCCTGCAAAGAGACTGGGCTCCAGAGTTCCTTTTTTATAATTTTGAAGGTAGATGAAGTCCCAGGCTCCTGGCTGGTTTGGGCTAGGGTTAGCATTGTATAGAATTCAATGAGTCCTTAGATATGGAAGAAGCTGGCTGTGGGGGCCTGGGGAAACCAAAGCTAGCTCAGATCCGGTGAGGGCTAGGAAAGCCTGGATATCATTGAAATTCAAAAAGGGTACTTTTTGACCAAGATTTGTGAATCAAAAGATCCTAGCTTCTTCAGCCATGGTGGGGTTGGCATTCAGAAAGGAATCTTAAAGTAACTTCAACCCCCATCATTCTGACAAAGTTCTTGTTTCCAAAATATATAGAGAACTGATTCTAATTTTTAAGAAATCAAGCCTTTCCAACTGATTAATGGTAAAAGATTATGAACAATTTTCAGATGAAGAAATTGAAACTATTTCTAGCCATATGAAAAGATGCTCCAAGTCATTATTAATCAGAGAAATGTAAATTAAGAAAACTCTGAGATACAACTACACATCTCTCGTGGATATGGGAAAACTGGGACACTGATACATTGTTGGCGGAGTTGTGAATACATCCAAACATTCTGAAGAGTGATTTGGAACTATGCTCAAAAAGTCATCAAACAGTGCATACCCTTTGATCCAGCAGTGTTACTACTGGGCTTATATCCCAAAGAAATCTTAAAGAAGGGAGAGGACCTGTATGTGCAAAAATGTTTGTGGCAGCCCTCTTTGTAGTGGCTAGAAACTGGAAACTGAGTGGATGCCCATCAATTGCAGAATGGCTGAATAAATTGTGGTATATGAATGTTATGGAATATTATTGTTCTCTAAGAAATGACCAGCAGAATGATTTCAGAAAGGCCTGGAGAGACTTGAATGAACTGATGCTGAGTGAAAGGAGAAGGACCTGGAGATCATTATATACTTTAAAAACAATACTATATGAGGATCAATTCTGATGAACATGGTACTCTTCAACTATGGGATGAACCAAATCAGTTCCATTTGTTCAATAATGAATAGAACCAGCTACACCCAGGGAAAGAACTCTGGGAAATGAGTGTGAACCACTACATAGCCTTACAAATCCTTCTGGTTTTTTCTGCTTGCATTTTTTTATTTCCTTCATTAGTTAATTGTACGTTATTTCAAAATCTGATTCTTCTTGTGCAACAAAATATCTGTATGGATATGTATACATATATTGTATTTAATATATACTTTAACATATTTAACATATATTGGTTTACCTGCCATATTTGGGAGGGTGTGTGGGGAAGGAGGGGAAAAATTGGAACAAAAGGTTTTATAATTGTCAATGCTGAAAAATTACATATGCATATATCTTGCAAATAAAAAGGTATAATAAAAAAATAAAATAAAATTGTAAAAAATTACTCCTCATATTGGTATGTAGTTATTGCTCATGATTAAATTCAAATGAATATTTTCCTACCATTACAGGACTTTTAAAGTCATAGAGTATGATCTATTACCATTTAACTATTAAAATATTGAAGCCTAAAAACCTTTACTCACTTGGCCAAAATGATACAAGTAATAAATGTATAGCTCAGATTTAAATTCATCTTCGCTCTAGTAATATTTGTTTTGGGAAAAGACAATGCTAGTTTTGAAAGACACTATTGTCTATATACTTGTTGTAAGACGCAATATAAAAGAAAGTCTGAGAGTTCCAAAAGGATTCATGTGAAAATCACATATACTCAACATAATTACAGGGGAGAATGCAGTTTAGAATAGCATTGTTTCTTCTTTTCAGTTCCTCATTTGGTGTTTTTTTTTTTTTCTCTTTTAATTAAGTTGTTTTAAAGCTTAAATACTAAGTAGGAAAAAATAATGTATAACTATGTGCACAGAAAAATATAAAAGCATATACTATATATGAAAAAAATAAATTTCCATTTTAAGAATGCCTAATAATATATATTCTATCTTGTGTTGTATGTCCATTTTTTTTCTTTACTTCCTTACCTATTTTCTTTTGTTATCTGCTCTGTACTTATTTTCCTCTTTTCCTTCCCTCCTACCTTCCACAAGAAGGCTACAATTAAATTGGGACACATATGAACACTCACATACACATAAGTACATAAGCTACACATAGGTATGTATAATTATACTTTTTTTTAGTGTTTTAATTGCTTTAAGTGATGAATTGTAGCATTTTGTAATTTCAGTAGACTAAATTTTCTCTAAATTGTTTGTGACTCACTTAGGGTAGATTCTTAACCTGTCTAGTTATCTTTAATGCCTTCAACTCTTGCTGACTCACTGAATGACCTGAGGCACTAATTTCATTTAGCCTCATTACATTGAGGTAATTATCCTTCAGTTCCTTTAAAATGCAGCTTGTGTAACCAAGCACTATGAAAGCAAAATAACAAACAACTTTACAATCGCTTTTCCATTTCTTTGGAGAAATTTGGATCTTTATATTATTAACATTCTCTTTCTCAAATAACTACCAATAGGTAATACTCTGAGGTAAAATTTACCATCCAAAACCAAAAGATAACATAGTCTTGGAAATCATAAAAAGGAAAAGTTAGTCTGGCTTTCAAATCAAAGTTGTGTTCAATTCATTTATTTCCACAACTACTTTTGAGTTCAAGGAAATAATAACTTTTGATATTGTTTCTTCTTTGATTTTTGAATCTGCTTCTACCACAACTCTATCCCCAAATATTTTGGCTAAAAATGGTTAAAAAGTGGCAAAAGATAGGTGCCAGTCTGAAAATTAAAATTAATTTTTTTTCTTTAAATGGAGTCATTCTTTTGTAAATGATTCCTAATGTAGGAAAAATTGCAGAATTCTTGGGTATGAAAGTAAATAGGCACTAATGAGAATGATTTTATTCTTCCTAATTTCAACTGTTCCTTTTCCTCTGATCATTTTCTGGTAATAAAAGATAGATAAGCATGAACCAAGTCAGAAGTGGAAAGCAAATAGTATTAACTTACATCAATTCAAAACTTGTTGATATTCCCATGTCTGAATATTTGTTAGAAGAATGCAATTAAAGGATTCTAGAATCTCTCATCTCAGATATATTAACTTTATGATCCAGAGAAAGTCACTTTACCTCTGTGTGTATTTATTTCCTGTAAAAATGAAGGAATTGAAATAAAAGGTCTCTTTCAGCTTTATAATTCTATAAACAGATCCTCTGTTCATTGTTACTAAAACCACAGCTATAATCTCAACTTTAATACCCATGTAGATCTGCCATTGGACAAGTAGATGGTGCAGTGTATAGGGCATTGGGCCTGAAGTTAGGAAGATTCATCTTCTTGAATATAAATCTGACCAAAGACTTCTGTCAGCTATGTGACCCTAACAAATGATTTTATTAGTATCTTCATCCATAAACAACAAATAGAAGTAATTAGCAAACCACTCCAGTATCTTTGCCAAGCAAACTCTAAATGGGGTCACAAAGCATCAGGTTGAAACAACTAAATAATACAAAGCTCTACCATTAAACCAAATTTCAGGTATTAGTTTTTGGTAGTAGACTCATGTAAATTCAATATGAAGGAGACTATAACATGCTATCTTTGCATTTACTATTATCAGTCTCTCCTAATTCCTAAGGTTTCAAGGTACCTCTGGCCACTGACCTTTGCAGTGTCAACTAATTCTTCCAACTTGCCTCCTCTGAGGCCTTCAGAGATCTCTGGTCACAATTTCTTGAATTATAGTAGCATGCTCAAGAACAGCCACATGCAAAATTAAAGCCTTTATTATACCTAATGCCCTGACTTGTTAATTCCCTAGTGCACAACTGGTCTAAAAACCCATGTGTTTGCTATCAAGCTCCTTACTTCTCTTGGCTATCTATCCACTTGGCTCAGCTACCCAGGATAAAGAGAATGATGTGCTGGCTGCTGTGGGCTTAAAAATGATCTGTGAAGGGGTGGAGGCAAGATGGCGGAGAAGATTCATACGATTTTCTGAGCTCCCTTCTTCCCTCAATACCAATTAGTTAAATCAGCCTCAAAAATAACACTGGACCGATAGAAACCACAAGGACTGGAAGCACGACTTACCAGTTGAAGAGAATCTGGAGTTTCAACAGAAAAAGTCAGTTCCCAGGGGAGGAAAAAAAAAAAAGAGGCCGGCACAGATGGTTAGGTGCTAGCACACTGCGCCAATTGCACTGGGGAGGACTCTGGGATCAGAGAAGCCACTGAGATAGAAGAATCTGGCACAGGCTGATAGCTCTTCTCTGCTTATAAAACAGCAGTTCAGAAGAGAAATCAAGCCACTTTAAAATATAAAGCCAGACACTAGAACCACTCCAATCTGGAAGTGACCTAACAGATCTCAGCACGGAGTGAAGCCTTAATCTGCGGTCCGGGACTTCACCTTTGTGTAGTTAAGAGCTTGAAAAGCGGGGACACAGCACAAAGCAACATATAATTCACATAGTGCCTGGCTTGGCTGGAGGCTGTGGAACTCAGCCACAGAAGTCCCAGAGAAGCAGAACCTTTGAAATAGGGACTGCGGTTTCTGGGCAGGCACTTCCAGTTTGAGCCCAGGGGCTTTTCACATCAGCTGGTGATATCCATGCCCCACAGGATGCTTTGGCTGGTCTTTGTGTTGCCTTTACTGTTCAGTCTTAAACCTCAGGGAAGTCTCTAGGACACACAGGAGGATCCTTCACTGGGCAACCCTCATAGCACAGCCACAGCCGTAATAATCACCTTTGAGACACTTCCAGGGAGGGGGAGGGGAACTCTCTCCCAGAGCTCTCTCTTACTCAGGCACAGAAGCTATTGCATCCATCCGGTCTGGGAGGAAGCTGATAAAGAAATAAATAAATAATTTCTTACACCAAGAACTGACCCCAAAATATTTTTAAAATATGAGTAAAAAGGAAAAAAAAAAAAAAAGAAAAAAACAAAAACAAAAACAAAAACAAAAACAAAAACATTGATTCCTTCTACACAGAGAAAGAGCGGGTATCCAATCCCGAGGAAGTTAATAATAGAGAGTCAGCAGATAACAGACTAAAGGGGAATGATACCTGCCCGCCATCACATAACTCTCTCCTCGAAGAGACTATTAAAAAGTTAAGAGAGTTTGAAGAAAAATGGGGAAAGGAAAGAGAAGCTATGATAGAGAATAACAATGTTCTGAAATTGGAGTTGGAAAAAAAAAAAGGAATTCACAGGAGATGCAGGGAAACAAAATTTGTGAATTATAAAAGGTTAAAAAATCACAGGAAAGTAGGATTTCTGAATTGGAAAAGATAAAAAATTCTCAAGAAAGTACGATTTCTGAATTGGAAAAAGAAAATAATTCTCTAAAAAAATTAGGGAAATGGAAAAAAAATTCAACAGAGCAAAATAATTCATTTAAAAACTCAATTGGGAATATACAAAAAGAACTAAAAACTGTGAATGAAGAAAATAACTCCTTAAAAATCAGGACAGAACAAATAGAAATGAATGATTCATTGTGAACCCAAGAATCAGTCAACAAAACAAAACAAAACAAAACAAAACAAAAAATGAAAGGCGGAGAATAACGTCAAATACTTACTGGGAAAATCTATAGACCTGGAAAATAGATCTAGGAGAGATAATCTGAGGATCATTGGACTTCCCAAAAACTATGACCAAAAAAAGAGCCTAGATTTTATTTTACAGGAAATCATCAAAGAGAACTGTCCAGAGATAATAGAAACAGAAGGGAAAATAGGCGCCCAAAGAATTCATCGAACTCCTTCAGAAAAAGACCCTAAAAAAAGAACTCCATGGAATATTGTGGCTAAACTGCAGAATTGCCACACAAAGGAAAGAATATTACAAGCAGCTAGAAAAAAGTAATTCAAATATCAAGGGGTCACAATAAGGGTCACTCAAGATCTGGCTGCCTCCACATTAAAAGATTGTAAAAGCCTGGAACCTGATATTCCAAAAGGCAAAAGATCAAGGATTCAACCAAGAATAAAATACCCAGCTAAGTTTAGCAATTGTTTCCATGGAAGAAGATGGTCATTCAATGAAACAGAGGAATTCCATATGTTTCTAAGAAAAAAACCAGACTTAAACAAAAAATTTTATCTACATCCACAAGACTGAAGAGAAACAGAAAAAGGTACACAGAACCCTTGAAAACTGTATCTCTGTTGTGGATATATAAAAAGTCTGCAAGGATAAATTGATTTTACTGATATAAAAAAAGGGGGGAAGTAGTAAAGGGAGAGGGATAGTATCAGTAAAAGGGGAAGGAGTGATAAAAAGGGGGAAACTACATCTCAGGAAGAGGCATAGAAAATATACTACATCTGAGGGAATTTAAAGAGGGGGGGAAACATTGTGTGAATCTTACTCTCATCAGAAAAGGCTCAAAGAGTAATAATTGACATATTTGTTTTTCAGAGAATTCTCTCTCAGCTCATTAAAAGGGGGGAGAGGAAAAGGGAAAAGGAAAAGGGGAATAAGGGAAGGGACTTGGAAGAAGGGGGGAGGGATACTAAAAAAACGGAGGGCTGTGCATCACAAGTGGGGTCTATAAATTAAATATCAGGGAAGGGGTTCAGGGAGGTAAAGGGAAAAAGCATAATCTGGGGATAATATGATGGCAGGAAATACAGAATTAGTAATTTTAACTGTAAATGTGAATGTGATGAACTCTCTCATCAAACAGAGACGGATAGTAGACTGGATCAAAAATCAGAACCCTACAATCTGTTGCTTACAGGAAACACACTTAAAGCAGGGAGATACATACAGAGTAAAGGTAAAAGGTTGGAGCAGAATCTATTATGCTTCAGGTAAAGCCAAAAAATTAAGGGTAGACATCCTTATCTCAGATAAAGCAAAAGCAGAAGTTGATCTAATTAAAAGAGATAAGGAAGGAAACTATATCCTGCTAAAAGGTAACATGAACAATAAAGCCATATCAATACTAAACAAATATGCACCAAGTGGTATAGCATATAACTTTCTAAAGGAAAAGTTAAGAGAATGGCAAGAAGAAATAGACAGCAAAACTATAATAGTGGGGGATCTCAACCTTGCACTCAGATTTAGATAAATCAAAGCACAAAACAAATAAGAAAGAAATTTTAAAAAGTAAATAGAACATTAGAAAACTAGGTATGATAGACTTTTTGGAGAAAACTCAATGGTTATAGAAAGGAATATACTTTCTTCTCAGCAGTTCATGGATCCTATACAAAAATTGACCATATATTAGGTCATAAAGATCTTAAAATTAAATGTAGGAAGGCAGAAATAATAAATGCCTTATTCACAGATCATAATGCAATAAAAGCTACATTCAGTAAGAAGTTAGGGGTAAATACACCAAAAAGTAATTGGAAATTGAATAATTTCATCTTGAATGACTGGGTAAAACAGCAAATTAGAGAAAAAATTAATAATTTCACCCAAGATAATGACAATGATGAGACATCATACCAAAATCTGTGGGATGCAGCTAAAGCAGTGATAAGGGGAAATTTTATATCGTTTGAGGCTTATTTGAACAAAATAGAGAAAGAAAAGATTAACGAATTGGGCCTGCTACTTAAAAAGCTAAAAGAAAAGACCAAATTAAAACCCCCCAACCAAAAATCAAACTTGAAATACAAAAATTAAAAGTAGAAATCAATAATATTGAAAGTAAAAAAAAAAACAACTGTTGAATTAATAAATAAAACCAAGAGTTGGTTTTACGAAAAACCAATAAAATAGATAAACCTTTGGTAAATCAGATCAGAAAAAGGAAAGAGGAAAATCAAATTATTAGTGTTACAAATGAAAAGGGGGATGTTTGCACCAATGAAGAGGAAATTAGAGAAATAAGGAGTTACTGTGCCCAACTTTATGCCAATAAATTTGATAACTTAAGTGAAATAGATGACTTTCTCCAAAAATATAGGCTTCCTAGATTAACAGAGGAGGAGATTAATTGCTTAAATAGTCCCATTTCAGAAAAAGAAATAGAGCAAGCTATTAATCAACTCCCCAGGAAAAAATCCCCAGGACCAGATGGATTTACATGTGAATTCTACCAAACATTTAAAGAACAATTAGCCCCAATGTTATATAAACTATTTGAAAAAGTAGGGGATGAAGGAGTCCTACGAAACTCCTTTAATGACGCAGACATGGTATTGATACATAAACCAAGTAGATTGAAAACTGAGAAAGAAAATTATAGACCAATTTCCTTAATGAATATTGATGCTAAAATCTTAAATAACATATTAGCAAAAAGACTTCAGAAAATTATCCCCAGTGGGATTTATACCAGAAATGCAGGGCTGGTTTAATATTAGGAAAACTATTACAATAATTGACCATATTAATAATCAAATTAATAAAAACTATATGATCATCTCAATAGATGCAGAAAAACCTTCTGATAAAATCCAACATCCATTCCTTCTAAAAACTCTTGAGAGTATAGGAATAAATATACTATTCCTTAGAATAATCAGGAGCATATATTTATGACCGTCAGTAAGCATAATATGCAATAGAAATAAACTGCAACCTTTCCCAGTAAGATCAGGAGTGAAACAAGGTTGCCCATTATCACCATTACTATTCAATATAGTACTAGAAATGCTAGCCTCAGCAATAAGAGCCAAGAAAGAGATTCAAGGAATTAGAGTAGGAAATGAGGAGATCAAACTATCAGTCTTTGCAGATGACAAGATGGCATACTTAGAGAACCCCAAAGAGTCTGCTAAAAATCTATTAGAAATAATTCAGAATTTTAGCAAAGTTGCAGGTTACAAAATACATCCACATAAATCCTCAGCATTTTTATATATCACCAACAAAATGCAACAGCAAGAGATACAAAGAGAAATTCCATTCCAAACAAATGTTGAGAGTATAAAGTATTTGGGAATCAATCTACCAAAGAATAGTCAGGAATTATATGAGAAAAATTACAAAACACTTGCCACAAAAATAAAGTCAGATTTAAATAATTGGAAAGACATTCAGTGCTCTTGGATAGGCCGAGCGAACATAATAAGGATGACAATACTCCCCAAACTAATCTATTTATTTAGTGCTATACCAATCAGACTCCCAAAAAACTATTTTAATGACCTAGAAAAAATAACAACAAAATTCATATGGAACAATAAAAGGTTGAGAATTGCAAGGGAACTAATGAAAAGAAAGTCAGATGAAGGTGGTCTAAGTGTACCTGATCTAAAGCTAAATTATATAGCAGCAGTCACCAAAACTATTTGGTATTGGCTAAGAAATAGACAGGTACATCAGTGGAACAGATTAGATACAAAGGACAAAAAAGGGTACATCTATAGCAATCTAATCTTTGACAAACCCAAAGATACCAACATTAGGGATAAAAATTCATTATTTGGAAAAACACTGTTGGGAAAACTGGAAATTAGTATGGCAGAAATTAGATATGGATCCATACTTAACACCATATACCAAGATAAGATCAAAATGGGTCCATGACTTAGGCATAAAGAATGCGATCATAAATAGATTAGAGGAACAGAGAATAGTCTACCTCTCAGACCTGTGGAGGAGGAAGGAATTTATGACCAGAGGAGAACTAGAGATCATTATTGATCACAAAATAGAAGATTTTGATTACATCAAACTAAAAAGTTTCTGTACAAACAATACCAATGCAAACAAGATTAGAAGGGAAGTAACAAATTGGGAAAATATTTTTAAAAACAAAGGTTCTGACAAAGGTCTCATTTCCAAAATATATAGAGAACTGACCCTAATTTATAAGAAATCAAACCATTCTCCAATTGATAAATGATCAAAGGATATGAACAGACAATTCTCACATGATGAAATTGAAACTATATCCACTCATATGAAAAAGTGTTCCAAATCACTACTGATTAGAGAAATGCAAATTAAGACAACTCTGAGATACCACTATACACCTGTCAGATTGGCTAAGATGACAGGAACAAATAATGATGAATGTTGGAGGGGATGTGGGAAAACTGGGACACTGATACATTGTTAGTGGAGTTGTGAAAGAATCCAGCCATTCTGGAGAGCAATTTGGAACTATGCCCAAAAAGTTATCAAACTGTGCATACACTTTGACCCAGCCATACTACTACTGGGCTTATATCCCAAAGAAATACTAAAGAGCAGAAAGGGACCGGTATGTGCCAAAATGTTTGTGGCAGCTTTTTTTTGTAGTAGCTAGAAACTGGAAGATGAATGGATGTTCATAAATTGGAGAATGGTTGGGTAAATTATGGTATATGAAGGTTATGGAATATTATTGCTCTGTAAGAAATTACCAGCAGGAGGACTACAGAGAGGCTTGGAGAGACTTACATCAACTGATGCTGAATGAAATGAATAGAACCAGAAGATCTCTGTATACTTCAGTGTTGTATGAAGATGTATTCTGATGGAAGTGGATATCTTCAACATAAAGAAGATCCAACTCACTTCTAGTTGATCAGTGATGGACAGAAATAACTACACCCAGAGAAGGAACACTGGGAAGTGAATGTAAATTGTTAGCACTACTGTCTATCTGCCTAGGTTACTTATACCTTCAGAATCTAATACTTAATGTGCAACAAGTAATTGGTATTTACACACATCTATTGTATCTAGGTTATATTGTAACATGTATAATGTATGGGATTGCCTGTCATCAAGGGGAGGGAATAGAGGGAGGGAGGGGATAATTTGGAAAAATAAATACAAGGGATAATATTATTAAAAAAATTACTCATGCATATATATTGTGAAAAACATTATAATTAAATAAAATTAAAAAATTAAAAAAAAAAGAAAAGAAGGAAATTTAATAGGAAAGACCTGTGAGAAATCTTTCAAAGTTGCATGGTGAATATGCTATATATTTTAATTAAAATTAAATTAAATCAAAATTTAAAAAAATTGGTCTGTGAGTTCACACACACATAGACAACCACCAAGAGAGCCATCTCCCATTATGAAACTATCTCTATATGTCCAGGATCCAACCCAAGGGGCAGTCCTTGGCCACAGAAAATTACTTCGAGGCCACTCAAATCTCCTGTTGCACTGTGGCTGCCCACTTAAAGGACCCTTATATATCCCTTCTCTTGCTTTGCGGGAACTGCTCATCTCAACAAGCTAAACTTTTAGCATCAGCTATAGTTCACTTGATCCATGAGCTGGCTGAGTGTTATGCCCAAGAAGTTATAAAGCAGCAGATCAATAAATGAGAACTAGGCTCAACAGTGGCCAAGTGTTCAACCCATTCAATAAAGTCATACTCAAGGAGTTAATATGCCAAAGAGGTTGAATGCCAATGAGAATGTCAACACTGAGGTAATATGTCAATAAAGTAAAATATCACAATTCTAGTTCACAATTACATGTCAATGAGGTAAGGTGTTACATTTTTAGTTATATTTGTCATAATTCTATTGCTGTGTACAACCTTTAAAAGAAAAAACAGATAAAGATGCAAAATACAGAGAAAGGTGCATACAAGCAAAGTCATGTCCTGTAATATTGCCTCAGGAACATTGGCAGGTGGGTGTGTTGGTCTTTCCCCCACTAATTTAGAGGCATAGTCCTTAAATAGAAAATATAGGGCAAAACCTCTCCCCAGGCCACTATATGGCAAGTAGCCATAGGAGAAGCACACGGGCTCATTGTCCATTTACAATCTTTTATATTGAATTTCACTCAAGATAGTCCATTTCAGTTGCTACACTGGAGCTGTGTCTGCTGTCTGTGGTGTCATGGATCAAGAAGAACATGGTTGCCATCAGCATCTGAAGGGTTGCTGACATCTGACTGGTCCCTCTGGGCTGTTGTCTGGTCCTTCTTTTGGATCCCCAAGTCATGAATGTCTCTGGTAGGGATCCATTTCTCTGCTATTGGATCTGCATCTAGAATGAAAAGAATGTACCCAGGGCCCCAAACCCTGACCCAATTTGAGCCTTTCCAGGTGCTATCCAGGCCTTTCCACATTCCTGTGGAAAGAAAGTTCTTGTCTTTGTCAGTTAGTCTGTCAGTTAGCTGCACTTTCTGTGTATTCTAGAAGTGCATTGCTAAGGTAAAATCCGAAGAATTTAAAAATGCAAAATTGAAATAATTTAAAAATGTAAAACCAAAATAATTTTTAAAATATAAAACCCGAAGAATTTAAAAATGTAAAATCCAAAGAATTTAAAACCAAAATAATTTTAAAATGTAAAATTTAAATAATTTAAGAAATTAAAACCAAAATAATTTTAAATCAAAATAATTTTAAAATTGAAAGCAATCACATGTATATATTTCCACATCTTGTGTGTATCCCAAAATTCCCTTCTCTTGTTCAAAAGGGAACATCTTGGGGATATAAATAGTCTGTCCAGTAATGACTTGGCTAGTAGGGTTATAAGAAATGCCAATGGAAAGGGCAAAGTCAAATTCAATGCAAAAAGACCTACTGGCAGAAGATTTATAAGCCAATCTATAACCTGTCTTAAATGTATGTGAGATTTCTACAAAGGAAAGATGGTTGATCACATGCCTAGCTGCTTCTCCAGATTGTAGTGAAGCCATTAAGAATTAAGAATGTATATCCAGTTACATAGATGCTCTGCCTCTTAAAATGAATTATGTCCATTGGTCTTAAAACATTAAATTTCAAACCATAAGGGTTTTGTCCTAGAGGGAGCGTAGGAGAGTGAAAAGAAAGGCAAGCTGTACAGCCTTTTGCTATGCTCTTAGCTTCCTCTTTAGTTGTCATAGTTTGCAAATATAAGGCTCTATCAGCCTGAATATAAAAAAAAAATATGATTTGAAAGTCCATTCTGAAAATGGACATGTAGGGTATAATATTTGCCTGAGTGCTCTCTCACTTGCTGATAATATATATTGAAAACTACAAATTGTATTTGAGCTGTAGTAATACTTTATATCACATTTACTGAATAAGCTGAATCAAAAATTATTTTTGCATACCCACATGCAAGACTTGGAGCTGTAACCAATGAATTTTTCCACTCTGGGATCGTTTCACAATACACATCAATTTGTGCATTGATATGAGAGATATTTATTTTACCAGGTCTTGTCCCAGATAATTTTACTACTCTCTCAATGGCTTTTATTGAAATTCTAACCACAAGCACTGGGTAAAAATTATTTTTTTTATTTGATTGTGCTGGGAGGTTCACCCATTTCATACTGTCTCCTTGATGAAGGATTGCTATGGGTGCCTTTTATATAACAAAATTTGATATTTCTAATAATTTTTTAATTTATTTTTTCAGCCATATTAGAGCCAATTAAATCTCTTTTAGAGCCTCTAGAGCTTCTTTAAGCTGGTATTGTGAATCTAAAGCACTATTAGCTCTTGAAGGTAGTACCACCTTAATTCTTGAATATTTTTCTCACAGGAGCAAGGTCATCAGCCACATGCCTTTAAAGTAGAACAGTTCTTTATGCCATGAGGCAAGGCCCTCCATTCAAATCCTTTATAAGGCTCAGCTGGATTAATGCTGGGCACTGAAAAGATAAATTCCTTCATATTCTCCTTATCTAGAGGGATATAATTCTTAATTTTAAAAGGCCATTCTGCAAGTAATTGAGGAGATGGAAGCCCAGGCTGAAGAGTTTCCACTATCTCCATGTGTCCATTGACTTTTCTTGGATTAATAAACATTCTCCATTCCCCAAATTTACTTTCTATAACAAATTCAGGGGAATTCCAATGACTTAGAGAAGCTTGTAAATGTCCTTAGTGAAGTTTTTTTTTCTGTCATATGCCTATGAAATCTGATTTTTTTTTTTTTTCATTTTTTGAGAAGTATCTTTCCCACTGGTCAATGAGAGACCTTTCATATGTAAAATAAATATTTTTTTCTGTCATATTTAAGTTCCCATTTCCAAGAGGAAGCACTATTTTTAACTACTATAGATCCTTTTATGCCACACATATAGGTATTTGCTATGGTTTTTAAGCAATTACTAGAGCAGCTGGCATCTCTAATAGCTGCACTATCGTCATCTGTGTCTACCAACCTTTTCAATGTTCTGCCTTTCATACAGATAATGAGCAAAGGACACTCGGCTATGAAAGCTTCAAGTCCATAATATCCCTAAATTCTTTTGCCTAAAGTCAAAGTTTGAATTACTAACACTGAATTGTATTTCAGGAGTGTGAACCAATAAATCAGATGTTACTTCTCCTCCTAGATCACAGATCCCACAGTCTATCTATAGTAGTGATTGAGACAGCAGTTTCTCAAATTATTCTATAAATAAACACTATTTTATAAATACTCAAGGCAGGGTTAGGCAATTAAGTTAACCTGTGGAAGTGAAAATTCCAGGAAGTGAACAAAGGGGAGTTCCAACTCTCCAAAGACTATCCTTGCAGTTCTGTAGGTATAGAACTCCACTCTCTAACAGCAAGGTCTTACCCTTGAAGGTTGCTTAGAAACTAACTGAGCTGTATTTTTAAAATTTTTCTGAATACTATAGTAATTACTGTCCTCAGTACACTATATGTCTCTTTTGCCTCGGGCCATAAAGTCTACCCCCACCTTTTGAAATGAAGACATTGTAGTTTTAAATGGGTTATGGGCAGTTCTAATGATATTATTGCTCTTCCTATTTTTCCTCCTCCTCTTACCTTGGCTCACAAAGGTGGAAAGGCCAATTAAAAATCCAAACCAAATTTTGCACATAAAAAGAACTAAACCTCTTCTCTATGGCAGGGTAATCAATATATTCCTTAAGACAATAATACACAAGATGAATCAACAAAACACTAAGAAGAATTTTTCTAACTGATGTCTACATGGCTTCTTTAATTCCCTCCTTAGTTTCAACCACTGGACTGAATTCTTCCTGTTCTAGCTGTTTATAATCTAGCCTTTTCTTCTTTTTTTTTCATCTCACCCTGTAATTTAACTTGTAATTCTAATAACTCTTTTTTAATTGTTTGTCATTCTACTTCTAACTCAACTTTTAGCTGTTGTATTTAATATTTTATACTCTCAAACTTGTATATTAGCTCTAGGTTGCTTTCTTCTTGAGCATGAGGGTAGCCATTAAGGAGCTTGATTACAAGCTTCCTGATGTTCTTCTGAGGTGATCTTTGTTAAAAAAAAAATCTTCCATCTGGCTCTTTATCCTCTTTATATGATCATTATGTACAACTGTATCTTTGAGCCTGATCATAGGGTTCCTTAAATGCATATTGCCTCTTTGCCTTCCCACCTAGGCAAGGTTTCTACTGGTTCTTCCTGAATGTTAATT
The DNA here is from genome assembly GCF_048593235.1 of Sminthopsis crassicaudata. Taxonomy (NCBI): domain Eukaryota; kingdom Metazoa; phylum Chordata; class Mammalia; order Dasyuromorphia; family Dasyuridae; genus Sminthopsis; species Sminthopsis crassicaudata. The sequence continues at coordinate 202,199,120 of NC_133617.1, forward strand.
CCAAATAATTTTTCAAAAATTAATCTTAAATGTCTGACAATTTATGATGCCCTCACATCTAGGTGCCATCTGTAACATGGTATCATTGCATTTACTATTATCAGTCTCTCCTAATTCCTAGGGTTTCAGGGTACCTCTGGCCACTGATTTTTGCAGTGTCAACTAATTCTACCAACTCACTTCCCCTGAGGCCTTCAGAGATCTCTGGCTGTTAGGTTCTTATTAAATGCTAATGAGATAATGAGATGATAAGTTCTTACTAAGTGCTAAGGCAGTACTTGACAATTCTCTAGTTCTAGCCTTTAGTGGGAGTTTTACTTCTGAGACGTCCTGGGGAAGAGCTTGCATTCTTTGGAGGAGCAAGTTCATTGGTTGAAGTAATTTTCCCCAGAAGCCCTTGCGTTATAACACTCCCATTCTCGGTAGGATAAAAGAAGGCAGCACTCGAGAGATAGAAAGTCTTGTCTGGACCAGACTTGAGGCGGCTCTCTGGAGGAAGAAGTCTCTCCTCTAGACCAGAGAGCGATTGGCAGTCTCTGGAGATGGCAGCACATTACATCTGGCCAAAGATTTCTTTAATTGCAGTTTAATAACCAATAGCACACTCAAGAACAGCCATGTGCAAACTTAAAGTCTTTCTTATACCTACTCACATAATGCCCTGACTTGTTAACTCCCTAGTGAACACCTGGTCTGAAAACCCATATGTTCACTATCAAGCTCCTTACCTCTCTTAGTTATCCATCCACTTGGCTCAGCTATCCAGGATAGAATGATGTGCTGCCTCCAGTGGGCTTAAAAATGGTTTGTGAATTCACACACACACACACATCCAACAAGCAAGAGAACCATTTCCCATTATGAAGCTATCTCAAAATGGCCAGGATCCCACCTAAGGGGAAGTCCCTAGACACAGAAATTTACTTCCAGGCCATTCAAATCTCCTGTTGCACTGTGGCTGCCTATTTAAAGGACCCTTCCAGGAGACAACTAAGAATTTTCATTACTATGAATCTCAAAACAGTATTTTTGTGGGTTCAGGAAAAAAAAAAGTTGAGGACATACTATCATTTTTCAAATTAAGGAGCATTTCCTATGCTTATTTGCACAGTTGTATTGACTGCTAACTTTTATAAAATACTGTGAAAATACTCATATTCAATGCCTTTCAAACCACATATAACATAAAGTACACAGAGAATAAAACAAATTACTAATAAAACAAAAATCTGTAGGACTAAAATCTTATCATTTGGTCATTTTGTGCCCTTTACTTTAATATAACATATCATAATGTGAGGCTAATTTCTCTGATGTAAAACCTTCTCTCTCCAGGCCTGAAATCATCCTATTTATCATGTCTGATAGAGCAATAATATTCATAGCATTCATATGCCATAACTTATTCAGCCATTCTCCAACTAATGGGCATCCATAGTTTTGTTACTTGCTACAAAAAGGCCTGTTACAAACATTTTTGCATATATGAGTCCTTTTCCATTTTTTATGAAGTCTTTGGAATACAGGTTCAGTAGAGACACTTATGGGTCAGAAATTATGTATAATTTGATAACACTGGATATAGTTCCATATTACTCTTCAGAAAGGTTGTATCATTTCACAACTCCACTAATGATGAATAAGTGTCCCAGTTTTCCCATGTTACCTCCAACATTTATCATTATCTTTTTCTGTCACCCTAACCAATCAGTGAAGTGTGTAGTGTTACCTCAGAGTTGTCTTAATTTGCATTTCTCTTCTTTTGCTTATTAATTTTATAATTATAACTTTTTTTTCAACAGTGTATATGCATAGGTAATTTTTTACAACATTATCGCTTGTACTCCCTTCTGTTCCAAATTTTTCCCCTTGAACCCGCCACCCCCTCCCCTAGATGGCAGACATTCCCATACATATTAAATATGTTATAGTATATCCTAGGTACAACATATATGTGTAGAACCGAATTTTGTTGTTGTTTGTTATTGTTGTTGTTGCAAAGGAAGAATTGGATTTGGAAGGTAAAAACAACCTGGGGAGAAAAACAAAAAATGCTAACAGTTTACACTCATTTCCCAGTGTTTCTTCTCTGGGTGTATCTGGTTCTGTCCATCATTGATCAATTGGAATTGGATTAGCTCTTCTCTATGTTGAAGATATCCACTTCCATCAGAATACATATTCATATAGCATTGTTGTTGAAGTGTATAATGATCTCCTAGTTCTGCTCATTTCACTCAGCTTCAGTTGATGTAAGTCTCTCCAAGCCTCCCTGTATTCATCCTGCTAGTCATTTCTTACAGAACAATAATATTCCATAACATTCATATACCATAATTTGCCCACCATTCTCCAATTGATGGGCATCCATTCATTTTCCAGTTTCTAGCCACTACAAAAAAGGGCTTCCACAAACATTTTGGCACATACAGGTCCCTTTCCCTTCTTTAATATCCCATTGGAATATAAGACCAGTAGTAGCACTGATGGATCAAAGGATATGTATGCACAGTTTGATAACTATTGGGGCATAATTCCCTATTGCTCTCCAGATTGGTTGGATTCTTTCACAATTCCATCAACAATGCATCAGTGTCCCAGTTTTCCCACATCCCCTCCAACTTTCATCATTTTTGTTTCCTGTCATCTTAGCCAATCTTACAGGTGTGTAGTGTTATCTCAGAGTTGTCTTAATTTGCATTTTTCTGATCAATAGTGAATTGGAACACTGTTTCATATGAGTGGAAATAGGTTCAATTTCATCATCTGAAAATTGTCTATTCATATCTTTTGACCATTTATCAATTGGAGAATGGGTTGATTTCTTATAAATTAGAGTCAGCACTCTATATATTTTGGAGATGAGGCCTTTATCAGAACCTTCTGTAAAAATGGTTTCTCAATTTGTAATTTCCCTTCTAATCTTGCTTGCATTAGTTTTCTTTGTACAAAAGCTTTTTAATTTGATGAAATCAAAATTTTCTATTTTGTGATCAATAATGATCTCTAGTTCTCCTTTGGCCACAAATCCCTTCCTCCTCCACAAGTCTGAGAGGTAAACTATCCTATGTTCCTCTAATTTATTTATGATCTCTTTCTTTATGCCTAAATCGTGGACCCATTTTGATCTTATCTTAGTATGTAGTGTTAAGTGTGGGTCCATGCCTAGTTTCTGCCATACTAATTTCCAGTTTTCCCAGCAATTTTTCTCAAATAATGAATTCTTATTAAAAGTTGGAATCTTTGGGTGTGTCAAACACTAGATTGCTATTTTTATTCACTATCTTGCCCTGTGAATCTAACCTATTCCACTGATCAACTAGTCTATTTCTTAGCCAATACCAAATGGTTTTGGTGACATTTGCTTTATAATGTAATTCTAGATCAGGTACAGCTAGGCCACCTTCATTTGATTTTTTTTTCATAAATTCCCTTGAAATTCTCCACCTTTTCTTCTGCCATATGAATTTTGTTGCTATTTTTTCTAGGTCATTAAAATAGTTTCTTGAGAGTCTGATTGCTATAGTGCTAAATAAATAGATTAGTTTAGGGAGTATTGTCATCTTGATTATATCCACTCAGCCTATCCAAGAGCACTTGATATTTTTCCAATTATTTAAATTTGAATTTATTTTTGTGGCAAGTGTTTTGTAATTTTGCTCATATAATTCCTGACTTTCCTTTGGTAGATAGATTCCTAAATATTTTATACTATCAACAATTATTTTGAATGGAATTTCTTTTTGTATCTCTTGTTGTTGGATTGTGTTGGTAATGTATAACAATGCTGGAATTTATGTGGATTTATTTTGTATCCTGCAACGTTGTTAAAGTTCTGAATTATTTCTAATAGCTTTTAAGCACAGTGTTTGGGGTTCTCTAAGTATACCATCATATCATCTGCAAAGAGTGATAGTTTGATTTCCTCATTATCTACACTAATTCCTTTAATCTCTTTCTCAGCTCTTATTGCTGAGGCTAGCGTTTCTAGTACAATATTGAATAGTAATGGTGATAGTGGGCAAACTTGTTTCATTCCTGATCTTACTGGGAAAGGTTCCAGTTTATTGCCATTACATATGATGTTTACTCACGGTTTTATATATATGCTACTAATTATTTTAAGGAAAAGTCCATTTATTCCTGTACTCTCTAATGTTTTTAGTAGGAATGGATGTTGAATTTATTAAATGCTTTTTCTGAATCTATTGAAATGATCATATGGTTTTTGTTAATTTGCTTATAGATATAGTCAATTTTACTAATAGTTTTCCTAATATTGAACCAGCCCTGCATTCCTGCTATAAATCCCACTTGGTCATAGTGTATTATCCTAGGGATGATTTTCTGTAGTTTTTTTGCTAATATTTTATTTAAGATTTTAGCATCTATATTTATTAGGGAGATTTCTCTGTTTTCAGCCTACCTGGTTTAGGTATCAGTACCATGTCTGTGCCATAAAAGGAATTTGGTAGGATTCCTTCAATCCTATTTTTTCAAATAGTTTATATAGCATTGGAGTTAGTTGTTCTTTAAATGTTTGGTAGAATTCACATGTAAATCCATCTGGTCCTGGGGATTTTTTCTTAGGCAGTTGGTTAATAGCTTGTTCTATTTCTTTTTCTGAAATGGGATTATTTAGGCTATTTACTTCTTTCTCTGTTAATCTGGGCAAGCTATATTTTTGAAGGTATTCTTCCATTTCATTTAAGTTATCGGATTTATTGGCATAAAGTTGGGCAAAGAAGCTCCTAACTATTGTTCTAATTTCCTCTTCATTAGTGGCGAGTTCTCCCTTTTCATTTTAAAGACTAACAATTTACTTTTTCCTGTTTCCTTTTTTAAATCAGATTTACTAAGGGCTTGTCTATTTTGTTGTTTTTTTCTTAGAACCAACTCTTAGTTTTATTAATTAATTCAATAGTATGTATATATATATTTAATTTCAATTTTATTAAACTCACCTTTTATTTTTAGAATTTCAAGTTTTGTGTTTGTCCAGGGGGGTTTAATTTGTTCCTTTTTTGGCATTTTTAGGTGTAAGCCCAATTCGTTAACCTTCTCTTTCTCTATTTCATGCAAGTAGGCCTCTAGAGATATAAAACTTCCCCTTATTACTGCTTTGGCTGAATCCCACACATTTTGGTATGATGTCTCATTATTGTCATTTTCTTGGGTGAAATTATTAATTGTTTCTATAATGTGCTGTTTCACCCAGTCATTCTTTAGTATGAGATTATTAAGTTTCCTATTATTTTTGGTCTATTTTCCTTTGGCTTTTTATTGAATGTAATTTTCATTGCATTGTGCTCTGAAAGGGATGCATTTACTATTTTTGCCTTACTGCATTTGATTTTGAGGTTTTTATGTCCTAGTATATGATCAATTTTTGTATAGGTTCCATGAACTGCTGAGAAGAAAGTGTACTCCTTTCTGTCTCCATTTAGCTTTGGCTAATCTTTGGCAGATCTATCATATCAAACTTTTCTAGTATTCTTTTTACCTCTTTGGCTTCTTTCTTATTTATTTTGTGGTTTGATTTATCTAATTCTGAGAGTGCAAGGTTAGATCTCCCACTCTTACAGTTTTTTCTTGCAGCTCTCTTAATTTCTCTTTTAAAAATTTAGATGCTGCACCATTTGGTGTGTATATGTTTAATATTGATACTGCTTCATTATCTATGCTACCCTTTAGCAAGATATAATACCCTTCATTATCTCTTTTAATTAAATCAATTTTTGTTTTTGCTTGATCTGAGATGAGGATGGCTACCCCTGCTTTTTTGGCTTTACCTGAAGCATAGTAGATTCTGCTCCACCCTTTTACCTTTATTCTGAATGTAAATGCTAAATGGCCAAAGCATATGAACGGACAATTTTCAGATGAATAATTTGAAAGTATTTCTAGCCATATGAAAAGATGCTTCAAATCATTATTGATCATAGATATGAAAATTAAGACAACTCTGAGATATCACTACATAATTCTCAGATTGGCTAAGATGATAGGAAAAAAAATTTTCTCCAAAAATCTATCACACTTAACTTTTCTAGAATTATATTTGCCTCCTTAATGCCTTTCATATTTATTCTTTCATTCAATTTATCTATTTCTGAGAGAGATTCTCCTACCTGCCAAGATAGTTTTACTAAGAATTTGGCTTTTCTAAAATCTATACATTTTGGAGCCAAAAGTGTATAAGAAGTCCTCACACCAGAAGTACTAGTCCATCCTAAAAACCTCATATACCCCAGTACTGAGTGTAGTTGGGAAATGGTGGAATTCCATGACAGAAGAGCTATTCTCCACTCATAATCAGTTCCCATTTTCCAACTTACAGAACAGGTCTCCTAAAATATTTTTACAGTTAGTAGGTTCTGATAAAGGCCTCATTTCCAAAATATATAGAGTGCTGACTCTAATTTATAATAAATCAAACCATTCTCCAATTGATAAATGGTCAAAGGATATGAACAGATAATTTTCAGATGATTAAATTGAAACTATTTTCACTCATATGAAAGAATGTTCCATATCACTATTTATCAGAGAAATGCAAATTGAGACAACTCTGAGATACCACTACATACCTGTCAGATTGGCTAAGATGACAGGAAAAAATAATGATGAATGTTGGAGGGGCTGTGGGAAAACTGGGATACTGATTCATTGTTGGTGGAGTTGTAAAAGAATCCAACACACATATATTGTATCCAGGATATACTATAACACATTTAACATGTATGGGATTGCCTGTCATCTAGGGGAAGGGGTAGAGGGAGGGAGGGGAAAATTCAGAAAAGAAGTGCATACAAGGGATAATGCTATAAAAAAAATAACCATGCATATGGAAAATTAATTTTAAAAATTAAAAAAAAAAATACTACTCCTACAGTCATGGGATTACTATATCCCACTGCTTCTTTAGTACAGTGAGAAGATGACCCTAAGGACCTGGGCCACTTTTGTGCACAATTATGGCTAGAGCCCTTAGTCTAATTCATACTTTCTTCTTCACTATCAGCTTATTGCCACAGACCTTTAGGTAGTCAAAAAAGTAAGGTAGAAACATAGGAAATAATAATAACAATAAAAACAGTAAAGTAAAAAGTAAAACACAGAAAAATAATTAAATAATAAAATAGTTGAAAATTAAAATAACAAAGTGATAAAATTAAAAAATAATAATAATAAAATAGTAAAACAGTACAAAGATATGAGTGATGCTCACTGGACTCAGACAGAATATGTTTCTGGGACTATGATCAAAACCTTCATCTTGGTAGGACTAGAAAAGAATAACTTTTTTCAAGCCCATGGCTATCATCATAGCAATGTTGCCAATACTGTTGACCATTTTAAAATACAAAACTACATTTCAGATTGATTAATTAATTACTCATGTCTCCATAAGCTTGGACTTTAACTAACTCATGGATTTGAGACCTGATGGTTACCCTCATTCTAGATTCCCCTACCTGCCAAGATAGTTTTACTAAGAATTTGGCTTTTCTAAAATCTATACATTTTGGAGCCAAAAGTGTATAAGAACACCTTACACCAGAAGTACTAGTCCATCCTAAACAACTCATATACCCCAGTACTGAGTGTAGTTGGGAAATGGTGGAATTCCATGACAGAAGAGCTATTCTCCACACGTAATCAGTTCCCAAAGAATGAGACCTGAAGCAAGGTGATGTGGGAAAAAACATGACAAGCCTTTAGTTTGCTAGAGGACCATGATTTCTTTGTGACATTTCATCTTTTTTTTTTAACATTATTGGTTTCTTACCTTTGACATTTATCCTCATAAATTCTTAAACTTCTGTGTTCCTGGAGACCAATAATAGCTAGCATCTATACAGCAATGTAAAGCTTATGAAACAGTTACATTCTTGAGTCACTCAACAAGCATTTATCAAAAATCCAATATGTGAGAAGTCACATTTCATTTGATTTTCATAACAAGACTGTGGAGCAGAATATATTATTATAGCCATTTTACAGATATAAAAAACTTCAACCCCGGCTTATATAGCAAGAGAAAATAAGAGGATGAAAGTGGTGTACAATCAAGTTGTGAATATGATGAGTCACTTTCTTAGTCTATATGGGGGCTATATAAGAGTCCAAAGTCTTTATTGAGGAAAGGAGTTAAACTTAAAAAAGAAGGAAATTTTTTTCTCAAAGAAGTTACTGGCTGAAACATCATTTCCTAATAGTCTGTTCAGAAAGTGATTTGATGAAGAAAGCTATATACTTCATGTTGAGAAATGGAGGAGACGATAGTAGTCCTTCAGTGCCTGATGGAGAGTAATATATTTCTAGGAATCTTGTCTTTCTCTCAACATTTTGTCTTTCTTGACTGTTCAAAATTTCCTAGGGATTAAAGTCTGCTAGGGTGAGGTTAAGTTTGTTACAGGGATGAAATTGGAAGATAAAAGGATCCCTCCTTCCTTAACTGTTTACCCTTGACATAAAGGAAGAGAACTTTAAAAGGGTGGCCATTAGGTGGGTAATTAAGGAGGCAAAATTTCAACATATTAACTGAAAGACATCTGCTTCCAAATTTGGACAAGGCTTCAATTAAAAAAAAGATATAGTGGGTACAACTTCATGGTCCAAAACAATACAGGGGACTTTAGGAAATATGAAAAACACTCAAAAATTATGGAGACATAAAGAGAAAATGTTGTGATGAAAATGAATATGGAAGTTTTCTGAAAATTCTTAATAGATACGCAAAGAACTCATTAAACAACATTATGAGCATATCAAATATGTCAACTTCATTGTTGGATCAAAATCATATAGAAAAAGTATCAACATCTAATTCAAGAACTTTTACCATTCTATACTTCTGTTTTAGCCCTTCAGTATAATCACCATAGAAGTAGAGAGGAGATTCTCAAGATACACAGATATTTTATTTATTAGTTCAAATTCCTAGACTGTGAGAGACAAAAAACAAACAAATAAATAAATAAATAAAAATCGCTGGCCCAGCCTGTCAGTGGGCAGGCTGCTCACTGGACTCAGACAGAATATGTTTCTGGGACTATGATCAAAACCTTCATCTTGGTAGGACTAGAAAAGAATAACTTTTTTCAAGCCCATGGCTATCATCATAGCAATGTTGCCAATACTGTTGACCATTTTAAAATACAAAACTACATTTCAGATTGATTAATTTTCCAATGTTTGGCACCATATTTGGGATCTACTAAATCAGAGAAAAGGTTAGAAAAAAAGAATAGGGAAATAAACATTTATTAGGAACTTGCCATTCTGCTGCTGTTTGCTTTGAAACATCATTTAAAAGCTGCAATAGCCCTGTGAGACAGATGGCTTTACTGTCCCCATTCTAACATTGAAGAATCAGACAAAAGTTAAACAACTTTCTCAGGTTTACACAGCTAGTAAGTGCTAACAGGTAAATTTGAATTCAAATCTTCCTGTCTTTGGAGCCAGCACATTTTTCACGGAGCCACTTAAATGCTCAGTGCTAAGAATTTAATAAATATTTATTGAATGTTTGACTAGTATGGAAAAAAAATGCTTAAAAATTCTTTGTAAAACCTAAGTTAGATGAAATAAGAGACAAAATTCAATTAGCTACTAAATTCTGAAGAAGAAAAAAAGTATACAAACTTGAGATCCCTGAAAATCTTTATTGCAAACTGAGGAAAATATACTATAGTGAAATTAAAAAAAAAAAGCATTAATACATTAAATAGAAAAGGAAGTATATACAAACTAAAATTTTACCAAAGCTCTTCTTACATTGATTGTGTGAAGTCAGCTAGCAGAACAGTGATATCAAATCAAAGTTATTGAAAAGGAATTGCATTACATTGTCTTTTCTTGATAATCATAAAATATTGCATTAGTAGTAGTCACAATCATAATAGTTGTAGTAATCATAGTTGTAGTAATAGTAGTAGTAGTAGTAGTAGTAGTAGTAATAGTAGTAGTAGTAATTACTACATACGGAATAAAAGTTGACAGGTAGATATATCAAGGAATACAATGTTTAGTTTTCAAAAGTTATTATGATAGAAGCAATTTGAAGGATTTGTTCAAGATTTGTGAAAAACCACATTGGAACATTATATAATAAATAGCTGGTCTATATAAAGTGTTATGTCTCACAGTTAAAAGTAACAGTATGGAAACTTGGAATGAAGTTCAGAAAATAAAATCATATTTAAAATTCAGATTTCTTTAATCAGCTACTGAAAAAAGACTCAAAATTTTAAGATGACACAAGTAATTAAATATATACACATGCATGTGCACATTTTTACATTTCACACAAATGCACACAATGTTCCATTCATTTAAAAAAGAAAAAAAAAGTTACTACAGAGGATTGAAAATTTTAGAGAACAAATAGATCTCCTAACAAAGGAGAAATTGGGAATTTGGGGATTATTATAGCAAGAAATCTAGTATGAAGAAAATATAAATTAAATAAAAAAATAAAGCCTGAACATTACTAGGATATTAAAAAGCAGAATAGCCACATAAAATATGTTGAATTGAAATTCTAGCTTTTCTGTGAAAATGGAAAATTGTTTGGTTTAAATATGATCCACAATTACTCACTCAAATGTTTTACAGTGGTGCATGACTTGATAGCAATTTATCAGATTTCTCTCAGACACAAGCCCATCCTATCTTTTGTATACCACAAGATTTTTAATCTCTCTCTCTCTCTTCCTCTCCCTCTCTCTCTCTCTCTCTCTCTCTCTCTCTCTCTCTCTCTCTCTCTCAGAAAATGATATATTGGGTAAAGAACAAAGAGAGTGTGCAAAAAGTTCAAGTGATATAATAAAGGACCAATTTGATCAATTCAGCAATCATTGAACAAACCAAATAAAAATGTCATTAATTTCTTACTGCCTTTATTTATTATTGCAATTTTCTGAATTTATAGTCTAACCATATTCTGTGATATATCGACTCAAAATAGAAAGTAAACTAGATTAATTTATGGACATGTGGAAAATTGCTTTCTGGTAAATATAAAACCAACCCATTAATGCCAATAATAAAATAATACTAAGAACACACTAATATTAAAAAATGAGTTATTTTTGGAAGATATTTAAACTTACTATGGTTCTGTTTCACATTAAATCCATTAATATCATCCTGAAGAGAATCAAGTAAAATTTTTATGTTAAAGAGATAATTAAATCCAAGCATTTTATTAATCTCTTTATGGTTATACATAATATCACTATTAATCCAACAAAACACATAATAAGCATATCTCATTTCAAGAAGTATTTTTTCCTTTGATATAAAAATGTTATTTGTTCTCAGTAATTGTAAACATGTTAACATATGTCAAGGAAAAATGGGGGCAGATGGCCCTGAGTTTCAAGAAAAAAAAAAAAAAAAAAAAAAGAAAAGAAAAAGGTAAAAATGAACCAATGAATAAATCCAATATCCACAATTACCTGGACTCCTCCAGGCAGATACATCAAGCATATATTATGAAGGAGAAAATTGTGCCTGTGTATATCAAGAGATTTATTGGTATCCTGGAATCAAAGCTAAAATTGAAGATCACATGAAGTAATTAATATTTGTAAAATACCAATCTTTATAATATATATATATATAAAGAATGTATATATATATATATATATATATATGTAATATTATATATATATTTTATTTATATATATTATATATATTTTATTTATATATATATACATATATATATAAAGATTGTATATATATATATATATATATATATATAAAGAAGATATCTCTTGAAAAATTAACACTTCCTTACTAAGAACAAAAGTGTAATTTATTACATTCTTAGAAAAATGACAAATCAAAAACCAATAGGAATAATTTTGGAGCATATGAACATTTCTTCACTTAAACATAATAAATACTGATAACAAGTAAATGACTTCGAATTCAATCAATTTAACCAAAAGTGATTTCTTTTTAGACCAATCTTAGAATATGAATAGGATCTGAGAATGAGAACCAATTAGTCATTCAGTAGATACAAGGAACAAGGTACTGTACTAAACACTAGGCATATAAATTAAAAAAACAGTCCTTGTTCTCAATGATCTCACAATCTAATATTATAGATTATTGCATACAGCTATTTATAACCAGGCTCTAGATAGGATAAATGGGAAATAAACAATAGAGAGGAGGCACTAGAATTTTAAGGTATTTGGAAATGTTCTTGTGAATATAAGATTTTTATCCAGAACTTAAAGTGGGATTGAGAAACCAAGAGGTGGAAATAAGAGAAAAAAAATAAAAGAACAACAACAACAACAACAACAACAACAAAAAAACATTACAATTATAGGGATATTCAATGAAAATATACAGCATCAGAAAATCGAATTATAATTTTCAAGAAATAGGTAGAAGACCTGATCAGAGGAAAGTCAGTTAACTATATGCCAATAAAGAAGTCTCAAACAGCTGTCAAATATGAAGATTTGTTTATGGAAATTTGGCTATTTGGTTTTTGTTGTTGTTTATTTGTCTTGTTTTGGTTTTGTGGGGACTGAAAAATTAGGCACCACTACAGAATTTTCTGAAGACTTAACCATAAGAAATCTCTACATAATGATCAAAATCTATTATACAAAGAACAAGCAAAATCTGCAACACTTCACCTATTGAATACTTAGGATTATATGAACCTGAAGATAATTAATGTAGCAGAAAAAAAAATTAACTTGCATTCTTTAAATCTTGAAGTCAGAACTACGTGCAATAGACACAAATTGCAGAGAAGCAGATTTAGGTTAGATATGGCATTGTAAAATAATTAAAACCTTTTAACTTCTTAAAAGTGAAATATGCTGCCTTGAATATAGTAATCACTCAATGACTGATTTTCATATTTTCAAAAGGAAGCTTCCTAACCAATTTCCAGTACTTTGTAGAAGTGATGACTGTTTAAGAGAAGATTAGAGTAGGTGAATTAATGGAAGTCAATCAAAAAAGTACTCAGTAAAACACCCATTATATGCAAAGCTCGGTTTGGGGGATACAAACACAAAGAATGAGATATCCCTGTCTTCAAGGAGCTTATATTCTAAGAGGATAATATAACAACATATATAAAGGAAGGTAAAGTAGGGAATGAGTGGAATTAAAGAGATTGTGAGAAAATCCAATAGAGTAGTAGATTGTCATATTCTTTGCAGTAATTATAGCAATCATGTAATTATTCGTTTAGAGAAAGAGGAACAAATGAGAAATTGTTACAAATAGAAACAAAACAGTTTGGGTCCATTTAAATATCATAGGTTGGATTAGTTCTCAGTCATTCAGCAATGCGATAAGTGATCACAGAATTTACTTTCCAGTCTGAAATGCTATAATTCTATGAAAAAAAATAATAATTGAACCATTACAAGGCTTGTATAAAAAAAATTGTATGCTACTCAAGATTCTGTGAGAAATCATTATATGATGTTCAGTAAGATACTCTGTGTATTTGCCTTTGTTACCAATCTAGAAAATGAGGCAGGGAGGAATATCTTCATTTCTAAACCCCACATTTTCTGAGGAAGAATGAGATAATAATTGAAATTACTCTGATATTTTTGAGAAAATTTTTCTTCTATAAATGCCATTGCTATTTTAGATCTCTGGTAATAAACCTCAAGGAGTAATTGGCTTTTATAATTAGTTTGACATTTTCATTTAATGTAGAAAGTTTTATTGCATTTTAGGTACTGTTAATATACTTGTCAATATATTATTTGAGAAAATTAGCTCTAAATTCCCTCTACATAGAACAATTGTGATTTCTTAATTTCAAATATTAAAAATTCTGCTGTTGTTTTTATTCTCTAAAAATTAAGAAAAACACATTCTATAATTACTAAATTTATTGATTTATAGGTTTTTGTGGATAGAAATAATGTGCCTAATAGATTGCCTCAAGTATAGGAGATGAAAAACAATATCTGTTAAATGGACAAACAAATGCTACCTTTAATTGTACAAAATCTGGTCTGCTTTGATGTCTTTATTGTAGCTTATTTTTTTTTGTTTGTTTGTTTTGTTTTGTTTTTTTCTTTTTTCAATGGAAGTCCTGCTGTAGAGTTTTTCCCAAATGTAAATTACAAGACCATCTTTTCCTTTTTATTCATTTTTCCCCTAAAATAATTAGTAATTGAACCAAGGAAAGGAGGGTGACACCATCACAAAATATATGTAAAGAGCCTACTTATTTTTCTATGGCAGTTCTGTTTACATTCTTGTAATGAAAAAAATGTTAGCATTACACAGATGTTATGAATTGACGTGACTAGGAAAAAAACGACAAAGAAGACAAAACATTATAGCTAACAGACCATTCAAAGAAAACTTCAAAGGAAAAAGAAGTGACAAAGAAAAGTAAGAAGAAAATCAGGGATTGGATATAGAGCCAGAAAAAGTGAGGAGGAAGAGAAAGAGGAGGAGAAGGAGAAGGAGGAGAAGGAGGAAGCAAAGGGAAAAATGTTATCAAGAAATGTATTTATATGATGGTTCCCAAAGTGTAATAAATTAAGTAAATGAGATGAAAAAAAATAAATATTTGGACAAAACATTAGGTATTACTAAAAAGTCAAAGTTTGGTCAGAGCTTTATTCCTCATTGTCATTGTACTCAAGATAAAAATAAAACTTTATTATAAAGTGAGAACACTTGGGATTGCATAGTGAAAAAATAATATTGGCTTTATTTTTAAAATGTGTTTATAATTACTCATAAAGGTAAGCAAAGTTTGAGCCTTCAAAAACAATTAATACACTCTAAAAAAAAACAAACAAAAGAGAGTTGCAAGAAGAAATAGACAGTAAAATTATAATAGTGGGAGATCTCAACATTGCACTCTCAGATTTACACAAATCAAACCACAAAACAAATAAGAAAGAAATTTTAAAAAGTAAATAGAACATTAGAAAAACTAGGTAGGAGAGACATTTGGAGAAAACTGAATGATGATAGAAAGGAATATACTTTGTTCTCAGCAGTTCCCGGAACGTATACAAAAATAGACCATATATTAAGACATAAAGATCTCAAAATTAAATTCAGGAAGGCAGAAATAATAAATGACTTCTTCTCAGATCACAAAGCAATAAAAACTACATTCAATAAGAAGTTAGGGGTAAATAGACCAAAAAGGAATTGGAAACTGAATAATATCATCTTAAAGAATGACTGGGTGAAACAGCAAATTATAGAAACATTTGATAATTTCAACCAAGATAAGACAATGATGAGACATCATACCAAAATCTGTGGGATGTAGCTAAAACGCTAATAAGGGAAATTTTCATATTTTTAGAGTATTATTTGAACAAAATAGAGAAAGAAAAGATTAATGAATTGGGCCTGCAACTTAAAAAGCTAGAAAAAGACCAAATAAAAAACCCCCAACTAAAAATAAAACTTGAAATACTAAAATTAGAAGGAGAAATCAATAATATTGAAAGTAAAAAAAAAAAAAAAAACTATTGAATTAATAAATAAAACCAAGAGTTGGTTTTTAGAAAAAGCCAATAAAATATATAAAACTTCGGTAAATCTTATCAGAAAAAGGAAAGAGGAAAACCAAATTGTTAGTCTTACAAATGAAAAGGGGGATCTTTCCACCAATGAAGAGGAAATTGGAGAAATAATGAATTACTTTGCCCAAATTTATGCCAATAAGTTTGATAACTTAAGTGAAATGGATGACTGCCTCCAAAAATATAGGCTTCCTAGATAAACAGAGGAGGAGATAAATTGCTTAAATAGTCCCATTTCAGAAAAAGAAATAGAACAAGCTATTAATCAACTCCCCAGGAAAAAATCCCCAGGACCAGATGGATTTACATGTGAATTCTACCAAACATTTAAAGAACAACTACCCCAATGTTATATAAACTATTTGAAAAAATAGGGGATGAAGGAGTCCTGCCAAACTCCCTTTATGACACGGACATGGTACTGATACCTAAACCAGGTAGAACAAAAACTGAGAAAGAAAACTATAGACCAATTTCCTTAATGAATATTGATGCTAAAATCTTAAATAAGATATTAGCAAAAAGCCTTCAGAAAATAATACCCAGGATAGTACACTATGAACAAGTTGTATTTATACCAGGAATGCATGACTGGTTCAATTTTAGGAAAACTATTAGTATAATCGAATATATCAATAAGCAAATTAACAACAACAAAAAAAAAAACATATGATCATTTCAATAGATTCAGAACAAACATTTGATAAATCCAACATCCATTCCTACTAAAATACTTGACAGTATAGGAATAAATGTTCTATTCCTTAGAATAATCAGGAGTGTATATTTACTACCGTTATTGAGCATAATATGCAATGGAGATAAACTGGAACCTTTCCCAGTAAGATCAGGAGTGAAACAAGGTTGCCCACTATCACCATTACTATTCAATATTGTATTAGAAATGCTAGCCTCAGCAATAAGAGTCAAGAAAGAGATTTAAGGAATAAGAGTAGGTAATGGGGAAATCAAACTGTCACTCTTTGCAGATGATATGATGATATACTTAGAAAACCCCAGAGATTCTTATAAAAATTTATTAGAAATAATTCACAACTTTAGCAAAGTTGCTGAATACAAAATATATCCACATAAATCCTCAGCATTTTTATATATCACCAACAAAATGCAACAAGAAATACAAAGAGAAATTCCATTCCAAACAACTGTCGAGAATATAAAATATTTGGGAATCCATCTACCAAAGAAAAGTCAGGAATTATATGAGCAAAATTACAAAACACTTGCCACAAAAATAAAGTCAGATTTAAATAATTGGAAAGACATCCAGTGCTTGTAGATAGGCTGAGCGAATATAATAAAGATGACAGTACTTCCCAAACAAATCTATTTATTTAGTGCTATACCAATCAGACTCCCAAGAAATTATTTTAGTGACCTAGAAAAAATAACAACGAAGTTCATATAGAAAAATAAAATGTCGAGAATTTCAAGGGAATTAATGAAAAAACAAGTCAGATGAAGGTAGTCTAGTTATACCTGATCTAAAACTATATTATATAGCAGCAGTCACCAAAACCATTTGGTATTGGCTAAGAAATAGACTGGTCTATCTGTGGAACAGATTAGGTACAAAGGACAAAAAAGGGTACAACTATAGCAATCTAGTGTTTGATAAACACAAAGATACCAACATTAGGGATAAAAATGCATTATTTGAAAAAAACTGTTGGGAAAACTGGAAATTAGTATGCCAGAAATTAGATATGGACCCACACTTAACACCATATACCAAGATAAGATCAAAATGGGTCCATGATTTAGGCATAAAGAATGAGATCATAAATAGATTAGAGGAATAGAGGATAGTCTTCCTCCCAGACCTGTGGAGGAGGAAGGCATTTATGACTAGTAAAGAACTAGAGATCACTATTGATCACAAAATAGAAGATTTTGATTACATCAAAGTAAAAAGTTTCTGTACAAACAATATTAATGCAAACAATATTAGAAAGGAAGTAACAAACTGGGAAAATATTTTTACAGTTAAAGGTTCTGACAAAGGTCTCATTTCCAAAATATAGAGAGAATTGATGGTAATTTATAAGAAATCAAACCATTCTCCAATTGATAAATGGTCAAAGGACATGAACAGACAATTTTCAGATGATGAAATTGAAACTATATCCACTCATATGAAAGAGTGTTCCAAATCACTACTGATTAGAGAAATGCAAATTAAGACAACTCTGAGATACCACTATACACCTGTCAGATTGGCTAAGATGACAGGAAAAAATAATGATGAATGTTGGAGGGGATGTGGGAAAACTGCAACACTGATACATTGTTGGTGGAGTTGTGAAAGAATCCAGCCATTCTGGAGAGCAATTTGGAACTATGCCCAAAAAGTTATCAAACTGTGCATACACTTTGACACAGCCATACTACTACTGGGCTTATATCCCAAAGAAATACTAAAGAAGGGAAAGGGACCTGTATGTATCAAAACGTTTGTGGCAGCTCTTTTTGTTGTAGCTAGAAACTGGAAGTTGAATGGATGCCCATCAATTGGAGAATGGTTGGGTAAATTATGGTATATGAAGGCTATGGAATATTATTGCTCTGTAAGAAATGACCAGCAGGATGAATTCAGAAAGGCTTGCAGACACTTGCATGAACTGATGCTGAGTGAAATGAGCAGAACCAGAAGATCACTATACACTTCAACAACAATACTGTATGAAGATATATTCTGATGGAAGTGGATATCTTAAACATAAAGAAGATCCAATTAACTTCCAGCTGATCAATGATGGACAGAAACAACTGCACCCAGAGAAGGAACACTGGGAATTGAATGTAAAATATTAGCACTATTGTCTATCTACCCAGGTTACTTATTTGGCATCCAATACTTAACATTTACCTTCTAATCTTATCTGAATTAGTTTTGTTTGTACAAAATTGTTTTTCAATTTAATATAATCAAAGTTTTCTACTTTGTGATCAGTAATGATCTCTACTTCTTCTTTGGACATAAATTCATTCTTCTTCCACAGGTATGACAGGTAAACTATCCGATGTTCCTCTAATTAATTTATAGTCTCATTCTTTATGCCTAGGTTATAAACCCATTTTCAACTAACCTTGGTGTATGTTGTTAAGTGTAGGTCAATGCCTTCTTTCTGGCATGTTAATTTCCAATTTTCCCAGCAAATTCGGTCAAACTTTGAGTTCTTATTCAAAAAGCTGAGGTCCTTGGGTTGGTCAAACACCAGATTATTAAAGTTCTTGATTATTTTGTCCTTTGGACCTAACCTATTCCACTGATCAATTAGTCAATTTCTTAGCCAATACCAAATGGTTTTGGTAACTGCTGCTTATAATATAAGTTTAGATTTGGTATAGCTAAGCCACCTTCATTTGATTTTTTTTTCATTAATTCCCTTGAAATCCTTGACCTTTTGTTTTTCCATATGAACTTTGTTATTATATTTTCTAGGTCATTAAAATAGTTTTTTTTTTTTTTTTTTGGGGGGGGAACTGATTGGTATAGAGCTAAATAAATAGATTAATTTAGGAAGTATTTTCATCTTTATTATATTTGCTTGCCCTATTCAAGACCATTTAATATTTTTCCAATTACACCAATTGGGGATCAGACTTAATTTTTGTCGAAAGTGTTTCGTAGTTTTGCTCATATAGTATTTGATTTTACCTTGGCAGATAGATTCCTAAATATTTTATAAAATTGGTTGTTATTTGTAACTCTGTTAGATTTTGTTAGTGACATAAAAAGAATGCTGATGATTTATGTGGGTTATTTTGTATTCTGCAAATTTTCTACTGGTGTGGATTATTTCTTGTTAGGATTACAAGATGAGAACTCAGGTTGTCTGGACAGTGACAAGGTGCGAACTCAGCTTGTCTGGACAGTGAGTTCTTACATGCCTATTCTCAGGGAGGATAAAAGAAGGGCAGCATTGGGTCTGGGAGAATCGACTCTGGATTAGAGTTGTGATGCCAGGAATGCTGAAAGGAGACCAGTCTGATTTGGGGAAGGACAAGAGCTGGAAGAGATTCAGAGCTCCCAAGAAACCTGCACACAGAGGAAAGATTTTATAGATCTCCTCCCAGAGAAGGATTATAATTGAGCAAACGTCCAGACCCTCACAATTCAAGAACTTTACATATTGGTGCCCAACATGGGGCAAGGACTTTTGCTTATCCTGACAAGGACTTATTGTGAGCCCTTCAGAGGAGCTAGCCTGGATCTTAGCAATTTGGCGGCCGAACAGGGACAGACATAATCCTTATTTCAGTGGAAAAACCTCCAATTCAGATTCCAGTGGAAAAGACTTTCTGATTCAGAAATAACCATGAGTAACAAGGAAACTTTGTTAATGATTAAGTAAGTGTTCTAATAGACAAATAAAGAACTTACCTTGTTAAAGGCTAAACCAGCAATCTCTTATAGCTGAAATGGGGAAGATGTTAGCTAAAGACATCCCCTCAACCTAAGCCCCAGCCCCAGCAGCAGCCTCAGCTCCAGCCCCACTCAGGAGTGGTACTATAGAGAGTATAATTAAGATAATTGAGGAGCAGAGTTTACTTGTGACCTGGGTACAAATTGCTAAACTCTTGGCTGCATTAAGACGCACGTATCCTTGGGTCTTAAAGGAAGAAAAATTAAATGTAGATAACTGGAAGCTAGTAGGACTTCAATTGAAAGAATTTCACACAAAAAATGGGCCGCGGTCAATTTTGCAGAGGTATTTTCTATCTACAACGTGGTTCAATTAGCCTTAAACTATCAAGCAAGGGTAGGAGAAGGAAAAGTTTTTAAAATGAATAGAGGAGGAAGTGTGAAGAAAAAAGGAAAGATCAAGATCTTGCCCAAGGGCAAGGTGATTTAAATGAGGAATTAGAGTGTGATGACTCTGATCCTCTTGAAGAAGCTTCAACCCTACTTAGAGAGCACATTATTGACAGGCCCACATCAACTCCACCTTCAGGAGTGGAGGAAGAAGGAGGAGGAGAACAGACAGAAACACAAACAGAATCGTCTGTGAAGCAGCCTATGACAAGAGTAGAAAAATCATTGATTAAGGCTAAGAGAGAAGGACAGGATATAAGTGATTTTACACATGCATATCTTGTGATTGAAAATATTGACTCTGTAGGTAAAAAAAGGAAAAGATATGCACCTTTAGATTTGAATAAAATTGAAGATTTGAAAAAAGGTTGTACCCTTTATGGGGCTACATCAGCTTATGTTAAAATGTTACTAGATGATTTGTCTTATGAAGTCCTAACCCCAAATGATTGGAAATCCATAGTAAGGACATGCCTAGAACCTTGACAAAACTTATTGTGGCTTGTGGAGTTTCATGAATTATGTAAAACCCAAGTCAGATGCAATTTGGAAATAAGAGTTAACACACAATTCACTTTTGAGCAATGGTGATGGTCACTATGCAGAGAATAAAGAACAGGTTAAATATCCCATGATAGTGTATGAGCAAATTGCTAAGGCTGCAATAAAAGCTTGGGGTGTCTCCCTGGACAGAAAGATCAGGGGGAGGCTTTCAGTAAAATAGAGCAAGGTCCCAATGAACCTTTTGTGAATTTTGTGGCACATTTGAAACTGCTGTCAAAAGAACTATTGGAGAAAATGCAGCTACAGAAATAATGACCAGACATCTGGCTAAGGAAAATGCCCATGAGATTTGCAAAAGAATTATATGGGGATTAAACAAAGATGCTCCTTTAGAGGAGATCATAAGACGATGTGCCACAGTGGGAACACATGTCTTTTACACCTGGATTATTATGAACATGGAAAGATAGGGTCCCTCCTGGCAAGGGACTTCTAGAGAAATTCAGCGATCTTTTCAATGTGGAAAAATTGGACATCTAAGAGCTCAGTGTAGATATGGAGATAAAATGAGAAGACAGGATGAGAGAAGACCTAAAACTCCATGTCCAAAATGTCCCAATGATCTCCACTGGGCCTCCAAATGTAGATTGATCCAGGGAAATGAGAGGTGGGGCCCAGCTTCAGCCCTCCAAGTGGGGCATTATGGAAGCTGAGGTTACATCCAGAGGATTTTAAGACATGATCAAGCAGCCAAAAGGAAATCAGATGGAAGAAAGGGATTGAAATTAGGAAAAATACAGTTGTGTGCAGTAGAGACTACTGAGAAACTCCCTGGAGAAGTGAAATCTGTTCCTGTTGAGCCTATGGATCCTTTGCCTCCAGGTACAGTAGGTTTGACCATTTCACCTTCTGAGAGTGCTTACAAAACAGTGTCCGTCCATATTCAGATGTGGGAAACTGGATAGCATGTAGCTAATATCCCAGTCACTAACAAAGGTAGACAACTTGTGATTTTTCAACCAGGAGAAGTAGTAGCATCAGGCTTATTGTTATGTACCCTAATAAGCAACCTGGTGATAGTCGCCCAGATTCTGACTCCAATGAACAAAATCCAGGAATATATTGGACAGCAGCTGTGACAGCTGACCAACCCATGCTTACTATTTATATAAATGGAATACCATTTGAAGGATTGGTAGACACAGGTGCAGATCATACAGTTATTAGAGGTGCCAATTGGCCTAGACAGTGGCCAAAGGTTAAGACAGACACCTACATGTCTGGGGTAGGAAGATAAATAGCAGCAGAAGTTAGTGCTATGCCTTTGAGATAGATATTTGAAGGGGAAACATGAGTTTTTACTCCTTTTGTAGTTGAAAAAATCCCCATCAATCTGTGGGGAAGAGACATTTTTTTTTTCTTCCCTATTTTTTTAATTTTTATTTTATTTTATAATTATAACATTTTTTGACAGTACATATGCATGGGTAATTTTTTACAACATTATCCCTTGCACTTACTTCTATTCAGATTTTTTCCCTTCCTCCCCCAACCCCCTCCCCCAGATGGCAAGCAGTCTTATATATGTTAAATATATTACAGTATATTCTAGATACAATATATGTGTGTAGAACCGAATTTTTTGTTGCACAGGAAGAACTGGATTCAGAAGGTAAAAATAACAGTTTACATTCATTTCCCAGTATTCATTTTCTGGATGTAGCTGGTTCTGTCCATCGTTAATCAATTGGAATTGGATTAGCTCTTCTCTATGTTGAAGAAATACACTTCCATCAGCATACATCCTCGTACAGTATCATTGTTGAAGTGTATAATGATCTTCTGGTTCTGCTCGTTTCACTCAGCATCAGTCGATGTAAGTCTCTCCAAGCCTCTCTGTATTCCTCCTGCTGGTCATTTCTTATAGAACAATAATATTCCATAACATTCATATACCATAGTTTACCCAACCATTCTCCAATTGATGGACATCCATTCATCTTCCAGCTTCTAGCCACTATGAAAAGGGCTGCCACAAACATTTTGGCACATACAGGTCCCTTTCCCTTCTTCAGTAGTTCCTTGGGGTATAAGCCCAGTAGTAGTATGGCTGGGTCAAAGGGTATGCACATTTTGATAACTTTTTGGGCATAATTCCAGATTGCTCTCCAGAATGGTTGGATTCTTTCACAACTCCACCAACAATGGATTAGTGTCCCAGTTTTCCCACATCCCCTCCAACATTCATCGTTATTTGTTCCTATCATCTTAGCCAATCTGACAGGTGTGTAATGATACCTCAGAGTTGTCTTAATTTGCATTTCTCTGATCAATAGTGATTGGGAACACTCTTTCATATGAGTGGAAATAGTTTTAATTTCATCATCTGAAAATTGTCTGTTCATATCCTTTGACCACTTATCAATTGGAGAATGGGAAGAGACATTTTACAGCAGATAGGATAACAAATAAGCACTTCAGCCTACCTGCACTTTCACGTGTTCCTATTCAGTGGAAGACTGATTCACCAGTGTGGGTAAAGCAGTGGCCCTTAAGAAGTGATAAAATTCAGGCCTTATTAGACATAGTGAATGAACAACTTGACCAAGGACACTTGCAGCCTTCTCTAAGTACTTTGAATTCCCCAGTATTTGTTGTGAAAAAGAAATCTGGAAAATGAAGGATGCTAACTGATCTATGAAGAGTAAATGAACAGATAGAAACTATGGGAACTCTTTAGCCTGGACTTCCATCTCCTACTCAGTTGCCAAGAAAATGGCCTCTTTGGGTTATAGACATTAAGGATTGTTTCTATTCTATCCCTCTAGATAAGGAGGATATGGAAATATTTGCTTTTTCAGTGCCTAGTGTTAATTTGGCTGATCCTTGATATAAACGGACAGTTTTGCCTACTATGCCCTACTATGTACCAAATGTATGTTGCTGCTGCTCTTGCTCCAGTAAGAAAAGCACTTCCCAAAGTAATATTGTTACATTATATGGATGATATTTTGGGATGTACACCTGAGGAACAAATGTTAGAAGCATGTGTACAAAACACCATGGAAACACTAAAGTACTACAAACTGCATATAGCTACAGAAAAAATTCAAAGACATGCTCCTTTTCAATATTTAGGATATGAAGTATATCCTAAGACACTTACAGTACAAAAGCTTTCTTTAAGAACAGAGAAGTTGAACACCTTAAATGATTTCCAAAAATTAATAGGAGATATCCAATGGATGCGTCTAGTGTTAGGCTTAACTACCAATCAACTGCAACCTCTATATGACATTTTAAGGGGAGACAGTGCTTTAAATTCACCATGCCAGCTTACAAAAGAAGCACAAGAGGCTTTGAGACAAGTTGAACTGGCTTTATCCAATGTGGTTGAAAGTGTCACTCAAAAACCCTTGGGAATATCAGTTTTTGCTTCACAAGAGGCATCCATAGCAGTCCTTCATCAAGGAGACAGTATGATAGAGTAGGTGAAACTCCCAGCACAACCACAACAAAGCCTTACTCCTTACCCAGTGCTTGTGGGTAGAATTTTATTAAAGACCATTAAGTGAGCAGTACAATTATCTGGTATAAGACCTGACAAGATATATACATTTTATAATAATGCACAAATTAATGTATGGTGTGAAACCATCCCAGAATGACAAATTTTATTGGCCACAGCTCCAAATTTTGCACATGGGTCTCCATTAAAAATAATCTGGCTACTACATAATTGGTGATGGATTTTTGAAGAAAAGATTTCTAAGGTTCCTTTTAAAGGACCAAAATCTTTACAGACACTTACAAAGATAATATTTGTGCTGTATACTCTCATGATTTAACCATAAAGAGAGTAGTCAGGATTCCTTTTCAGTTCACTCAACAGAATGAATTATTTGCTATTATGCTAGCTCTTACTTATTATCCAGGAGATATAATTACTGATTCAGCCTATTCAGTAGATTTAGTACAAAGAATTGCCACAGGCCAAATAAAATTTGCAGACTCTAATATTTATCAGCTCTTTAAGGAACTTCAAGAGCCAGTGAGAAAGCATCCAGGCAAGATTTATATCTTGCATGTCCACTCATATAGTGAACTTCCAGGTCCTATTTTTGATGGAAATTCAAAGGCAGATAGCCTTTTAACTATGTTAGCCTGTACTCCTTTATTTCAGGAAGCACAAGAATCTCATTCTAAATATCATCATGCTGCTCGAGCTTTACGTTTACAATTTGGAATAACAAGAAATGAAGCTAGGAGCACAGTAAAATCCTGTATAGCTTGCCTACCATTCCACCCTCCTCTACTCCCTCCAGGGGAGAAGCCTTGTGGTTTGAGTCCCAATGAAATCTGGCAAATGGATGTGACCCACTATAAATCTTTTGGTCATCTGTTTTTTATCCATGTGTTAGTAGATACCTTTTCAGGATTTACTTTTGCAGTGCCAACACCAAAAGAGACAACTATTTAAAACCCTATGTTCTAAATCAAAAGAAAGGGAGAGATGTTAGGTTCTTACTAAGTGCTAATGAGATAATGAGATATTAGGTTCTTACTAAGTGGTAAGTCAGTACTTAACAATTCTCTAGTTCTGGCCTTTAAAGGGAGTTTTACCCCTTTGAATTTCTGGGGATGAGTTGAATGTTTAAAAGGAGCAAGTTCATTGGTTGAAGTATTTTTTCTCAGAAGGCCCTGAGTTATTCCACGCCCATTCTCTGTGAGCATAAAAGAGTGCGGCACTCTGGAGGAGGAGGAGTCTCTACTCTAGGTCAGAGTTGGCGGCTTTCTACAGGAAGAAGAATCTGGCCGAGAAATTGAGTTGAGTCAACAGATCTCCTCCCAGAGAGTGATCGGCACTTTCTGGAGACAACAGAACTTTACATTTCTAATACCTTTTTATTTTATTTTATTATTTTTTTAAGGGTATTACATTCTTTATTGTTTAATTAAAAGCAATCTTTAGCACTCATGCAGCTAACTGTGGAGACATTGCAATAGAAAATGAGCAGTTTATCAACGTGAATACTGTAACCAGCCCTTATGGTATACTTTGGATTTCACAACATTGTTATTTAGTAAATACCATATGTTATCAGGTTATTGCAGATAATTTCATAGAGCTCAATACATAGCCAAGGACAACCACCACCACCTCCAAAGCTTGTATCTTTGTGAATGCTTTATCATGTGAATAGACCTTTAGCATTTCATATAATCACTGGGCAAGGTCTTAGGGGAAATGTTAAAGAAGAAAATACATGGAACAGAGTGATGTCCAGATTTTGTCCAGGTTCTAAACATGTCCCAGTCATTCGGGGTTAGGACTTCATAAGACAAATCATCTAGTAACATTTTAACATAAGCTGATGTAGCCCCATAAAGCATACAAACTTTTTTCAAATCTTCAATTTTATTCAAATCTAAAGGTGCATATCTTTTCCTTTAATGACCTACAGAGTCAATCCCTTCAATCACAGGATATGCATGTGTAAAATCACTTATATCCTGTCCTTCTCTCTTAGCCTTAATCAATGCTTTTTCTACTCTTGTCATAGATGATTATGTTTGTGTTTCTGTCTGTTCCCCTCCTCCTTCTTCCTCCACTCCTGAAGGTGGAGTTGATGTGGGCCTGTCAATAATGTGCTCTCTAAGTAGGGTTGAAGCTTCTTCAAGAGGATCAGAGTCATCACACAATAATTCCTCATTTAAATCACCTTGCCCTTGGGCAAGATCTTGATCTTTCCTTTTTTCTTCACACTTCCTCCTCTGTTCATTTTTAAAACTTTTCCTTCTCCTACCCTTGCTTGATAGTTTAAGGCTAATTGAACTACATTGTAGATATAAAATACCTCTGCAAAATTGACCGCGGCCCATTTTTTGTGTGAAATTCTTTCAATTGAAGTCCTACTAGCTTCCAGTTATCTACATTTAATTTTTCTTCCTTTAAGACCCAAGGATACGTGCGTCTTAATGCAGCCAAGAGTTTAGCAATTTGTACCCAGGTCACAAGTAAACTCTGCTCCTCAATTATCTTAATTATTTTCTCAATAGCACCACTCCTGAGTGGGGCTGGAGATGAGTCTGGGGCTGAGTCGGCTGAGATCGGGGGAATGTCTTTAGCTAACACCTGTCCCATTTCAGCTATAAGAGATTGCTGGTTTAGCCGTTAACAAGGTAAGTTCCTT
The DNA here is from genome assembly GCF_048593235.1 of Sminthopsis crassicaudata. Lineage (NCBI taxonomy): Eukaryota > Metazoa > Chordata > Mammalia > Dasyuromorphia > Dasyuridae > Sminthopsis > Sminthopsis crassicaudata. Next base: position 202,226,227 of record NC_133617.1, read on the forward strand.
ATTTGTCTATTAGTATAGTAATTTAATCTCCTGGTCACCTGAGGACTTCAATGGAGGTAGGTTGTCTGTCCCTGTTTGGGAGTCAAATTGTGAAGTCCCAGGCTAGCTCCTCTGAAGGGCTCAGGATAAGAACTGGCCAGGATAAGCAAAAGTCTTTGCCCCAAGTTGTGGGCACCAAAATGTAAAGTTCTTGTAGTCTCTCAATTGAAATCCTTCTCTGGGAGATTTCTTTTCTCTGTATAATCTCTTTTCTGTGTGCAGGTTTCATGGGAGTTCTGAATCTCCTCCAGCTCTTTTCCTTCTCCAGGCCCAATGTTGTCTTCATTTATCCTCCCAGAGAATGGGCATATGAGAACTCAGGGGCTTGTGGGAAAATTACTTCAACCAATGAACTTTCTCCTTTTAAAGGTTGTGTAAATTCCTTTTCAGAACTCCTTTTAAAGGTGTAAACTCCTTTAAATATGTAAACTCCTCCTCAGAAGTTCAAAGGTGTAAACTACAGCTAAAAACCGGAACTAAAGGTATGAATTCTTAGCTCGAAAATTGCCCAGAAACCTGAATTCTCACCTTGTAACCCTAACAATTATCTATGCTACCCTTTAGCAAGATATAATGCCCTTCCTTATCTCTTTTAATTAGATCAATTTTTGTTTTTGCTTGATCTGAGCTGAGGATGGCTACCCCTGCTTTTTTGGCTTCACCTGAAGCATAGTAGATTCTGCTCCACCCTTTTACTTTTATTTTGAATGTATCACCCTGTTTCAGGTGTGTTTCCTATAAACAACATATAGTAGGATTCTGGCTTTTAATCCAATCTGCTAACTGCTTCCTCTTTATGAGGGAGTTTACCCCATTCACATTTATGGTTAGAATGACTAATTCTATATTGCTTGCCCTGCTTATGCTTTTCTCCTTTCCTTCCCTCTTACCCCCCACCCAGTATTAAACTTGTAAATACCACTTGCTTTTCACAGCCCTCCCTTTTTAGTATCCCTCCCCCACCTTAAAGTTCCTCTTCTTATTTTACCCCTTTTTCTCACAAGTTCTGTATTCCCTTCCCCTTAGCTTACTCCTTCCCTCTCACTTTTCAATGAAGTGGAAGAAGTTTCACCATAAATTGAATATATCTATTGATATACACTATGTTTATCCCCCTCCTTTCTTTCTCTCAGATATAATAGGTTACCTTTGCCTCTTCATGAGATGTAGTACCACCACTTTACCCTTTTTATGATATAATTTCCTTTCCACCTCTAGTTTCTAGGACAGATTATACAAGTGTTCTTTACACATTTTTATGGCAGAAATATAGTTCTCAAGATTTCTTTTTACCTTTTTAGAAATCTCTTGAGTTCTGTATTTGAAGATCAAACATTTTGTGTAGATCTGGTTTTTTCATCAAGAATAGATGGGATTCATTTATTTCGTTTAATGTCCATCTTCTTCCCTGGAAAAGGATGCTCATTTTTGCTGGCTAAGTTATTCTTGGCTGCATACCCAGTTCTTTAGCCTTTCGGAATATATGTTCCAGGCCCTTCGTTCTTTTAATGTGGATGCTGCTAGATTCTGGATTATCCTCATTGTGGCTCCTCCATATCTGAATTGCTTTTTTCTAGCAGTTTCTGTATTTTTTCCTTAGTCTGATGGTTCTTGAACTTGGCCACTATATTTCTTGGTATTCTGATTTTAGGGTCCCTTTCAGTAGGTGATCGATGAATTTTTTCAATATCCATTTTACCCTCTGTTTCTAAAACGTCTGGGCATTTTTCTTTGGTAATTTCCTGGAAAATAATATCCAGGCTCTTTTTTTCCTCACATTTTTCAGGGAGTCCGATTATTCTCAAATTGTCTCTCCTGGATCTGTTTTCCATGTCTGTTGTCTTTCTAATAAGGTACTTGACAATCTTTTCTATTGTTTCGTTTTTCTGGTTTTGCTTGACTATGTCTTGGTTTCTCCTTGAGTCATTTGTTTCTATTTGTTCAATTCTAATTTTTAATGATGTATTTTCTTCACTCACTTTTTTAATATCTTTTTGTAATTGTCCAATTGAGTTTTTAAGTGAGTTTTTTCTTCTCTGGAACTTTTTTTTTTTTTTTCCATTTCATCATTTTTATTTTTTAGAGAGCTGTTTTCTTTTTCCAACTCACTAATTTATTTTTCAATGATTTCATCTCTTTATCCACTCTGGATGACTTTTCCAGATTATCTTGTCAAGCTTCCCTTTCCTTTTCCAATTTCTCTTCTAGCTTTCTTGTGAGAGCCTTTTTGGTTTCCTCTAAGAGAGTCTTTTGCATTGAGGAGCAGTTCATATCCCTCTTAGGGGATTCCTCTGGAGACAATCTGCTTTTGGTCTCCTCAGTATTTGAAGTCTGCTCTCTCTCCACATAGAAGTTGTCAATGTTTAGAGCCCTTTTAAAATTTTTTGTTCATTTTGTCAGAGTGTGAATCAAAGAAAACAAATTGACAAGAAAAACAATTGGTCTGTTTTTGGGGGGATGGGGCTGGATGTTGTTACTGAGCTTCCTCTAGACTGAGGGAGACAGTAGCGAGGCACTAACAGGACAATGCTGGCTGTGCTGTGTCTGTGTTCTGAGGCTTTGAGAATGTGCTGTGTCACTCTGGATGGGGGTGGAGGTGGGGGTGGCCGGGTCCCAAGAGACGCTAGCTTTCTGGTGTTTTGGGGTCTTATTCTTCACCTCCAGTGTACCCTCTCCACTGCTCCTGGCTTCCTGCCAAGGTGGAACATCCACACTGGGGAAAAAGTCTTTTCACAGAAATGGCAGAGATCTCCCCCTATCCCCTCTGGTCCAAGCTCTCTCTAGCTGCCTGCCCTCAGGCTGAGCCCAGTCTGTTCGACCCTGCCCCTTGCAAACACAGACCTTCTCTGGTGAATTTCAAGGATGTCTTCTGTTGGTGATTATTTTTGGGTTACTTTTTCCTGTCAAGCATTAACTCCAAGGCTTGTCATGAAGTAAGACCTGAGAGAAAACATGGAGCTCAAGCAGTTGTCTGCCTCCACGCCGCCATCTTGGCTGGAAGTCCCCTCATTCTCATATTTAATTCAATGTATACTAAAATTCCCAGTTATGTTTCAGACAAATTATACTCTAATAATGGCTCCCTCACTGTGTTTTTGTGAAGTTTTTTGTTTGTTTGTTTGTTTTTTGTTTTGTTTTGTTTTGTTTTTTGTACTAAAGTATATGACTTTATATGTGTCCCTATTAAAGTTATTTTTTTTTTTCTTCTTTTGCTGAGGCAATTGAGGTAAAGTGACTTGCCCAGGATCACATAGCCAGGAAGCATTAAGTGTCTGAGACCAGATTTGAACTTAGGTCCTCCTGACTTCAGGGTTGGTGCTCTATACACTGCACCAACTAGCTCCCCCCCCCATAAATTTTTTAACAAGATTCAGACCCATTCTCAAGACTGTCAAGAACATTTTGAATTTAACTCTCTCTTCAAAGGTGCTGTCTGTTCCTCCATGTTGACATCATCTATAAACCTGATGATTATGCAATCTATGCCAAGTCAGTAATAAAAATTTTAAGTAGCACAATATTAAGAAAAGATTCTCAGAACATTCCATTTGATTCTTCTTTTTGTATTGATATATTGAACCAAGACTGATTATTTTAGAAGCCAAACATCCAATAAATTTTGAAAAATTAGGTTATATTATCATTTAATTCACATGCCCCTATCTTTCCCATTATTATATATTGAAATCCTTTATAAGAATCTTGGACCAACCCTAGATATTACATCTAGAGTATCTCAAAGAAGAATGGTATTTCTGGTTGTACAATTGTTTCCTAGCTGTAGATGACATGAGAGATCTGGAAAACAGATTGACACCAAGACGATTAGATCGAAGATTGACAGATTATGTCCCTCACTATTGGATTGTCCTTAGCACCAGAAATGCCTTTAACATCTTCATTGATAAAAGCTTCATTTAAGTTTAAATAAGGTTTGGATTGACAAAAACATCAAGTGAACATAAGATTGATTAGCAATATTATTTATTATGGATTGAAACCCCACATTTGTGTGTAAAGAGAATAATTTGAATATGAACATTATAATTATCTGCCTTTTATAAGAAGTAATAAAACTTTGTGAAGGATACTAGCTAAAAGAAAATTGCATAAGGAAGTTCACCCAATTTCAATATTGTTTATTAAGTACCATTAGAAAAATTATTACTTTAGAAATATTTCTCTGAGGAACTGCTCAGGAAAAAAAAAATCAAATGAACTTGAAAACAATCCTCTGAGATCAAACCATTCTAGATATCATGATTCATTTCTGTTTAATTGGTTTGATTTTCACTTAGTTTGACAAAAATAGAACTCAGAAAAAGTGTCTCTATATGAAAGAAAGGATAATATACATAATAATTTAAATGGAATAACCTTTTAATGTAAAACAATATATTATTTGGTTCTCTGATATATATGGAATTAAAATTCAAATGGCAAACAGTATATAATTGATAATTATAATAAAATGTATGCATATTTACAGGGTCTAAATTAAACTATAGATTGAAAAATATCTAGGACTATTTCTAGAAAGAACAAATAACATATATGCTATTAGATAAAAATTGTGAAAATATTTTCTAAAAATGAACATATTAATATCTATCAATTAAGATTATACATAGGAATTAGAACTAGAAAGAGAGTAAAGATAGTTGACTTTTACACAGCATTTTAAGGTTTGCAAAGTACTTTGCATATATTATTTTATCCTCTAAACAATCCTGTGAGGCAGATTCTATTATTATTCCATATAATCACATACCTCATAAGTTTGAAAGCCCATTTTCCTGACCCCAAGTCCATTGTTCTAACTACTACATCACTTACTCATTTTTAAAAAGTTACTTTAGGTATAGAATAAATTATTCAATTTATATATTTCCTTAATTATGTGTAAGGATAAGAATCTAGTGATTGCTTATATCCCTCTTAAAAATAATTATCTAAGGTTTCTACTTCAAGATGTCTATTGGTCCTAGGGACATGCTCACTTTTTCCCTTCATTCCCATAATTCTGTCTTTCTCTTTCTCATTTTTGTTAGTTGTCTATATATGAATGATTCTTTCCATCTTAACTTTTGAGGTTATGGCCATGCCTCTAAGCTGCCATATGCATTTAAACTCTCTCAGGTGCTGAATTAACTCCAGTTTTATATACTTTTTTTTGTTTGTTTTGTTTTGTTTTTAGAAGAAAACTGATGCCTCACTCAATTGGAACAAGCCTCCTATTTTTCCTAATAAAAAAAGATATTTTTTTTGTTTCAAGAAAATGGGTAGATTTTGTTCATAAATTTCTACTTGATAAATTCAATTAAGAAATGTTCTTATATTGCAAGGAAATTTGGGCATCTAGGTGGCATAGTAGATAAAGCACCAGCCCTTAAGTCAGGAGGACCTGAATTCGAATATGACCTCAGACACAGAACACTTCCTAGCTTTGTGTGACCCTGGGCAAGTCAATTAACTACAATTGCCTCAGCAAAAATAAATAAGGAAATAAGGAAATTTTAAACTTTTTAAAGCATCAGAGGAAGATAATGTACCTTGTACTGACACCATGCTTAAAATAAGATTATTATTGTAATGATGGGTTATATATTCATCATTCAAAAAGAGTAAACAATATGAATGGCACAAAAATAAATATGGAACTTGACATCTACTTAACGGAGAAAAAGATTACTTTGCTGGTGGGTCAATCATTTACAAATATGAATCTGTTTAATTGATGTGTTTTGGATTAGGAAATTTATATACTTACATGTTGTTTGTTTCAAGACCCATACAAAATTTTGCAGTTTTCAGTTACTGAAGCTCAAATTACAAATGCATTGTCATTTTTTTTTTGATGCAAAAGGTCAATTGCATCAAGGAATACAGATCTGTCAGTCAAGTAGTAAGTGAATAAATAATTATTAAGTGCTTACTATATACTAGCCACTATGCTAAGGTCTGGAGCTGAATCTTAGAAGTACTAACTATAATTTCCAAATGTAATCCTAAGAATGAAATATAGGCACTTTTTTTTTTTTCTGGGTAGGGCAGGAATTCATCTATGTTTAGGCTTTGTCTGCAGTTACATGAGTTTTTAGAGGTTTTATTTTATTTTTTTTCTTTTTATTCTAACAGCAGAACGACTATAGACAGTGTGATTAGACCACTATCCATATGGACTCAATCAATGCTAACTTATACTTAAAACAGCTTAAACAAATGCTACTTTTAAAAATTCTGTTGTTCATAATGCCAACTACCTTTTTTCCATTGTACCAGGCTGATCTGACTCTTGACACACATTTGATTTAGCACTGAAATGCATCATATTTGCAGTGTTTGGCACTTAATTAATAGTAATGAGTAACAATTTCAAATAACAGCGTTTGTATTTTACCCTTGTATAATTCTTAACTGTAGCCCCAAAGATTAAGAAAGTCGTTGCTTTGAGTCCAACAAGTTTAATTTCTCTGATATCAATAGAATGCAATTTAAACAAATGTGCATAAAATCAACCACATTTTGCTATTAATCCAATCTTCCTACTGAGCCACTACTAACAAGAACAATTTATGTTAATAACTGTTATCCTATGTGATATTGTTGAAATGACTCACAGCTGCAACATTCATTTATACCTGCTTGCACATTTTTTTCATTAATCCTAATGTTGTTGTAACACAATTGGAGCTAAGATTAATCACTATGAATTATAGAACTATGACCATGATGAAAGGTAATACAAGGCTAGTTAAACAGGTATAAAGAATAGAAAACTTTGGTGGAAAATGGAAATCTTTGAATTTATTGGGGGAGAGTACTTGGAAGACAGGCAGGAAGCAATTATTTAGTCCATACTCAGATCCTCTGTGTCTCTCTCTATCCCCCCTAGAATCAAATACAAATCCTCTGATATTTAAAGCTGTTCTTAATCTAGTCCTCTTTTACCTTTACAATCTTCTGGCACTGTACTTTCCATCACATATTCTTTGATCTAGTGGAAATTTATATTTATATATATATATATATTTTTTTTTCTATTTTTTTTCTCTAGTTATTTTCTCTGGCTATTTACCTTATCTACAAATATTCTCTTCATCTCAGTATACTAGGGTCTCTGCCTTCCTTTAATTCTTAATTAAAATCCCACCTTATGAAATTTTCCCTGCCCCTGTTATTTCTAATGCCTCTCAAGTCTCAATTATTTTCTATTTATCCCACATTTAATTTATTTTCATATGTTTTCATATAGCTTTTTTTTTCATATATTTGCTTGTTTTCTTCTTCATTAGATTAAATTCCTGGGGGCAAGGTCTCTTGGCTCTTTTTATAACCCCAGCACTTGACACAATGCCAGGAACAGAGTAAGAAGTTAATAAATATTTATTCTCTGACTTGATTATGCAATGCAGACATGGCTTCTAAATCTAAATGTATTATTGTTTTCTAATCTAAAGTATGAATAGTAAAATACACTTTTTCTTTAAACAGTGGAAGGATTTCTATCAAGTTTATGATTCTCAAAAGGTCCCTGAATTAATTAGGATGGCTTAATCGGTTTGAAAATTGAACTTGTCAGATGACATTCTCTCTTCCATATGATACAGGAGTGTCTTTTCTATTTATTTCTTATCTGTGATAGTTTTTGGGCAGCAACATCTTTATCAGCATTTGCATAACCTCCTTCATTCCCTACATTGATTTACTTTTTGTGTGCTAAGAACTTAATGAATCAGTTCCTTCTTCCTGTTTTCATCAGTTTTACATTTTCATTGTTTAAGATAGTCTTATCTTATACTTTAGTTCTGCTAGCAGCAAAAAATCCAAAATTACAAGGTATTATTCTCTATTCACATAGGTTTTGCTAAACATTTCATTTGTGAAGTTAAGATAAATTCCAAGATTTTTTGTTTGTTTGTTTGTTTCTTTTTTCTTGAGAGACACAGTGCTGACCATTGCCATGGATTCTACAGGTTTTATTTCTTATTCATCTAATTCTATATGTGCACAGCACCTAACAATTGCTTAGTTTTACATTATTTTTCTTTTTTTTTTTAATTTTAATAATTTTTTATTATATATTTTTTATAATATTATCCCTTGTATTCATTTTTCCCAAATTATCCCCTCCCTCCCTCCACTCCCTCCCCCCGATGACAGGCAATCCCATACATTTTACTTGTGTTAAAATATAACCTAGATACAATACATGTGTGTAAATACCATTTTCTTGTTGCACAATAAGCATTAGATTCCGAAGGTACATGTAACCTGGGCAGACAGATATTAGTGCTAAAAATTTACATTCATTTCCCAGTGTTTCTTCTCTGGGTGTAGCTACCTCTGTCTATCATTGATCAACTGGAAGTGAGTTGGATCTTCTTTATGTTGAAGATTTCCACTTCCATCAGAATACATCCTCATACAGCATTGTTGTTGAAGTGTATAGTGATCTTCTGGTTCTGCTCATTTCACTCAGCATCAGTTGATTTAAGTCTCTCCAAACCTCTCTGTATTCCTCCGGCTGGTCATTTCTTACAGAGAAATAATATTCCATAACCTTCATATACCATAATTTACCCAACCATTCTCCAACTGATGGACATCCATTCATCTTCCAGTTTCTAGCTACAACAAAAAGAGCTGCCACAAACATTTTGGCACATATATGTCTCTTTCCGCTCTTTAGTATTTCTTTGGGATATAATCCCAATAACAGCAATGCTGGGTCAAAGGGTATGCACAGTTTGACAACTTTTTGGGCATAGTTCCAAATTGCTCTCAAGAATGGCTGGATTCTTTCACAACTCCACCAGCAATGTATTAGTGTCCCAGTTTTCCCACATCCTCTCCAACATTCATCATTATTTGTTCCTGTCATCTTAGCCAATCTGACAGGTATGTAGTGGTATCTCAGAGTTGTCTTAATTTGCATTGCTCTAATCAGTAGTGATTTGGAACACTCTTTCATGTGAGTGGATATAGTTTCAATTTCTTCCTCTGAGAATTGTCTGTTCATATCCTTTGACCATTTATCAATTGGAGAATGGTTCGGTTTCTTATAAATTAGGGTCAGTTCTCTATATATTTTGGAAATGAGACCTTTGTCAGAACCTTTGCTTTTAAAAATATTTTCCCAATTTGTTACTTCCCTTCTAATCTTGTTTGCATTAGTATTGTTTGTACAGAAACTTTTTAGTTTGATGTAATCAAAATCTTCTATTTTGTGATCAATAATGATCTCTAGTTCTCCTCTGGTCATAAATTCCTTCCTCCTCCACAAGTCTGAGAGGTAGATTATCCTCTGTTCCTCTAATCTATTTATGATTTCATTCTTTATGCCTAAATCATGGACCCATTTTGATCTTATCTTTGTATATGGTGTTAAGTGTGGGTCCATATCTAATTTCTGCCATACTAAATTCCAGTTTTCCCAACAGTTTCTTCTGAATAATGAATTTTTGTCCCTAATGTTGGTATCTTTGGGTTTGTCAAAGATTAGATTGTTATAGATGTACCCTTTTTTGTCCTTTGTATCTAATCTGTTCCACTGATCTACCGTTCAATTTCTTAGCCAGTACCAAATGGTTTTGGTGACTAATGCTATATAATATAGGTTTAGATCAGGTACACTTAGACCACCTTCCTCTGAGGTTTTTTTTTAATTAGTTCCCTTGCAATTCTCGACCTTTATTCTTCCATATGAATTTTGTTGTTATTTTTTCTAGGTCATTGAAATAGTTTCTTGGGAGTCGGATTGGTATAGCACTAAATAAATAGATTAGTTTGGGGAGTATTGTCATCTTTATTATATTCGCTCGGCCTATCCAAGAGCACTGAATGTCTTTCCAATTATTTAAATCTGACTTTATTTTTGTGGCAAGTGTTTTGTAATTTTTCTCATATAATTCCTGACTTTTCTTTGGTAGATGGATTCCCAAATACTTTATACTCTCAACATTTGTTTGGAATGGTATTTCTCTTTGTATCTCTTGCTGTTGCATTTTGTTAGTGATATATAAAAATGCCGAGGATTTATGTGGATTTATTTTGTATCCTGCCACTTTGCTGAAATTTTGAATTATTTCTAGTAGCTTTTTAGCAGAGTCTTTGGGGTTATCTAAGTATACCATCATGTCATCTGCAAAGAGTGATAGTTTGATTTCCTCATTTCCTACTCTAATTCCTTGAATCTCTTTCTCAGCTCTTATTATAGTTTTATTGTCTATTTCTTCTTGCAACTCTCTTAACTTTTCCTTTAGAAAGTTAGATGCTATACCACTTGGTGCATATATGTTTAGTATTGATATGGCTTCATTATTTATGCTACATTTCAGCAGGATATAGTTTCCTTCCTTATCTCTTTTAACTAGATCAACTTCTGCTTTTGCTTGATCTGAGATAAGGATAGCTACCCCTGCTTTTTTGGCTTTACCTGAAGCATAATAGATTCTGCTCCAACCTTTTACCTTTATTCCGTATGTGTTTCCCTGCTTTAAGTGTGTTTCCTGTAAACAACATATTGTTGGGTTCTGATTTTTGATCCCGTCTGCTATCCGTCTCCATTTGATAGGAGTGTTCATCCCATTCACATTTACAGTTAAAATTACTAATTCTGCATTTCCTGCCATCATATTATCCCCAGATTATGCTTTTTCCCTTGACCCCCCTGAATCCCTTCCCCAATATTCAATTTATAGACCCCCCCCTTGTGACGCGCATCCCTCACTTTTTTTTTTTAGTATCCCTCCCCCCTCCCTCCACATCCCTTCCCTTATTCTCCTTTTCCTTTTTCCTTTTCCTCTCCACCCTTTTAATGAAGTGAGAGAGAATTCTCTGAAAAACAAATATGACAATTATTTACTCTTTGAGGCTCTTCTGATGAGAGTAAGATTTACACAATGATTCTCCCCCTCTCTAAATTCGCTCAGATATGGTGTATTTTCTATGCCTCTTCCTGGGATGTAGTTTCCCTCTTTTTATCACTCCCTCGCCTTTTTCTGATACTACCCCCTTCCCTTTACTACACCCCCTCCTTTTTTTTTCTTTTATATCAGTAAAATCAAATTATCCATGCGTACTTTCTATATACCCACAACAGAGATATAGTTCTCAAGGGTTCTGTGTACCTTTTTCTGTTTCTCTTCAGTCTTGTGGATGTAGATCAAAATTTTTGTTTAAGTCTGGTTTTTTTCTTAGAAACATATGGAATTCCTCTATTTCATTGAATGACCATCTTCTTCCATGGAAAAAGATGCTAAACTTAGCTGGGTAGTTTATTCTTGGTTGCAATCCTTGATCTTTTGCCTTTCGGAATATCAGGTTCCAGGCCCTTCTATCTTTTAATGTGGAGGCAGCCAGATCTTGTGTGACTCTTATTGTGGCACCTTGGTATTTAAATTGTTTTTTTCTAGCTGCTTGCAGGATTTTCTCCTTTGTGTGGTAATTCTGCAGCTTAGCCACAATATTCCGTGGTGTTCTTTTTTAGGGTCTATTTCAGAAGGAGTTCGATGAATTCTTTCAACATCTACTTTCCCCTCTGTTTCTATTATCTCTGGACAGTTCTCTTTGATAATTTCATGTAAAATAGAATCTAGGCTCTTTTTTTGGTCATAGTTTTCGGGAAGTTCAACGATCTGCAAATTATCTCTCCTAGATCTATTTTCCAGGTCTATAGATTTTCCCAGTAAGTATTTGACGTTGTTCTCCAACTTCTCATTTTCTTTGTTTTGTTTGACTGATTCTTGGGTTCTCAATGACTCATTCATTTCTATTTGTTCCATCCTGACTTTTAAGGAGTTATTTTCTTCATTCATAGTTTTTAGTTCTTTTTGTAAATGCCCAATTTCATTTTTAAATGAGTTATTTTGCTCTATTGAATTTTTTTCCATTTCCCTAATTTTTTTTTTTGAGAATTATTTTCTTTTTCCAATTCAGAAATCCTATTTTCTTGGGACTTTTTTATCTTCTCCAATTCAGAAATCCTATTTTCTTGAGACTTTGTTATCTTCTCCAATTCAGAAATCCTACTTTCCTGTGATTTTTTTTACCTTTTCTAATTCACTAATTTTTTTTCCCTGCATCTCCTGTGAATTCTTTATTTTTCCAACTCCAATTTCAGAACGTTGTTATTCTCTATCATAGCTTCTCTTTCCTTTCCCCATTTTTCTTCAAACTCTCTTAACTTTTTAATAGTCTCTTCATGGAGAGAGTTATGTGATGGGGGGCAGGAATCGTTCCCCTTTAGGTTGTTATCTGCTGACTCTCTGCTGTTAACTTCCATGGGGTTGGATACCCGCTCTTTCTCTGTGTAGAAGGAATCTATGGTTTTTCTGGCTTTTTTGTTCATATTTTTAAAATCTTTGGGGGTCTGTCCCTGGGGTAGGAAATTATTTATTTACTTCTTTACCAGCTTCCTCCCAGTCTGGATGGATGCAGAGGCCCCTGGCCTGAGCTAAGAGAGAGCTCTGGGAGAGAGTTCCCCACCCCCTCCCTGGAAGTGCCTCAGAGGTGACCAGCACTGCTGTGCCCTGAGGGCACTGTGTTTTAGCAGCTTCCCTGAGGTTAGAGACTGAACAGTAAAGGCGACTCAAAGTCGAGCCTATGCGTCCTGGTGGGACGTGGATATCTGCAGCAGGTGACGTGAAAAGCCCCTGCACTCAAACTGGAAGTGTCTGCAAGAAACCGCGGTCCCTAGTTCAAAGGTTTCTCTTCTCTGGGACTTCCGTTCCACCGCCTCCAGCCTAGCCAGGCACTATGAGTTACCGCCCCGCCCACTCTTCAATCTCTTATCTACCCCAAGGTAAAAGCCTGGGTTGCCTATGTCGGCCACACTCACCAGTGCCGAGATCTGCTGAGTCACCCCGGGATCTGCTGAGTCACCCCCGGGATCATGGAAGATCCAGTCTGGTTTTAAATTTTAAAGTGGCTTATATTTCTCTTCTGAACTGCTGTTTTATAAGCAGAGAAGAGATAACAGCCTGTGCCAGATTCTTCTATCTCAGTGGCTTCTCTGATCCCAGAGCCCTCCCTAGTGCAACTGGTGCAGTGTGCCACTACCCCACCATCTTCACTGGCCTCTCTTCTTCCTCCCCTGGGAGCTGACCTTTCCTGCTGAAACTCCAGATTCTCTTCATCTGGTAAGTCGTGCTTCCAGTCCTTGTGGTATCTATCAGTCCAGCGCTATTTCTGAGGCTGATTAAATCTAGTTGGTTGTGAGGGAAGAAAGGAGCTTACACAGTCGTGTGTATCTTCTCAGCCATCTTTTGTGTTGCTGTTTAAGAACTCCTGATGCTATTTGCTGTCATAAAGAAATTTGTTTCTGTCTTAACTGGTAAATAAAAATAGACTTACAATTTACAATTAAAAAAAAAAATATATAGTCTTGAATTTATATTTGTTAGTGAATATTGTTTGTTTTGTCTAGGCAATATCCAATTTTCTCCTTAATACTTTTCTGCTATGAAAAACTCCACTGCAGCCCTTTTGATAAGAGAATTCTATAATACATTTGGTCCATAGTGATTTGTTTTCTCTTAAGAAATAAATACTTTTTAAATCATACTTATATAGGACTAAGGTTACATCCTTTAAAGGTTAATTGCTTTACCAGTGGATGTGAACGCTATTATATCTGTAAGAATATTTTATACTGGCCTTTAAGCAAAATAATTTATCTTACATAATAGAATTTGTCTTTTAAATACATTACAATCACTAATTATAACCTCAATAAATTTAAGAGGTTATTAATTTGATGTAATCATTAGATTTTTCATAGTTCAATTTTAAGACCCTAATGGCATTCAATTTCATACCCATCCTTTATTGACTACTTCTTTTGAACTCAGTGAGATTAGATAAACTCTAATCTAGATCATTTTAACAATAATGCAGGATGATCAGTCCATGATAACTTTGTTTAATCAACTGTGCATTTTAAAACACCACAGTACCAAAACACACTGGATTTTATTTAAAAATATATATATTTATCCATTTCCATGACTAAAAAACATACAACCCACTGGTTTATGAAGTAATTTTCCTTCTCTTAAAAAGTATCATCAGATTCCAACTCATCGCAGTAGAGCCATGGTGACACAAAATGGATGTTATTTGAAAATATGTGAATGCTTTAAGAAAGAAAAATATATGGATATCCTCATAAAATTTATGATAAAATATGGTTTAATTTCTCTTATAATCAAGATAGAAAATTTAAAGTTTTTTTGGCCAATGTCCTCTAATACCTAATATTATCCTGTGTCAATTATAGAAAATCATGTTATATACAATAAGATTTTGGTACTTGCTATACCTTGTGTAGTGACACTCTGAATCGATTTTTTCTACCCATACTAGGACTGACAAGTTGCCCAAAGCAAAGCTTCTAGATATAGCCCTAAAGGATAGCAGTTCCTTCTAATAATTATGTCTGAAACTCTTACTCTTATTTAATTCCTATAGTGACACATCAGTCCTTAGTAACTAGTGCCCCAGCATCATTTATACTTTAAATATCTCACATAACTGATCATAATTAATAATAATTTACTTTTATAATATACTGACATTTATGAAAATGTCACCAAAACAAAGATACAAACTCACTTTACTCCCCTTTAACCTGATCACCCTCATCTCTGTAGTGCCTAGGTCCAGGGGAAGATTGGGCTTAACCTTAAAAGTGATGCTCAACCTTTTATTATTTTCCACTTAATTACTTACAAATATCATAGAGATTTGGTATGTGCTTACTTGCTTTCAGTGCATAGCAAACCAGACGACTAGTTGTTCCATTATTGGACTGGGACAAAAATATAAGTATTCTAGTTTTGGTTTACTCAGCAGGCTCAGCTTTCAGCAAATTCTGATATATGCTCCAATTCCTGAACCTTTGGGAGTTTTTCTTATATCTTAAATATCTTAGTCTCTTCCATCTCCCACATTTTTTCTCCATGCAGTAAGCCAATAGCACATAGTTATAGAGTACCTATGAATGCTCTAAATTCAGGGCAGAAAATTTGTATTATGTGCAATCAAGTATTTCCAGAAAGAAGCTCAACAAATACCAAATGTGAGTTGGCATCTGGCAAAACACATTGCTCATGATATGAAGAATGGGCTCTCATTGGTCAATCATCATCGCAATTAAAAATAAGACACTATTCTGGAACCTTATGGTTTGGCAATTTTATACTATTATGACTTATGATAATATTATACATAATTGAATTATAAAATTATACATATGATATATGTATATATGTTGTATACATATATATGTATATATATATGCTATGACACTATTATAAGGAAGCAATTAAATGTATTTAAAGTACATTTAAAGTACTTTTTGGTTTTAAATTATTCACCTGTGGCACATATGGTGCCTATGAATAAATTTATTACTGTGAATTACTATTACCATTACTATTGAATAAATCACTAAACTCTAAGAGCTTTAGGCAATTACAAAATGTAAGCTACCTAGGTATATTTTATCTCTAGTTATCAAATTTCTGACAATATCAAAATATAAACTTAGGCTGAAGGCCTAAGCTATTATCTGCAAGAAGATATTAAATAAAAATAATCCATCTTTGTGTAACCTTTTTCTTTTTACTTCTCTGCTATTACTGCTAAATAGACTTCACATAATATGTATTTAAATTTTTCTTCTGCTATCAGTAATTAAATTTACTGATAAAGAAACTAAAGCTCAAAGAAATTATGAAATTTTTCAAATTAGTAACAGAATATTGAACCTTAGTTTTCTGACACTATTCATGACATATCTTACTTCTATCCTTTTACAAATACTATCACAAATATCATTTTTGAAGGCATATTAATTTATATCTTGACTCAAGTAAATAATTTTAGGAAGAGAAACAAGACTGCCTATTTGGGAAAACATTCATTTTGTCAAATGTAAAGAAAAACTATTTAAAAAAAATAAGCTTTCAAGTCGCAAAAAAAAAAAAAAAAGAAACAAAAACAAAGCAAAAACAGAATGACCTTTCCTCACCTGCTCTCCCTATATAATAGGATTCATATGATGCATGGATTAAGTATAAGATGCATAATTTAATTGAGGCTTAATAATGATTTTTAGTGGACAAAGGAACATGGAATAATATTACTTTGAGGTATTAGGCAGACTTTAAGGCAAAGTAGAAATCAAGGATGCTTCATATTTAAAATGGGCCAGCCCATGATAAATTTTTTAACCCATATATCATTACAACTAATTCTATCACAGAATGTTTTTTTGCCTTTGAGATAGCATAAAATGATAGTATGAATTATAAGCATTGTTCATGCATTTATTTTTGTTATCTATCTCTCCATTTCACTCTAACCTTTTGGTATATATTTCAACAGAACCCTCTTTTAAGTGATTGTGGTTTTAATTTCAAAGGGTCTCCAAAATTGTTAGGATTGATATAATCATCATTATGTGGTATAAAACAAACATTTATACTACAGCATTTATAAGGTATTTTGATTCAGTACTGGTCATTTTCCATGACTGTGAAAGAATAATTGAAAAACATATAGACTATTTTATATTTTATTTGATATTGATAATGTACAAAGTTATGTATTCCTATTTCCTTATTTAATTAATCTTATATCATTTTAATATGTAAAATACTCCTGTTGGAGCAGAGTCCTTTAAAAACATACTGTATTGAAAATCATCTCCAGGATAATACACCATGATTTATGTGTTTATACAAAGAATGCAGAGCTGGTTCAATATTAGTAAAAGTATTAGCATAATTGACTATATAAATAACCAAATTAACAAAAAAAATATGACCATCTCAGTAGATGCAGAAAAAGCATTTGATAAAATCTAACACCCTTTCCTATTAAAAACACTAGAGAATATAGGCATAAATGGACTTTTCCTTAAAATAATAAGTATCATCTATTTAAAACCATAGTAAGCATCATATGTAATGGGGAAAGATTGCAACCATTCCCATTAAGATCAGGGGTGAAACAAGGTTGTCTAATATATATATTAGACAACCTTGTTTCACCCCTGATCTTAATGGGAATGGTTGCAATCTTTCCCCATTACATATAAATTACATATAAATACATATTTATTTATTTATTTATAATACATATATTGAAATAATTTGATTCTCACAACTAACGCATGAAGTAGGTATCATTATTATTCTCATGTGTATATACATATATATATTTATATATGTATGTGCATATATATATAAATATGATATGATATGATGCTAAATATTATCATTATTCTGTTAAAGCTTAACCTATTTAGAATTAGTTATTATCAATACTATAACACCCATCTTTCATAGTAAAGTAAAATTTTAAATCACAAAGAATTTTAATTGAAAAGTTATTTATCAACATACTATGAAGATTAGTGACAACTACTTTCCTAGGTAAATATATTTTAGATAATGTAAGGATTATCATACTCCTACTTGAAGAAACTATGATACTACATTATATATAGATATAGATATAGATATATAATATGCATATACATACATATGTATATAATACACACATGTATACTTATGGATATATGTCCAAATATGATTTAATATATTTATTGATATTTGTTATTAGATTCTGTAAAGTCAATTATAACTTGACAAAATGCACATGAATATGTATATTGATATATGTATATAATAGCTAGCATTTACATATAAACATAAATACATGTTGGTTTATGAATATATTTATATGTAAATAAAAACTAATAAATTACAGATATAATCCAAATAGGAATGGATTGGGTTTTAATCTTTACTTGTTTTTAAAAGACCAATTAAAATAATCCTGTTTCAATCTTCCAAATTCTCTTTTAACCTGGTCCCTATACAATAGTGCTCCTCCAAAACATATAATTAATGAAGTTATGGCATTAATAAAACTTTGTAGGTACAGCTGTTCTTTAATTCTCAAAGAACCTAGCACAGCATGAGACAGGTGCTTCATTAATATTAAATGATTCTCAATCAGCCTGTATATAACATTTCCTCTGAAAACTTGACTGCTTATATTTAAAGAAGAAAAAAATTCTATTAGGGTTTAGTTGAATTTAGTACTAGCATTATAGTCAGAAATTTTGTGTTATAATTGTAGGCTTGATGATTTTGAACCCCAATTTTTTTCTGTGCCCCAAATTAACATTTGTAAAAGTGGAAAAAAATAAGAATTTGTGATTCCTACTTCACATGAGTATTGTGATGAATAAGTGATATGAGGTAAAAAGTAAGTATGTGGGTAGTATCACAATTGACCTAGGAATATATTGTAAATTGCTAGAATATTATTTGATGTTAGCTTTAAGAATACAACCATGAAATAGCAAATAATCTAAAGCAGTCTATATTCCTTTGATCTCAAAGAAATAATAGTATATCTATTTCCTCAAACAGATTTAAGATAATTCGTAAACAGGGTCCATCAGTTATTATTCCCAATAGAAGATTATGCACAGTTTTCAAATCTATTTAGTGTTTTAAAGTTTCCAAAATTATTTTCTCAAAACATGCTAGCAAGGTGGATATCATGTGTTGTTCACCTTATTAAACAGATGGGGAGCAATAGACTTGGAGATTTTAAGTTGCTTTCCTGAGTCCACCCAACTAATAAATGTCAGAGCAAGGATTCAAGTTTTGGAGACTTGGATTGCCCATGTTTTTTAGAGTATATTGTTTGAGGATATTTCTTATTTGCAATAACAGCTTTCAGAATATCTATCTATCTATCTATAATATATGATACATAATGTATATGTTATATATCATAAATATAAATTATATATATATAATAAATAATATTATATACATATATATATATATTATATATAATAATTCATTCACTCCCTTATACTTTAACTTTCAGGTTCCTTTTTTATGTCTTGACATAAGCAGATTGGTAGAATTCATTCTAGAAGAGTAAATGGCTGATAATAAGTGTGCATGTGTGTGTGGTATGTGTGTGTGTGTGTGTGTGTGTGTGTGTGTGTGTGTGTGCATGAGTGTCCTATAGATTCTTTTCTAAGTCTCTATCATTTGATCCCAAGATCCAGAAATAGGATGAAATTGAATGGGCTTGATTCAAGCTGATCTCTTAATAGTTTAAGCATATAATATTGGAAAGAAATAAGAGAAGAGACTTTTGGTTCATTTAGTAGTTAATAAAATAATGCTTCAATAGCCAAGTAGGGGAAGACTATTCAATAAGAATAGGTATTGAGGCTGTCATGTTGATTTATCTGAGCAGAGCTTTAGAAAGCTGTTTATATGTGTCAGGTCACAATCAGAAAACTTAAAGTGAGAATCAGATGGCCTTTGATATTCCGGTGATTAGGAAGTCGTAACAAAATTATAAGCCAATCACAGAGAGTTTTAAAACATCTTAAGGGGGAAAAAAACAAAACAAAACAAAACAAAAAAAACATCTAACATCCTATGTGAGATAGAGCCTCAGGCAAAATTCATTCAGCCTATATGGTAGGGCCTAAGAAATATTGCTCCTATCAAAAATGGAAACACTGAAGATGCAGAAGCAAAGAGATTCTAGTTTAATTTTATTTTCTTAAACAATAATTATTGATATAATTTCTAATTCTAAGATTATGAATCTCAGGAACATGCTAACTTTAATTATAATTTAATTCCTTTGTTGTATATGGTAGGTAACTTGTACCTATCAAATAAAAAGAGAAAGAAGACAGAAATCACTTCTGTTTTTTGAGTATTTAAGTACTATTTGGTTTAAAGAAGGTCAGCATTTCTAGTTATTTTAGCTCTTTTTGACCCATATTCTCCTAATATAGTACTATGCAAAATGTCATTCAGCTGAAAGAATAAAATTTTTATGTGCATTTATTCTTACCTATACAGTGAAATTTCTAAAAAGTAATACACAATGATAAAATTTATTTTTAATTGTAAAAATTTATGTAATGCAGATGAGGATGCTTTTTTTTTGAGACTAGGATATTAGATGGCTATCTATTCTAAGTACTTTATAGTTTCTTTATCAAAAGAGAGATTATACTCATCCTCTTTTTCACATACTTACAAAGTCAAAGTACCAGATGTTGATAAATAAATATCATCCCATAGTACAGATGTCTCCATTTGGTGTATAGGCAAGGGCATGTTGCAACAAGGTGCCAAATAACCAATTATTAAATTTTCAGTGTGAGCATTTACACCTCAGAGAAAGGCAAGTGCTACTATTCAGAATCTGATTTATTGTTGTATTGATTGGTAGACTTAAGAAAGTGATGGAGAAAATGTTGATAACGCAGACTAAACTTTAAAGTGTGTCATGCATATATTTTTGAGACTTTTGCCAACAAACGTCTATTTATAGGATCATCTGAGTTCTTAAATTTTGAACTATGAAAAATAATGTAGCTTTTCTGGGGGCGGAGCAAAGATGGCGGAGAAGAAACACACGACTCTGTGAACTTCCTTACTCCCTCACAACCAATTAGATAAATCAGCCTCAGAAATAGAGCTGGACTGATAGATACCACAAGGACTGGAAGCACGACTTACCAGCTGAAGAGAATCTGGAGTATCAACAGAAAAGGTCAGTTCCCAGGGGAGGAAGAAGAGAGGCCAGCTCAGATGGCTGGGTGCTAGCATACTGCGCCAATTGCGCTGGGAAGGGCTCTGGGATCAGAGAAGCCACTGAGATAAAGGAATCTGGCATAGGCTGTTAGCTCTTCTCTGCTTATAATATAGCAGTTCAGAAGGGAAATCTAAACACTTTAAAAATTCAGATAGATTACAAAAATTAAAAGGAGAAATCAATAATATTGAAAGTAAAAAACTATTGAATTAATAAATAAAACCAAGAGTTGGTTTTATGAAAAAGCCAGTAAAATAGATAAACCTTTGGTAAATCTGATCAGAAAAAAGAAAGAGGAAAATCAAATTGTTAGTCTTACAAATGAAAAGGGGGATTTTTCCACCAATGAAGAGGAAATTAGAGACATAATAAGGAGTTACTTTGCCCAACTTTATGCCAATAAATTTGATAACTTAAGTGAAATGGATGACTTCCTCCAAAAATATAGGTTCCCTAGATTAACAGAGGAGGAAATAAATTGCTTAAATAGTCCCATTTCAGAAAAAGAAATAGAACAAGCTATTAATCAACTCCCCAGGAAAAGATCCCCAGGACCAGATGGATTCACATGTGAATTCTACCAAACATTTAAAGAACAATTAGCCCCAATATTATATAAATTACTTGAAAAAATAGGGGATGAAGGAGTCCTACCAAACTCCTTTTATGACACAGACATGGTACTGATACCTAAACCAGGTCGATCGAAAACTGAGAAAGAAAATTATAGACCAATTTCCTTAATGAATATTGATGCTAAAATCTTAAATAAGATACTAGCAAAAAGACTTCAGAAAATCATCTCCAGGATAATACACTATGATCAAGTACGATTTATTCCAGGAATGCAGGGCTGGTTTAATATTAGGAAAACTATTAATATAATTGACCATATTAATAATCAAATTAATAAGAACTATATGATCATCTCAATAGATGCATAAAAAGCATTTGACAAAATCCAACATCCATTCCTACTAAAAACTCTTGAGAGTATAGGAATAAATGGACTATTCCTTAGAATAATCAGGAGCATATATTTAAGACCGTCAGTAAGCATAATATGCAATAGAAATAAACTACAACCTTTCCCAGTAAGATCAGGAGTGAAACAAGCTTGCCCACTATCACCATTACTATTCAATATAGAACTAGAAACGCTAGCCTTGGCAATAAGAGCCGAGAAAGAGATTCAAGGAATTAGAGTAGGAAATGAGGAAATCAAACTATCACTTTTTGCAGATGACATGATGGTATACTTAGAGAACCCCAAAGACTCTGCTAAAAAGCTACTAGAAATAATTCAAAATTTCAGCAAAGTGGCAGGATACAAATTAAATCCACATAAATCCTCAGCATTTTTATATATCACTAACAAAATGCAACAGCAAGAGATACAAAGAGAAACTCCATTCCAAACAAATGTTGAGAGTATAAAGTATTTGGGAATCCATCTACCAAAGAAAAGTCAGGAATTATATGAGAAAAATTATAAAACACTTGCCACAAAAATAAAGTCAGATTTAAATAATTGGAAAGACATTCAGTGCTCTTGGATAGGCCGAGCGAATATAATAAAGATGACAATACTCCCCAAACTAATCTATTTATTTAGTGCTATACCAATCAGACTCCCAAGAAACTATTTTAATGACCTAGAAAAAATAACAACAAAATTCATATGGAAGAATAAAAGGTCGAGAATTGCAAGGGAACTAATGAAAAAAAAAAAAAAAGTCAGAGGAAGGTGGTCTAAGTGTACCTGATCTAAAGCTATATTATATAGCATCAGTCACCAAAACCATTTGGTATTGGCTAAGAAATAGACCGGTAGATCAGTGGAACAGATTAGATACAAAGGACAAAAAAGGGTACATCTATAGCAATCTAATCTTTGACAAATCCAAAGATACCAACATTAGGGATAAAAATTCATTATTTGGAAAAAACTGTTGGGAAAACTAGAAATTAATATAGCAGAAATTAGATATGGATCCACCCTTAACACCATATACCAAGATAAGATCAAAATGTGTCCATGATTTAGGCATAAAGAATGAAATCATAAACAGATTAGAGGAACAGAGGATAGTCTACCTCTCAGACCTGTGGAGGAGGAAGGAATTTATGACCAGAGGAGAACTAGAGATCATTATTGATCACAAAATAGAAAATTTTGATTACATCAAACTAAAAAGTTTCTGTACAAATAATACTAATGCAAACAAGATTAGAAGGGAAGTAACAAATTGGGAAAATATTTTTAAAAGCAAAGGTTCTGACAAAGGTCTCATTTCCAAAATATATAGAGAACTGACCCTAATTTATAAGAAACCGAACCATTCTCCAATTGATAAATGGTCAAAGGATATGAACAGACAATTCTCAGATGAAGAAATTGAAACTATATCCACTCACATGAAAGAGTGTTCCAAATCACTACTGATTAGAGAAATGCAAATTAAGACAACTCTGAGATACCACTACACACCTGTCAGATTGGCTAAGATGACAGGAACAAATAATGATGAATGTTGGAGAGGATGTGGGAAAACTGGGACACTAATACATTGCTGGTGGAGTTGTGAAAGAATCCAGCCATTCTGGAGAGCAATTTGGAACTATGCCCAAAAAGTTGTCAAACTGTGCATACCCTTTGACCCAGCATTGCTGTTATTGGGATTATATCCCAAAGAAATACTAAAGAGTAGAAAGGGACCTGTATGTGCCAAAATGTTTGTGGCAGCTCTTTTTGTTGTAGCTAGAAACTGGAAGTTGATTGGATGCCCATCAATTGGAGAATGGTTGGGTAAATTTTGATATATGAAAGTTATGGAATATTATTGCTCTGTAAGAAATGAGCAGCAGGATGAATACAGAGAGGCTTGGAGAGACTTACATCAACTGTTGCTGAGTGAAATGAGCAGAACCAGAAGATCACTATACACTTCAACAACAATACTGTATGAGGATGTATTCTGATGGAAGTGGAAATCTTCAACATAAAGAAGATCCAACTCACTTCCAGTTGATCAGTGATGGACAGAAATAACTATACCCAGAGAAGGAACACTGGGAAGCGAATGTAAATTGTTAGCACTACTGTCTATCTACCCAGGTTACTTATACCTTTGGAAGCTAATAATTAATGTGCAACAAGAAAATGGTATTTACACACATATATTGTAACTAGGTTATATTGTAACACATGTAAAATGTATAGGATTACCTGCCATCAGGGGGAGGGAGTGGAGGGAGGGAGGGGATAATTTGGAAAAATTAATAAAAAAAAAATAAAATAAAATGTAAAAATTATTTTACATGTAACTGGAGAATATAAAAATATTAAAAGAAAAAAACAGCAACACAATTCATTTTGTAAGGAGAGGGGTGAATGGATGCTGAATTGAAAAATAAATAATAAAATTATCCCACGTCACATAAAGTAACCAGTTAAATTATACATCTTTATACTTTAAACAGGTAGGAATGAGTTTCTTTCATAGAATCAAATCAAATAAAGTCATTATGACTAATGGTGAAAAGGCCTTGATAAATTCAGGTGTCTAATGAACTATTGAAATATTGGAAGTGATGTGTAACAGAAAGAGTAGCTGAGTAAACTTGCTCTCCTAAAATATCAAGCAATTTGGACTCAAGAGATTTTTCAATCAAATGAGCATCTGGCAAAAGAGGGAGAGAACTACCTCTAAAGATTCCTTTAGATAGGTGACAAACAGTAGTGTTGGGCTAGTTTGAGAGAAAGATCCTCAACATTTATATTGTCTTAGGTCTTCTTCCTCCCACTTTCCCTTGGCTAGAGAAGGATCTTATGAAGTATGGAGCATTTTTCATCATTTTTATCAGCAAACTTGACAGCATCTCAGGTAGTTACTACATCAAAAGTCAAGAACAAATCGGAGGGAAATACACAGTTCTAGCAAAGAACTAAGTCAAGAAAGAATCCCAAAACAAAACAAAACAAAAAACAAACAAGTAAAAAAAAACAAAAAACAAAACAAAACAAAATAAAACAACAACAACAACAACAACAACAAAAACAACAAAAACAACAACAACAAAAATACTATAGCATTTCTAAGTGGAATACTTTGAACATCCCACAAAATCCCAGCAATCAAGATTTCTGACTTATATCTGTGCCACACAGAGCCTGAAGTTATGCCCCTTAGATTTTGTATTAGTAGAAAAATGATACACAGATTTTTGTTTTATTTTTTATTTTTAGGGTAGTATGTTTTGTTTTTACTGTGCTACCACAGTAAATATTCTGCTTTTAAAATTTGAGTCTGCATGCACAATCATAAATGTGCTTAACTGAATCTTTAGCAGAGTATAATATAGGCTTAAATGTAAAATAGGAAAAAAATACATACATATATATATATATATATATATATATATATATATATATATATATATATACTCAGGAGGATAAACCATTTAATTAGTTACTTTTTGTGAAGTGGGATAATTTGATCCATAAGTAAAATAAGCTTTCCTTGGGCAATCTATAATTTCCAATTTCTTTTCTTTTCAATTAACCCAAATCATTAATATATTCAGTAAGAATTCAATTCATTTAATTGAGGGTTTGTTTGTTTGTTTGTTTGTTTTTTTCAAAATGATCATATGGCAGCAGAGTCAAGATTGTGAAAAGTAGATAAATCTTTGCCTGAGCTTCTCCTGGTTGCCCTGAGAATAACATCAGACCAAGAATCTGAACTGGCTTTGGAGTGAGAGAATCCTCAGATATTTGGAGTATAATAAATTTCTAGCAGAAGATATTTAGGAAGGGCTTCAAATAATATCAGTTTCAATTGGGTAGGGGAGGGCAGGGGAGGCAGTGCAGCACAAATACAGCACAGGAACCCAGGGTGGTATGGTGTCCACATATGCAAAGGGAATCTAATGTGAGATTCTTACCCAAAATAAAACAGCGTTGGTGACTCTGCCTTGTTCAAAAGACAGTGGATCAGCATCCATTAGCTATGAGGCATCCAATACAACTACAGAAGGCTCAAAATATATGAGCCCCTGAACTCCAACATAAGGAGAGACTTGACGATTCCCACCAAGGACAAGAAGGAAGTCAGCAACATAGCTATAGAGTAGCATGAAGCCACAGTCATCTGTAGAGGAAACTTGGGACATTTTCCCTTTTGCCCTAAGAGTAGACCTCAACCTTTAAAAATGAGCAAAAAAGCAAAAATAATGCTGACCATAGAGAGCTTTTATGGAAACAGACAAGAACAGACCTCAAACATTGAGGACATGAAAGACAGATTGTCTACAGATGAAGCCCGCAAGGATATGATAAGTTGGTCTCCATTTGAGAAGACTTTCTTGGAAGAATTTTTAAAAAAATCTTAAAAGAGCATTACAAGAAAAATGGGGAAAGGAAATGAGAACTTTGCAAAGAGTTTGGAAAAGAAAACAGAAATTATCTGAAGAAAACTCCTTAAAATAAATTTGGAGGAGGGTAGCTAGATGGTACAATGGATAGAGCACCAGCCCTGAAGTCAGGAGACCTGAGTTCAAAAAAAAAAAAAAAAAGTTTCTGGTCTCAGATACCTAAGACTTCCTAGCTGTGTGACCTTGGGCAACTACCTCAATAACAACAACAACAACAACAACAACAACAACAACAACAACAACAACAAAAATTTATAGGATTAGAAACATGTAAATCCTTACAAAATAGATTTGATGAAATGAAAAAAGAAATCAATGTGTTAAAAAAAAAAAAAAAAAGGATTTGTGAGATTAAAAATATCCCCAATGAACAGAATAATTTATTTAAAAGTTCAATTGGTCAAATACAAAAGGAGATAAAGTTAACTGAAAAAAATAATTCACTAAAAATAAAATTGAACAAATAGATATGAATGACACAATGAGACATTAAGAATCAGTTAAACAAAAACAAAAGTATTGAAAAAATGGAAGAAAATATAAAATATCTAAATTGACAACAAATGACTTAGAAAATAGGTCCCGAAGAGATAATCTAAGAAGTATTGGAAGTTCAAGAAAAAAATATGATAAAAAAGTGAAAATACAGAAGAAAATGTAAAATACCTCAATGGAAAAATAACTGACTTGGAAAAACAGGAGAGTATGCCTAGGAAAACATATGATGAAAAAGAGCCTAGACAACATCTTGCAGGAAATCATCAAGGAAAACTCCCCTGATGTCCTAAAAACAAAGGGTAAAATAGCCATTGAAAGAATTCACTGATCACCTCCTTAATAGACTCCAAAATAAAAACTCGAAGGAATATCATAGCTATATATATATATATATATATATATATATATATATATATATATATATATATATATATATATATATATAACTACCAGCATCCAATTTAAAGGATCAAAAGGCCTGGATATGATATTCTGAATGGAAAAGGAGCTTGGATTAAAGCCAGAAATCAGCTATACAGTAAAATTAAGCATTATCTTTCAGGGGAAAAGATGGGAATTCAATAAAACAGGTGACTTTCACTTATATCTGAAAAAAAAAGAGCAGAGCCGAACAGAAATTTATATCTTCAAATGCAAAAACTGAGAGAAATATAAAATGATAAAAAGAAAAGAAAAATAATTATTTTGAAAGATAAAAAGAATACATCCCTATATGGGAATATAATATATTTAAATCTTAAGAACTACATATATTTGTTATGGCTATATTTAGAGGGTATAGGTATAATTTGATTTTATTGTGATTATATAAAAATAAATTAAAGATGAAAAAGAGATTTTAGGAAAAGATACAGTGCTGATACCTAAAGCAGGTAGGGTCAAAAGAGAGAAAGAAAATTGTAGACCAATTTCCCTAATGAATATTAATACAAAAATCTTAAATAAAATGTTATCAAAGAAATTACAGTAAGCTATCCCAAGGATAAAACATGATGACCAAGTAGGATTTATACTAGGAATGTAGAACTGGTTTAATATTAAGGAAATTATTCCATTTGGTATTGACTAAGAATATTTGATCAGTGCAATAGGCTAGTTTCAGAGAGTCAATGACTAAGTGTTTGGTAAACCCAAAGACCCCAGCTTCTGGGATAAGAACAAAATTGACAAAATTGCTGTGAAAATTGGAAATGAGTATGGTAGAAATCAGGCATCGACAACACCTAACACCCTATACTAAGATAAAGTTGAAATGGGTATATGATTTAGACATAAAGTGATACTATAAGTAAATTAGAAGAACAAAGATAGTCTACCTCTCACATCTGTGTAGAAGAAATGAATTTGTGGCCAAAGAAGAACTAGAGTACATTATGGAATCAAAATAAATTTTGTTGCTTATATTAAGATAAACAGTTTTTGTACAAACAAAATCAATACTGACAAAATTACAAAGGAAGCAATAAACGGTGGAAAAATAGTTGTCATCATTTCTAAAATACATAAGGAATTGACTCAAGGGAACAGAGCCAAGATGGCAGAGAAGATACATATGAATTTCTAGAGAGGTGGAAAAACATTGTGTGAATCTTACTCTCAACAGAGTAGGCTCAAAGAGTAAATAATTTACATATTTGTTTTTTCAGATAATTCTCTCTCATCTCATTAAAAGGGGGGAGAGGAAAAGGGAAAAGGAAAAGAGGAATAAGGGAAATACAAGAAAGGGGAAGGGACTTAAAAGGAGGGGGGAGGGATACTAAAAAGGGAGGGCTGTGCATCACAAGTGGGACCCATAAATTTAATACTTGGGAAGGGGTTCAGGGGGAACAAGGGGGAAAAGCATAATCAGGGGATAATATGATGGCAGGAAATACAGAATTAGTAATTTTAACTGTAAATATGAATGGGATGAACTTGCCCATTAAACGGAGGTGGATAGCAGACTGGATCAAAAGTCAGAACCCCACAATATGTTGTTTACAGGAAACACACTTAAAGCAGGGAGATACATAGAGAGTAAAGGTAAAAGGTTGGAGCAGAATCTATTATGCTTCAGGTGAAGCTAAAAAAGAAGGGATAGTCATCCTTAGATCAGGCAAAAGAAGAAATTGATCTAATTAAAAGAGATGAGGAAGAAAAGTATATCCTGCTAGAAGGTAGCATAGACAATGAAGCCAAAACAACACTAAACATATATACATATATTGGGACATAAAGATCTCAAAATTAAATGCAGGAAGGCAGAAATAGTAAATGTCTTCTCAGATTACAATGCAATAAAATCTACATTCAACAAGAAATTAGGGGTAAATAGACCAAAAAGTGATTGGAAACTAAATAATCACATCTTAAAGAATAACTGGGTGAAACAGCAACAGAAACAATTAATCATTTCATCCAAGATAATGGCAATGATGAGACATCATACCAAAATACGTGGGAAACAGCTAAAATGGTAGTAAGGGGAAATTTTATATCTTTAGAGGCTTACTTGAATAAAATAGAGAAAGACAAGATCAATGAATTGGGCCTACAACTTAAAAAGCTAGTAAAAGACCAAATTAAAAACCCCCAACCAAAAACTAAACTTGAAATTCAAAAATTAACAGGAGAAATCAATAATATTGAAAGTAAAAAAAAAAAAAAAACTATTGAATTAATAAATAAAATTTAGAGTTCATTTTATGAAAAAGCCAATAAAATAGATAAAACTTTGGTACATCTGATCAGAAAAAGGAAAGAGTAAAATCAAATTGTTAGTCTTAAAAATGAAAAAAGGGAACTTTCCACCAATGAAGAGGAAATTAGAGAAATAATAAGGAGTTACTTTGCCCAACTGTATATCAATAAGTTTGATAACTTAAGTGAAATGGATGACTTTCTCCAAAAATATAGGCTTCCTAGATTAACAGAGGAGGAGGTAAATTGCTTAAATAGTCCCATTTCAGAAAAAAGAAATAGAACAATCTATTAATCAACTCCCCAGGAAAAAATTCCTAGGACCAGATTGATTTACATGTGAATTCTGCCAAACATTTAAAGAACAATTAGCCCCAATGTTATATAAACTATTTGAAAAAAATAGGGGACGAAGGAGTCTTACCAAAGTCCTTTTATGACATAGACATGGTACTGATACCTAAACCAGGTAGGTTGAAAACTGAGAAAGAAAACTATAGACCAATCTCCTTAATTTATATTGATGCTAAAATCTTAAATAAGATATTAGCAAAAAGATTTCAGAAAATCATCCCCAGGATAATACACTATGATCAAGTTGTATTTATACCAGGAATGCAGGCCTGGTTTAATATTAGGAAAACTATTAGTATAATTGACCATATTAATAATCAAATTAATAAATACCATATGATCATCTAAAGAGATGCAGAAAAAAAATTGACAAAATACAACATCCATTCCTACTAAAAACACTTGAGAGTATAGGAAGGAATAAATGGAGATAAAATGGAACCTTTTCAGTAACATCAGGACTGAAACAAAGTTGCCCACTATCACCATTACTATTCAATATTGTATTAGAAATGCTAGCCTCAGCAATAAGAGTCAAGAAAGAGATTAAAGAAATAAGAGTAGGAAATGAGGAAATCAAACCATCACTCTTTGCAGATGATATGATGGTATACTTAGAGAACTCCAGAGATTCTAATAAAAAGTTATTAGAAATAATTCGCAACTTTACCAAAGTTGCTGGGTACAAAATGAATCCACATAAATCCTCAGCATTATTACATATCAACAACAAAATGCAACAGCAAGAGATACAAGAGAAATTATGTTCAAAACAACTGTCGAGAATATAAAATATTTGGGAATCCATCTACCAAAGAAAAGTCAGGAAGCATATGAGCAAAATTACAAAACACTTGCCATAAAAATAAAGTCAGATTTAAATAATTGGAAAGATTTTAAGTAGTCTTGGATAGGATGAGTGAATATAATAAAGATGACAATACTCTCTGAACTAATCTATTTATTTAGTCCTATACTAATCAGACTCCCAAGAAACTATTTTAATGACCTAGAAAAAGTAACAACAATATTCATATGGAAGAACAAAAGGTCGAGAATTTCAAGGGAATTAATGGAAAAAAAAAGTCTGATAAAGGTGGTCTAGCTCTACCTGATCTAAAGCTATATTATAAAGCAGCAGTCACCAAAACCATTTGGTATAGACTAGGAAATAGACTAGTCGATCAGTGGAACAGATTAGGTACACAGGACAAAATAGGTTACAACTACAGCAATCTAGTGTTTGACAAACCCAAAGATACCAACATTTGAAATAAGAATTCATTATTTGAAAAAAACTGTTGGGAAAATTGGTAATTAGTATGGCAGAAATTAGATACGGACCCACACTTAACACCATATACCAAGATAAGATCAAAATATGTCCATGATTTAGGCATATAGAATGAGATAATAAATAGATTAGAGAAACAGAGGATAGTCTACCTCTCAGACCTGTGGAGGAGGAAGGAATTTATGACTAGTAAAAACTAGAGATCA
Source organism: Sminthopsis crassicaudata (assembly GCF_048593235.1). Taxonomy (NCBI): domain Eukaryota; kingdom Metazoa; phylum Chordata; class Mammalia; order Dasyuromorphia; family Dasyuridae; genus Sminthopsis; species Sminthopsis crassicaudata. Next base: position 202,257,421 of record NC_133617.1, read on the forward strand.
CTATTGATCACAAAATAGAAGATTTTGATTACATCAAACTAAAAATTCAAAGGATATGAACAATTTTCAGATGATAAAATTGAAACTATTTCCACTCATATAAAAGAGTGTTCCAAATCACTATTGATCAGAGAAATGCTAATTAAGACAATTCTGAGATACCATTACACACCTGTCAGACTGGCTAAGATGACAGGAACAAATAATGATGAATGTTGGAGAGGATGTGGGAAAATTGGGACACCCCTGCATTGTTGGTGGAGTTGTGGAAGAGTCCAGCCATTCTGGAAAGCAATTTGGAACTACGCTCAAAAAGTTTTCAAACTGTGCATACCCTTTGATCCAGCTGTGCTACTACTGGGCTTATATCACCAAAGAAATACATGAGATGGGAAAGTTATCTGTATGTGCCAAAATGATTGTTTTTGTAGTGTTTAGAAACTGGAAAATGAATGGATGCCCATCAATTGGAGAATGGTTGGGTATATTATGGTATATGAATGTTATGGAATATTATTGCTCAGTACGAAATGACCAGTAGGATGAATACAGAGAGGTTTGGAGAGACATGAACTGATGCTGAGTGAAATAAGCAGAACCAGGAGATCACCATACACTTCAAAAACAATACTGTATGAAGATATATTCTGATGGAAGTGGATATCTTCAACATAAAGAAGATCCAACTCCCTTCCAGTTGATCAATGATGGACAGAAATAGCTAAACCTAGAGAAGGAACACTAGGAATTGAATGTAAACTTTTAGCAGTATTGTCTATCTACCCAGGTTATTTTATACCTTTGGAATCCAATACTTAATATGCAACAAGAAAATTGGATTTACATACATATATTGTATCTATGTTATACTGTAACACATGTAAAATGTATGGGATTGCCTGTCATCTAGGGGAGGGAGGGGAAAATTTGGAAAAATAAATACAAGAGATAATGTTATAAAAAATTACTCATGCATATATACTGTCAAAAATGTATAATTTAATAAATAAATAAAAAAAAAATGTCGTTTGTATCTTCTCTGCCATCTTAGCTCTGTCCCCTGCCACTTTTTCATGAGGTGGGAAAAGTTTCTCTGTAAACCAAATATATTCATTATTTTCTCTTTGAGTCAACTCTGCTGAGAGTAACATTCACATGTTCTTCCCCCTCTCTAAATTCCCTTAGATATGATAACTTTTCTTTTCCTCTTCCTGGGATGTAGTTTCCTTCTTTCTATCTCCTCTCTTCCATTTTTCTAGCATTATGCTTTTTCCATTTCTACTTCGCTTTTTATGTTATATCAATAAAATCGAATTATACATGCACTCTTTACATATATACATAACAGAAATACAGTTCTCAATAATTCTTTTTATTTTTTTCTGCTTCTTTTGAGTCCCACGGTTGGAGATCAAATTTTTTGATTGGTTCTGGATTTTCCATTAGAAACAAATGGAACTCATATGTTTCATTAAATGTACATCTTATATCATGGAAGAAAATACTCAGCTTAACTGGGTAGTTTATTCTTGGCTGCATTCCAAGTTTGTTTGCGTTTTGAAATATCAGATTCCAGGCCCTTTGATCTTTTAATGTGGAAGCAACTAGATCTTGACTGATCCTTATTGCGGCACCTCAGTATTTGAATTTTTTTTTTTTTTCTGGCTGATTGTAATATTTTTCCTTAGTCTGGTAGCTCTGAAATTCAGTCACAATATTCCTTTGAGTTTTTATTTTAGGGTCTTTTTCAGAAGGTATACAATGAATTCTTTCAATATCTATTTTACCTTCTGATTCTATTAATCTGGGCAGTTCTCTTTGCTGATATCTTCTAAAATAGTATCTAAGCACTTTTTTACATTACAATTTTCGGGAAGTTCAATAATACTCAGATCATCTATCCTAGATCTATTGTTCCAGGTCTGTTGTTTTTCCACGTAGATATTTAACTTTTTGTTTTGTTTTGTTTTGCTTGATTTATTCTTCATGAATTATTTTCCTCATTAGCTTTTTTACTTCTTTTTGCATATATCCAATTGAATTTTTAAATGAGGTGTTTTGCTCTATGGAATTTTTTTTTCTGTTTCACTAATTTTTTTTTTTTTTGGTGAGTTATTATTATTTTTTTTTTCCAATTCACAAATCCTACTTTCTTTGGATTTCTTTATCTTTTCCAATTCACAAATCATACTTTTTTGGGAATTCTTTATCTTTTCCAGTTCTCAAATCCTACTTTGCTGGAAATTTTTTACCTTTTCCAATTCACAAATTATTTTTCCCTGCACTTCCTGGGAGTCTTTGAACGTTGTCCAATTCACATTTCAGAAAGGTTAGTTTCTCTTGTGTAACTTCTCTTCCCTTTCCCCATTTTTCTTATGGCTCTCTCTATTTTTTTATTAATTTTATAATTATAACTTTTTTTGACAGTACATATGAATAGGTAATTTTTTACAACATTATACCTTGTACTCCCTTCTGTTCTGAACTTTTCCCCTTCTTCTCTCTACCACCTTCTATAGATGGCAGGCATTCCCATACATATTAAATATGTTATAGTATATCCTAAGTACAATATATATGTGCAGAATCGAATTTTGTTGTTGCTGTGGTTGCAAAGGAAGAATTGGATTCAGAAGGTAAAAATAACCTGGGGAGAAAAACAAAAAAATGCTAACAGTTTACACCCATTTCTCAATGTTCCTTCTCTGGATGTAGATGATTCTGTCCATCATTGATTAATTGGAATTGGATTAGCTCTTCTCTATGATGAAGATATCTACTTCCATCAGAACACATCCTCCTTTAGTATTGTTGTTAAAGTGTATGATGACCTCCTAGTTCTGCTCATTTCACTCAGCATCAGTTGATGTAAGTCTATCCAAGCCTCTCTGTATTCATCCTGTTGGTCATTTCTTACAGAACAATAATATTCCATAACATTCATATACCATAATTTACCCAACCATTCTCCAATTGATGGGCATCCATTCATTTTCCAGGTTCTAGCCACTACAAAAAGGGCTGCCACAAACATTTTGGCATATACAGGTCCCTTTCCCTTCTTTAATATTTCCTTGGGATATAAGCCCAGTAGTAGCACTGCTGCACAGTTTGATAACTTTTTGGGCATAATTCAAGATTGACCTACAGAATGATTGGATTCTTTCACAAGTCCACCAACAATGGATTAGTGTCCCAGTTTTCCCACATCCCCTCCAACATTCATCATTATTTGTTCTTGTCATCTTAGCCAAACTGACAGGTGTATAGTGGTATCTCAGAGTTGTTTTAATTTTCATTTCTCTGATCAATAGTGATTTGGAACACTCTTTAATATGAGTGGAAATAGTTTCAATTTCATCCTCTGAAAATTGTCTGTTCATATCCTTTGACCATTTATCAATTGGAGAATGGCTTGATTTCTTATAAATTAGAGTCAATTTTTTGTATATTTTAGAGATGAGGCCTTTATCAGAACCTTAACTGTAAAAATGTTTTCCCAATTTGTTACTTCCCTTCTAATCTTGTTTGCATTAGTTTTGTTTGTATAAAAGGTTTTTAATTTGATGTAATCAAAATTTTCTATTTTGTGATCAATAATGATCTCTAGTTCTCCTTTGGTCACAAATTCCTTCTTCCTCCACAAGTCTGAGAGGTAAACTATCCTATGTCCCTCTAATTTATTTATAATCCCTTTATGCCTAAATTATGGATCCATTTTGATCTTATCTTAGTTTGTGGTGTTAAGTGTGGGTCCATGCCTAGTTTCTGCCATACTAATTTCCAGTTTTCCCAGCAGTTTTTGTCAAATAATGAATTCTTATCCAAAAAGTCGGGATCTTTGGGTTTGTCAAACACTATATTGCTTCTAGCTCTCTTTTAAGATGTTTTATATTTTCTTCTACGAGAGCCTTGTGTGATGGGTCCAGGCTACATACCCCTTTGGGGTATTGTCTGGAGATTGTGTGCTATTAGTGGCCTCAAGTTTGCAAAGCTGTTCTATTTCTGTATAGAGACTATTCATCCTCCTTTTGATTTTTTACTTATTTTTAAAGCCTTTAGGATCTACCTTCAGGGCAAGGAGATTACCAGCTTCCTCTGCAGAACAGGGATAGATATATGCACAGCAGCTGTCTTGCAAACTGGCTGAAAAGAATGGCTGACCTTCAGGAGTGCTCTGGGAAAAGCTACAACCAGAAGTGACTCTGATTCATGCCTGGGTAGCACTGGCCAAACTGTGGAAATGCACTGTCATGGAGGCCCACTGTGAGGATTAGAGCCTGCCTTAGGGCTAGAAGCTGAGCAGTGAAAGTGTCACCGCCCCTCCCCAAAAAAAATCCTGCTTTGGGTATTAGCAATTGCCCTAGTCCTCATGTCACTAGAAGTGTCTCTATGTGGGCAGCACAGCCTCACTTCTGAAATTCTATTGCCTCAGGCTGGGCCCCCCACTGTGCAGATTAGAGCCTGCCCAACCCTGTGCCCCTCTGCTATTGGGATTTGTGGCTGCCCCTGCAAAAGTCCCTGTTGCAGAATGCCACTGCACAGTTGTCTTGTGGCTTGTGCTAGCTCATTCACTTCCAGTTTTGGTTGGGTATAGCCAGATCCTGTTAGATTCTGGCATTTTTAGAGCACCCTCTACATTTGGCTTTAATTTCTCTGCTTGTCTACTACTTTGCAACCAAAGCAGGGCAGCCAATTATGGTAGAGTCATCTTTGTAAATTTTCCCACCAAAGAGATAACCCCCACTCCCGCTCCATTCTAGATGCTAGACTCTACTTTTATTCGATCTGGCTGTTCTACTCCTACGAGCTCAGGACAAACCTTTTCTGATGATCTTCCAGATTATCCTTGGCTGGTAAGTTGTTGTACTTCCAATCTTCATGAAATTTACCAGTCAAGAGTTAATTTTGAAGCAGATTTTGATAATTAGTAAAGAGGGTATGAGAATAGTATCGATACAATATATGGGTCATAAAAGTAATTTTGTTGGAATCATTCATTCCCTGTTTTGTCAAATGGTTTACATAGTATTGGATTTAATTGTTCTTTAAATGTTTGGTAAAATTCACATATAAATCCATCCAGTCCTAGGGATTTTTTTGATTAATACATTGTTCTATTTCTTTTTCTAAAATGGGACGATTTAAATATTTTTTCCTGTTCTGTTCATCTGGGCAATCTATATTTTTATAGGTATTCCTCCATTGCGTAAAGTTGAGCCAAGTAATTCCTAATTAATCCTCTAATTTCCTCTTCACTGGTGGAAAGTTTTCCCTATTCATTTTTAAGAAAAAAATTTTGATTTTCCTCTTTTTCTATTCAATTTAACTAAAATTTTAACTATTTTGTTGTTTTTTTTCCACAAAACTAACTGTTTTATTTATTAATTTAATAGTTTTACTTTGAATTTTATTAATCTCTCCTTTTCACTTTGAATTTTATTAATCTCTCATTTTAATTTTAGAATTTCAAGTTTGGCATTTAATTGGGGTTTTGCAATTTGCTCTTTTTCTAGCTTTTTTAGTTGTAAGCCCAATTCATTGATTATTAGGATTCTTACAAGATGCTAAGTCACTGGAATGGATAAAATTATCTAATGTTCAGTATGATTGATCTGATCCTACAAGGAGATGTTATGGGCCAGAACTTGAAACAAGATACTGAGTGGAATTGAGGAGACAATTATTAAATCTAATTTAGCATTGATTTAATGCTACAACAAATAATTGTTTTCTAGTGCTGAAATTATTGGTGTATACTCAATTTGCACCATATAAACAGGAAGCTCTCAGGGCCAAGGGGGACTTTTGGGAGAGAACTTCAGGAGAGAACTTCCGGGAGATTCAGAGCCAAGATTCATTACATTTTCAACTTTTGTGCTGGCTGGAGGCTTTGGATTCAGAGGGAACTAGAGGCTAAACCTGGAAGAGACAAAGGACTAGCAGCAAGAGCTCTTGGGAACCAAGGAGAGAGGAAGGCCTCCAGTAAACTAGCTGAGCCTCAAGTGAAGGAGATAAGATTTTGAAAGAGACAATATTTGAAGGACATAATATAGGAAGACAATATTTGAAGGACTTTATCGACTAGCTGCATTTGGAGTGTACTGAACTTAAATGAAGGGTGCCTCCAGAAGCTCCCCAAGAAACCTGCTCCCAGGGAACAATGGCATTTTAGAGAAAATTAACATTACAATTGTTCTTCTCTTTTTCTATTTTATGCAAGAAAGAATGTAGATATTAACATTTCCACTTATTACTTCTCTGGCTGCATCCCACAAATTTAGCTCTCTTGTCTTATAATTTTCATTTTCTTGGATGAAATTATTTATTGTGTTTATGATTTGCTTTTTTTACCTATTCATTCTTTAGGATGAGATTATATAGTTTCTTATATCCTTTTTTGGTCTTTTTTCCCCTCTGCATTTGATATTGAGGTCTTCATGTTTTAATATATGGTCTATTTTTGTATAGGTTCCATGAAATGCCAAGAAGAAAGTGTACCCCTTTCTGACTCCATTCAATTTTCTCCATAGATTGACCATAACTAATTTTCTAGTATCCTATTTACCTCTTTAACTTTTATTCTTTATTTTGTGGTTTGATTTATCTAGTTCTGAGAGAGCAAGATAGAGTTCTCCCACTATTATAATATTGCTGTCTATTTCTTCTTACAGCTCTCTTAATTTCTCCTTTATGAATTTCCATGCACATGGTGCATATATGTTTAATATTGTTATTGCTTCATTACCCATGGTACCCTTTAGCAAGATATAGTTTCCTTCCTTATCTCTTTAAAATAGTTCAATTTTTGCTTTTACTTGATCTGAGATCAGGATGGCAACCTCTGCTTTTTCTACTTCACTGAAAGTATAATAGACTCTACTCCAGCCCTTTACCTTTACTCTCTCTCTCTCTCTCTCTCTCTCTCTCTCTCTCTCTCTCTCTCTCTCTCTCTCTCTCTATATATATATATATATATATATATATATATATATATATATATATATATATCGCTCAGCTTTAAATGTGTTTCTTGTAAACAACATATTGTAGGATTCTGATTTTTAATCCAGTCTTCTAGCCACTTATATTTTGTGGGAGAGTTCATCCCATTCACATTTACAGTTAAAAATATTAATTGTGTATTTCCTGCCATCTTTTATCCCCAAATTATACTTTTCTCTTTCCTTTTCCCTTTTCCCTTCTCCCCAGCATTTTACTTATGAGCACCACTTGCCTTAAGTAGCCCTCCCTTTTTAGACTCTCTCCCACTTCCTTATGCTTTTTCCCTACTATTTGTTTTCCCTTTTATTGATCCTACCCCTTCCCTTTTCCCCTTTCATCTCCCACTTTTCTATAAGTCGAGAGAAGTTTCTCTGTGAAAACAAATATGTCTAGTATTTTTTCTTTGAGTCAAATCTGGTGACAGTAACATTCACACAGTGTTCATCACCCTCACTTCTTTCCCTCAATTATAATAAGTTTTCTTTGCCTTTTCCTGAGATGTAATTTACCTCATTTTACCTCCACTTCTCCACTTTCCCCTTTTCCTGGTAAAATCTCCTTTCCATCTCTAGTTTTTTTGTTTGTTTTGTTTTGTTTTATATATATATATATATATAGTAACAGTAAAATCAAAGTATAAATGCACTGTCTATGTATACCCATAACAAAAATATGGTTCTCAAGAGTTTTGTTTTTTCTTTTTACTGTTTTAAGTTTCTCTTGAGTTCTGTATTTGGAGGTCAAATGTTTTGTTTAGCTCTGGTCTTTTCATCAGAATTCAATAGAATTCACCTGTTCCACTGAATGTCCATCTTCTTTCCTGAAATAAAATGCTCAGTTTAACAAGGTAGTTTATTCGTGGCTGCTTTCCAGGTTTCTTTGCCTTTCAGAATATCAGATCCCAGACCCTTCAATCTTTGAAGGTGAAACCTGTTATGTTTTATGTGATCCTTATACCTCCTCTGTATTTGAATTGTTTTTTAATGGCTGCTTATAATATTTTCCCTTGGTCCAGTAATTTTGAAATTTAGTCACTATATTTATTGGAGTTTTAATTTTAGGGTTTCTTTCAGTATGTGTTCAGTGAATTCTTTCAATGGCTATTTTACCTTCTGATTTTGTGACATCCAGGTAGTTAGTTCTCTTTGATGATTACCTGAAAAATAATGTCTAGGATATTTATTTTCATCATGGTTTTGGAAGTCTAATCATCTTAGGTTGTTTTTCCTAGATCTATTTTCCAGGTCAATTGTTTTCCCAAGTAGGTATTTTACACTTTTTCTATTTTTCTTTTTTTGCTTGATTGATTCTCGATGTCTTATTGAGTCATTCATTGCCATTTGTTCATTTCTGATTTTTAGTGAATTATTTTCTTCATTAACTTTTTTTTTTTTTACTTCTTTTTGTATTTGTCCAACTGAATTTTTAAATGAGTTGCTTTGTTCTAGGGATTTCTTTTTCTGTTTCATAAATTCACAATTTTTTTTCAGGGATTGTTTTCTTTTTCCAGTTCACAAATTCTGTTTTTCAGAGAGTTGTTTTATTTTTACATTTTGGTGAATCTATTTTTTAAGGAGTTATGTGCTTTTTTCATTTCACTATTTTTAGTGAATTTTCTTCACATAATTTCTATGTTTCTTTTTCCAAACACTCTTGTAAAGTTCACATTTCTTTCCCCATTTTTCTTCCAGCTCCCTTTCAACTATTTTATAATTTCTTCTAGGAGAGCTTTGTGTGATGGTGACCATTATATATCACTATTTGGGGTTCATCTGGAGGCGGTCTGCTTTTAGTCTACTCAGGGTTTCTTTCATCATAAAAAATTATTTATGGTCAGAGCTCTTTTTGCTTTTTTATTCAGAAGTTTAGGTTTGTTTTTAGAGCAAGGGAGGTTGTCCAAACTTTTTTCAACAAGTGGCAGTAGCTGAGCTGAACTCTCAGTGCTAGGAAGGTGTTTTCAGGTCCCGTGTGATTCTGGTGCTTTGGGGTTCACTATTTACCTTTTGTGTTTGTGTTGTATGCTTTTTAACTTCTCTGCTAATCTACTGGCTTACAAGGCAGAGTAGCCAACACTGCTCTAGATTCCTCCGCATAGATTCTCCAGGACTGAGAACTCTGGGTCTGCCCTGCCTGCACTCCCTGGTGTCTGTGTTTACCCTGTTTGTACTTGGCCCACCGCCCTTCTGTTTGGCCTGCCTCCCTCCTTATGCACCCATTCTTAAAATTAAAAAAGGTCCCTGTGGAACTTGATTTTTTTTTAATGTAAAATATTTTCCTAGAAAATTTCAGCCCATATTTCCCTAACAAATTTCAGCCATATTTCCCTAGAAAATTTCAGCCCATCTTATTAATAACCAATTCATGAGTCAAGATTCAACAAATTACAATAGAACTATACTGACCATGTAAAATCATGTCATTAAAACTATTCTCCAATATAGTTACATATATTAAGTAACTGGAAAGCAATTATGCCAAATAGTAGCAATGTGAAAACTATTCTACTTGCGCTCCAATACTAACATTAATCACACAATAGAGCAATTAACCTAACTGAATATCATGATTTAATATTTAAATTCAACACAAGCATGTCAGATATTGAATAAAATTCCAGGAAAAAAAAAAAAACATACCAAAATACTAGAAAACAAAACACAATAAAAATTAAAAAGAGGATTTCCTGTAAACATCTTCAACACATGTGCAAAATTAAGTTCATTATCTTTCTTCCCCGAGAAAAGTTTCACATCTTTTAGCTTCCTTATGACATTTAACAGCACCTCAATCTTACTGGATCCCCAGGGTAACATCCTAGATAATATCATTTACTCTTCACATTCAGCACAAATACCCTTTCATTTGCAAAAGTTTATGTGTTCTATTGTAGTAACATCTCTTGTATACATCCTCTTTTTTTCTGATATTCTTTTCACACTTATGTAGCCCCCTAGCACTTCATTGCTGGATAATTATAGAATCATTTCCCCCTTCAGTCAATCATGCACTTATTTGTCATATTTATACCTCTAAAGAGCAAATCCAACCATATTATACTCACCTCTTAACCATTCAAGCAAGTCCATTTACTCTCTGACTCTAGAATAAAATATAAAATCATCCACATTTGACTTGAATAACTATGCCTAAGCTAGACCTTTACTTAATACCTTTTCAAGCTTCTTATAACTTTTTCAAATGCTGATCCTATGACATCCTAAAATCCTCTGCTTTTTCTTGATTGTGACACTCAGCTTCACTACTCCAAGAATTCTCACTGACAAGTTATGCCCGTACCTGGAACTTTCTTACTCCCTCCAGAATTTGAGTAATGAAAAGTGAAACACGTTTGTTTTCATCAATCAATGGTTTCCCTATTCATCTTGCAAAAACAACTGTTTAAAAGAAAAGCAAAGATTTAATAAGTGAAAACTGGGATAAGCACATCTTTCTTCTAAGAAGTAGGAGTGGAAAAAAGAAAAGGAAATAGCATTGCTACTAGCTGTTCCTCTGGATGGGCTTAGGAAAACACAATAGTCTATAAAGTTTGGAACCTTTGACCTCTTTACTGAAACATCTCTCCTGCTTCAGTGGTGAGATTTTTCTTCCTAATTCCACTATGACAAAATAATAGTAGAGTTTCAAAAGTTTACACCTAGTTTGAAAGTTTACACCTCATGGGAACACTAAATCACAATTTAAACAAAACGTTTACTTATAATTACAACTCTAGCATTTCATCAGATAACCAATTCTGTCTCTGAAGCAGGAGATAAAATGCCTTGGATAATGTTTCTTGTTGGATTTGATGTGTCATAATGCAATCCTGAATTTAGTCAGAGGACTTGTTTTTGAACTTTTTTCCTCAAATACTAGCTATATGAATTTGAAATTGTTAATTTTCCTCAGTGGGCTTCTATCTCCTCCTCTAAAATGAGTGGAGATGTAGTTGATAGAGTTTTCTACCTATCATATATGAATCTATCATAAATGCATGTTAGTTATTTGAGCTTGGAAACCACTTATCTCTCTAGACCACAGTTTCTTTAACTATAAAATGATGTAATTGGATTTGCTTAGAATCCAGACAATGCCAGACAATGCCACATAATAGTCTTATAATACATATATACATATATATATATACATACATATATATATATATATATATATGTTTGTTTAATTGAATTGTTGACTTCTAATAATTCAGATTTAAATCTATGATTTTACATGTTGACCTTGAAGATCACTTCCATTATAGTTATACATGTTTAGAGGGGGGTGAAAAATTATTTCACATAACATATTTTCTATGCCTTAAAATCTTAGATTTGGAAAAAAAGTATCTTGGAGGAAAAAAAACCTCAAAAAAATCCAATGAATTGAATCGACTGTATTTTGTCAAAAACTTAAAATTACTTGGCTTTATGCCAGTAACTTGAATGATGAGGAAGAAAACAATTCAACATTTAATATACTTTTCTTGTTGAGTAGCAATCTCCTTTTTTCTCTCATATGTAACCAGAACTAATGGATGCTATACTTCTCTAGCAGTGTTTAGACATTTCTACTCAATTTCAATGCATCACTTTCTAATAAATGTAAAAATATAAAAATAGTGAAGCAATTTATCTTTTTTCTCTATATTAAGGATGTTTAAACATCATTTCTGAAATTTGAAAGAAAAATATCCTCTATTTTTATTACTTTATAAATCACTTAAAACTCAATATCTTTTCCTTTACAAGTCCTTTACAAGCAGAGGGTACTATGGATAGAACACTGGGACTAGACTCAAGAAGATATGTTTAAATTGAGCCTCAGAAAAAATACTAGCTGTATAACCATGGGCAAATCATTTAACCTTTGTCTTACTTTCTTTAAATCTAACATGGAAATAATTATAGCACCTACTTTCCATCATTGTTGGGAGATCAAATATAATAATATTTGAAAAGCATTTAGCAAAGTATCTGGCATGAAGTAGAACTTAATAAATATTTCTAAAACAAAACAAAGCAAAACAAAACAAAAAAGTTCTTATCCAAAAGGAAAACACACACACACACACACACACACACACAAATTCTAAAGACATTTCCTTATTTTTGCATTGCTTTGCTCATGATGACCATACCCCAAAATACCAGTATTCCTAGTTTATATGACAATATAAAAGGATGAGAAAGTAGAGGAATTCATTAAAATTTCAGTAGCATATTTAAAATTAAACTGACATCTATTTTATGTTTCTAGTACATTCATATATTTCTAATGCCTTCAATGTAAGAATAAGCACAGTAAATGATGATAACAGATAGATAAAGATATATAGATATATGCATATATTATGTGTATGTTAAATGTATTAAGATATACATAATAAATATATACTTATAATTTATTGATATAATTTTTACATATATGTACTTCTTTATTAAAAATATGACTCTAAACTAAAATACAAATGTGGCTAGATATTTGAAGATTTGAAGACAATGTGAAGGGAATATTCATTTATAGTTTTTCTGCTTTTGTGCCAGATACTAAACATGATATAATTTCTTATTGGTTGCATGTTATTTCTCATGCTCAGAGATCAAAATGTCATTTCTTTTTTTAAAATTTTATTAATTTTATAATTATACATTTTTTGGACAGTATATATTCATGAGTAATTTTTTATAACATTATCCATTGAATTCATTTTTCTAGATTTTGACCTCCCTCCCTCTACTCTCTCCCCTAGATGACAGGCAATCTCATACATTTTACATGCGTTACAGTATAACCTAGATATAATATATGTGTGTAAATCCAATTTTCGTGTTGCACTTTTAAGTATTGGATTCCAAAGGTATAAGTAACCTAGGTAGATAGACAGTAATACTAATATTTTACATTCAATTCCCAGTGTTCTTCTTGGGGTGTAGTTGTTTCTGTGCATCATTGATCAACTAGAAGTGACTTGGATCTTCTTTATGTTGAAGATATCCACTACCATCAGAGTACATATTCATACATAATTGTTCTTGAAGTGTATAGTGATCTTCTGGTTCTGCTCATTTCACTCAGCATCAGTTCATGCAAGTGTCTGCAAGCCTTTCTGAATTCATCCTGCTGGTGATTTCTTACAAAGCAATAATATTCCATAGCCTTCATATACCATAAGTTACCCAACCATTCTCCAATTGATGGACATCCATTCATCTTCCAGTTTCTAGCCACCACGAAAAAAAGCTGCTACAAACATTTTGGCACACACAGGTCCCTTTCCTCTCTTTAGTATTTCTTTGGGATATAAGCCCAGTAGTAGCACTGATGGATAAAAGGGCATGCACAGTTTGATAACTTTTTGGGCATAGTTCCAGATTGCTCTCCAAAATGGCCGGATTCTTTCACAACTCCACCAACAATGTATTAGTGTTCCAGTTTTCCAACATCCCCTCCAAAATTCATCATTATTTTTTCCTGTCATCTTAGCCAATCTGACAGGTGTGTAACTATATCTCAGAGTTGTCTTAATTTGCATTTCTCTAATTAGTAGTGATCTGGAACACTCTTTCATATGAGTGAATATAGTTTCAATTTCATTGTCTAAGAATTGTCTGTTCATATCCTTTGACCATTTATCAATTGGAGAATGGTTTGATTTCTTATAAATTAGGATCAATTCTCTATAAATTTTGGAAATGAGATCTGTATAAGAACCTTTAACTATAAAAATACTTTCCCAATTTGTTACTTCCCTTCTAATCTTGTTTGCATTAGTATTGTTTGTACAGAAACTTTTTAGTTTGATGTAATCAAAATCTTCTATTTTGTGATCAATAGTGATCTCTAGTTTTTACTAGTCATAAATTCCTTCCTCCAATGCAGGTCTGGGAGGAAGACTATCCTCTATTCCTCTAATCTGTTAATGATCTCATTCTTTATGCCTAAATCATGGACCCATTTTGATCTTATCTTGGTATATGGTGTTAAGTGTGGGTCCATATCTAATTTCTGGCATACTAATTTCCAGTTTTCCCAACAGTTTTTTTTAAGTAATGCATTTTTATTCCTAATGTTGGTATCTTTGTGTTTATCAAACACTAGATTGCTATAATTGTACCCTTTTTTGTCCTTTGTACCTAATCTGTTCCACAGATAGACCAGTCTATTTCTTAGCCAATACCAAATGATTTTGGTGACTGCTGCTATATAATATAGTTTTAGATCAGGTATAACTAGACTACCTTCATCTGACTTGTTTTTTCATTAATTCCCTTGAAATTCTTGACCTTTTATTTTTCTATATGAACTTCTTTGTTATTTTTTCTAGGTCAATAAAATAATTTCTTGGGAGTCTGATTGGTATAGCACTAAATAAATAGATTTGTTTGGGAAGTACTGTCATCTTTATTATATTCGCTCAGCCTATCTACAAGCACTGGATGTCTTTACAATTATTTAAATCTGACTTTATTTTTGTGGCAAGTGTTTTGTAATTTTGCTCATATAATTCCTGACTTTTCTTTGGTAGATGGATTCCCAAATATTTTATATTCTCGACAGTTGTTTGGAATGGAATTTCTCTTTGTATTTCTTGATGCATTTTGTTGGTGATGTATAAAAATGTTGAGGATTTATGTGGATATATTTTGTATTCAGCAACTTTGCTAAAGTTGTGAATTATTTCTAATAAATTTTTATAAGAATCTCTGGGGTTTTCTAAGTATATCATCATATCATCTGCAAAGAGTGACAGTTTGATTTCCCCATTACCTACTCTTATTCTTTAAATCTCTTTCTTGACTCTTATTGCTGAGGCTAGCATTTCTAATACAATATTGAATAGTAATGGTGATAGTGGGCAACCTTGTTTCACTCCTGATCTTACTGGGAAAGGTTCCAGTTTATCTCCATTGCATATTATGCTCAATAACGGTAGTAAATATACACTCCTGATTATTCTAAGGAATAGAACATTTATTCCTATACTGTCAAGCATTTTTAGTAGGGATGGATGTTGGATTTATCAAATGCTTGTTCTGAATCTATTGAAATAATCACATTTTTTTTTTGTTAATTTGCTTATTGATATAGTCGATTATACTAATAGTTTTCCTAAAATTGAACCAGCCATGCATTCCTGGTACGAATACAACTTGTTCATAGTGTACTATCCTGGGGATTATTTTCTGAAGGCTTTTTGCTAATATCTTATTTAAGATTTTAGCATCAATATTCATTAAGGAAATTGGTCTATAGTTTTCTTTCTCAGTTTTTGATCTACCTGGTTTAGGTATCAGTACCATGTCCATGTCATAAAAGGAGTTTGGCAGGACTCCTTCATCCCCTATTTTTTCAAATAGTTTATATAACATTGGGGTAGTTGTTCTTTAAATGTTTGGTAGAATTCACATGTACATCCATCTGGTCCTGGGGATTTTTTCCTGGGGAGTTGATTAATAGCTTGTTCTATTTCTTTTTCTGAAATGGGACTATTTAAGCAATTTATCTCCTCCTCTGTTTATCTAGGAAGTCTATATTTTTGGAGGCAGTCATCCATTTCACTTAAGTTATCAAACTTATTGGCATAAAGTTGGGCAAAGTAATTCATTATTTCTCCAATTTCCTCTTCATTGGTGGAAAGATCCTCCTTTTCATTTGTAAGACTAACAATTTGATTTTCCTCTTTCCTTTTTCTGATAAGATTTACCAAAGTTTTATATATTTTATTGGCTTTTTCTAAAAACCAATTCTTGGTTTTATTTATTAATTCAATAGATTTTTTTTTACTTTCAATATTATTGATTTCTCCTTTTAATTTTAGTATTTCATGGTTTATTTTTGGTTGGGGGTTTTTTATTTGGACTTTTTCTAGCTTTTTAAGTTGCAGGCCCAATTCATTAATCTTTTCTTTCTCTATTTTCTTCAAATAACCCTCTAAAAATATAAAATTTTCCCTTATTAGCATTTTAGCTGCATCCCACAGATTTTGGTATGATGTCTCATCATTGTCTTATCTTGGGTGAAATTAGCAATTGTTTCTATAATTTGCTGTTTCACCCAGTCATTCTTTAAGATGATATTATTCAGGTTCCAATTCCTTTTTCGTCTATTTACCCCTAACTTCTTATTGAAGGTAGTTTTTATTGCTTTGTGATCTGAGAAGAAGGCATTTATTATTTCTGCCTTCCTGAATTTAATTTTGAGATCTTAGTGTCCTAATATATGGTCTATTTTTGTATAGGTTCCAGGAACTGCTAAGAAGAAAGTATATTCCTTTCTATCTACCTAGTTCTTCTAATGTTCTATTTACTTTTTAAAATTTCTTTCTTATTTGTTTTGTGGTTTGATTTGTCTAAATCTGAGAGTGCAAGGTTGAGGTCTCCCACCATTATAGTTTTACTGTGTATTTCTTCTTGCAACTCTTTTAACTTTTCCTTTAGAAAGTTAGATGCTATACCACTTGGTGCATATATTTTTAGTATTGTTTTGGCTTCATTGTTTATGCTACCTTTTAGCGGGATTTAGTTTCCTTAATTATCTATTTTAATTAAATCAATTTCTGCTTTTGGTTGATCTGAGATAAGGATGCCTACCCCTGCTTTTTTGGCTTTACCTGAAGTATAATAGATACTGCTCCAATCTTTTACCTTTACTCTTCATGTATCTCCCTGCTTTAAATGTGTTTCCTGTAAACAACATATTGTAGGCTTCTGAATTTGATTCTGTCTGCTATCCATCTCTGTTTGATTGGATAGTTCATCCCATTCACATTTACAGTTAAAATTACTAATTCTGTATTTCCTGCCATCATATTCCCAGATTATACTTTTTTCTCTTGATACATCTGAACCCCTTCCCCAATATTTAATTTATAGATACAACTTGTGATGCACAGCCTTCCCTTTTTAATATCCCTCCCCCCTCCTTCCAAGTCCCTTCCCTTATTCCCCTTTTTCTTTTACCTTTTCCTCTCCCCCTTGTTAATGAGGTGAGAGAGAATTCTCTGAAAAACAAATATGTCAATTATTTACTCTTTGAGCCAATTTTGATGAGAGTAAGATTCACACAATGTTTCTGCCCCTCTCTAAATTCCCTCAGATGTGGTAGATTTTCTTTGCCTCTTCCTGGGATGTATTTTCCCTCTTTTTATCACTACTTCCCCTTTTTTTTTGATACTTCCCCCCCTTCCCTTTACTACACCCTACCTTTTTTTATATCAGTAAAATCAAATTATCCATGTCGACTTTATCTATATCCACAACAGAGATAAAGTTCTCAAAAGTTCTTCTTACCTGTTTCTGTTTCTCTTCAGTCTTGTGTATGTAGAACAAATTTTTTGTTTAATTCTGGTTTTTTTCTTAGAAACAAATGGAATTCCTCTGTTTCATTCAATGACCATCTTCTTCCATTGAAGATTATGCTAAACTTAGCTGGGTAGTTTATTCTTGGTTGCAATTTTGATCTTTTGGCTTTTGGAATATCAAGTTCCAGGCCCTTCAATCTTTTAATGTGGAGGCAGTCAGATTTTGAGTGACCCTTATTGTGGCCCCTTGATATTTGAATTGATTTTTTCTAGCTGCTTGCAATATTTTTTTCCTTTGTTTGGTAGTTCTGAAGCTTAGCCACAATGTTCCATGAAGTTCTTTTTTTAGGTCTTTTTCAGAAGGTGTTCAATGAATTCTTTCAATGACTATTTTCCCTTCTGTTTCTATTATCTCTGGATAGTTCTCTTTGATGACTTCCTGTAAAATAGAATCTAGGCTCTTTTTTTGATCATAGTTTTTGGGAAGTCTAATGATACCCAGGTTATCTCTCCTAGATCTATTTTGCAGGTCTATAGATTTTCCCAGTAAGTATTTGGCTTTTTTCTCCAGCTTTTCATTTTTTTTTTTTGTTTTGTTTTGTTTGAATGATTATTGGGTTCTCAATGAATCATTCATTTCTAGTTGTTCTGTTCCGATTTTTAATGAGTTATTTTCTTCATTCACATTTTTAGTTCTTTTCGTATATGCCCAGTTGAGTTTTTAAATGAATTATTTTGCTCTATTGAAATTTTTTCCATTTCCCTAATTATTATTTTAGAGATTTATTTTCTTTTTTCAATTCAGAAATCCTACTTTCCTGTGATTTTTTAACCTTTTCTAATTCACAAATTTTGTATCCCTTCATCTCCTGTGAATTCTTTAATTTTTTCCAACTCAAATTTCCAAATGTTGTTATTCTCTATCATAGCTTCTCTTTCCTTTCCCCATTTTTCTTCTTAACTTTTTAATAGTCTCTTCTAGGAGAGAGTTATGTGATGGGGTGCAGGTATTGTTCCCCTTTAGAGTGTTATCTGCTGACTCTCTGCTGTTAACTTCCTCAGGGTTGGATACCCGTTCTTTCTCTGTGTAGAAGGAATCAATAGTTCTCTTCAGCTTTTTACTCATGGTTAAAAATCTTTTTGGGTCTGTCCTTGGGGTAAGAAGTTTATTTATTTATTTCTTTACCAGCTTCCTCCCAGATCAGATGGATGCAGTGGCTCCTGTGTCTGAGCTAAGAGATAGCTCTGGGAGAGAGTTCCCCTCCCCCTCCCTGGAAGTGCCTCAGCAGTGACTAGTACGACTGCTCTGTGAGGGTTGCCTAGTGAAGGACCCTGCTGTGTGTCCTAGTGACTTCCCTGAAGTTTAAGACTGAACAGTAAAGGCGACACAAAGCCCAGCCAATGCGTCCCATGGGGTGTGGATATCAGCAGCTGATGTGAAAAGCCACATGCTCAAACTGGAAGTGTCTGCCCGGAAACACAGTCCCCATTTCAAAGGTTCCACTTTAATGGGACTTCAGCGGCTGAATTCTACAGCCTATGGCCAAGCCTGGCACTATATGGATTACATATTGCCTCAGCCTGTGTCCCCACTGTTTAGGCTCTTAACTACTCCAAGGTAAAGATTTTAAATATCTTGCTTTTAAATTCATTTTTATTTTTACTGCCAAATACCTTCTTAGAAAAATTAAAAATATTTGACAATTTTGGTTAATTTGAAAGGTAAACTTTTATGGTTTCGAGATACTTAAGTCTGACTAAAGTGAAATAATATTAATGGAAGAGGCCACCTAAATTTTATAGTACTTTGTTGAGAGTTTATAATTGGTTTGGGGGTTAGAAGGCTCATTTTTAGATCAAGAATTCTGAATTCAATTTCTTCCTCTAATATATACACTACCTTTTGACTATGGGCTTGCTCCAAGCCACTTCTTCAAAATATAAATTATAGAAAAATTGTTTATCTACACCAATAGAAGAAATTTTGAAAAAGGTTCATACACTGATAAAATCACAAACCTGTGGTAAAAATAATTTTGGACTTTCTTACTGTATAATTTATACATATTATTTTATAAACCAAATATATTATTTTAAGGTTAATATACATAATCATAATAATCCTATTTATACCTTAGTTATGTTGGAAAGAAAAATCTGAACAAAAGAAAAAAAAATACACAAGAAAAAAAAAAGTGAAATACTATTTACTGGTCTGCATTCAGATGCCATAGTTCATTTTCTGGATGTGAATAGCATTTTCTGTCATGAATATTTTGGAGCTGTTTTGGATCATTGCACTGCTGAGAAAAACTAAGCTTATTATAGTTGACCATCATATAATGTTACTGTTACTATGTAATATATTCTCATAGTTCTTCTGACTTCACTCAGCACCAGTTCATGTAAATCTTCCCATGCTTTTTTGAAATTCACCTGTTCAATATATCTTAAAGCACAATAGTGTTTCATACATTTATACACCACAATTTGTTCAGCAATTTCTCAATTGGTTTTCATTCTCTCATTTTTGCCACCATGGGAAAAGAGCAGCTATAAATATTTTTACCCACATGTTGGCCTTTTTTCCCTTTTTTATGATCTCTTTGGGATTCAAACTTAGTGGTGGTATCTCTGGATCAAAGGATTGCTCTTTGGGCATAGTTTCAAATTGCCCTCCAGAAAGGTTGGATCAGTTCATCAACTCCACAAGCAATTCATTAATGTCTCAATTCCCCACTTCTTCTGCAGCATGTATTGCTTTTCTTTTAAGTTACATTAGCTAACCTGATAGGTGCGATGTGGTACTTCAGAGATGTTTTAATTTGCATTTCTCTAATCAATAGTGATTTAGGACTTTTTTTTTTTTCATTTGACTATAGATAATTTTAATCTCTTCATCTGAAAACTGCCTGTGCATAACCTTTGAGAATGTATTAGAGGAAAATTTATATTCTTATAAATTTGACTCAGTTCTCCATACACTTGAGAAATAAGGCCTTTTTTCAGAAAAAATGGCAGTAAAACATTTTGCAATTTTCTTTTTCCTTCTGACTTTGTTTGCCTTGGTTTGGTTTGTGCAAAAACTTTTTAAGTTAATGTAATCAAAATTATCTATTTTGCATATAGTAATGTTCTCCATGTCTTATTTGATCAAAACTTCCTTTCTTCTCTATATATTTGAGAAGTAAACTATTCTTTGGTTTCCTAATTCCTTTATGGTATCATCCCTTAAGTCTAAATTGTGTACCCATTTTGACATTATCTTAGTATAAGAGTGACATTGGTCCATATGGAGTTTTTGACATACTACATTCCATTAGTTTTTCCCAATAATTCCTAGCAAATTTTGTCAAATAGTGAGCTCTTTTGTCAGAAGCTGGAGTCTTTAAGCATATCAAACAGTAGATTACTATAGTCATTTATATTGTGTCTTGGGTACCTACCCTATTCCCCTGTTACACAACATTATTTCTTAACCAGTGCCAAAAAGTTCTGATGGTTGTCACTTTTAAATATAGTTTTACATCTGGGGTGACTAAGTCACCATTACTTCTCTTGATATTATTGATATTATGCTCTTCCAGATGTGTAATGTTCTTTTATCTAAATTGTCATCTTTCTCTGGGAGCAGGTTTCTTGGGGAGCTTCTGGAGGCAGCCATAGTTTCAGTTCAGTTCAATAATCACCAAAATGCTGCCAGGAGTTAAAGTCCAGATCCTTTATTGTGTCCTTCAAAGTCTTGAATCTTTTCCTGGGGTCCAGCTAGCTTTAATAGAGGCCTATCTCAGGCCGAGCGAATATAATAAAGATGACAATACTCCCTAAACTAATCTATTTATTTAGTGCTATACCAATCAGACTCCCAAGAAACTGTTGTAATGACCTAGAAAAGATAACAATAGAATTCATGTGGAAGAACAAAAGGTCCAGAATTTCAAAGGAAGTAATGAAAAAAAAAAATAAATGAAGGTGGTCTAGCTGTACCTGATCTAGAACTATATTATAAAGCAACAGTTACCAAAACCATTTGGTATTGGCTAAGAAATAGACTAATTGATCAATGGAATAGGTTAGGTTCACAGGGCAAGATAGTGAATAAAAATAGCAATCTAGTGTTTGACAAACCCAAAGATCCCAACTTTTGGGATAAGAATTCATTATTTGGCAAAAACTGCTGGGAAAACTGGAAATTAATATGGCAGAAACTAGGCATGGACCATATTTAACACCACATACTAAGATTACATCAAAATGGGTCCAAGATTTAGGCTTAAAGAATGAGATCATAAATAAATTAGAGGAGCATAGGATACTTTACCTCTCAGACTTGTGGAGGACGAAGGAATTTGTGTAAAGGAGAACTAGAAATCATTATTGATCACAAAATAGAAAATTTTGATTACATCAAATTAAAAAGTTTTTGTGCAAACAAAACTAATGCAAACAAGATTATAAAGGAAGTAACAAATTGGGAAAACATTTTACAGTTAAAGGTTCTGATAAAGGCCTCATCTCCAAAATATACAGAGAATTGGCTTTAATTTATAAGAAATCAAGCCATTGTCCAATTGATAAATGGTCAAAGGATATGAACAGACAATTTTCAGATGAAGAAATTGAAACTATTTCCACTCATATGAAAGTGTTCCAAATCACTATTGATCAGAGAAATGCAAATTAAGACAACTCTGAGATACCACTAGATACCTGTCAGATTGGCTAAGATGACAGGAACAAATAATGATGAATGTTGGAGGGGATGTGGGAAAACTGGGACACTGATGCATTGTTGTTAGAGTTGTGAAAGAATCCAACCATTCTGGAGAGCAATTTGGAATTATGCCCAAAAAGTTATCAAAATATGCATATCCTTTGAACCAGCAGTGCTACTACTGGGCTTATATCCCAAGGAAATACTAAAGAAGGGAAAGGGACCTGTATGTGCCAAAATGTTTGTGGCAGCCCTTTTTGTAATGGCTAGAAACTGGAAAATGAATGGATGGCCATCAATTGGAGAATTGGGTAACTTATGATATATGAATGTTATGGAATATTATTGTTCTGTAAGAAATGACCAACAGGATGAATACAGAGAGGCTTGGAGAGACTTACATCAACTGATGCTGAGTGAAATGAGCAGAACCAGGAGATCATTATACACTTCAACAATGATACTGTATGAGGATGTATTCTGATGGAAGTGGATATCTTCAACATAGAGAAGAGTTAATCCAATTCCAATTGATCAATGACAGACAGAATCAGCTACACTCAAAAAGGAACACTGGGAAATGAGTGTAAACTGTGAGCATTTTTTTTATTTGTTTTGTTTTTCTTCCCAGATTATTTTTAGCTTCTGAATACAATCCTTACTTTGCAACAACAACAACAAAATTCGGTTCTGCACATATATATTTTACCTAGGATACAATATAAGATATTTAATATGTATGGTGATGCCTGCCATCTAGGGGAGGGGGTGGAGAGAAGGAGGAGAAAAATTCGGAACAGAAGGGAGTACAAGGGATAATGTTGTAAAAAAAACAATTACTTATGCACATGTATTGTCAAAAAATGTCATAATTATAAAATTAATAAAAAATAAAATAAAATAAAAACACTAGAAAAAAAAATAGAGGCCTATCTCTCTCCTTGGTTCCTTGATGAGCTCTTGTCAGAATGTCTCCAGCCAGCTTCACTCTCTCATCCTTCCAATTTCTCCAGCCAGCATGAACATAGACGCCTCCAAGAGTGGGATTGTGGGCTTCTGTGTGTTTGGCCCTGAGAGTTTCTTGCTTATATGGTGCACACTGAGTATACACCACTCATGTCATTACTTGGAAACCATTATTTGTTGTAGGATTAAATCAATGATAAATTAGATTTAATCATAATCCCTGAGCTTGTGGTAGCTCCTTAAAAGTATACTCTCTTAAAGGTGTGAATCTCATGGAATTCTATTAAATACATTACTGAACTAGAGAATTGTTAAGTACCATGCTAAATTAGATAATCATATCCATTCCAGAAACTTAGCACCTTGTAAGAATCCTAACACAGATGGACTTTTTCTAGCTGTACAAAATAATTTTTGTAACTACCAAACTGAAACTGAATAAGTATATTAATTTATGTAAAAATTGTCATTTTACCAAATATATTCTTTTTGTGAGAGGATTAAATCTGTAGAGTGTGGAGTAAATACTGATTTGACTTTGAAGTAGTAAATATTTCTCACAAACCTCTGCCTGAGTGTTTGATTATTGTCTTAAAAAAATCACTTGTGATTTTGGTTTTTCAAATCTTAATTTGTGAGAATTGGAATGTTTCAAATAACAAAACAAAATAACAAACACAAAATCTCTTACTCCTTCATCTGTAAGAGAAAAAAAAAGAAAATAAATGACATGAAATGAGAACAAATGAAACAGTTTTTGCAGTCCTTTAAGTTTTTCAAAAGAAGGATATTTTCATACTTTAAAACATTAGTGTACTATCTTTATCTTTTTCAATCATTCAGATAGCTGAGCATATTTAGTAACACAAATTCAAATTTTCACTATTTGCTACTGCAGAAATAATAATTTAGCTAGGAAATTTTAACTTGAAAACTTTCGATTCTAATTTCTATCTAGGTAAAGTAAAATTAATATTTTCTTGGCCTTTGGAAGCTCAATCATATCTCAGAATAAGCCACAATTTGTAGTTTGTTCTATTTCTATGTCTCACCTGTAAAAGTTTCAATTTTGTAAAAGATAAAATTTAGTCAAAATAAGCCATTGATCTGCAAAACCCTAAAATCCTAAAAACAAACAAACAGAAAGTGGATTTTTTTTCCAAGAAGAAATGTTCTGTGTGTACTGCTTTCATTGTCTTGAAACAATTTCCCTGTTTCCACAGTAGGTTTCTATGGCAGGTTTTTTCCTTCTTTGCCACTTAATTTATTTTTTTTTTAAATAAGAGGTATTAGTTTAAGTCCCTCTGGAGGCCTACACTCTACTCCAAGTTTCCTTTCAGTTCTGCCCTCTAACCAGGAACCCTAAAGCAAGAGCTTTACTTTTCTACAAGGGCTCAGAACCAGCAGCCTCCCAGCCTCCCTGCTTCTGCACTCACCAGGTATTGCTTCCTTCTCACCTGGGGCTGGGTTTCAGCAGCTCAGCTAGGCCTGGCATTCCTAATCAGCTTCAAATCTCTTCTTAAACTCAGACCTGGATTCCACAAACAGTACAGAAAGCAAAAGTCTCTCTGATTCCTGATAAGCTCCAGCCTTGCCCAGGTAACCCCAAGGATCTCAAAATGTTTCTGTGGAGCTAGGCTAGAGGTGTTTGTACTTCATACAAATTAATTCCCTATTGCAGTCTTTCCTCAGATTTTGTTGGGTTGCCCTCTAGGCTCCAAGCCTTCTTTATTTTTCAATTGTACCTGTTTGCCTTGAGGGGTAAATATCTTCTATTTGTAGGAGAAATTGGGAGAACTTCAAATGTAATAATCTACTCCACCATCTTCCTAGAATCCTCCCCACCATCACAGTTTTCTATAATTTATTTGAATATGTATCTTGGGTTTTGTTGTTATTGTTATATTTGTTGTTATTTGATATTGTCATATTGAGAAAACCTGAGAAAATTGGATGAAACACTGTAAGGCTTTGGATTAATGATTTGAAGTGTAAACACTCTCAGGCTAAATCAACAGAAATAGCCAGTAGGGATCTCTGATGCTACATGGTTTCAGAGGTAGCTTTATCTAGAACTAAAGAACTTTAATTTCTCAAAGAGTGAGGGAAGTGGAGGAGGAAGTGAAACCTGGAAGACTAAGGAAACCACTGCTGATTAGGAATACCAGGCCCAACTGTGTTGTAGAGAATGGTGCTGGGCAAGAAGTAATCAGCACAACTAGTGAGTAAAGAAACAGTAGAATAGAGATACTGCACTTGTGAAAGAGTGGAATATTTGGCTTGAGATTCCATGTCAGAGAGGATAATTGAAGTGAAAGCAGAGGCACCATCCTCCAACCCAGGATTAGAGGTGCTTACATTAATAGTTCTCTTAAAAAAATGAACAAAGAAGAAATAACCCAACTATAGAAACGTATTATGGGAATAGGGAAAATTGGAATTTATATTTACAGGATGACACTGAAATAAACAAAACCTTTCCTACCTCAATGAATAATATTAAATGGCTACCTGCTCAAAAGCCATTTATAAAAGAACTAAAAAAATACTCTGAAAATCAAATCAAAGAGATTGAAAAAAAACAAAAAAGAATAAGAAGAATCATCCAAGAAAAACAAGAAGATTGTGCAAAGAAAGTCAACCAACTAGAAAAGGAGATCCAGAGAGTGAGCTATAAAAAACCAAGAAATAACAAAACAAAACATTTAGAATAATAAAATTAAGAGAATGTGAAACATCTTATGAGAAAAAACAAATAATAACAGATCAAGAAGAGAAAAAATAAGTATATTTGGACTACTTAAAAGCTGTGACCAAAACAAGAACCTTGACAAAATTATGCAAAAAATTACCAAAGAAAATTGTCCTGGGGTGATACGAAACAAGGGGAAAGTGGAAATAGAAAAAATAAACATGAAAACACCACAGAAATATTATTGCAAAATTTCAAAAATCACAGATCAAAGAGAAAATTGTCCAAGAAATAAACAAACAAAAATTTCAAATACCTGGAATTACAATGAGAATTGTAGAGGATTCAGAAAAGCAGCCAAAATAAAAGACTACAGGTCCTGACATAATATATATTGACAATTAAAAAAAAAAAAAAACTAGACCTGTGGCCAAAAAATATCATATCCAGCAAAACTCACCATACTATTAAACTCAATCAAACGAGATATCTACATTATATGTGAGCCATATTAATGTTGTTTTATATGAATATTCCCATATATGTATATGTGTGTATGTATGTGGGTATATAGATATATGTGTGGGTATAAGAGAAAGATATGCATATGTAAATTCTATATATCCATATCTATATACACAAATACACACACAGACACAAACAAACATAAGTGAGCACAGCCCTCTATTTAAATGTAGCCTGCTTAGCAGAGGTGGAGGAATGTAAGGGGGGGGAAAAACCAAACAAAAAAAAAAAATGCACAGCATAGAACAATGGAATAATGTACAAGGAAACAAAGAAAAGATATAGTCTTGAATATATAATCTCTACCAGTATTATATTCACTTTCTTGAAATGCAAATATATTGTTACATATTTTGAATCCTCCCTGATGTTCTGCTGGGCACAGACAATGTTTTCTTTTTCTTTACATATTCAACATTTTTTTTTTATTTTGCTTTTTTCTTTGTATTTAGTTTTAAAGAAAGAAATATTTATTTGTTTCAGTTTCATTTCCTATTAAATGAACTGGAGAAATAAATGATAGTGCCATTGTCCAGGAAATTCCAAATGGGTTCAAGAGTCAGACACACTTGACACTACTGAACAACAAGATTCACTCTGGATTTTAGTCTTATACTAATGTAAAAAGGCTTTCCTGAACATATAGCAATAGCTGAATGACTTGAAAGGTAGCAGGATAGGTATCATCTCTACCCTATGCTCTCCCCACTTTTCTCCAGGGTTACTTTAATTTCTTCCACAAAGGGAAGCAGGAGGCTTGAGTCCAGAATCATGGGCCACTGTACTCTCTCAGAAAAAAGGAGAATAAAATAAAATTGTATTTATTGCCCCTCTTAAGTATAGTCTAGAAAATGTAATTTTCAGTTCAAGATAAACTTCTGATGACTTTTTCTCAATTGAGAAATAAGGCCATCAAGCTTTATGTCTGACTCTCTTCCCACCAAGTAGTAGGTCCATGATGAATATAGTAGGAAGGAAAGTCATTTACCCAAATTGATAACAAAAAATAAATCAGAGAACATTTATAAACAATAATATATACCAGATAATATAGAGTAAAAGGGCTTTTTCTTGAAGAACTACATGTGTGTATGTGTGTGTGTGTGTGTGTGTGAGAGAGAGAGAGAGAGAGAAAGAGAGAGAGAGAGAGAGAGAGAGAGAGAGAGAGAGAGAGAGAGAGAGAGGGAGTGGGAGTGGGAGAGGAAGAATGAAAAAGAAAGGGAGAAGGATAGAGAGAGAGAGGTAGGATAACAGTAAAGAATGATATCTCTTCTCATGCTAGCTTCTCAGAATATAATTTCTGCTTCAGCAACCCAATTTTTTTAAAAAGTGGAATCAGGTTCCTCCTGCCTCTCAAGATTGAAGGAAAAAGAAGAAGAAGAAGAAGAAGAAGAAGAAGAAGAAGAAGAAGAAGAAGAAGAAGAAGAAGAAGAAGAAGAAGAAGAAGAAGAAGAAGAAGAAGAAGAAGAAGAAGAAGAAGAAGAAGAAGAAGAAGAAGAAGAAGGAGGAGGAGGAGGAGGAGGAGGAGGAGGAGGAGGAGGAGGAGGAGGAGGAGGAGGAGGAGGAGGAGGAGGAGGAGGAGGAGGAGGAGGAGGAGGAGGAGGAGGAGGAGGAGGAGGAGGAGGAGGAAAGAATGACAAGAAAAAGAAACAAGACAAAGGGAAAAGATATATTTTTTTCACATGATTCATATTTATTGAGGGCATTCTTATATGTGTGTACTATGCTCTAATTTTCAAAACACCAAGTAAAGTAACTCCCCTTTATGTTTCAAAGGGAAATGATTTTGTTTATTTCTATCACATATAAAAATCATATATTAGAATGAGGATAATCTACAGTTGAATTTAGATATAAGCAGTTTTGTTCAGAATTTTTCTAAAGGATTCTAATTAATCTACAGCAGTTCATTCATTTGCCAAACATTTATTAAAAATTAAAGATTGTCATCTCTTTCTATCTGGGTTATTCTTGTCTTATCCTACCTAAGATCATATTATTTTTTATTTGTTTGTTTTTTTTAGTTGTTGAGATGCTCCATTAACACATATTGGGACTATGTTTTTTTTCCTTGCTTTTTGGTTTATTTGCTTAGTTTTTTAAACTAAGCATATGATTTTTTTATTATAACTTTTTTACGTACAAGATATATGCAGGAGTAATTTTTCAGCATTGATAATTGCAAAACATTTTGTTCCAATTTTTCCCTCATTCCCCCCATCTACCCCCACAGATGGCAGGTTGACCAATACATGTTAAATATGTTAGAGTGCAAATTAAATACAATATATGTATACATGTCCAAACAGTTGTTTTGCTGTACAAAAAGAATCAGACTTTGAAATGGTGTACAATTAGCCTGTGAAGGAAATCTAAAATGCAGGCGGACAAAATTAGAGGGATTGGGAATTCTATGTAGTGGTTCATAATTATCTCCTAGAGTTCTTTTGCTGGGTTTAGCTGGTTCAGTTCATTACTGCTCTATTGGGACTGATTTGGTTCATCTCATTGTTGAAAATAGCCATATCCAACAGAATTGATCAACATATAGTATTGTTGTTAAAGTATACAACGATTTCTTGGTCCTGCTCATTTCACTCAGCATCAGTATATGCAAGTCTCTCCAGGCCTTTCTGAAATCATCTGTTGGTCATTTCTTACAGAACAATAATATCAATAATATTCCATAATATTCATATACCACAATTTATTCAGCCAATCTCCAATTGATGTGCATCCACGTAGTTTCTAGTTTCTGGCCACCACAAAGAGGGCTGCTACAAACATTCTTGCACATACAAGTCCCTTTCCCTTCTTTAAGATCTCTTTGGGATACAAACCCAGTAGCAATATTGCTGGGTCAAAGGATATGCACAGTTTGATAACTTTTTGAGCATAGCTCCAAATTGCTCTCTAAAATGGCTGGATGTATTCACAGTTCCACCCTGTTAGTCCTTTCTTACAGAATATTAATATTCCATAACATTCATATACCATAATTTATTCAGTCATTCCCCAACTGATGGTCATCCACTCAGTTTCCAGTTTCTAGCCACTACAAAGAGGGCTGTCACAGTAGTAGTGACACTGCTAGATCAAAGGGTATGTACTGTTTGATAAATTTTTGAGCATAGTTCCAAATAGCTCTCCAGATGCTCCACAATTCCACCAACAATGTATCGGTGCCCCAGTTTTCCCACATCCCCTCCAACATTGTGTATTATATGTCCTTGTCATTTTAGCCAATCTGACATATGTGTAGTGAGTTGTATTAATTTGCATTTCTCTGATTAATAATGACTTGGAACATCTTTTCATATGACTAGAAATAGTTTAAATTTCTTCATCTGAGAATTATCTGTTCATATCCTTTGACCATTTATCAATTGGAGAATGGCTTGATTTCTTATAAATTAGAGTTAATTCTCTATATATTTTGGAAATGAGGCCTTTATCAGAACCTTTGAGTTTTAACAATGTTTTCCCAGTTTATTGCTCCCCTTCTAATCTTGTCTTCATTAGTTTTGTTTGTACATAAACTTTTCAATTTGATATAATCAAAATTTTTTATTTTGTGATTAAAATGATCTCTAGTTCTTATTTGGTCACAAATTCCTTCCTCCTCCACAATTCTGAGAAGTAAGCTAGCCTATGTTCTTCTAATTTATTTATAATTTCATTCTTTATATCTAGATCAGGAAGCCATTTTGACCTTATCTTGGTTTATGGTTTTAAGTGTGGATCAATGCCTAGTTTTTGCTATATTAATTTCCAATTTTCCAAGCAGTTTTGTCAAACAGTCATTTCTTATGCCAAAAACTGGATTCTTTGCATTTGCCAAACACTAGATTATTAAAGTTTTTGACTATTTTGTCATTTGAACCAACCCTATTCTACTGATCATTCTTAGCCAATACAAAATGGTTTTGTTAACCACTGATTTATAATATAGTTTAGAACTAGTACAGCTAGACCACTTTCATTTGACTTCTTTTTCATTAATTCCTTTGAAAGTCATCAACATTTGTTCTTCCACAGGTAAACCACAAAACAAATAAGAAAGAAATGAAATAGGTAAATAGAATATTAGAAAAATTAAGTATGATAGATCTTTGGAGAAAACTGTATGGTGAAAGAAAGGAGTATACTTTCTTCAGTAGTTCATAGAACCTATACAAAAATTGACCATACATTGGGACATAAAGACCTCAAAATTAAATGCAGGAAAGCAGTTTTTATTTTAGGTTCTCTTTCAGGTGTTCGATGAATTATTTCAATACCGATTTTACCTTCTGCTAAAAAGTTCTGGGCAGTTCTCTTTGATGATTTCTTGTAACATAGTGCCTAGGCTCTTTTTTTTCATCACAATTTTCAGGAAGTCCAATAATCCTCAGATCTCTCCTAGATCTATTTTCCAGGTATTTAACATATTTTCTTTCTTTCTTTCTTTCTTTCTTTCTTTCTTTTTTTTTTTTTTTTTTTTTTTTTTTGGTTTTGCTTGACTGATTCTTGATGTCTTTGCTCAGTTCTGATTTTTAATGAGTTATTTTCTTCATTAGCTTTTTTTAACTTCTTTTTGGTATATGTCCAATTGAGTTTTTAAATGAGTTTCTTTGCTGTATGGCATTTTTGTTTCCATTTCACTAATTTTTTCCTGAATTATTTATTTTTCCAATTCACAAATCCTTCTTTCCTGGGACATCTTTATCTTTTCTAATTCACAAATACTGTTTCCCTGCACTCCCTGGGAGTTCTTTACCTTTTCCAATTCACATTTAAGAAAGTTGCTTTCTTTTTCCACTTTATCAAATTTTTCCTTAAGTGAATTATAGGCCTTTTCTGTACTCTCTTGCAGAGCTTCTCTTTCCTTTACTAATTTTTTTCTAGCTCTCTTTTAAGATCTTTTATAATTTCTTCTAGGAAAGCCTCATGTGATGGTGACCAGGTAACATCCCACTTTGGAGTTTTGTCTGGAGCCTGTCTGCTATTAGTCTTCTTGGGGTTGAAAACCTTCTCTCTTTCTGTATAGAAACTATTGATGGATAGCATAGGCTTGACTTTTTTACTCATTTTTTAAAAAGCACTTGGTTTGCCTTCAGGGCAAGGAGATTTCTAGCTTCCTCTAAAGAACAGGATGGTTATATGTACAGTAGCTGTCCTGCAAATGGGCTACTAAGAGCTGAGAACTGTGGAAATACCCTGGGAAGAGCCCCACACAGGAAATGTCACTGCCCTGGGAATCATCGCCAAGCTATAGAAGTACTACTGCCCTGGAGTAGCAGCTGAGCTGTGAAAGTGTCACTGCCCCAGGCAGAACCTCACTGTGCAATCAGCTCCTCCCCTGGGAAGAGCCCCAATGTGTGGGTCAGCAGCTGCCCTGGGAAGAGCCTCCCACCAGAAGTGTTTCTGCCCTGGGAGGCACAGCATTGAAGTACTATTGCCCCAGGCAGAGTCCTCTTGCCATGAAGATTTGTGATTACCCCTGGAAGAACATCTCCCATGCATATTTTTGTGACTGTCCAAGGCAGCGCCCCACTGGTGATCAGAAGTGTGTCTACCCAGGGCAAAAGTCTAGGGTTGCAAAATGGAGATGCACAGCTGTACTGTAGTCTGTGCTGAGTCACTTCTGGTGCTATGTTGGTATAGTCAGATCCTGTTAGATTCTGACATTTTTGGAGTACCTTCTACCTTTGATTTTAACTTCTTTGGTGATCTACTGCTTTGCAAGTAAAGCAGAGCAGCCAACCTGTGGTAAAATCTTCCCTGCAAATTTTCCACCCATGGAGATCATCCTTGCCCTGGTACACTCACTGTGCTAGCCTCTGGTTTTCTGCCTCTCTACCTGTGCTGGCCGGTTCCTGCCAATCAAGACAAACCTTTTCTGGTGATCTTCCAGATTTTCTTTGGCTGTTGTACTCCTAATATTCATGGATTTCACCACTCAAGCACTATTTTTCAGGCTAAATTTGGTCATTAGTAGTAAGGGTAGAAGGGAAGCTTAGAATAGCATGTATGTGTGTCTTCTCCATCATCTTGGCTCTGCACCCTAAATTTATGATTTTTATGAGTATGTGAGTGGTTCCTGGTAATATTTTCTTCCAAAGAAGATCAATACACTCTGATTTGCAGATTTTAATCTTACATAGTTGTCTTGATACTGAATGGGTTAAGTAATTGATTCTGGGTTAGTCACACAACCAATATGTGTCAGAAACCTGACTCCATTCCTGATTGGTCTGACTTTCAGGTCCACTCTTTATGCACTATATCTTGCTGTCTCTCAAGCTTACAATTTAATGAATACTGTTACCTAGATATTTTTCACACAAACTATTGTTTATTTCAAAATGCTGCCTCATTTAATATTTGAGGTAGATTTTTCAGATCTAAAATATTATTTTATATTTGTTTCTATTGAATTTATTATTTTAGTACAGCACATAATGTACTATACTAAGAAAAGTGAGAGATGTTAAAAGATATAGCCCATGATCTTAAGGATCATTTTATCCATATAAAGGAATAAAAGATAACCAAACAACTATAGTACAAGTAAAATGAGAAAAATTTGCAAGAAAACTACAAAGTACATCAGCATTTCAATATAAAAGGCATGAATTCTTGCTAGAGAGATTGATGAAGTAGTGTTCTTAGCACAAAATGAATATTTAATGTAAAAGGATCCCACTTTAAATGCATTTGTCGATATGCCATTTCACACTTCTAATCAATTGTCATATCAAATGTTTATCTGTGTGTCAGAATACAATTGTTCCTAGACAAAACAATTAGTAAACATTCTATCTCCCTCTCTCCCTCCTTCTCTCTCTCTCTTTCTCTCTCTCTTTCTCTCTCTCTCTCTCATACACACACACACATGCACACAAACACACACACATACAGCAATTGATAATTTATTGAGTATGCAATAATAATTTGTTTCTTTATAAGGGAGGAAACACTAATGATGGGAGCTGCTTTTATGGACCTGATTCTTACAAGCAAAAAGGAATTGATTAGTAAAACTGAAATGATGTCTCCATAGGGATAGTAAGATTTTTTTAATTTTTAATTTTATTTTTAATTTTGGAGTTTATGATTGAGAAGGGAAGGAAAACTCTCCATCATTTGATTTGTACCTTAAATTTTCAAAGAGCAATTTGGAAAATCTTTGCAGAAGGATAAGAAAGATTCCTGTAATTAAAATTCTGCTTTCTGAATCAATAAAATTCTGGAGAGGAAATGTGTGTGATGTTTTCAAAAAATTGAATTCTAGAAAGCAAAAAAGAAACTATTCACTCTCCTCACCACACACATATCTTCCAGGGCAGATTTCTCAGCATGGCTATTCAAGATTAAAATCAGTTTATGGATCAATATCACTTAAAACCATGAGCCCCTACCAATGTGGTTACCTTTATTTATCATTAAGAGCCTACAAGAAGTTCAAAACAAGGACATTTAATTCAATTGCATAATAAAAATGGTAGCAATTATGCATTTCCTATTTAAACTTTTAGTGTACTAGCTATATGTGCTCAATCTTAGTGAGAATGAACCATCTTTACAATGTTATTACTGTAGCATTTATTGTTCTCTGGAATCTTCTCAATTCATTTTCATGATTTTATAAAAGCCTTAAAAATCTTCATTTTATAAAGTTGATATTATAATATAAATTGGTCTTCTGATTTTGCTGATTCACTTTTTTATCTATTCACATTCTATGTTTCATGTCTTTTAGAAATCATCTATTTTCTAATAGACAGATAGGCAGTGCAGAGGATGGAGTATTCAGTCTGATTCAATCAGAATACCAGAGTTCAAATTTGGTTTCATACACTTGCAAGTCATTTAGTTTCCTCATATGTAAAATGAGCTAGAGAAAAAAGTGGAAAACTACTCCAGTATCTTTTTTTTTTTTTTAAATCCCTAAATTTTTAAATCCCTAATGGAATCATAAGGAGTCAGGTACATCTACTCAACCAAAAGCCTCCAATGATTTTCTGATAGGGAAATTTTATTTAAAAATAAGTTTATGAGGACTATAAAATGTTTGTAGAGATGTAGAGTGCACAGAATTGATTTTCAGTAGGATATAAGTAATAAGATATAACTTTGAACCTATAGAGTATTTTAAACAGTTTCAACCTAAAGAAAATATTTGGCCCAAAGTATTAAAAGATGATGTAGTAGAAACAAACTATTGAAATCTAGTGAATGAAGATTCTATTACTTGCGGGATAGAAAAATTTTGGTTTTTTAGTATCCTTGGCCTTTTTTCCAATGGATTCATCATATCATCAGATAATATCAGAGAGAGAGAGAGAGAGAGAGAGAGAGAGAGAGAGAGAGAGAGAGAGAGAGAGAGAGAGAGAGAGAGAGAGAGAGAAGGAGGGAAGGAGTTATACAGGGAGGGAGACAGATTACAGATCTCCATTTCTACAAATCTTTAGTATAGTTAGAAGGGAAAAGAGGTATGATTAAAGCATTTAATCTGCTCTGCTTACTCTACTACATGTTGGTTTCTTCTCAATGTCTTACCCTTTTACAATAAATTTCTCCCTGAAGAAAACCTGAAATAGTGTTTGTCCTACTTGAAAGTCAGAACACTAAATAATTAGGGTTTGTACTATCTTAAATACTTATCATCTTTGTCCCTTGTTTCTACACAAAGTATAGAGAAATCATTTTTAATGAATGAGGAAAGTCTTATGCAAAGAATCTTGATTCCCAGTTTAGGTGGATAAAACATATCAATCTATTTCTATTTTTCTTCATTGTTTTTTGCATCTCCTGAAACTTTTATTCTTTTTAGCATATTTCCAAAATATGAAATTATATAACATCACTCAGAAAACTCATGGTTGGTTGAAATTAAGTGTTTACCTGAATTTTTCAATAAATGACAAAATCAAAATAATGAAGTATAATAATTATTTTGAAATCACATAAAATTTCTACCACAAGGACCAATTGTCCTTGCTTCTTTCTGAATTTGCTGTATTAAAATGCCAAAAGAGCTTTTTAAATAATTCAATGGTAGACTTTCAGACTAGTTAAAACAATTAGCTAGCCAACATGTACTTTAGTAGAGCAGAAACCTAAACTAATTTAATTTTAAAAAAATACCCTTGGACTTAAAAATAATCTGAATTTGTTTAAAATTTATTTTGTGAGTGACCACATATATTTTATATATACATAAGCACATTAATATAATTTATTTACTATAAGTGTATATTTATTTTGATGTAGTAGAATAATAACTCTTTGAATTTGCAGACTTTATATATTTTGTCTTTGAATCCCTGCTGTATAGCACAGTAACTGTCATATGAAAGCCTAACAATTAATACCTATTGTTATCACAATATGTAGACTGTAAAATTTGTCATATAGTGTCAGAAAATGTAGACTGTGGTTTAACCCTGCTAATTAAATAAAATAGTAATTGTGATTAAACTTAAAACATAATTTAATTTATAGTCATATTCTAGATTAGTACAGAAATCAGTGGAGGCTTTTGTTTCCTGTGAGTTGAAATATTGCTCATAATTGAAAATCAGTAATGGGCATATAAAATATTTAATGTCCTCTAAAGTATAGTAAAATAAAGTATAGATTATTCCTTGCTTTCTAAAATCCTTCACTCAATTTAAGTTATTACAGTCTTGAAAACTGAGCATTCTTAGCGGAAGTTATGGAACCCAAATATGTATAACTAGTTTTTTACAAATCACATCTGTGTGCCTTCATCTGATCTTTTGTTACTACATACAGAGTCTATCTTTCTGTAAGAATTGAATAAATTTATAGAGCAATTGCTTACCTACATTTCTGATTAAATATTAGCATGATCCAAAGAAAAAAAAAGCTGCAAAACTTCTTGAATTTTTCAGGTATGAAAATTTACACACCACCCCCAGGGTGATGATAATCAAATAGAGAATGACTGAATAAATTATGGCACGGTAATAAAAAAGAATTCACAGAATTTTGGGAAATGATAAAGTGTGATTCTAATAAAATTATTAGAATAAAATCAATTATGACATTGAAAAATCATATATATCTGTATGTGTATGTGTGTGTTGGCATACACATATTTGGAAGACTTAAAAACTTAAGTGATACAATAACCAAACAATTTGGAGGATTGAATATGAAAAAACCTTTCTCATCTAGTGAAAGGATATGATAGACTAGAAATTCATAATGAAACATGCACTTTTGAATATAATCAATTTATAAACTCTTTTTGCTTGCCCATGGTATGATAGTTGTTATGATTTTGGAAATTTGGGAATGGATTTGGTAAAGTTGAACTTGTGTTTGCATGTTTTTATTTTTATTGGGGCTATGTTTGGAAGGGCATATGAAATTAGTAATATTGATGTCAAAATAAAAAATAATATATCATTAAGGCACTTTTTTAAAAAATGCACATAACAGAATAAAGTTGAGAGGGAAAGAGAAGAACAATATGTGACTTTTAGGCTAGCTTTCTGGAGGTCCTCTGGATGGGATTTTGTCTCAGAAGAATAGTCACCACAAACATGGACAGGAATAGAGTCTAAAGTGTTTATTGTCTTCTTCACAGTCTGTGTCTGTCACAGTCTCAGTATGATACAGTCTCCTCCAGCAGTTTGATTCTGTCATAGTCTGACTCAGTCTAATTTTAGTGGAGGAATGCAGGAGTCAGGAGAGCCACCAAGAGGGTGCTCAAAGATGGAATGTCTCATTTCCAGTCCTCTCAACCCTTAAATACACTATTACAATTACATCATTACAACATACTGATTATGTGTGAACTAAAGAACCATTACATCACCAAGCTAAGTACTAAGTATATGCATAGGAAAGAACTGTCATCTCATCAATTCCACTGAGTTAACACCTTGTTGTAAATAATTCCAGAATTCCAGCCCTCAACAACTGTACACCTTTGAATCTATGATGTTGAATTTATTATATACTTAAAGCAAGCTACATCAAACAGATATGCTTATATAATCCTATCCATGATCTTATCTATATATATAAAAAAATATTTGCAGGAGTTTTAGATTCAGAATGTCAAAAAAATGTGAAAATAATTAAAAAAAAAACTAAAACAACATTTGGTCCTGACTAAAAAAATCAGTGTAATAGGTTAGGTACACAAGACACCATAATCAATGACTCCAGATTTTGAGATAAGGACTCACTGCTTAACAAAAATTGCTGGGACAACTCTATGGCAGAAATTAGGCATAGGCCAACATCTTACATCCTGCACCAACAAAAGGTTGAAATTAATTCATGATTTAAACATAAAATGTGATAATATAAGCAAATAAGAAGAACAAAGATAGTTTAGCTCTTAGAGCATTGGAAAAGGAAGGAATATATAACAAAACAAAAAAAAGAAAATATTATGAAATGCAAAATGAATAGTTTTGTTTACAATAAGTTAAAAAGGTTTGGCACATTTTTTAGTTTTTTTTTTTTTTTTTTTATGTCCAATTGAATTTTTAAATGAATTATTTTGCTCTGTTGAAATATTTTTCCATTTCACTAATTTTTTTAGCGAGTTATTTTCTTTTCCCAAATCATAAATCCTACTTTCTTGAAAATTTATCTTTTCCACTTCAGAAATCCTACTTTCCTGTGATTTTTTAAACCTTTTCTAATTCACAAATTTTGTTTCCCTGCACCTACTGTGAATTCTTTATTTTTTCCAACTCAAATTTCAGTATGTTGTTATTCTCTATCATAGCTTCTCTTTCTTTTCCCCATTTTTCTTCAAAGTCTCCTAACTTTTCTTTATTTTGTTTTTATTAATTTTTATAATTATAACATTTTCTTTGACAGTACATATGCATAGGTAATTTTTTTTTTACAACAATATCCCTTTTACTCCCTTCTGTTCCGAGTTTTTCCCCTCCTTGCCTCCACACCCTCACCTAGATGGCAGGCATTTCCATACATATTAAATATTTTATAGTATATCCTAAGTACAATACCTATGTGCAGAATAGAATTTTCTTGTTGTTGTTGTTGCAAAGGAAGGATTGTATTTACAAGGTAAAAATAATCTGGGAAGAGAAACAAAACAAAAACAAAAACAAACAAAAAACAACAAAAAAAAAAAAAAAAAAAAAAAAAAAAAAACAATGCTCACAATTTACACTCATTTCCCAGTTTTCCTTTTCTGGATGTAGCTGATTCTGTCCATCATTGATC
This sequence comes from Sminthopsis crassicaudata, assembly GCF_048593235.1. NCBI lineage: Eukaryota > Metazoa > Chordata > Mammalia > Dasyuromorphia > Dasyuridae > Sminthopsis > Sminthopsis crassicaudata. The sequence continues at coordinate 202,295,851 of NC_133617.1, forward strand.
AATTGGAATTGAATTAGCTCTTCTCTATGTTGAAGATATTCACTTCCATCATAATACATCCCCATACAGTATCATTGTTGAAGTGTATAATGATCCCCTAGTTCTGCTCGTTTCATTCAGCATCAGTTGATGTAAGTCTCTCCAAGCCTCTCTTTATTCATCCTGTTGGTCATTTCTTACAGAACAATAATATTCCATAACATTCATATACCACAATTTACCCAACCATTCTCCAATTGATGGACATCCATTCATCTTCCAGTTTCTAGCCACTATGAAAAGGGCTGCCACAAACATTTTGGCACATACAGGTCCCTTTCCCTTCTTTAGTATTTCCTTGGGATATAAGCCCAGTAGTAGCACTGCTGGTTCAAAGGGTATGCACATTTTGATAACTTTCATAACTCCACCAACAATTCATTAGTGTCCCAGTTTTCCCACATCCCCTCCAACATTCGTCATTATTTGTTCCTGTCATCTTAGCCAATCTGACAGATGTGTAACGATATCTCAGAGTTGTCTTAATTTGCATTTCTCTGATCAATAGTGATTTGGAACACTCTTTCATATGAGTGGAAATAGTTTCAATTTCATTATCTGAAAATTGTCTGTTCATATCCTTTGACCGTTTATCAATTGGAGAATGGCTTGATTTCTTATAAATTAAAGTCAATTGTCAATATAATTTGGAGATGAGGTCTTTATCAGACCTTTAGCTGTAAAAATGTTTTCCCAATTTATTACTTCCCTTATATTCTTGTTTGCATTAGTTTTGTTTGTGCAGAAACTTTTTAATTTGGTGTAATCAAAATGTTCTATTTTGTGATCAATAATGGTCTCTAGTTCTCCCTTGGACACAAACTCCTTCCTCCTCCATAAGTCCAAGAGGTAAACCATCCCATGTTCCTCCAATTTATTTATGATTTCATTCTTTATACCTAAATCTTGGACCCATTTTGATCTTATCTTAGTATATGGTGTTAAATGTGGGTCCATGCCTAATTTCTGGCATACTAATTTCCAGTTTTCCCAGTAGTTTTTGTCAAATAATGAATTCTTATCCCAAAAGTTGGGATCTTTGGGTTTGTCAAACACTAGATTGCTATTTTTATTCATTATCTTGCCATGTGAACCTATCCTATACCACTGATCAACTAGTCTATTTCTTCACCAATACCAAATGATTTTGGTGACTGTTGCTTTATAATATAGTTCTAGGTCAGGTAGACCACCTTCATTTAATTTTTTTTTCATTACTTCCCTTGAAATTCTGGACCTTTTGTTGTTCCATATGAATTCTGTTGTTATTTTTTTCTAGGTCATTACAATAGTTTCTTGGGAGTCTGATTGGTATAGCACTAAATAGATTAGTTTAGGGAGTATTGTCATCTTAATTATATTTGCTCAGCCTATCCAAGAGCATTGAATGTCTTTCCAATGATTTAAATCTGACTTTATTTTTGTGGCAAGTGTTTTGTAATTTTGCTCATATAATTCCTGACTTTCCTGTGGTAGATATATTCCCAAATATTTTATACTATTGACCATTATTTTGAATGGAATTTCTCTTTGTATCTCTTGCTGTTGGATTGTGTTGGTAATGTATAAAAATCCTGAGGATTTATGTGGATTCTCTCTTAACTTTTTAATAGTCTCTTCTAGGAGAAAGTTATGTGAGGAGGGCAAGTATCATTCCCCTTTAGGGTGTTATTTGGAGACTCTCCCTTGTTAGCCTCCTTGGGGTTGGATTCCTGCTCTTTCTCTGTATAGAAGGTGTCAATCATTCTCTTCAGCTTCTTACTCATTGTTAACATTCTGTGGGGAGTCTGCCATTGGGGTAAGAAAATTTATCAGCTACCTCCCAGACTGGGGGTAGAATGCAACAACCCTGTGCCTGGGTTAAGAGAGAGCTCTGGGAAAGAGTTTCCCTTCCCCCTCCCTGGAAATGCCTCAGAGGTGGTTAGCACAGCTGCTCTGCAAGGAATGCCCAGTGAGGAACCCCACTGTGTGGGCTAGCAACAGCCCTGAGGTTTAAGGATAAACAGTTAAAGCATCACAAACCCCAGCCAGAGCCTCCTGTGGGGCCGTGGATATTAGCAGCTGATGCGGAAAGCCCCTGCCCTCAAACTGGAAGTATCTGCCTGGAAACCACAGTCCATGCTTTAGAGGTTCCACTGTTGTGGGAATTCCACAACTGCTAGAATTCTACTGCCTCAGGCTGAGCCCCGCACCATGTGGATTAGAGGCTACCCCGTGGCTGTGTTCCCTGCTGTTCAGGCTCTCAACTACGCCAAGGAGAATCACCGGGCAGCAGGTGGCTGCATAGCTGTGCCGAGATTGGTGCTAGGCCACTTCCGGACTGAGGTGGATCTAAGCTCTGGCTTTATATTTTAAAATGGATTGATTTCTCTTCTGATCTGCTGTTTTATAGGCAGGGCAGAGCTATCAGCCTTTGCCAGATTCCTCTGTCTCAGTGGTTCTCTGATCCCAGAGTTCTCCCCAGCCATTTGGCACAATGTGCTAGCACCTAACCTCGTCTGTGCTGATCTTTTTTTCCTCCCCTCAGAACCGGCCTTTCCTGTTGAAATTCCAGATTTTCTTCAGGTGGTAAGTTTTGCTTCTAATCCTTGTGGTTTTTTATCAGTCCAGCATTATTTTTGAGGCTGATTTAACTAGTTGGTATTGAGGGAAGAGGGGAGCTTACAAATTTGTGTGTATCTTCTCCACCATCTTTTTTTTTTTTTTTTTTTTTTCCACCATCTTGAAAAAAGAAAATAACTCACTAAAAAAAAAAATTAGTAAAATTGAAAAAAATTCAACAGAGCAAAATAATCAATTTAAACACTAAATTGGACATATACAAAAAAACCTAAAAAATGTGAATGAAGAAAATAACTCATTAAAAATAAGGACTGAACAAAAAGAAATGAATGATTCATTGAAAAACCAAGAATCAGTCAAAGAAAACAAAATAAAATAAAAAAAAACAAAACAAAACAAAACAAAACAAAACAAAAATGAAAAACTGGAGAATAACATCAAATACTTACTGGGAAAATCTAAAGACCTGGAAAATAGATCTAGGAGATATAATCTGAGGATCACTGGATTTCCAGAAAATTATGATAGAAAAAAACAACCTAGATTCTATTTTACAGGAAATCATCAAAGAGAACTGTCCAGATATAATAGAAACAGAAGGGAAAATAGACATTGAAAGAATTCATCACACATCTTCAGAAAAAGACCCTAAAAAAAGAACTCCATGGAACATTGTGGCTAAGCTGCAGAACTATCAAACTAAGGAAAAAATATTGAAAGCAGACAGGAAAAAACAATTCAAACATCAAGGTGCCACAAAAAGGGTCATGCAAGATTTGGCTGCCTCCAAATTAAAGGATGGAAGGGCCTGGAACCTGATATTCCAGAAAGGCAAAAGAACAAGGATTGCAACCAAGAATAAACTACCCAGCTAAGTTTAGCATTTTCTTCCATGGAAGAAGATGGTCATTTAATGAAACAGAGGAATTCCATTTGTTTCTAAGAAAAAAAACAGACTTAAACAAAAAATTTGATCTACATACAAAACAGTGATGAGAAGCAGAAAAGGGTAAAAAGAATTCATCCCCATGATAATGCACTATGATCAAGAAGGATTTATACCAGGAATGCAGGACTGGTTTAATATTAGGGAAATTATTAGTATAATTAACCATATTAATTATCAAATTATTAAAAACCATATAATTATCTCAATAGATGCAGAAGAAGCATTTGATAAAATACACATTCCATTCCTACTAAAAACACATGAGAGTATAGGAATAAATGGACTATTCCTTAAAATAGTCAGGACTATATATTTAAGACTGTCAGTAAGCATAATATGTAATGGAGATAAACTGGAACCTTTCTCAGTAATATCAGGAGTGAAACAAGTTTGCTGACTATCACCATTACTATTCAATATTGTATTAGAAATGCTAGCCTTGGTAATAAGAGTTGAGAAAGAGATTAAAGGAATAGGAGTAGGTAATGAGGAAATCAAACCATCCCTCTTTGCAGATGATCTTTTGGTATACTTAGAGAAGCCCAGAGATTCTGATAAAAAGTTATTAGAAACAATTCACAAATTTAGCAAAGTTGCTGGATACAAAATAAATCCACATAAATACTCAGCATTATTATAAATAAACAACAACATGCAACAGCAAGAGATACAAAGAGAAATTCCATTCAAAACAACTGTTGGCAGTATAAAATATTTGGGAATCCATCTACCAAAGAAAAGTCAGGAATTATATGAGCTAAATTATAAAATACTTGCCATAAAAATAAAGTCATATTTAAATAATTGGAAAGATGCTAAGTGCTCTTGGATAGGCTGATCGAATATAATTAAGATGACAATACTCTCTAAACTAATGTATTTATTTAGTGCTATACCAATCTAACTCCCAAGAAACTATTTTAATGACTTAGAAAAAATAACAACAAAATTTATATGGAAGGTCGAGAATTTAAGGGAATTAATGAAAAAAAAAAGTCAGGTGAAGGTGGTTTAGCTGTACCTTATTTAAAGCTATATTATAAAGCAGCAGTCACCAAAACCATTTGGTATTGGCTAAGAAATAGACGGGCCTATCTGTGGAATAGATTAGGTACACAGGACAAAAATGGAGTACAACTATAGCAATCTAGTGTTTGACAAACCCAAAGATACCAACATTTGGGATAAGAATTCATTATTTGAAAAAACTGTTGGGAAAAGTGGAAATTAGTATGCCAGAAATTAGATATGGACCCACACTTAACACCATATACCAAGATCAAAATGGGTCCATGATTTAGACATAAAGAATGAGATCATAAATAGATTAGAGGAACAGAGGATAGTCTATCTCTCAGACCTGTGGAGGAGAAAGGGATTTATGACCAGAGGAGAATTAGAGATCATTATTGATCACAAAATAGAAGATTTTGATTACATCAAATTAAAAGGCTTTTGTACAAACAAAACTAATGCAAACAAGATAAATGGTCAAAGGATATGAACAGACAATTTTCAGAGGATAAAATTGAAACCATATCCACTCATATGAAAGAGTGTTCCAAATCTCTACTGATCAGAGAAATGCAAATTAAGACAACTCTGAGATACCACTACATACCTGTCAGATTGGCTAAGATGACAAGAACAAATAATGATGAATGTTGGAGGGGATGTGGGAAAACTGGGACACTAATTCATTGTTTGTGGAGTTGTGAAAGAATACAGCCATTCTGGAGAACAATTTGGAACTATGCCCCAAAAGTCAGCAAACTGTGCATATCCTTTGATCCATCAGTGCTACTACTGGGCTTATATCCCAAATAAATATTAAGATGAGAAAAGGACCTGTATGTGCCAAAATGTTTGTGGCAGCTCTTTTCATAGTGGCTAGAAACTGGAAGATAAATTGAAGTCCATCAATTGGAGAATGGTTCGGTAAATTATGGTATATGAATGTTATGGAATATTATTGCTCTGTAAGAAATGACCAGTAGGATAAATAAATAGAGGTTTGGAGAGACTTACATGAACTGATGCTGAGTGAAATGAGCAGAACCAAAAGATCACTATACACTTCAACAACAATAATGTATGAAGATATATTCTGATAGAAGTGGATATCTTTAACATAAAGAAGATCCAACTCATGTTCAGTTGATCAATGATGGACAGAAAAAGCTACACCTAGTGAAGGAACACTGGGAACTGAATGTAAACTGTTAGCACTACTGTCTTTCTACCCAGGTTACTTATACCTTCAGAATCCAATTCTCAACATGCAACAAAAAAATTGGATTTTCACACATATATTTTATCTAGGTTATACTGTAACACATTTAATATGTATAAGATTGCCTGTCATCTAGGGGAGAGAGTAGAAGGAGGGAGGGGAAAATTTGGAAAAATGAATACAAAGGATAATGTTACAAAAAATTACTCATGCATATGTACTGTCAAAAAAATTATAATTATAAAATTAAAAAAAAAAGTTTGGCACAGCGTTGGAGCAAAGATGGCAGAGTAAATCCAGGACTTATCCAAATTCTCTTCCAAACTCCTGCAAATATCTTTACATAATGACTCTAAGTGGATTTTAGAGTGTCAGAACCCACAAAAAATTTGGAGTAAAACAATTTTCCTGCTGAATTTGAATTTGAATTTGAAAAGTCAGTGGGAAAAGTCTGTTGCACCAAGAGATATTTCACACTATTTCCCCCCATTCTTTTCAATTTTGTTTCTGGGTTTTTCATAAAGTCAATAACTTAAATTTACTCAATTCTAATTGCAAAATAATTATTTTCCTCAGTGATCTTTTGTATCTTTTCTCCTCTTTGGTCAACTTTGCTTTATAAGGCATTCTTCTCCTCATTAGCTTTTTGTACTTCTTTTTGCATCATTCTCATTTTTCTTCCCAACTTTTCTACTAATTCTCTGGCTTGATTTTCAATATCCCTTTTGTGCTCTTGCCTAGCCTGAGATAAGTGATTTTTATTTTTCTTGGAAGTTTTGAATGTAGGAGCTTTGACTTTGTTAACTTCTTCTGAGTATGTGTTTTGATCTTTCTTGTCATTATAGACTGTTTTTTTTTTCCTATTGTTTGCATATTTTCTCAGCCTATTACTTGACTTTTAACTCTTTGTTAATTTAGGCCTTACTTTCCACGGTAAATTGTGCAATGTTCAAACTTTGGAGCTTTGGTGCAAATGTTTTCAAAAATCCATCTAGGAATTTGTAAGTTTTCAATTCTTCTCAGAGGGTATGATTTAAGAAGCATATTTATTATTCTCCTGATCTATGTTCTGGTCTGTGTTTGACTGTAAAACTATTTTCTTCCCTGAAACTATGAAGAGGGTCCCTGCTTCAATGTGTCTATAAGTTTTAATGTAATAGTACTCCTCCTCTCCCTAGGACTATGAGCCAGAAATGCAACTCAGATCTGAGTATAGGCAAAGCAACAGAAACTTGCCTTAATATTATCAAATATTACCCAGTAGTTTGCTTCTGAACAGCTATTTGAACTCCTTATGCTTTGTGAGCTAAGACCTCCAGAAGCTGCCACTGTCTACTCTGCCTTCACTACTGTTACTGCTGATTCAGTGACCTCTAATGTCTGATTCTAGCTTATTGGGTCCGAGACTGTATTCTTCTCTTACCTCACTGCAAGAAACCTTTCCTACCAACCTTCTAAGTCAGCTTTGCTGTTCGTGAGCTCAGAGGTCTTCAGAGGTTCCAAAGGTCTTCTCCTGGTTTGCTGGATCTTGAGCTGTGTTATGCTGGTATAGTCTGTTCAAGACAGTGCTCCACTCTTACTCTAGTGCATTCCTGCTGGCCTTCTAAGTTGTCTTCAACTAGAATATTGTTTTACTCATCTTTTCATCTTTTTAGTGGGTTCTGACACCATAATTTGTTTAGAGTCAATTTTTTAAGTATTGGGTTTGAGGGAGAACTCAGAAAATCCCTGCCTGTACTCTACCATATTGGTTCTTCTCCTAGAAAGATTAATTAGTTGTATAAATGAAATCCCAAATATCTGAATAAATTTACCAGTGTTAAAGATAAATGAGATTTATTTTAATATCTGACAGGAACTACAAAATAAGATATCTTTCATTTTATTATTATAGTTATTAAACTCCTTATGGGAACTCAAACCACTTTTTAAAAACTTCTTTTAAAACCATGACATCAAAGAAACATTAAGTTGAGATTTGAAAAAGAACATAGAAATCATCTTACTTCAACCTTGCTAGAATTACCTCTACAACAGTCTTGACAGGTATTTATCTAACCTATTGTCTGCACAATTTTCAGTGACAAAGGAAATCAGTATTTCACCAAAGCATCCCACTTGGGTTTGGACATCTCCATTTTTTTAATATTCTTTGCACTGAAATGAAATATTATTTTCCCCTTCTGCTCCTAGTTTACACAATCAGAAACTACACAAAGTAAAGCTAACTTTCCTCAGTGCTGTATCCATAAAAATAATTGAAGCCAGCTACTGCCTACACCCTGCCCTGAAATTCATCTTTATGCTTAGTATCCTTAGACCCCTAAATAAGTCTTCCTAAGGCATGATTTTGAATTCCCCTAACTGTCTAGTCTTGGAATCATTGAATCTAAATTTGAAGAAAATTCAGATACCACTTAGTCTAAACTTTACCTGAGGAGAGAGTGGGTAAAGGAGAGATACCTATGTTTTCATTATTATTAGAAATTCAGAGAACAAAACTCTCCATTGATACATAGTAGTAAATTCTGCCACCTAAAATATTGGAGAGTAACCTATTGCACTGAAATGTTATACAACTAAGTCATGGCCACATAATATATATTTGTTGAAAACAGGAATTGGACCGAGTTCTTCCTGAATCAAAGCTATTTCCTCTATACATGATGCCATTCTGCTTCTCAATCAGAAATAACCACTGAGATATACCCATTATGTTGTCATAACCACACACCCCTTTTAAGACCTCCAGTAATGAAGAATCCAATACTCACTGAGAGAAACAAAACATTTTAGATTACTTTTAATAGATATATCTTTTTTCACTTTCATAGTAGATTTGAATTTGCTTCTTTCACATTTCCATCTATTATTCCTAGGTTTATCTTGTACAGCTATTAAAACAAGTATGGGGGGGGCAGAGTAAAGATGGCAGAGAAGATATAAGGGAATTTGTAAGCTTCTTTCTTCCCGCATTACCAGTTAGATAAATCAGCCTCAAAAATAACGCTGGACTGATAAAAACCACAAGGATTAGAAGCACAACTTACCAGCTGAAGAGAATCTGGAATTTCAACCGAAAAGGTCGGTTCCAAGGGGAGGAAAAAAAAAAAAAAAGAACAGCACAGACAAGTTTAAGTGCTAACACACTGTGCCAATCAGGCTAGGGAGAACTCTGTGATCAAAGAAGCCACTGAGTTAGAGGAATCTGACACAGGCTGTTAGCTCTTCTCTGCTTATAAAACAGCAGATCAGAAGAGAAATCAAGCCACTTTAAAATATAAAGACAGATCCTAGAACCACTCCAATCCAGAAGTGACCTAATAGATCTCAGCACTTCTGTGCAGCCACCTTCTGCTGCCTGGGGCTTCTCCTTAGGGTAGTTAAGAGCCTGAACAGCAGGGACACAGCCCAAGGGAACCTCCAATCCACATAGTGTGAGGCTCAGCCTGAGGTAGTGGAATTCTAGCACCTGTAGAATTCCCAGAAAAGCAGAACTCCCAGAGAAGCAGAACCTTTGAAATAGGGACTGTGGTTTCCGGGCAGACACTTCCAGTTTGAGCGCAAGGGCTTTTCACATCAGCTGCTGATATCCACAGCCCCACAGAGGCATTGGTTGGGGTTTGTGAGGCTTTCACTCTTCATCCTTAAACCTCAGGGCAGTTGCTAGGCCACACAGTGGGGTCCTTCACTGGGCACTCCTCACAGTGCAGCTGTACTAATCACCTCTGAGGCATTTATGGGGAGGGGGAAGGGGAACTCTCTCCAAGAGCTCTCTCTTAGCCCAGTCACAAGGTTGTTGCATTCTACCTCCAGTCTGGGAGGAAGCTGGTAAATAAATAAATAAACTTCTTACCCCAAGGGCAAACCACAAAAGATTTTTAAAAATGAGTAAGAAGCTGAAGAAAACAATTGACACCTTTTATAAAGAGAAAGAGAGGCTATCCAACCCCAAGGAAGCTAACAGCAGAGAGTCTGCAGATAACACCCTAAAGGGGAATGATACCTGCCCCCATAACTCTATCCTAGAAGAGACTATTAAAAAGTTAAGAGAGTTTGAAGAAAAATGGGGAAAGGAAAGAGAAGCTATAATAGAAAATAACAACATCCTGAAATTTGAGTTGGAAAAAATAAAGAATTCACAGGAGGTGCTGGGAAACAAAATTTGTGAATTAGAAAAGGTTTTAAAAAATCACAGGAAAGTAAGATTTCTGAATTGGAAAAGATAAAAAATTCTCAAGAAAATAGGATTTCTGAATTGGAAAAGATAAAAATTTCTCAAGAAAGTAGGGTTTCTGAATTGGAAAAAGAAAATAAGTCATTAAAAAAATTAGTGAAATGGAAAAAAAATTAAACAGAAAAAATAATTCATTTAAAAACTCAATTGGGCATATACAAAAAGAACTAAAAAATGTGAATGAAGAAAATAACTCATTAAAAATAAGGACTGAACAAATAGAAATGAATGATTCATTGAAAAACCAAAAATCAGTCAAACAAAACAAAACAAAGAAACAAACAAAAATGAAAAGCTGGAGAATAAGATCAAATACTTACTGGGAAAATCTATAGACCTGGAAAATAGATCTAGGGGAGATAATCTGAGGATCATTGGACTTCCCAAAAACAATGATCAAAAAAAAAAAAAAAAAAGAGCCTAGATTCTATTTTACAGGAAATTATCAAAGAGAACTGTCCAGAGATAATAGCAACAGAAGGGAAAATAGACATTGAAAGAATATATCGAACATCTTCAGAAAAAGACCCTAAACAAAGAACTCCATGGAACATTGTGGCTAAGCTGCAGAACTACCAAACTAAGGAACAAATATTGAAAGCAGATAGGAAAAAACAATTCAAATATCAAGGTGCCACTAAAAGGGTCATGCAAGATATGGCTGCCTCCACATTAAAGGATGGAAGGGTCTGGAACCTGATATTCCAAAAGGTAAAAGAACAAGGATTGTAACTAAGAATAATGTATCCAGCTAAGTTTAGCATTTTCTTCCATGGAAGAAGATGGTCATTTAATGAAACAGAGGAATTACATTTGTTTCTAAGAAAAAAAAAAAAAAAAGAAAAAAAAAAAACAGACTTAAACAAGAAAGTTGATCTACATCCACAAGATTGAAGGAAAACAGAAAAAGGTACAAAGAACTCTTGAGGACTGTATCTCTGTTGTAGATATACAGAAAGTCCGCATGGATAATTTGATTTTACTGATATAATATAAAAAGGGGAGTAGTAATGGGAAGGGGGTAGTATCAGAAAAAGGGGAAGGAGTGATAAAAAGAGGGAAACTTCATCCCAGGAAGAAGCATAGAAAATCTACCACATCTGAGGGAATTTAGAGAGGGGGAGAAACATTGTGTGAATCTTACTCTCTTCAGAGTAGACTCAAAGAGTAAATAATTGACATATTTGTTTTTCAGAGAATTCTTTCGTACCTCATTAAAAGGGGGGAGAGGAAAAGGGAAAAGGAAAAGGGGAATGAGTGAAGGGTACAAGAAAGGGGAAGGGACTTAAAAGGAGAGGGGAGGGATACTAAAAAGTTAGGGCTGTGCATCACAAGTTGGGTTTATAAATTAAATATTGGGGAAGGGTTTTGGGGGGTCAAGGGGGAAAAGGCATTATCTGGGGATAATATGATGGCAGGAAATACAGAATTAGTAATTTTAACTGTAAAAGTGAATGGGATGAACTCTCCCATTAAAAGGAGGCAGATAGTAGACAGAATCAAAAGTCAAAAGCCTACAATATGTTGTTTACAGGAAACACACTTAAAGCAGGGAGATACATACAGAGTAAAGGTAAAAGGTTGGAGCAGAATCTATTATGCTTCAGATAAAGCCAAAAAAAGCTGGGATTGCCATCCTTATCTCAGATCAAGCAAAAGCAGAAATTGATCTAATTAAAAGAGATAAGGAAGGAAACTATATCCTGATAAAAATTAGCATAAAAATGAAGCCATATCAATACTAAACATATATGCACCAAGTGGTATAGCATTTAACTTCCTAAAGGAAAAGTTAAGAGAGTTGCAAGAAGAAATAGACAGCAAAACTATAATAGTGGGAAATCTTAACCTTGCACTCTCAGAATTAGACAAATCAAACCACAAAACAAATAAGAAAGAAATTAAAAAGGTAAATAGAACATTAGAAAAACTAGGAATGATAGACCTTTGGAGAAAACTGATTGGTGATAGAAAGTAGTAAACTTTCTTCTCAGCAGTTCATGGAACCTATACAAAAATTGATCATGTATTAGGACATAAATATCTCAAAATTAAACGAAGGAAGGAAGAAATAATAAATGCCTTCTTCTCAGAACACAATGCAATAAAAACTACATTCAATAAAATTTATGGGTAAATAGATCAAAAAGTAATAGGAAACTAAATAATATCATCTTAAAGAATGACTTCGTGAAACAGCAAATTAGAGAAACAATTAATAATTTCAACCAAGATAATGACAATGATGAGACATCATACCAAAATTTGTGGGATGCAGCTAAAGCGGTAATAAGGGGAAATGTTATATCTTTAGAGGCTTATTTGAACAAAATAGAGAAAGAGAAGCTTAATGAATTGGGCCTGCAACTTAAAAAGCTAGAAAAAGACTAAATTAAAAACCCCCACCCAAAAACCAAACTTGAAATACTAAAATTCAAAGGAGAAATCAATAATATAGAAAATTAAAAAAAATATTGAATTAATAAATAAAACCAAGAGATGGTTTTATGAAAAAACCAATAAAATATGTAAAACTTTGGTAAATCTAACCAGAAAAAGGAAAGAGGAAAATCAAATTGTTAGTCTTACTAATGAAAAGGGGGATCTTTCCACCAATGAAGAGGAAATTAGAGAAATAATAAGGAGTATCTTTGCCCAACTTTATGCCAATAAATTTGATAACTTAAATGAAATGGATGACTACCTTCAAAAATATTAACAGAGGAGGAGATAAATTGCTTAAATAGTCCCATTTCAGAAAAAAGAAATAGAACAATCTATTAATCAACTCTCTAATAAAAAATCCCCAGGACCAGATGGATTTACTTGTGAACTCTACCAAATATTTAAAGAACAATTAGCTCCAATATTATATAAACTATTTGAAATAATAAGGGATGAAGGAGTCCTGCCAAACTCCTTTTATGACACAGACGTGGCACTGATATCTAAACCAGGTAGATCCAAAACTGAGAAAGAAAAGTATAGACCAATTTCCTTAATGAATATTGATGCTAAAATCTTAAATAAGATATTAGCAAAAAAGACTTCAGAAAATCTTCCCCAGGATAATACAATATGATCAAGTAGGATTTATACTAGGAATGCAAGGCTGGTTTAAAATTAGTAAAACTATTAGTATAATTGGCCATATTAATTGTCAAATTATTAAAAACCATATGATCATCTCAATAGATGCAGAAAAAGCATTTAATAAAATCTAACATCCATTCCTACTAAAAATGCTGGAGAGTATAGGAATAAATAGACTATTCCTTAGAATAATCAGGAGCACATATTTAAGACCTTCAGTAAGCATAATATGTAATGGAGATAAACTGGAACCTTCCCCAGTAAGATCAGGAGTGAAACATGTTTGCCCACTATCACCATTACTATTCAATATTGTATAAAAAATGCTACCTTTGGTAATAAGAGTTGAGAAAGAGATTAAAGGAATTAGTGTGTAGATTATGAGGAAATCAAACTTTCACTCTTTAAAGATGATAGGATGGTATACTTAGAGAACCCCAGAGATTCTAATAAAAAGTTATTAAAAATAATTCATAACTTTAGCAAAGTTATTGGATACAAAATAAATCCACATAAATACTCAGCATTTTTATATATCACCAACAAAATGCATCAGCAAGAGATACAAAGAGAAATTCCATTCCAAACAAATGTTGAGAGTATAAAATATTTGGGAATCCATATACCAAAGCAAAGAAAGCAATTATATGAGCAAAATTACAAAACACTTGCCATAAAAATAAAGTCTGATTTAAATAATTGGAAAGACATTCAGTGCTTGTGGATAGGCCAATCGAATATAATAAAGATGACAATACTTTCAAAATTAATCTATTTATTTAGTGCTATACTAAACAGACTCATGAGAAACTATTTTATTGACCTAGAAAAAATAACAACAAAATATATATGGAAGAATAAAAGGTCGAGAATTTCAAGGGAATTCGTGAAAATAAAGTGAGATGAATGTGGTCTAAGTGTACCTGATCTAAAGCTATATTAAATAGCAGCAGTCCCTAGAACCATTTTCTATTGGCTAAGAAATAGACCAGTCGATCAGTGGAACAGATTAGGTACAAAGGATAAAAAAAGGTTACATCTTTTTTTTATTTTATTCATTTTTCCAAATTATCCCCTCCCTCCCTCCACTCCCTCCCCCCGATGACAGGTAATCCCATACATTTTACATGTGTTACAATATAACCTAGATACAATATATGTGTGTAAATACCATTTTCTTGTTGCACATTAATTATTAGCTTCCAAAGGTATAAGTAACCTGGGTAGATAGACAGTAGTGCTAACAATTTACATTCGCTTCCCAGTGTTCCTTCTCTGGGTATAGTTATTTCTGTCCATCATTGATCAACTGGAAGTGAGTTGTATCTTCTTTATGTTGAAGATTTCCACTTCCATCAGAATACATCCTCATACAGTATTGTTGTTGAAGTGTATAGTGATCTTCTGGTTCTGCTCATTTCACTCAGCAACAGTTGATTTAAGTCTCTCCAAGCCTCTCTGTATTCCTCCTGCTGGTCATTTCTTACAGAGCAATAATATTCCATAACCTTCATATACCACAATTTACCCAACCATTCTCCAATTGATGGACATCCATTCAACTTCCAGTTTCTAGCTACAACAAAAAGAGCTGCCACAAACATTTTGGCACATACAGGTCCCTTTCTACTCTTTAGTATTTCTTTGGGATATAATCCCAAGAACAGCAATGCTGGGTCAAAGGGTATGCACAGTTTGACAACTTTTTGGGCATAGTTCCAAATTGCTCTCCAGAATGGCTGGATTCTTTCACAACTCCACCAACAATGTATCAGTGTCCCAGTTTTCCCACATCCCCTCCAACATTCATCATTATTTGTTCCTGTCATCTTAGCCAATCTGACAGGTGTATAGTGGTATCTCAGAGTTGTCTTAATTTGCATTTCTCTGATCAGTAGTGATTTGGAACACTCTTTCATATGAGTGGAAATAGTTTCAATTTCATCATCTGAGAATTGTCTGTTCATATCCTTTGACCATTTATCAATTGGAGAATGGTTTGGTTTCCTATAAATCAGGGTCAGTTCTCTATATATTTTGGAAATGAGACCTTTGTCAGAACCTTTACTTTTAAAAATATTTTCCCAATTTGTTACTTCCCTTCTAATCTTGTTTGCATTAGTATTGTTTGTACAGAAACTTTTTAATTTGATGTAATCAAAATCTTCTATTTTGTGATCAATAATTATCTCTAATTCTCCTCTGGTCATAAATTCCTTCCTATTCCACAGGTCTGAGAGGTAGACTATTCTCTGTTCCTCTAATCTATTTATGATCTCATTCTTTATATGCCTAAATCATGGACCCATTTTGATCTTATCTTGGTATGTGGTGTTAAGTGTGGATCCATATCTAATTTCTGCCATACTAATTTCCAGTTTTCCCAACAGTTTCTTCCGAATAATGAATTTTTGTCCCTAATGTTGGTATCTTTGGGTTTGTCAAAGATTAGATCGCTATAGATAAAAAGGCTACATCTTTAACAATCTAGTGTTTGAGAAACCCAAAGATATCAACATTAGGGAAAAAAATTCATTATTTGAAAAAACTGTTGGGAAAACTGGAGATTAGTATGCCAGAAATTAGATATGGAACTTCACTTAACATCATATACCCAGATAAGATAAAAATGGGTTCATGATTTAGGCATAAAGAATGAGATCATAAATAGATTAGAGGAACAGAGGATAGTCTACCTCTCAGACCTGTGGAGGAGGAAGGAATTTATGACCAGAGGAGAACTAGAGATCATTATTGATCACAAAATAGAATAGAAGATTTTGATTACATCAAACTAAAAAGTTTCTGTTCAAACAATACTAAGGCAAACAAGATTAGAAGGGAAATCACAAATTGGGAAAATATGTTTATAGTTAAAGGTTCTGATAAAGGTCTCATTTCCAAAATTTATATAGAGAATTGATCCTAATTTATAAGAAATCAAACCATTCTCCAATTGATAAATGGTTAAAGGATATGAACAGACAGTTCTCAGATAATGAAATTGAAACTATATCCACTCACATGAAAGTGTTCCGAATCTCTACTGATCAGAGAAATGCAATTTAAGATAACTCTGAGATACCACTACATACCTGTCGAATTGGCTAAGATGACAAGAACAAATAATGATGAATGTTGGAGGGGCTGTGGGAAAATTGGGACACTCCTGCATTGTTGGTGGAGTTGTGAAAGAATCCAGCCATTCTGGAGAGCAATTTGGAACTATGCCCAAAATGTTAGCAAATTGTGCATACCCTTTGATCCAGCAGTGCTACTATTGGGCTTATATCATACAGAAATGCTAAAGACGGGAAAGGGACCTGTATGTGCCAAAATGTTTGTGGCAGCTCTTTTTATAGTGGCTAGAAGATGAATGGATGTCCATCAATTGGAGAATGGATGGGTAAATTATTATATATGAATGTTATGGAATATTATTGCTCTGTAAGAAATGACCAGCAGGATGAATTCAGAAGGCTTTGGAGAGAACTACGTGAACTGATGCTGATTGAAATGAGCAGAACCAGAAGATCACTATACACTTCAACAACAGTAACGTATGAAGATATATTCTGATAGAAGTGGATATCTTCAACATAAAGAAGATCCAACTCACTTCCAGTTGATCAGTGATGGACAGATACAACTACATCCAGAGAAGGAACACTGGGAATTGAATGTAAAGTGTTAGCACTACTGTCTTTCTACCCAGGTTACTTCTACCTTGGGAACCTAATTCTTAACGTGCAACAAGAAAATTGAATTTATACACATATATTATATCTAATTTATATTGTAACACATGTAAAATGTATGGGATTGCCTGTCATCTAGGGATGGGAGTAGAGGGGAGGGAAGGGAAAATTTGGAAAAATGAATACAAGGGATAATGTTATAAAAAAATATTACTCATGCATCTATACTGTCAAAAATTTTATAATTATAAAATTAATAAAAAAAATAAAACAAGTATGAGCATTCTTTTCCATACTTTAAGTCAATCCGCCAGCCTCTGGATACATTTTAATTTGGCACTTTCTCCTTTAAATTGTCTGATAAGTATTGAGAACAGTGGGCTCATGGAAACCATTACTCTGTATATTTTCCTTCAATTGATATACTCTACATTCAGATGAATTTTTTTCTGGCATCTGTCACACTTGAACATATTGAATTTGTAATCAACTAAAGAATTTATCTTTGCCTATAGCAGCTAGATGGTGCAATGTATATAGTCCTGAAGTCAGGAGGACCTGTATTTAAATGCAGCATCAGGCACTTAACAGTTACTAGCTGTGTGACCCTGGGTAAGTCATTTTATCCCAATTGTCCCAAGGCGGGGGACAGTTTATCTTTTTCATAACAAGATCAATAAAAAATTTCTGAGTCTTAGTTCAACAAAACATGAAAGAAAAATAATGACAGATATTAGATAGACACTGGTATTTAAAACCACATTATTACATATGTTCAAGAAATTAAAATAGTACATCCAGTATGACAATGAGTCCTGGTCTTCAGAAGTCAAATTAAGAGATTAGATTCTTTTGTTTTTGTTTCTAAGAATATTTTTTTTTCCTCATATTAAGTTTTTGTCCTTATTCTAGGAGCAGTTTGGTTAAGAAGTTAACTTGATGCTTATTTTTATGAATTCTATGGTTCTAACCAATAAACTATTTTTTCAATATGTTCTATTTTTTGCTAGTACTGGTCAGTTTAAGAAAATCACTCCACATAATAAATATGGCTGAAGTATCCTTGTCTTGAAGAATTGACTGAAAGATATTTGGGGTCATCATAGTGATTAATATCAATGCTATTACCATAAAAATAAAACTCTTGTTTTAATATTATATGAAGTACCATTTTATCATTATAAATTTCATGTGATAATTCCAATTTAAAATCTACTTAAGTTCCAATTCATTCAATCCAAGGTATTTACTCCTCCACTCCACTCCAGAATGTGCTTATGATTCTCTGGACACTTGTAACACACTCACCAGCCTTATCACTCTGGAAGATGTTTGTTATTTTGTGATCTTATTTTCCTGGAAGATCGCTCTACACTTATGATACCTTCTTTCAATTGCTTAATTCCTTACTGAATGTCCATTTAGAGGAAGTGCTGAAGTCAGTCATGCTCATTCTTCTATTCCTATCACAGATTCTTTCCTCACTTTCTGGATTTCACTATGCCACAGTATAGGGATCTTCTATAAGACTTCTAAGATATTTAGCAATACCTTAGATAAAGGTATAAATAACATACTTATTTAAAAATTGAATAATATGATTGATATAAGGAAGAAATTTTCAATAGTTGTTAAGAAAAAATAAATAAATTCTCTTCCTATGGGGCAATTGAGTTGCCCATGTCACAAAGTTAGTAAATGTTAAATATATGTTGCCAGATTTGAACTCAGAGTTTCCTGACTCCAGGTCTCTATCCACTGCACTGTCTAGCTAGCCCAGGAAAAAAAAGACAAATTCTTCAGTTGATTACAAATTCAATACATTCAAATGTGACAGATATCAGAAAAAGCTCATTTGAATGTCAAGTATATCAACTGTAGTAAAATTGCCAAAAATAGGAGAAATGGAGTTTAAATCCAAAATTTAAGATAGTTTGGAATGAAACTATTTGAAAGTTTAATAGAAAAAAAATCTAGTTTACATTTTGGTTCAAAATAATGAATTCACAAGGGCAAAATGTGAATTTTAACATCAATTTCTAAAAATCTCCGTGTGGATTTTAGTGGTACACAAACACAATAAAAGTCAATTTCTTTTAAAAAATGTTCTGGTACTTTGAGTGCAGACCAAGTTCAATGTGAATCATGAGTATTATATGGCATATTATATTCCACTCCTTGTTATACTATATCTGAAGTACTACTTTCAGTTCTGAATAAAAATTAAAAGGAACTAAAGAAGACTCAGAGGAAGGTACCCAAAATAGTATAGGAACTTGATTTCATGCCATATGAGGATAAGTTGACAGAACTAGAGAATTTAGCATGTAGAATAAAAGACCTAGAGAAGACAAGAAAGTTTGCATTAAGTACTTCAAAAGCATTCATGTGGAAAAATAATTTAATTTAATCTTTTTGTTCCCATTAGGCAAAGCTAGGTTCCAAAATGGAAAGTTGGAAAGAGATAAATTTAAATTTGATATATAGAAACAACTTCTCAATAAATAAAGCTATCCCAAAGTAAAATAGACTGCTCTGAGAAGCAGTAAATATTTCTTTACTAAATGTCTCCAACAAAATATTATGCAGACTTTTGTTGGCATAGTAAGAATTCATTGAAGCAGAGGATTGTTTATATTCTGGGGCCAATGAGGTTCCTTCCAACTATGTATTTCTTTGATTGCCTTGTTATCCATAGTCCAATATGATGTCTTGAGTAACAGGAAACTCATTATCCCCAGAAGCAGCCCATTCCATTTCTGGCCACTTAGAAATATAGACAAAAATTTTACCAGTTTAAGTCTAAAGATTATTTTCCTTGATGTAAGCAAAAGAGATATTAGAAAAATAAGAACTAGACAATTAAGGTAAAAGGAAATGTGGTGTAATGGAATGAAACCTGTGCCTGTAATCCTGAAAGTGCTGTATTTAAATACTATCTCCTACATTTGTATATGATGTGATCATATGTAAACCCCCAAATTCTCTAAGTTGCAGTTTTTCATTCTTAAAATGAACACAATAATAACTAGTTAACTCTTTAGCAGTAGGTATTCATGAAATGTTGTTTCCTATATTGCTTTAGGTTCTGTATGGATTAGTCTAATCTTTTCAAGTGTTTGTGTCTCACCTACTTTCCGTTTTTTAAAGTCACAATATGATTGAAAGTAGTTTCATTTTAAACAAATGGGGACTCTGAGGACTTCATGATAATTGAAAGAAAGAGAAAGAATTCTAAAGAAAATAAAACTTCAGTTCATAAATTGGCTGTTTGACTTGCAACCAGACAGATATCACTTTCTTTGGTTTTGCTTCTGATATTCATGCTTTTAACTACTGAACCCATGTAATCCTCTCAACACTTAAGACATAGTCAATTGGTTTACTTCATCTAGGATTGGACAGAAAGATTTTGGTATGCAAAAACAAACAAAGAAACAAACAAACAAACAAAAAAAAAACTTCTATCCTGTCAGAGGGAAAGTATAAAGAATAACTTATTTGTTAAAGTAACAGAAAGGATCCGTTTTCTGAACAAGTTGGCATAATACACCCTACCAAGTATAAAAGTAGGTTACCCTGGATCTAGTTAACATACTGTCAGTTATCATTACTAAACCCATTGCTTCTGAGCCAGTCCCAAAGGCAGGGTGATTATGAAATCACTCTAGTGGCTGCTATTGCTACCATTTAGTAAGAATTACATCATCCTTGGCTTTGCTTCTGATATCACTTTTCCTCTATGGGTTGTATTTAAATTACTCACTGATTCACATTGAGAAATGTGACTCAAGCAGCAGTCTTTTAGACCATATTAGACCATTATCATTTCCTTTGCCTTATTCTAGCTTAACACTACATTGTAGCTCCAAGTATCTATTTGTTCCCTAAATTTGTATCTCTATCTATATCTCATACTAATAATTAATTATTCTTTTATTATTAATAATATTAATCATTAGCTAATCATTATTGTTGCTCACAGTATCTTCACATCAATTACTTATTATCAAAAGAAGTCTTTGAGATATATAACAGAGTAGTCAATATGCAGCCAGCATACATATGTAGTCCACAATACCCCACTGTATTTGTTTTTGCATGAGTGGAATCATATTAAGATATAACTGGGAAATATTTTACAAAATGTAAAAAAACAGTAAAACATGTATAATATTTATACGTGATTTACTAATTCATTATGACCACAGAAATGTTTATGAAGAATTTTTATTTCCATTTAACATCAGCAACGTAGAGGACCTCACTGACAGCCTCGTACTCTGGGAAATAGTGCTTAACACAATGCCTAGTACATACTAGACTATACAAAATTTGTCATCATCAGCAACAATTACATCACATCATTATGTTCTTTGAAACACAGGTAGCAGATGTAGTAATGTTATCAAGTATTTGGTGACAGGAGCTTTCTAGGGTGGAAAGTTTAAGAAAATTTTAGAACATGCAAATCTCCCAAGAGAGCATATGTGCTATCAAAGATCTAAAGAGAGAAGCATAGAGACTAAATATGGGAAATTAGCTGTGAGAGGCAAATTAAGAATACCAAGTATTGTAGTCAGATATAAGAAAAAACTAGAACTAAACATGAAGTTCTAAAATAGAATACTTCTACTACTAAGAATTACTAAATTCTTAAGTTACTGCCATGACTGAATTATAAGACATGTTACTTTTTTTGCTCTTTTGAGAAGACCAAGGGGTCAATCAGGAGTTAGACTAATGTTCCATAGAAGATCCTGTTGAAAGAATGAATGGCAATAATTAAAAAATGGAAACCAGAACCATTTGTATCTGATTTCTTTGTTATTTGCTGCTGTTTTGTTTCCAAAAGTATTTTTTCATTGAACTTGGTGTCATCTGGTTTGACTTAATAAGAGAAACCTCAATGGAGATATATGAACAATGAGATTAAAATATGACAATCCTAATAAAATTAATAACTGAAACTGAAATAGTCAATAGACATATATTAAGCACATAAAATTGTCAAGCATATATGTGCTAAGTCCTGGAGATAGTTAAAAAACAAAACAAAACAAACAAACAAACAAACAAACAAACAAAAAAACAAAGACAAAAGAATCCTTGATCTAAATGAGTTGACAATATAATGGGGAAGACATAACCAATGTACTTAGTTGTATAGATTCCCAATAAAATTCTGCTGGTCTGAGGTGAAGCCCCATCAGCCACTGGCAGATTGCTCCGTAACAGCTTTCATTCTTTTGTGAAAAATTAAATGCACACAGATTTTTTAGAAATAAAAATTTTATATAAAATAAGCTAGGTTTCTGTCTTGGCTTTAGCACATGAGACAGCAGGAAAAACCTCACATAGAAGATAACACTTGAACTGAGCTTTAAAGGAATATAAGGACTCCATGAAGAGGAATTAAGAATGCATAAGGATATCTGCAAGCTTTGGAGACAACAGCACGTTACATATATTCTTGTAAAAACATAAAGGAACCATGATAGAATGTCATGTATAAAGAACAGAAAGTAGGTCAATATGAATGGAAAACAAGATTGTATTATTTTCACTTTATCAATGATCAAACTAAGGATCATGAAGTTTAAATTATTTAGTCTAATATAATACATCTGGAAAGTATCCAAAATAAAATCTGAGCCTATGGTTGCATTTTGGGAAAGACTAGATGCTAGATGGATTGTTTTGCAGTGTAATAGTGTATACAGCAAGAATTCAATTGCAAGGATCCCTTGAAGAATTTTATTTTCATGTATTTTTCTTCCAAGGCTGTGATTGGGGGCAAAAAAAAAAAAAAAAAAGTTTTACAAGTCATCTTCTTGAAGTCCATCCAATTAATTTGTAAAATTACTACTACATATTAAGATGTCATTAAAATATTATTATTATATTGATGACTTTTTATTGTAATGCCTATGTAAGCATTTGACCAATTAGCAATTTCAAAAGATTGAGTTATTAGAAAATAAGTATAATAGCAATACTTAATCTTTATCAACCCTTGGCTTAATGGACATTTACCGACTAGGTAATAAAGATATGAAGTTGTAATTTATAATAAGTTATGGATATTTTGGGAGAATTTCCGTTACTCTCTACTACAGAAGTTAAAAAGTGGTAACTGCAGTATGTAAGCTGCTTGAAATAGTGGCATCTTCTACGATCTTTAATAAGCTAATGGGACTGCTTGGAAGTTACTTACTATTCCATACATATAGATATAGAATACTACATAGAAATTTTTTGTATCTCCTCTTGATAATGGATGCATGTGAAAGATGCAATGTTCCAATATCATAGAACTGACAATATCTTTATGAAAGTCTTATATACCTGAAAACAGAAGGTACAGAAGCCTTCTGACTTTATGCTAAAATTGGAGAAGTAGCTTCAAGAGAATCATGGGACCATGGATGATTGATATCTGTGGAGAACATTGACCACATTAGCTTAACTCAAATTCTCTGTAGCATTGCACATTATAGTGTATTCCTAATGCATGTATGACTAACTCCTCAGTTTCTAAGAAGTGAAAGACTCAATTTGACAACTAGAGGAAAATTTGTGTATGAATAGAAAGAATTTGTTAAAACAGCAAAAGTAATTCCAGCAGAGTTTAAGGCAATACCCTTCAATGCAGGCAACAAAGAATGAAGATGAATTCCTTTCTAAATGTGTCCCAAATCAAGTGTAATATATGCTAACCCATCCTTGAGAACTGTTTCTATGAGCAAAGAGGCTTTAACCAAGAGGTTGAGGTAGTCCACCTCAAGAAAAAACCACAACTGAGGAAATAAAAGATTTTGCATTGTATTTGACCAGAATTGTAGGTAGGTTGGGTTAAAGTAGACTAGGTATACTCAAACAGAGAATTCAGCAGCGGTCTGCCAAAAGTTAAAGTCAAAGAAACACATAAGATATAGAAATTGAGTTCTATGTGGTGGATACCTAAGAACTCAAACTGATTAATTCTAGTGCCTCCCCCCAAAAATTTCCTGAGTTTTTTTTTTTTTTTTTTTTTTTTTTTTTACCAAGGTTCATAGGATTTGGTAAAGCAGTTAAATAGGAATTGAAGAGGCACAGTATCCTGCTGAAGTGGATTGGTGCATGCCAAAAACAATCATAGTCCAGTAATTTTATTGAGTACACTTGCAGCATATAACTGTAATTTATTCAGGGGGTGAGATTTCTACAGAAAGTGTAAAATGGAGTATCCACATTGAGTTATTATCAGAATAAGTTATAAGTTTGGGCTTATTTAAAGAAATTGTGGGTGTCAGCAAAAAGGTGGCTTTGGTGCATCCAGACCTGGAAACATCTCTGCCTGGTCAGCATTGTCTGGGACCAAATCCAACCTCTTCCATGTATTGGCAGAGTAATTCAGGCAGCAAAATGGAATTCAATAACTGGGTATTCCCCAAATCCTGCTCCATGTAATAATATAATATATTATAATATATAATATATATATATAATTTATAATAATATAATAATGAAAGACTTACATAAAAGAGATCATAGGCAGTGAATTTTTGAGAGCCAAACCTACTAGTATTTGAAAATTACAAAGAGAAATATATATAAAACTATACTCACATTGCTAAGTCTGACAATGATCATACTTGTTGTACCGGAATGAGAAATGTGAAGAATTCTTAACAATCAGTTTCCCTCAGATGTGAACCATTGATGCCTTTTATAAATATGAAGAAATCAATGATGCCATCAGAGTACTTGGGAGATAAGCATAGTTATTAGAAACACTATTGCATTCGTAAGCAAAGCTTTCAGTGAGCATGGATTTTGTTATGCCATCCACAAACTAAAATTCATGACTTCAGAAAGCTATCAATGATGTTATGTGGCTAGGATACAATTTTAAGTTATAATCAATCAGCTTATCTTTTAACCGGAGATCTAAGTTGGATATTAGATCTGTGAGATCATTGATTCAAGCAGGAGATAATTGTGAGTTCAGTTTTCATTGTAGCCAGAAAAACAAATGAATGAATGAATGAATGAATGAATAAATAATGAGGATGTAGATTTCCTACCCTGAAAGAACATATGTGACAGTCATGATTATTCTTATTAAAGAAATTAAAGACGGAAAAAAATTACGCTCAGGAGTGGGCATTGTGGATATTAAAAGGTTGAGAAAAATAATTTCTGGGTAATTTAATAACTTTATTAATAATGTGAGCATTTTGATAAAAGTATGGTCATTTGCCCATCTTTCTCTAAAGACAGCTATGTTGCATGCTAATGGTCTATGTGTCCTTTTGGAAGAAGAATGTTCCTGAGGATTGCAATCAACTCTGATTTGTTGATGATTTATGAGAGATAAATTGTACAAAGAGAAATAAGATCAATTCATCAAAGGGCTAAGTGTGATATTATGCTAGTCTTGCATAGAGACTATCCCTATATTCAAACAACTCCTAGCTTTGGACAATTTTAGACAAAGAATATATAACCACACAAGCCTGAGCTAGTGGAATGGAGTAACAGAATAAGAAAAATGTTAATCCTATCTTCCATCAACTCTACCCTTCAGAAATTGGGTAAAGAATGGGTGGGAAACAAAACTTGGATATCCCCACTTTTAATAACTTATAATTAATGAGAGATTAATAATAATTTCTCTAACATATGAATAAATGGATTATTCCTTAGAATAATCAGGAGCATATATTTAAGACCGTCAGTAAGCATAATATGCAATAGAAATAAACTGCAACCTTTCCCAGTAAGATCAGAAGTAAAACAAGGTTGCCCACTATCACCATTACTATTCAATATAGTACTAGAAATGCTAGCCTCGGCAATAAGAGCCGAGAAAGAGATTCAAGGAATTAGAATAGGAAATGAGGAAATCAAACTATCACTCTTTGCAGATGACATGATGGTATACTTAGAGAACCCCAAAGACTCTGCTAAAAAGCTATTAGAAATAATTCAAAATTTTAGCAAAGTGGCAGGATACAAAATAAATCCACATAAATCCTCAGCATTCTTATATATCACCAACAAAATGCAACAGCAAGAGGTACAAAGAGAAATTCAATTCCAAAAAATTTTGAGAGTATAAAGTATTTGGGAATCCATCTACCAAAGAATAGTC
Source organism: Sminthopsis crassicaudata (assembly GCF_048593235.1). Taxonomy (NCBI): domain Eukaryota; kingdom Metazoa; phylum Chordata; class Mammalia; order Dasyuromorphia; family Dasyuridae; genus Sminthopsis; species Sminthopsis crassicaudata. The sequence goes on from NC_133617.1 coordinate 202,321,801, forward strand.
AGGAATTATATGAGAAAAATTACAAAACACTTGCCACAAAAATAAAGTCAGATTTAAATAATTGGAAAGACATTCAGTGCTCTTGGATAGGCCGAGCGAATATAATAAAGATGACAATACTCCCCAAACTAATCTATTTATTTAGTGCTATACCAGTCAGACTCCCAAGAAACTATTTTAATGACCTAGAAAAAATAACAACAAAATTCATATGGAAGAATAAAAGGTCGAGAATTGCAAGGGAACTAATGAAAAAAAAAAATCAGAGGAAGGTGGTCTAAGTGTACCTGATCTAAAGCTATATTATATAGCAGCAGTCACCAAAAGCATTTGGTACTGGCTAAGAAATAGAATGGTAGATCAGTGGAACAGATTAGATACAAAGGACAAAAAAGGGTACATCTATAGCAATCTAATCTTTGACAAACTCAAAGGGACATTAGGGACAAAAATTCATTATTCGGAAAAAAAACTGTTGGGAAAACTGGAAATTAGTATGGCAGAAATTAGATATGGATCCACACTTAACACCACATACCAAGATAAGCTCAAAATGGGTCCATGATTTAGGCATAAAGAGGGAGATAATAAATAGATTAGAGGAACAGAGGATAATCTACCTCTCAGACCTGTGGAGGAGGAAGGAATTTATGACCAGAGGAGAACTAGAGATCATTATTGATCACAAAATAGAAGATTTTGATTACATCAAACTAAAAAGTTTCTGTACAAACAATACTAATGCAAACAAGATTAGAAGGGAAGTAACAAATTGGGAAAATATTTTTAAAAGTAAAGGTTTTGACAAAGCTCATTTCCAAAATATATAGAGAACTGACCCTGATTTATAGGAAACCAAACCATTCCCCAATTGATAAATGGTCAAGGGATATGAACAGACAATTCTCAGATGATGAAATTGAAACTATTTCCACTCATATGAAAGAGTGTTCCAAATAACTACTGATCAGAGAAATGCAAATTAAGACAACTCTGAGATACCACTACACACCTGTCAAATTGGCTAAGATGACAGGAACACATAATGATGAATGTTGGAGGGGATGTGGGAAAACTGGGACACTGATACATTGTTGGTGGAGTTGTGAAAGAATCCAGTCATTCTGGAGAGCAATTTGGAACTATGCCCAAAAAGTTATCAAACTGTGCATACCTTTTGACCCAGCATTGCTGTTATTGGGATTATATCCCAAAGAAATACTAAAGAGCAGAAAGGGACCTGTATGTGCCAAAATGTTTGTGGCAGCTCCTTTTGTTGTAGCTAGAAACTGGAAGTTGAATGGATGCCCATCAATTGGAGAATGGTTGGGTAAATTGTGGTATATGAAGGTTATGGAATATTATTGCTCTGTAAGAAATGACCAGCAGGAGGAATACAGAGAGGCTTGGAGAGACTTAAATCAACTGTTGCTGAGTGAAATGAGCAGAACCAGAAGATCACTATACACTTCAACAACAATACTGTATGAGGATGTATTCTGATGGAAGTGGAAATCTTCAACATAAAGAAGATCCAACTCACTTCCAGTTGATCAACGATGGACAGAAATAACTACACCCAGAGAAGGAACACTGGGAAGTGAATGTAAATTGTTAGCACTACTGTCTATCTACCCAGGTTACTTATACCTTCGGAAGCTAATAATTAATGTGCAACAAGAAAATGGTATTTACACACATATATTGTATCTAGGTTATATTGTAACACATGTAAAATGTATGGGATTACTTGTCATCGGGGGGAGGGCGTGGAGGGAGGGAGGGGATAATTTGGAAAAATGAATAAAAAATAATAATAAAAAAATAAAAAAAATAATAATAATTTCTCTCAGTATTTTACCTAAAGATAAGACATCAGTGTACATAGATTTTGTGGCTGTACCACTCATCTCTTCATATGCTAACCTTGTGCTATTTACTGGTAAAAGGATAATATGAAATAACAGAGAAAAAATGATTTTTATTACATTAAATTAAAATCTTGCAGAAACAAAACCAAAGCAGCCAAGATTAGAAGGGAAGCAGAAAGCTGTGGGGAATTTTTTTACAGCCAGTGTTTCTGATAAAGGCCTCATTTCTAAAATATAGAAAGAACTGACTCAAATTTGTAAGAATACAATCCATTCCCCAATTGATAAATGGTAAGAAGTTATGAGCAGTCAATTTTTAGATGAAGAAATTAAAGCCATTTGTACTCATATAAAAATAATCTAAGTAACTGTTGATTAGAAAAATGCAAATTAAGACAACTCTGTGGTGCTACTTTCACTCAGATTGGCTAAAATGACAGGAAAAGATAATGATAAATGTTGGAGGGGATCTAGGTAAACTGAAACACTAATGCATTATTGATATGATGCAATTATTCTGGAGAGCAATTTGGAACTATCCCAAAGGCCTTTTAAATTGTACATATCCTATGTTCCAACTTTGTCTCTACTGGCTCTATATGCCAAAGATGTTATAAAAGGGTGTATAAAAAAGTTTGTAGTAATTCTTTTTGTAGTTGCAAGGAACTGGAATTGCCATTAAGTGGGCAATGGTAAAAAAAATTATGATATATGAATAAAATGGAATAGTATTTTTTTCTAAGAAATGGTGAGCAGACTGATATCAGAAAAGTATGGAATGACTTATGTGTACTGATCTTGTAAAGTGAACAGAACCAAGTAAATATTGTATACAGTAACAAGAAGAATGTGATGATCAACTGCATTGGCTCTTTTATCAATGTGGTGATGCAAAGAAATTCCAATAGACTTAGGATGGAAAATAATATCAACATTCAGAGAGGAAACTATGGAGACAGAATATATATGGAAAGAGGGTATTTTTACCTTTTCTTATTGTTTGCTTGATTTTGTTTTTCATTTCTCATGCTATTTTCTTTTTTGCTCTGATTTTCCTTTCACCACATGACACATATAATAATATGATTAGAAAAATTGCATGTGTTTAACCTATATCAGATTTCTTGTTCTCTTAATAAGGGAAAAAAGTGGTAGGGTTGGAGACAAATTTGGAACACAAAGTTTTGCAAAAAATGAATGTTAAAAATTATCTTTACATGTATTTAGAAGAATAATATATTATTTTAAAGAAGGTGAGATGGGCATATGATGAAATATGTAATTAGTTTAGATGGTAATGTCAATTTTTATTATAATGATGTACACTCAAGTTATGATCAATGAAAATATCCCTTACTTAATTTTTTCATATTTAAGGAGAATTTTATAATTTTACCTATACAAAGATTGGATGTGTTTTGATAGACATAATCAGTTAATCCATATATTTTATAACATGGTTGAATGAAACTTTCTTTTCTATTATCGCTTTTTTGTTATTGCTTTATACAATTGTTTTTTTATTTTTTTATTAATTTTTATAATTATAACACTTTCTTTGACAGTACATAAGGTATTTTTTTTTATAACATTATCCCTTGTACTCCCTTCTATTTCAAATTTTTCCCCTCCTTCCCTCCACCCCTTCCCCTAAATGGCAGGCATTCCCATACATATTAAATATCTTATAGTATACCCTAGGGACAATATATATGTGCAGAATTGAATTTTGTTGTTGTTGTTGAAAAGGAAGGATTGTATTCAGAAGCTAAAAATAAGTTGGGAAGAAAAACAAAACAAAACAAAACAAAACAATGCTCACAATTTACACTCATTTCCCAGTGTTCCTTTTCTGGATGTAGCTGATTCTGTCCATTATTGATCAGTTGGAACTGGATTAGCTCTTCTCTATGTTGAAGATATCCACTTCCATCAGAATACATCTTCATACAGTATCATTGTTGAAGTGTATAATGATCTCCTGGTTCTGCTCATTTCACTCAGCATCAGTTGTTGTAAGTCTCTGCAAGCCTCTCTGTATTCCTCCTCTTGGTCATTTCTTACACAACAATAATATTCCATAACAATCATATACTATAATTTCCCCAACACTCTCCAATTGATGGACATCCATTCATTTTCCAGTTTCTAGCCACTACAAAAAGGGCTGCCACAAACATTTTGGCACATACCGGTCCCTTTCCCTTCTTTAGTATTTCCTTGGGATATAAGCCCAGGAGTAGCACTGCTGGATCAAAGAGTATGCACAGTTTGATGACTTTTTGGGCATAATTCCAGATTGCTCTCCAGAATGGTTGGATTCTTTCACAACTCCACCAACAATGCATCAGTGTCCCAGTTTTCCCACATCCCCTCCAACATTCATCATTATTTGTTCCTGTCATCTTAGCCAATCTAACAGGTGTGTAACGATATCTCAGAGTTGTCTTAATTTGCATTTCTCTGATCAATAGTGATTTGGAATACTCTTTCATATGAGTGGATATAGTTTCAATTTCATCATCTGAGAATTGTCTGTTCATATCCTTTGACCATTTATCAATTGGAGAATGGCTTGATTTCTTATAAATTGAAGTCAATTCTGTGTATAATTTGGAGATGAGACCTTTATCAGAACTTTTAACTGTAAAAATGTTTTCCCAATTTGTTACTTCCCTTCTAATCTTGTTTGCATTAATTTTGTTTGTGCAGAAACTTTTTAATTTGGTGTAATCAAAATGTTCTGTTTTGTGATCAAAAATGGTCTCTAGTTCTCCCTTGGACACAAACTCCTTCCTCCTCCACAAGTCTGAGAGGTAACCCATCCCATGTTCCTCCAATTTATTTATGATTTCATTCTTTATGCCTAAATCTTGGACACATTTTGATCTTATCTTAGTATGTGGTATTAAATGTGGGTCCATGCCTAATTTCTGGCATACTAATTTCCAGTTTTCTCAGCAGTTTTTTGTCAAATAATGAATTCTTATCGCTAATGTTGGTATCTTTGGGTTTGTGAAAGACTAGTTTGCTATAGATGTACCCTTTTTTGTCCTTTGTATCTAATCTCTTCCACATATCTACCAGTCTATTTCTTAGCCAATGCCAAATGGTTTTGGTGACTGCTTCTATATAATATAGCTTTAGATCAGGTACACTTAGACCACCTTCATCTGACTTTTTTTTCATTAGTTCCCTTGCAATTCTCGACCTTTTATTCTTCCATATGAATTTTGTTGTTATTTTTTCTAGGTCATTGAAATAGTTTCTTGGGAGTCTGATTGGTATAGCACTAAATAAATGGATTAGTTTTGGGAGTATTGTCATCTTTATTATATTCGCTCGGCCTATCCAAGAACACTTAATGTCTTTCCAATTATTTAAATCTGACTTTATTTTTGTGGCAAGTGTTTTGTAATTTTGCTCATATAATTCCTGACTCTCCTTTGGTAGATATATTCCCAAATATTTTATACTATCGACCATTATTTTGAATGGAATTTCTTTTTGTATCTCTTGCTGTTGCATTTTGTTGGTGATATATAAAAATCCTGAGGATTTATGTGGATTTCTTTTGTATACTACCACTTTGCTAAAATTCTGAATTATTTCTAATAGCTTTTTAGTAGAGTCTTTGGGGTTCCCTAAGTATACCATCATGTCATCTGCAAAGAGTGATAGTTTGATTTCCTCATTTCCTACTCTAATTCCTTGAATCTCTTTCTCGGCTCTTATTGCCGAGGCTAGCATTTCTAGTACTATATTGAATAGTAATGGTGATAGTGGGCCACCTTGTTTCACTCCTGATCTTACAGGGAAAGGTTCTAGTTTATCGCCATTACATATAATGTTTAATGACGGTTTTAAATATATGTTCGTTATTATTTTAAGGAATAGTCCATTTATTCCTATGCTCTCAAGCATTTTCAGTAGGAATGGATGTTGGATTTTATCAAATGCTTTTTCTGTATCTATTGAGATTATCATATGGTTTTTATTAATTTGATTATTAATATTGTCAATTATACTAATAGTTTTCCTAATATTAAACCAGCCATGCATTCTGTATAAATCCTACTTGATCAGAGTGTATTATCCCGGGGATAATTTTCTGAAGGCTTTTTGCTAATATCTTATTTAAGATTTTAGCATCAATATTCATTAAGGAAATTGGTATGTAGTTTTCTTTCTCAGTTTTTGATCTACCTGCTTTAGGTATCAGTACCATGTCTGTGTCATAAAAGGAGTTTGGTAGCACTCCTTCATCCCCTATTTTTTCAAATAGTTTATATAACACTGGAGCTAATTCTTCTTTAAATTTTTGGTAGAATTCACATGTGAATCCATTTGGTCCTGGGGAATTTTTCCTGGGGACTTCTTTAATAGCTTGTTCTATTTCTTTTTCTGAAATGGGACTATTTAAGCAATTTATCTCCTCCTCTGTTAATCTAGGAAGCCTATATTTTTGAAGGTATTCCTCCATTTCATTTAAGTTATCGAATTTATTGGCATAAAGTTGAACAAAGTAGCTCCTAACTATTTTTCTAATTTCCTCTTCATTAGTGGTGAGTTCTCCCTTTTCCTTTTCAAGACTAACAATTTGCTTTTTCTCTTTCCTTTTTTTAATTAGGTTTACTAAGGTTTTATCTATTTTGTTGGGTTTTTTTCATAGTACCAACTCCTAGTTTTATTAATTATTTCAATAGTGCTTTTTTTTACTTTCAATTTTATTAATCTCACCTTTTAATTTTAGAATTTCAAGTTTTGTGTTTGTCTGGGGGTTTTTAATTTGTTCCTTTTCTAGCAATTTTAGTTGTAAGCCCAATTGGTTGGCCCTCTCTTTCTCTATTTTATGCAAGTAGGCTTTTAGAGATATAAAACTCCCCCTTATTACTGCTTTGGCTGTATCCCACACATTATGGTATGATGTCTCATTATTGTCATTTTCTTGGGTGAAGTTTTAATTATGTCTATGATTTTCTGTTTTACCTAATCATTCTTTAGTATAAGATTATTTAGTTTCCAATTATTTTTGGCCTATTTTCCCCTGGCTTTTTATTAAATGTAATTTTAATTGCATTGTGGTCTGAAAAGCATGCATTTACTATTTCTGCCTTACTGCATTTAATTTTGAGGTTTTTATGTCCTAGTATATGGTTAATTTTTGTATAGGTTCCATGAACTGCTGAGAAGAAAGTATACTCCTTTCTGTCTCCATTTAGCTTTTGCCAAAGATCTATCATATCAAACTTTTCTAGTAGTCTATTTACCTCTTTGACTTCTTTCTTATTTATTTTGTGGTTTGATTTATCTAATTCAGAGAGTGCAAGGTTGAGATCTCCCATTATTATAGTTTTCCTGTCTATTTCTTCTTGCAGCTCTCTTAATTTCTCTTTTAAGAATTTAGATGCTCCACCACTTGGTGTGTATATGTTTAATATTGATACTGCTTCATTATTGATGCTATGGTTCAGCAGTATATAATGCCCTTCCTTATCTCTTTTAATTAGATCAATTTTTGTTTTTGCTTGATCTGAGATGAGGATGGCTACCCCTGCTTTGTTGGCTTTGCCTGAAGCATAGTAGATTCTGTTCCACCCTTTTACTTTTAGTTTGAATGTATCACCCTGTTTCAGGTGTGTTTCCTGTAAACAACATATAGTGGGATTCTGACTTTTAATCCAGTCTGCTAACTGCTTCCTCTTTATGAGGGAGTTTACCCCATTCACATTTATGGTTAGAATGACTAATTCTATATTGCTTGCCATCCTCTTAACCCCTGCTTATGCTTTACTCCTTTCCTTCCCTCTTACCCCTCTACCCAGTATTAAACTTGTGAACACCACTTGCTTTTCACAGCCCTCCCTTTTTAGTATCCCACCCCCACCTTAAAGTTACTTCCCTTATTTTACCCCTTTTCCTCACAATTTCTGTATTCCCTTCCCTTAGCTTACTCCTTCCCTCTCACTTTTCAATGAAGTGGAAGAACTTTCACCATAAATTGAATATGTCTATTGATACACACTATGTTCATCTCCCTCCTTTCTTTCTCTTAAATATAATAGGTTACCTTTGCCTCTTCATGAGATGTAGTACCATCACTTTACACTTTTTTATCATATAATTTCCTTTCCACCTCTAGTTTCCAGGACAAATTGTACACGTGTTCTTTATATATATTTTATAACAGAAGTATAGTTCTCAAGATTTCTTTTTTTTTCCTTTTTAGAAATCTCTTGAGTTCTGTATTTGAAGATCAAACATTTTACGTAGGTCTGGTTTTTTCATCAAGAACAGATGGAATTCATTTATTTCGTTGAATATCCATCTTCCCTGGAAAACGATGCTCATTTTTGCTGGGTAAGTTATTCTTGGCTGCATATCAAGTTCCTTAGCCTTTTGGAATATCATGTTACAGGCCCTTCATTCTTTTAATGTGGACGCTGCTAGATCCTGGGTTGTCCTTATTGTGGCTCTTCCATATCTGAATTGCTTTTTTCTAGCAGCTTCCAGTATTTTTTCCTTTGTCTGATGGTCCTTGAACTTGGCCACTATATTTCTTGGTGTTTTGATTTTAGGGTCCCTTTCAGTAGGTGATCGATAAATTTTTCAATGTCTATTTTACCCTCTGTTTCCAAAACGTCTGGGCAGTTCTCTTTGATAATTTCCTCAAAAATAGTGTCCAAGCTCTTTTTTTCCTCAAATTTTTCAGGGAGTCTGATTATTCTCACATTGTCTCTCCTGGATCTCTTTTCCAGGTCTGTTGTCTTTCTAATAAGATACTTGACATTCTTTTCAATTGCCTCATTTCTCTGGTTTTGCTTGACTACTTCTTGGTTTCTCCTTGATTCGTTCATTTCTACTTGTTCGAGTCTAATTTTCAATGATGTATTTTCTTCACTCACTTTTTTTATATCTTTTTGTAATTGTCCAATTGAGTTTTTATCTTCTATGGAATTTTTTTCCATTTTATTTTTTAGAGAGCTGTTTTCTTTTTCCAGCTCACTAATCCTGTTTTCCTTGGAGTTGTTTACCTTTTCCAATTCACTAATTTTGTTTCTCAATGATTTGATTTCTTTATCCACTCTGTCTTTAAATGTGTGGGATGACTTCTCCAGGCTCTCTTGCCAAGCTTCCATTTCCTTTTCCCATTTTTCTTCCAGCTCTCTTGTGAGAGCCTTTTTGATTTCCTCATAGAGATTCTTTTGTATTGAGGAGCAGCTCATATCCCCCTTAGGGGATTCCTCTGGGGATAGTCTGTTTTTAGTCTCCTCAGTGTTTGAAGTCTGCTCTCTCTCTCCATACAGAAGCTGTCAATGGTTAGAGCCCTGTTGAATTTTTTGTTCATTTTGTCAGAGTGGGAATGGAAGAAAACAAATTGTCAAGAGAAACAATTGGTCTGTTTTTGGGGGGATGGGGCTGGATGGTATTAATGGGCTTCCTCTACAGACTGGGGGGGGAGGGCAGCAGTGAGGCACTAACAGGACATCGATGGGTGAGCTGAGTCTGGCCTCTGAGGCCCTGAGAACAAGCTGAGTCACTCCCGGTGGGGGTTGGGGGTGGCTGGGTCCCAAGAGAGGCTAGCTTTCTGGGGTTTTATTCTTCACCTCCAGTGTTTACACTCTCTCTGCTGCTCCTGGCTTGCTGCCAAGATGGAATATCCACACTGGGGTAAAAGTCTTTTCACAGAAATGGCAGAGATCATACCCCTCCCCCTTTGGTCTGAGCTGTGTGAGCTTTCCTGTCTCACTCTGGCTTGCCTGCCCTCAGTCTGTGCCCAGTCCTAATTGACCCTCCTCCGAGCAAACCCAGAAATTTTTCTGGCGAATTTCAAGGATGTCTTCTCTTGGTGATTATTTGTGGGTTTCTTTCTTGGTCAAGCATTAACTCTGATGCTTGTCATGAAGTAAGTTCTGAGAGAAAATGCAGAGCTCAAGAAGCTGTCCTGCCTCCCATGCTGCCATCTTGGCCTGAAGTCCCACTTTATAAAATTGTTGCAAGGTGGTGACATACTCATGTAAGAGCCTAGCTTGTAACTTTAGAATACTGAGATGAATTGTACTTTTCAGATTATGAATCAACATTAAGTTCGCCATTAGAATGTGAACTATTGGGGACAAGAGAATATCATGAAGGGACAAATTGGACCAGGTCAGACATGGAACATCATTGCTCTGGTCTTTTCATCAATTATGCTTTTGAACTTCCTTTGACCAATTCTGCTTTTTAAAACATTCTTTTCGTACTTCTTTTACAATTTGACTTATTCTGTTTTTTCTTTAAGGTGTTTTTTTCTTCAGCAGTGTGTGAGAGTGTTTGTGTGTGTGTGTGTTTGTGTGTGTGTGTGTGTGTGTGTGTGTGTGTGTGTGTGTGCCTTTTACCAATCTGCTAACCTGTTTTTCCATTTTTTCCATGACTTTCTTGCTTCACTATCATGGCTTTACCCAATTTTTCCTCTATATCTCTTCTTCAATTCTCAAAATCCTTTTTGAGCTCTTCTATAGTGTGAGACCAATTCATACTTTGGATGCTTCAGATGTAAGGAGATTTGACTTTTTGATCTTCACAGTTTATGTTTTAATCTTTATAGTAACTCTCTTTGGTCAATTTTCCCTCTTGGTTTTTTTTTTTTTTTTTTAATTTTCCCAAATTTTTGATGTTTATATTGACTTTTAACTCTTTTGCTACCAGGCTATAGAGTGCTTTGCCATAAGTTCAATGATTTTGTGATGAAACTTTTTTTTTAATTAAAGTTTTTTTTTTTTTTTTTTTTTTTTTTTTTTTTTTTTTTTACAAAACTTATGCATGAGTAATTTTTCAACACTGACCCTTACAAAACCTTGTGTTCCAAATTTTCTCTTCTTTCCCCCACCCCTCTCCTAGATGGCAGGTAATCCAAAACATGTTCAATATGTTAAAATATATATTAAAGCCAATATGTGTATACATATTTATACAATTATCTTGTTGCACAAGAAAAATCAGATCAAGAATGAAAAAAAAAAACTGACAAAGAAAACAAAATCCAAGCAAACAAATAACAGAAAGAGAGAAAATGCTATGTTGTGATCCACACTCAGTTCTCACAGTCCTCTCTCTGGGTATAGATGGCTTTCTTCATCATAGGATTATTAGAACTGATCTGAATTATATCATTGTTGGAAAGAACCATGTCCATGAGAATTGATAATCATATGATCTTGTTGTTGCACATGCATTGATCTATTAGTTCTTCTCGTTTTACTTAGCATCAATTCATGAAAATCTTTCCAGGCCTCTCTAAAATCATCCTTCTGATCATTTCTTATAGAACAATAATATTTCATAACATTTATATAATATCACTTATTCAACCATTTCCCCAACTAATGGGTATCCACTCAGTTTCCTGTTTCTTGCCACTACAAAGAGGACTGCCACAAACATTTTTGCACATGTGGGTCCCTTTCCCTCCTTTAAGATCTCTTTGGGATATAAGCCCAGTAGAAACACTGCTGGATTACAGCTTGATAACTTTTTGAGCATAGTTGCAAATTGCTCTCTGGAATGGCTGGATCCATTGTGAAACTGTTTTCAAAGATATTCTAGAGATCTGTAAGTTTTCAGATTTCCAAATTAGTGTGAGCCAAGGAGAAGTGTTTACTCCTCTCCTGGTCTGGACTGTGGTCTCTGAGTGACTTTAGCACTATTTTCCCTAGAATTGTGAGGAGGGGTGACCACTGTGGTCATAAACTCTAGAATGCTAGTGCTCCTTCTTGACCTGAGGTTGTCACCCAACTGTAACCTAGATTCAAGTATGGGCAAAACAACAGAATCCTACATTTCTGGCATAAATACTACACAATTATAATTTACTATATTTGTGATATATTGATTTTGTTAGGGTTTTATTTATAATTTTTGCATTGATTTTCATTAGGGAAATTGGTCTATATTATCTATAGTTGTCTTTCTCCATTTTGCTCACTTTAATTTGGGTATCAGAACTAATAAAGTTTTACTTTCTATTTCCTCCTGTATCTCATGCAAATTTTTCTTCAAAAATATGGTTGCTATATAATCTGATATATTTATATATATATATATATATATATATATATATATATGCACATCTATTTAGTATGGGATGTTTAGTATTGATATTTTCCTATTATCTCTGGTAAACTTCAGCAAAATATAGTTTCCCTGCTTATTTATTTTAATTAGATCTATTTTTTTCTTTGTCTGATACATAAAGTAAAATAGGTTATCATATATAAATAAATGTACATGTTATTCAGATGAGAGTAAGGTTCAAGTATTAACTGCAATTTGTAATCCTGCCTCAGTGCTAGCAAAGATCCCTTACTAGTTTTTTGACCATTTCTATCTTTGGAAACAGCTGCTACCACTATTAATTCAGTCATTTCCTAAGCTGGTTCCTACTGTATTTTCTTGGCTTGTGCTGCATTCTTATCCTATTGCAACAAATTTTTCCCAAGGATCTTCTAAGCTGTCTTTGATGTCTGTGGGCAGAGAGGTCTGAAAACTGTCAGTTCTGTCACTGAATAAATAAATTAATCAGTTCCATATCTCCAAAGTAAAACTTTCTTACTTCTCACCCACTTTAAATTTTTCCCCAACATACTTTTCAGTAGGCTCTTCTTTTTCTGAGACAACATCATCTTTCCTTAACTTTTAGTTGATGATTTAATCCCAGTACATGACTCACTGCACTTGATCCCCCTCTTCACCTCCCTTATGCCATATACTCTTCTATATTATAAAGTGGTCCCATAAAAATAGCATTCACTTGTAGACAGGATACTGCCAAACTCTATTCATAATCCCTTATCTCAGTTCTTCCCTGTCACTTTACCAACTTCCCACCTTTACTGCTGTTTTACTGAAGTAATAAAGGCATTTTTTACTGATCTTTCTATTGTTTCTCTGTTTCTTTTACTATTGTCCTTCAATGCTTATCCACTTATCTTCCATTTCTTTTCCTTAGGGTATTTGGGAAGAAATCATCTCTTTAATTCTAGTTTTCTTTCTAAAATATTTCAAATATTTGTTTATTTATTTGATTTTTGAATTTCCATATTTTTTTTTTCTTTATACTTAAGCACAGACTTGCTGGATAGGTCACTTGGGCTGTATGCTGAACCCCAGAGCTCTTCAAAAAACCTTATTCCATTTAATTTTTTTTCCTCTAGAGGGGGATGAGATAGCCTAGTATTATTTTAATATTCTGATGACTTACATAACTTGTTCTTTCTGAATTGATTTCTTAAATTTAACCACTGTGTTTTGGAATTTGCAATCCCCCCCCAAGGTGATATATTATTTATTCAAATAGAATTTCATTTTCAATATTCAAAAATTCTGACCAATTTTTATTTGTTGTTTGTTTTGTTTTTATTGTTATTTACTTATTTATTGTATTAGGGTTTTATGATTGTTGTTGTTCTGTCTCCTAAGAAACTGTGATCCCAAGTTTCTCTTTAAGGATGCTATCTTTAAGGATACTCAAAGAAAACATTGAGTATACTTTCTTTTTATGTGACTTTTTTCTTTCTTCTTCTAGATTTTCTTAACTTCTTTGTATTTGTATTCCCAATATATTGTTCCAGCTTGCTTCTTTGGTAAGGCTTCTCATTGTAGATAAGTTTTTTTCTAGTTATTTTTGTTATACAGAATTATACATTTTATTGTCATAAATTCATATCTCTTCCAAATTACTCAAGAAGAATTTGTCATGTCCCATATTATCCTCAAATTCAACAAATTCTTCTGTTTTATCAAGTAGTAGATCATTTTTTTTTATTTTGCTACTTTAATTCACATATGTATCAACTTGTTTTATAGCTCTGGTGGCCATATTTCCTTTTAGTATTGATGCTTTTCCTCTTGGTTTATTTGTGCTCAAGGTCTTTGAGATTTCATTTACTTAAAATCTTTCACCTTGTATTTTGTTGTTATTGTTATTGTCTATTTGTTTTCTTTTTATTACTTACTTCCTGACTCTATTTCTTGATTGCAGTTTCCATGGAGATTGGATCTCAAAGAACCTCAGCTTTCTCCCACATTAGACAATTCATGGTTCATCAGTCCAAGTCTTTACTATCAATGACATATGAATGATCTGAACTTGCCCTAACTGGTAACTGTGCTCTTTCAGGCTTGATAGAATGCTGAAAAATGTCTCATGTATATGAGGTCCTGTAGGTCTGGGACAAAGCTGTTAAGATATGAGAAAACTTCCACAGCTTAAAGGCAGATTCTCTTTTGAAAAGAAAGAACAAGGTGGGGATCAGGATATGGGAATGGCTGTAAGCTTATGTCATGCCCTTGGATGCTAGTGAAACCTTCTTGTTAGTAGTCATTGAAGTTGGAAATGGATGCTAAGTGAACTCTAGGCTAGCTGGTGTCAGTTCTTAGGCTTTTTTTGTCTTCTTTTGGATTCTATGTGTCCTAGATTATGGAAGGGCAGCTAGGGGATATAATAGATAGAATGCTAGGCCTGGTATCATGAACACCATATCCTGAGTTTAAATGTGGCCTGACTCTTGACAGCATTGGGCTTAATCCTGTTTGTATCAATTTTCTCAACTATAAAATGAGCTGGAGAGGTAAATGGTAAACTTCCCCAACATCTTTGCCAAGAAAACCCCAGTTGGGATCTTGGAAAGCTGGTCACAAATAAACAACAATAAGACCATAGAAACAACTCAAATTATTTTATCATTGGAACACAATTTCTATTTAATAGGCTGTAGATATTGGAGAAAATATCGATTCTGTTTTCTAGTTGAACACGTGAACCAGAATTACTTTTCTAATATTTCTGTTCCAGAATAACCAATTTTTAGGGCCAAATGTCATTCCAGATAGCTAATCCTTAATGGAGTCTCAAACTAGATATTCAAAGCTTGATTTCCTTCCCATCAATTGCCAATTCCACAAAGAGTACACATAACAAATAGCAAATACATCAATTTATCCACTTTGATAGCAAATGGAAATGAGAGAAAGTATGTAGGAAAATACATACCAAACAATACCCAGAATAAATTAGCTATCCTTTTGGAAATGTAATAATTCAGTTCAGCTAAGTGAGAATACATCTCAGGTTTTACCCAAGCAAATTTTTTTTTCCAAAGTCTCTAGAGCACTAAGCTGGGAATATAATGACTGAATAGAAATTGCTAGCCCTTCCACAATGTGGTTTCTTCTTTGATTATTTCCCTATCTTCAGAGACTATAAGATAATTTGAAATGGTGCTTCTTATTTCTCACAGCTAGAAGTCTAAAGAGCTCAGATCTTTCTTTCTTATAATTTTTACCAACTCCTCCATGTTGCTACTGCAGATATAGAACACTGAGTACTCAATGTCCACCAGTGAAAAAAGTTGGCATTCAATTAGCCCTGTGAGGCAAAGGTCTCATCAATAACTGATTGTGAGTTTAAGCAAATCTTTTAACTACTCAGGACTTCAATTTCATTATTCATGGTATTAAGGGTTTTGCTAACTAATCTTTAAAGTCCTTTCCAAATATAAAATTCTATGGTATAATTTAATCATTATGTCCTAATAGCTAACCTTCATTAAAATTTGTCTATAAAATTTATTTATATACATTCCCCCCCACTCACATGCATACTCTAAAAGTAAGCAATTAATTATTTAAAATTTTTAATTTACATACTGTGAAAATAAAATTTAGATTATACGTAATTTGACAGCAGAGAATGTATTTTGTCTCTTTTTGTATTCTCAGCACTTAGAACAGTGACTAGCATCTAGGAGACATTTAATAAATATTTATTGATTGATATATGTATATACTTATGTGTACGTATATGTGGACATATATACACACATATGCACACACATATAATTGTTTTATAACAAGTTACTTTACTGTATGGAACACAGCATGCTAAATCTACAGAATAGAGAAGAGAAGCACTCCATTATTTTTCTCAAAATGTTATTTCTTTTTTTTTTAATTTCCAACTTCTCTCTCTTCCTTATTAATATTAGGAAGTATTAGATATGGTATGCTGCAGTTAGCAGGCTAAAGTATAAAAAACACTTTCACTTCTGAGATAGAAAATAATATATAGTATTTCATTAAGGAAATTAATTCCTTAATGGATGGCTTTAGTTCTAATTCTTTAGACTTAGGACACTTCCAAAGCAACAACAAAAAAAGCCTTACTTTATCCTTGTTTTTGGAAAATAGTTTTATTTTCAAACTTAGCTGAAATCCCATTGCTGCACTAATTCATACTATTATATTTTGGAATGAAAAAAAAAACGTTATTATGAAAGTGGAAGAAAGAGCTTTTTATGTATGTTTGTTTAGTTTTCCTTCCTTGTCTGGCAAAGACAATGTTTTTTTCTCCTGTTGTGTTGTGATTTTTGACATTCTCTTAAATCCTTTTATCATATTGGATGCAAAAGAAGTTGGTAAGTTAAAGAGAAAGTAGGACAAAAAACATGAAAATGAATTTTCAATTGAAGCAAAGGTGTAATTTCTTTCATTTCCATGAAACCAATATCTTCATGCTGTAAAGTCTATTTACTTTCCAAGGTTTGCCATGGCTCAGGTTTGATTTTTGCTTCTCTCTAACTCTCAGGATCATTCTCAATAGTCATAGCTTACTTTTTACATAGACTATATCCCTGAACTTGATTCCACATCTATGAATCCGTAGCAAAATCCATAGTAATGTTTCATTAATTTTAAAGGTGATACTGAATTTGTGAAGATAATGTAGCAGAGATCTAACAGATAGTCCACAGCCCAAAATACTTTGGGTACAGATAGACTTAAAACCCATCTTTTGAGAATCAAATAAAGATTAATGAGTTTCAGAACTAGAAATTTTTACTATGAATCCTGAAATAAATGTATTTATTTGCTCTTTCATTCATGCATTCATTCATTTGTTTCTATAATTGCTTATGAAACTACCTATGAAATCAAGGAGCTAAATAGTTCAGTGGATAGAGCTCTATGTCTAAACCTCAGGAAGCCCTGAATTCAAATCCTACCTCAGACACTAGCTATGTAAACATGGACAAGTCACTTAACCTCTGTTTATCAAAGTTTCCTCAATCTTAAAGTGAAAATAATAATAACAATTATTTTCCAGGGCTAGTGTAAGGATCAAATCAGATAATGTGATTTTCTTCTTATTATTAAAGAAAGAGGTAATCTCCCACTTGAATTCATTTTTGGAGTAGGCATTTGTTATGCATGAGATCCCAAATATTTCCTGATTATATGTCCTGCCTACAAACTAAAACTGTTAAATGGAGATAAAGTAGATGGTCAAACTATAAAAAACCTAATTCAAAATAAAAAAAAAAAAACAAACTGACTTCAAAGTAAACATCAATCACATAACTAGTTTTCTCACTGGATGAAAGTTTTCTTCATTAGAGTTTGAAATTGGTCCCTATATTGATTTGAACTATCTTATTTACTCACAAGTTTTACTTATACTACCCAATATTTAGTATAATATCAATTGAACTATCAAAGTGAGTAGAAATTATTGGAATACAGGCACATCTTACAGTAACAAAATCCCAGACATACAAAAATGAATTTACATAGAAGAAATTAGGCAGTGATTATTTTATTTCTAAAGATTTCTTCTTTTACAAAATGATTCACCTATAAGTGTTGAGTTCCTTTATATAGGAATTCTATAATCTGCATTAGTACTGTTAAAATGGTTGCTTCTGGATTATTAGCTGTTAGAAAGGTTAAGGAGAAGAATAACTTAAAGATAAAATGTCATTATCAACTAAAAATAAATTATAGATGAAAATATAACTTTTATGAAATTCTACAATGTAAATGAAGTAATAGAATTAACTTTAAATAATTACAATTATAAATGTACATCTACATATATGTATATTTGTGGGTATGTATCTGTGTATAATTTTGAAGAATGTTTTGAATTGGGAAGTATATGACCTGTACATTAATAGCATCTTTCAAAAGTATTCAAAATGCTCCTCCATATGTGTATGATGTGTGAATATCTATTATATACATATATATATATATATGTATATATATATGTATATATATATATATATACATACCTTTTGAAGACTGTTTTATTTGGGGGAATGCAGAAAAAGCTTATATTCCACTCATGTTTATGATTAAAATGGAAACGGTTGGAACCTTTTGCCTCTAGAAACTAAAAGTGCAATGGGGATTTTAAGTTATGATTTTATTTTATTTTAAAAGTTAAATGGAAAAGAATGAAGCTTCTAAATATGTGGAGAAATGTCCTCATTAACTGAGCCTTTCCTGTTTAACTTTTCTTTTTTAAAACTATCTTTTAAGTTATTATATGCAATTCTAGACAACTTTGCTGCTAAAGAGTTTTGTGGGCAGCTTCATCATTGGTTGTAGTGATTGTAAAAAGATGTTGATAAGGCTTATTTTTATAAAAATAGAAAAAGATGAAGTGTTAATGCATAGTCTTTATAAGCAAAAAAAATGTTGTGAAGTGATGAAATAGAAATACTAAAATTCTTAAATTAATACAATCATAATAATTAAGAAAAAGTATTGTAGTCAAGAATATCTGATTTCTATTCCAGAATATGATACATATTAGCAGTATGAGTATGGTAGTCACTTAACATTTCAGGGATGCAATCATTTATTTTGTAAAGGAGTTGCCAATCTAAGAAGAAATCTGGTTTTCACAAAGAATTCCCCATATCAATGAAATCGCAGGCCTGGATTACACACACACACACACGCACACACACATGCACACACACATGCACACACATATGCACACACACACACACATACACACATACACACCCTTTCTTATATGTATTGCTCAGAAACAGAGAAGCAAAGATTTTCCAGTCAACTATTTTTGTTCTATCAAGTAAATGTACTATAGCTAGTCAGGGAAATCTCAGGGTTTAAATCTCATCTCTAATACAAGCTATTTGATCCATTCAACAAATTATTACTGATTAATTGAGGAGTTGGAAAGAAACTACCCACACTATAAATTCTCTATCTAGGCAAAATCACAGATCTTTTGCCTGTAGCTGTGAGTAATAGGCTTTAGAGCATAAAGGGACCATGAACAATATCTACTCTAATCCTCCTCATTAGAGGGGAAAAAAGGAGTTAAATTTCAATAATAACCTTTTATGTGACCCATTAAGTTTTGAAAATGACATTCCTTATAACAACATTTTCAAAAAAGAATATACTTAGTATTCCCATTTGACAAATGAAGACAAATAGGTTGAGAAAAATCAAGCATCTCAGTTTATGGTCAAATTTAAAACCACTAAGTATTAGAGAGAGGATTTAAATGTAAATTTCCCTGATTTCCAGTTTCAGTTCCAATGGTCATAATTGTATTCATAATGAAACTTCACATTGACAAATTTGCCAAATTACATTTAGATAAAGAGTCTGAAGTTCCAATGGGGCCACTATTATATAAATAATAACAACAACTAAGACAAATGCTGCTGCCTATTTTTGTTTAACTTAAAAAAAAGGGAAAAAAAAAACATTCGCCCAAAATCTTCTTAGAATTGATTTTCGTGGATTATTACAATTGCCTTTTATTTTGGGGTTAATTAAAAAGACAGTGTTTGCTCTTTGAAGAATTAAAATAATTTAAAATCAGGGAGAACTGGCTTCTATTTGGATGCTTACTTTGGTGAATTTTGTCATAGCACTTTCTCCTGAAACAGCAAAATCAGCTATTTTCCTGTCCACTTACAAGATATCTTTTGAAAAGTATTACCTCTTAAAGCCTGGATACTTTGGGATGTCTCCTTGAAGAATATATTTCCAATTATTTTAATAATTAGAGGACTAATACAAAGACCATGTGCTTACTTTTTCTACAAGTTGCTTCTTTTCTCTAGAAGGAAAAAATAGCAAGTTCAGAGAATAAGGAGAAACATTGATCAATTCAAATAATTCTCTGGAACTTTAGAAATGACAAAGGAGAATTATAAGGAAGTAAATAAAGGTAAATGAATGGCCATTGAACATGTGGAAGAACACTGCAGTCTTTTCTCCCTTTCTGAAGAAATAGAGCAAAAAGCCTTGTCCAGGGTATTAAATAAATGAGAACAATATAATAATATCAGTCTTCACAAGACCCACTTAGAAAATAGGAAGTCATGAGGGTATTTTCAATTTAGTAATGTGAATTCATCATTAAAAACATCTGAATTTCGAAAGTGAAGGATGAGGAGATAGACTGAAAATCATGAAAAGATATGTTCTTCTAAAGTTTCATTCAATGAATTTCCTATATCTCACTCGTCTTCACACACAAAAAGGTAAAACTTCCAGAATTCTAGCTCTGTTCCAGAATGAGATAGAATAGGGAATGTTAAAGAGGAAATGCTAAGCACTTTGACTTGCAGGAAACTCAAAGCAGATTTTAGCTCAATATTTTGGACTTTCAATTCTTTGGATGTGACATGGGAATCTGTATTTGTCCTGAACATAATATACATCTTTGACATTTTATGTATGTGTTTTAGATTTATTTTTTGGTCTTTTAAATAATTGAAATAACATTTTTAAATTTTGCATTTCTTCTCTTAATCATGGATTATGAACTCAACTAGCCACTTCTATCATCTCAGTAAATCTAGAATACATTCCCTAGTACACAAAACATTATATTTCTTGGAATTTTGCAGTGATTTAGTCATCCATCTCTGCCCACAAGGTCACTACTCTATGCCTTCTATTCAGATACAGAGAACTGGAGAACTTCCCCACTCCAGTTCCTAGTCCTATCTTGTTTCATCCTGCACTCTCATTTTATCTTATACATTGAAGCCTATTACTTTAAAGCAGTCAGTCCTTTAGCATTCTTCCATATATAATAAACCTTTCGACAATACACCTTTCACACATAGCACTCTCTCACTCACTTCATTTTTCCTTACTCGGAGGTCCGCATAGTTTCCCTTCTGGTGGAGTGGTTCAATAGGCCATACACCGGCGCTCTCATGGTACCGCACACGCGCGCTTGTTCAAACACACACACACACACACACACACACACACACACACACACACACACACACACACACCCCACCACCACCACCACCACCACCACCACCACCACCACCACCACCACCACCACCACCCTACATCACCCCCACATTATACATCTTTTTGCTTACATTTATTAGTTTCTCTCTCTGTAGATAGGTTATTGTATTTGGCTCCTGAACATAGCAAGAAGACTAAGTTTTGCCAGGGGTGGGGTAGATGTGGGTATAGGCGAAAAGCTTTAGACTAAGAAATCCTAAGCTAAGAAAGCGTGATCCTCTCCCACTGCTTTCGCTTCTTGTCTCCCTCTTCCTCCCCCTCATCCTCTGTTTCCTCCTTTCCCTTCTCTCCTCTCTCCTACTCCTTCTCTTTCTCCTCTTTTTTTCTCTTACCCTTGGGGCGATACCTGTTTTGTCCCACATACTGTTTCCTCTCTTAAATAGTCCTAAAAAGGACACTCAATAAAGACATACATGCACACACGTGTCTCTGAGCGGCTACTGGATCTGCAGCCATAGAAGAAGCCGCATTCCCAGCAGCAGGTGCCGAGCAAAGGAGAGCTGTAGAGGCACAGAGGAGGTCTTTTTAGAAAATTCCCAACCCTTCTTTCAGCATTCCTTACCCAAACCTCTTTCTCTTATTCCTCCTCCCCCCCCTTTTCTCTTTTCTAGCTCTTTTCTTCAGTCTACATTCCCCTCTCAGCAGATGTGTTTCCTGGTCTGTGAAGGGAGGCTGCATCGGACCAGTCTTGAACGTGAGCAGCAGGGAAAGAGCCCTGGGGATCGGAAGGATTGGAGGGATGGGAGTATACTGGCCGGGGGTCAGGGCTCAGCCTCCTTAGCCATTTTTTCTAGTCTCCCGAGAGTACAATCATGGGGCTTTTTTACTATACCCCGCAGAACCGATCCCGTAGCAACAGTCGTAGAGTCTAGAAGGGGATAGGGTGGGGGTATCGCTGCAATTTCCTTTCAGTGACTCCTTTTCCCTCACGCCCCCACACACCCTTTTTCTGGCTTGTCTTTTATGCCTTTCTGAATTATTTTCCTTTCTTTGTTTCACTACTTTCTTTTTAAAGCTAAGGTTTTCCGTTTCTAGCTCTTCACGGTGCAAGATTCCCAACTTGGTTCCCCTAGCATAGAGAGGGGGTGGGGAGGAGGGGATAGGGATGGGTGTGTAGGGATGTGGATAAGTAATATCAGAAAATGTACCTGCTGGGGAAAGTAATGATTCTCCATCTATGATAGGAGATCCTATCTTTCAAAAGGAGAAGATAGAGATGCCATCGTATCTGTAGGAGCTGATTGGAAGATGAGACCTTCACACTGGCCCTATGATTAACTATCCTAAACTTTTATTGCTGCCTTTTCGTCTCAGCGCGTCTCTCTTAGTTCTCGACCTTAGGAAAGAGTTCCCATTTCCTTTTAATAAATAAAATTTAAAGGGAGGGGCAGGGATATAGTGATTCTGATTTTCTGAAAGAGAGAGAGAAAAAGAGAAGAGTCTAATTGCTTATCATTTCCCCCCACGCATTTTACTTCAGTTTGTGGGCACGAAGAAAGAATCTGGGTTTTCTTCTATTTCACCATTCTCT
This sequence comes from Sminthopsis crassicaudata, assembly GCF_048593235.1. Classification (NCBI taxonomy): domain Eukaryota; kingdom Metazoa; phylum Chordata; class Mammalia; order Dasyuromorphia; family Dasyuridae; genus Sminthopsis; species Sminthopsis crassicaudata. The sequence goes on from NC_133617.1 coordinate 202,344,349, forward strand.
TTTTTCACCCCGCCCAAGGGTAATTTGGGGAGGAAAGGGAGGCTGATGGCGAAGTGAGGGCTCCCTGAACAGCTTCAGCGGTTCGTCTCCTCCCACCGCCCCCTCTCCACCCCCATCCCTCCCAAGATCAGACCGAGTGTAATGTCCTTGCTACCAGTTACTCCAATTCTACTATGCAACAGCAGAGGGGAGCGCTTTGCAACAAGGATTTGATCTATTTCAAAGGCATCATATTTTCTTGAGAATCTCGTTCCCTAACCATATAACTAAAGCTCCCACTTGCTAACTCTTTCCATCCTCTCCACTCTTCTCTCCCCTTTGCTCATCCCTTCTCCTCCCTGTTTCTGTCACTTTTGTGTCCCTCCACCACCCTACATATCCTCCTCCCTCCCCTTCTCACCCACCCACCCATTCCTCTTTCTGAAGATAGCAAAGGTGGCGGGGATCTCGGTGAACAGATGAAGGACCCTCTCATCCCATCTTCAATGCCTCTACTTAAGATCACAAAGGTCTGGAGCAAAACGGGCTGCTGCTGGGCGTCCTCTTGGAAAAGCTGCTGTCTGCTCTTGGTTTTGTATGAAACTGGGGACTAAAGGAGTTACAACCGCTGCCGAGTCGTGGGTGAGAGCGACTAAACGTCCTCTCCGTCGCTGCCCGTCAGTCTTGACCAGCTCCCCCCTCTCCACTCCCTTCCCATATCCTTCGCGCTTCTTTGCCCCCCTTCCTTTAGTCCGCCAGCCGGATTCTGATCTTAAGCCGGCAGCAAACTCATTAGAAAGCCCCCTGGTGTCATTTTGAGAGCTGCAGCCGCTATGATGCAAAAGAAGACTGTGGTGATGTTGGTGATGATGATGGTGGTAATCATTGCCCGGGTGTGATGTGATTGTCATGGTGGGAATGATGATTTCGAGGCGGTGAGAGCTAGAGCAAGCGAGCGCTAGCAGAAAGAAGGGTTGATTCGCTTGTAGCTGCTGTGTGGGTTCGGATTCTCCCCCAACCCCCATTCCGCCCCCTTCCTGACTCCATCCTCTCCCCCACCGCTGGAAGTCCTCCCGAATCTAAATGGAATTAGTGGAGATAGGAGTCCCTGGCGTAAGGAACAGACATGATCTATGGACGCAGTTTGTTTCACAGTGAGTACCTTTCTCCCGGCGCTTAGTTACCCCCCTCCAGATTTCCTTCCGTCCCTTTTCTCCTCCCTCCTTTTGGAAAGCGCAGGTGGATGCAGTGCAACCTCCCTTCAACCGGACCCCGCAGTAGCGCTGGAGTCTCTGGGGCAGATGTAAACTTTCTGTATTGCAGTATAATTGAAGAGGGGCTAGCGGGGAAGGCGGGGGCGGATGATGATTAGTTTGTATTTTCGTCTGGTGCAGAAATGAAATAAATAGCATTTATTTATTTATTTATTTGTTTATTTATTTATTTTGGTAGGGAGGTTAAGGTTAGGAAAGGGGAAAAAAGATTGCAGAAACCTTTGAGTTCATGAATAGTCCGTAGCTTTAGGATTGTGTTTGATTAGAAAATACGCTTTTGAGAAGTGGGGGTGATGGGAAGTGGGGGTGATGGGAAAGGTTAGGATTAGAAGAAATCCCCCCTTTCCCATCATGTCAGAGTATTCTCCTCAACCAGTGATTTTTTTTTCCATGACAGCTACTTTAATGTACATGAAAAAAAAACAACAAAAAAAACAAAAAAAAACAAAAACAACACTTTGCTGGGCTAAGGATGTAGTACTAAACTCAACTATTCTGCATTCACTTGCCTTTTAGTCAGAAAATATCTAACGCTGTCTTTAAAGTAATTGTAAGAACTGTTTGCCTGGGTTGGTGTGTTTGGGGGGGTCTATCTAAGAGAAAAAAACATCCTAAAGCATGATAAAGAAGGTAATGTTGGTGGTATATCCTCATTCTCTTTCAACCTGAATATACAGAGGTTATCTGTCAAAATAAACGAAGGTTTCTTATACTCTTTGTGAGTAGCGCACTTAAAGATCTGCTCCAACGTTGATGATAGCATATATTCAATAATGTACAAATGGGAACCATAGTAAAGAATCTTTGGCAAAAGGAAGCAGTCAGCTTGAAGAGGTTGTTGCCCGTGTGTGTGTTTGTTTGTAGAAACATTTATGTAAATGCAAAAACATGCATTCAGGTTTACTTCAAGATGTGGTAAAAGTACTGATTTTTTCTCTTTTAGAAAATACTGAAAAGGCCTAATCCATTCTAAGAACAGATGGCCTGACCACAACCTTTTTCTTTTCTTTTTTTTTTTTTTAAAGGAAATCTCTGTTCAGATTAAAACTATGCAAAACAACAGTTCACAACAACATAGTTCATATATCAACTCTAGAACCCAAAGTAAAGTCCATGTTCCTTTACCTTTTACTTAAGTTCTTCTTTCCAACGTAAAAGCTCATGTGGGAAGCTTCATAAGAAGGTTTTCATAGTATATTATGATGCTCCCCCAATCACTTAAAATATCTTTATATGTGTATAATGTATGTATATATACATATATATATGTACTCTCACACACAAATAAAAATACATATTCATGTACATAACTTTTTTATTCTACTGATTTCACACATAAACACAAACATAAAGATAATGTGAAAAGAAGGAAGAAGAAAATGAACCATGCAACCATTTTAATATACATTTCTACTTCCAGATCATACCAAAAGAATGAAGATCATGGAATCAAACAAAAAATAAAGAATGAAGATGATTTAAATTATTTTCTTTTTAAACCAAAGAGAGTAATTTTCTCTTCTAAATGTAAAAAATTGATCCTCAGAAAAATGAACTTATAATAATGATTTTTTCTTAAAAAAAAAACCCAAAAAACAACTATGTAATTCAAAATTTGGCTGCAATACAGAACAGAAACTGGATGGTTATCCTTAAAGTCTTAAGGGATTAATATTTATATCATCTTAAATTGTGGGGGTCCTAGTGGTTTTATAAGTTGATTTAAAAAAAATAATGCTGGCTTAAATATCTTCCAACCAAATTAATCTCTTTCTTTTCCCTTGTTTCTCTCCCTCCCCTTTTCCCCTTAAACTCTTTTTTCCCTCAGAATTTGATCCTAGGGATTTCTCTTGTGAATTATAAGTTGTTATTGTTTTTGTATTTCCTCATTGTAGTTTAGGACCAAGAATATATGATTCTTTTATTCCTCCTTTTTTCCCTTTTTAGGTGCCAAGTATAATAATGGCAGTTTAGAAATTCAGAATATCTTTTTGTAATTAAATTATCTAAATTAAGATTGTTGGAATAACATGTTTACTGCTAGTATTCAATAACTTTAGATTGCTGGATGTTACTCAAAGTCAACTTATAATAACTTCAAAAATGAAAGTCCAAACTTTTCTTTATTTTCTAAATGAGGTTATCTAAATCCCATATAGATATATTTTTTAAAATTGCAACAAAACTGAATGGTTATGGTATTTTATCTTTTGAGTTATTATATTTATATAGGTCATAATATGTGAGCGTAAACACTAATTTTGTCTTTCCATGATTATTTCTGTTTATTTGTTTCAGTGGTAGCAAGTCTAATCATCCTACATTCCTCTGGGGCTACCAAAAAAGGAATAGGTAAGTTAATTAAATAGGGTAAAAGTACTGCAAATCCCTGACACTTTTCCCAATTCTATCTATACTCTAAATAATAATGTTATAACAATCTGACCACATATACAACTGATTGCCTTTCTTTAAAGAAAGTTCACAACTCAATTTACAAACTAAGAGCTAAAACAAGGGTAGAGAGGTGTATTTTTTCTTCCACAAATGTTGAATGATGGCTTTGTTTTGCAGAAAAGCAAACCACTTCAGAAGCACAGAAATCAGTGCAGTGTGGAAATTGGACCAAACATGCCAATGGAGGTGTCTTCACTTCTCCCAATTATCCCAGCAAGTATCCACCAGACAGAGAGTGCATCTATATCATAGAAGGTAAAAAACAAGGGGAAAATATGACAAAATAACTTTAACCCCAAATTTCTTTTTAAATAACACTTCATGAACAATTTATTTTACAACTCTTAAAAAGCATTGCATTGAGTTTATACTCACTTGAGTTTATTAAATTGGGTGCATTAGATGGAATTAATACTAGCTAGCTCATGAAACTGGAATAATGTGTCTTAAACTTGATAATTATAGATTTCAAGGTAGAAGGGATTCTAATAGTAATAAAGTAAAATACCTCATTCATCTGGTACATAGTAGGTGCTTAATAAATATTGATTGATAATTTTAAATTCACTTCATAAACAGTGAGAAATAGAATGATGTAAAAATCAAATTATGTATATTGTCAAAGAACATTTTATAACCACATGGTATATCAAAGAGAACACTAGACTAAAAATCATAAGTCAAGGTATGTTAGTCCTAAATGTCATTAATTAGCTACATGAGCAACTAAATCACACTCAAGTTTTCTCATGTATTCAAGAGAAAACCATATTTTAGGACCTGAAGGGCTTTTTCCTTTTTTTTTTTTTATAATATCATCCAAAACATTAGTCTGAAGCCTTATTTTTACTGATTTATGCTTGTACTCCTGGTGATGTGCTTCGACTCACAGCTTAGATTTCCAGATTTGACTGGCATCTAAATTTGTCCAACCCAAGTCTCATAAATGTGAAAATCTTCAAAGAAAGTCAAAGGCCTTCTACCTTTCTTGAATTTCCCCTGCTCCCTGTCTGCTTAAATGTCTCCAGAATACAAAATTCTTACAGAAGGTCAGTGGCTGAGATTTTAATATCTCTTATCTTACTTTATAAAGACATTATATAGCCTTTACATAAGAGATACAGAAAATATCATAAAATTGTTTTCAGTATACCAAATTATACTTTCTATGGAAAGTTCTATGATCATTTGAATTGACCTAAAAGTCTCTGATATAAGAATTTTGAAGATCTTTGTGAAAAGTAAAATGTTGATAGTCCAATAAACCTAGAAGGCAGTGACTCTGTTGTAAATGGGAAGTGCTTTAAAAATCTCAATGTAGTTTTATTTAGTCATACTTCAGTTCAGATTTGGTTTTCTTTCTTATTTTTAAGCAAAGGTTTAATCAGAGATCTACATGGTATGATTATCAAGTCATAGGGGGAAAAAAAAAAAAAAAAAAAAAAAACTTGTTCTGAGTCTGATTAGTCAGTTCAGTAAATGCTCCATTATGTGGCAAACAACAAAGACAAAAACAAAACAATCTCTTCCCTGGAGCTAGAATAGGATAGCAACAAGTAGAAAGACAAATACCTGTAAGGCTACACCAGAGGCAAAGAGCACTAAGAGCTTACCAGCTTAGGGCTGCATTAGTGCAGGCTTCACAGAGGAAAAGTCATGCTTGATTTGAGTCTTGGAAAAAAAAAAAAAAAAAAAAAAAAAAAGATAAAGAACTCTTACTTGCAAAGATGAGGAGGAAAATCATTCTAGGTATGGAAAACAGCCAGCATAAATTCATAGATGTAAGAGATAAGATGTCTAGTTTAGAGAATGGTCCAATTTGTGTTGAATGTAGCATACAAGAAGGAAAGGGATCCTGCCTTTAATAAGTGCTTACTATGTGCCAGATATTATAATGCGTAAACACTTTGCCAATATTTACCAATATTATCATATCTGAGCCTTACAAACCCTGGAGGATAAGTGCTGTCATTTTCTGCCTTTTTACAGTTGAGCAAACCCAGACATGATTGGTTAATTGATTTAGCCAGGGCCTTCCAGCTAATAAGTATCTATGGCTTGATTTGAACTCAGACATTCCTGACCCAAAGCCTTCCTGACTTCAAGTCCAGAGCTTGAATCAGTATATTACTTAGATACCTTCTGAAGATAAATATTAGAAATAAGGGTAAGTATAAGAGACTCAAATGCCAGGATGATTGCAAATCATCTGAAAGATTATAAGGAACCATTGAGAATTTGAAAAGAGGGAACTTACAATACTAAGAATAATGTCATGACAAGAGTCTTTTTGGAGATTTAGAAGAGAATCTAGACACTCTGTGAGGAGATAGAGATAACATGGGCCTGAACTAAGAGGGGATTTAAGTAGGTGAAGAAAGGAAGAATATATTGAAAAACATGTTGTTGAGGACAGAAGTGACAATATTTTACAAGATATTGGAGAAATGAAGAACAAAGAGTGAAAGATGATTTGAGATTATGAAGCTGTGTAAGTAGGATGATGGTAGTTACCTTTTAGAAGGAATAAAGTTTGGAAAAATAGTTCATTAATGGGGAAAAAATAAAATGATGCTCCTTTTTGGACATGTTAAGTTTAAGATATTTGGTGGAATATTCAGGTTTAAAAGCTTAGTCAATAACTAGGAATATGACAATAGATTTTTTAAAAGATACTAAGAAAAAGATAGACAGATAGATGAATGGATGGATGGACAGACAGAAAGAGTGAGAGTTAATTTTGGAAATCATCTGCTTAGGGATGACCATTGAACCATTGAAAGCTTTTTTTTTTTTTTTTTTTAAATATCAACAAAGAAGAAAGAATAGATTGAACAGAGAGGGCCATGAAAGAACTTTGAAGGATAACAATGATTTGGTGGCTAGATATTAGTGAGGGATCATGATGTATGAACAAAATTACTGAATGGGAATAGAAAGATAATATTAGATATGTCTAGAGAAGAATCAGACAAAGGAGGAGATACTTTTCAGGAAGAAGAGGGCTAGTCAATATCATCAATAGCTTTAGAGAGGTAAAGGAGCATCTATATGCTAGGCTTATTTGAAATTATTGGTGATCTTGTATGGAAAAACAATTAATTTTCCCCTAATATATAGAAAATGATGCATTTTACTACTATTTTTATCAAATGTGGTATTTACAGATGGCTTAATTTAAATTAAAGTGTTATAGTCAGTCAAAAGGCATTTATTAAATGCTCACTAAGTCAAATGTAATAAAATCTTTTCTAATAGTTATTGATATTAGTAAAAGACTGAGAAAAACACATATAATTTTATACTTCAAAATTAAAAATTCATAGAAAAAAGGCATAATGTCTTCTACGATGCAAGAATACCTCTAATTCTTTATTCATTTCCATATAGTAAATTAGAAGTTAGTATATGTTGGAAAGTATAATAGATATATTTTTCAATTAAAATAACAAATCATTAAATAACACCATTTCAAATCAACAAATGTTAAATATCTCCTGAATTCTAAGTTCTGTTTTAGATGCTGGGTATATAAATTTTAGAAAATAAGTAACCCCTGTGTTCAAGTAGTTTTGTTTATTTTGAGTAATTGGTTATAAAAGTAAACAACTAAATCTAGTGTAAATAGGGAATGGTGGGGACACAGAAGAATAATTGAAACAAAGTGATCTAAAAAAAATTTTGAAGGAGGGAAAATTTGTCAGGAAGGTGATTCTTAAAGACAGAGACAATGAGGAAATTGATTCCAGGCATTTGGATTCTAGGAGGAAGAAGATGTCTTGTCAAATTCACAAAACTTCAAGTAATAAAGTGGCATTACTTGTTTCTCATAATGATGAACACCGCTTTTGTATTCTTTTTCTACCCCAGCTCAGTGATGATAAAATATTAGAACATCTGACTGGATTTGTGTTTGTGAGTTCTTAATGGTGTTTTTTTTTTCTTTTTATCTGTGTATGCTTAAGTACACCTTTGTTGTTGTTGTTGTTGTTTTTACTATTTAACAAGTATTGTTTTCTTTTTTACAATTTTAATCACATGTTTATGACATATACTAAGAAATAGGAAAGACAAGAGAATCAGAAATTACGTATATACAAGAGATGAATTTAAAATAATATGTATTTTCTTTAGTTTTCTTTGGTGTTAGAATTCATTTCACTATTTGAAATCCTTACCATTATTATCCTTCTATCATCATCCCTATTTTCCTTAAACTTGGGGTTTCTACACAACATAGAAGTAGATTGCACTTATAAATTTACTTGTGAAAATATAGTTAGTAAGTAATTGGAGTGACAAGCTGCATTGGACTATCTACAAAATGAAAATACTACATTTCTGCGTTTTCTTCATAAATTTATTTGCAAAACAAGTGATGCCATGAATCCCATATACATAGCAATTTATGCCATTACAATGTAATTTTTAAAACTAATATATATGGAATGGCTTATAAACAAGTGCTTTTATAAATATTTTTCCAGAAGTCAATATTTAATTTAATTTAAATTAATTTAAAGATTTATTTAACAAATTTAAATTTAAAGATATTTTTAAATTTTAAATTTAAAGATAATATTTATTATTTAATTTAAAGATTTTTAAAGGTAATTTAAACTTTAAAGATAATATTTATATGTAAATAAATATATCTTTATTATTAAAGATAATAAATTAACACAATTATTCTAGTGTAGACAGATTTTGATTTTAAAATCTGCATTTTTTCAGACCTAGATATACTCATTGATAATTCTTGGATTATCTATTATACTTAATTTAGTTGACAGCCAAAAATTTACGATGACAATTTACTATCAGGATCAATTTAAAAGAAAATTTCACCTTTATGAAATGACAGTATTTAACTTTTTTCTTTTTAATATAAAGTTTGTTATCATCATTACGTAGAGTTCCAGGGACAGAATGAATTTTTAATCTAATTTTGCAGGAGAAAACTAGATTATAAAAAGTTATTTGCCCACTAAATGATAAAATCTTTGCCCAAGATGGCACCAAGAGTCAAAAAATCCTTATTTCAATTCTGTCCTCAGATACTTATTAGCTGTGTAACCCTGGGCAAGTCATTTACTTCTTTCTATCTCAGTTTCTTCAACTGTAAATTGGGGGTAATAACAGCACCTACCTTGCACAGATATTGTGAGGATCAAATGAGTTAACATTTGTAAAGCCTTTAAGATATTGCCTGGCATACAACAGTCAATAAGACTTTATTTTTTTATCTTTCCCTTTCTATGACCAATCAACATCATAGAAATAATAAATATGTAATAGTACTTGTGTCATGCAGCCCCATTCCACTTCCACAGTTGTAGTGGCAAAGAATTATAAGAAAAAGGGCAAAGAATTCTAAATGAACCCCAAAAGTTAAATTACATATACACATTCTAAATATTAGAGTTTTGCTAATAATCAACTAATGATGATGATGATGATGATGATGATGATAAATTATAGCTCCTATAGCAGAAAACTTTATAAACAACTCATTTCCTCTTCACAAAAACACTAGGAGGCTGGTACTATAAAGTATCTCTATTTTACAAAATAAGAAAGTGAGACAGGTAGGAGTTATGTGACTTGGTTATATAACTAATTAGTGCCAAAGACTGGATTTGAACTCAGGTCTTCTTGATTCCATGTCCAGTTCTGTCTGCTTTGAACTACTTAGTTACTATAATATGAGCCACAAATGCATCAAAATTCCAAAATCTTATTATTTGATACTACTTTGAAAGGATTCTATTTTCATTTGAGTATTACCTATGCCAATAAATCACAAATCCCTACATTTCTTCTCTTCAGACTTCTTATTTTTCTATAAATCCATCACAAAAATAAATATTACTGAGGGGTCTACAAACTTTAATTTGTTCCTTTAGCACATTGAGAATAATCATGTACTTAAGAGTAAGTTTTCTTGTTCCTCACTTCCAGTAGTGTATCAGTTCATGCATCATCAGTAGGAATTGTATGTTAAAGAGTACCAACAGGTAAATGCTTTTAAAACTGTGATTTTAGCTCTTTTTTCTTCTCATTTTAGCCACTAAGTTATTGTAGAATATTATTGCTAAAGAAGGGAAGGAATCACATAATCAGAGATTGTAGGGCCAATATTTGAACCTATAATATAAGTACACTTAGTGTACTTAGTACTTATGCAGTGGCCAAATTTGCCAATACTTAGCTAAACTTATATTCATTTAAGAGATACACAATTCATCTTTATGAAAATATTCAAAGCTATTCTAGCTCAACTAGATCTGGCAGAGCTTGTCTTCTGCTAAAATAGCTTAAAAATCAACAGTCTTTTCCACACCACAGTGGGGCATTGAAGTATGACTTCAATGAGAATCATCAAAGAGAGAATGAAAGTGACAAAGGAAAGATGACAAAATGCTTTAAAAATTTTTAAAGAGGGTGAAGAAAATTTTAATTGGGGAAAATCAAGAAAGGCTTCATGAAAGAAGTGACACTTAAATTGAACAAGTAAGATCAAGATTCCAAAAGACAGAAACAAGAAAGAGAACGAATCCCAGGCATGGAATTCACAAGGATTAAAAACATTCAAAGTGAATATCATTGATAATTCTCATGAAATTCAACTTGAATTTTCCTAAATTAAATTAAATAAAAATTAAATAATTTTATGGTTCATCTTCACCTCAATGCATGTCTAGAGTAAATATGTCAAGCAGAATCTTCTCTTTTATCACCCAAGTATATAGTATTATTACCTGGCTTAGAGTATAAGTGCTTGATAATGTTCAATGAATGATAGTCTTTTGGCCTAATTTGCAGGGTGTTTAGGAGGATGAAAGTGAAAAAAAAATGAAGAGATACAATGGTGTAGTAAAATTTTTGCAGATATAGCAGAGTTCTGAAATGACAGTAGAATTAAATATATTAAATTAAATATAATACTACTTGGTAGGCAATTTTTATCTGACTTTGCTAAAATTGAAAACAGGCTAAAAAACTGTCTAGTTGAAGCAACAAATATAATTAAATGAATTGCAATCCATTTCACCAGTGTCTTAATTTAAACAAATATAGAGATTAAAAATAGGGTGCAAGATATTCCCTATATACGTGATGACAAAAGAAATGCATTTTTTTTGGTTTTATGACAGGGAATTAAATATTTGGGAATTAAATATTTGTAGGCATCTGGATAATGGATCAGCTTTTCCATTTTTTATTCAGCTATTTAGACATTGTCTAGACACAGTGGAGTTAACTTTCAAGGAGTTTACACAGATGTAAGGCCTTGTGTTTACTAAGTGTAAGACAACAATATAGAGATATCCTTAGCTACATTTTACCTCCTGGCATTGCCGTTGCTTTATTCATAACACTAACTGTTCATTCTCTCATTGTAAATAAGGCAACTATTTAACTAAGCATAACAAGCCTTTCAGTACAGATGACATTTAAAAAAAAATGACTATACTATCATAGATTTCAATCAGGTTTTTATTATCACATTTAGAAATAGAAGGAACCTTGGAACTTCTACTTCATCTTAGCTATAGAGGAAGAACTTAGATATAGAGGAATTAAGTAATTCACCCAAGGTTACACAAAAGCACATAGTAAAGTTAGAATTTGAATCTGGAGGCTTTGACTACAAAATAATCACTCTGTACATTTTAAAAATGTTCTTTGATTTTTCAAAACATTCATAATATTCACTAGCTAACATGTTTATAAAACACCTAGTATTCCATGCAGACATGGTGCTAACTTCTTATTTGATCTTCACAATAACCCTGGGACATAGATGCAATTATCACTCTCATTTTTACAGATAAAGAAATGGAAGCAAATAGAAGTTAAGTGACATGCCCAAGAACACATAACTAGGAAGGGTTTTAAAATGGATCTAGTTTTCTTGACTCTGAACCTAGTACTCTAACTTGCACCATTTAGGGGCCTATTTAAGGAGATCAATAATTCACTAATTTGCTCAACAGTGTCTATTAAGTACATACTATTTACAAGACACTATATGATTAAAGGCCAAAAGATTTAAAGATAATATTGAAAATAATCCTTCCTCCTCATGAAAGGTACATCAGTATTTCCTGAGTACATACTAGTAGGCCCAGCACTATGCTAAATAGTGGTGTCTGACTCAGAAATGAGGATTACTAATCATTGCCTAGGAACCCTCATGAATACATATTGACCTCATTCGAAAACAATTTTATCTATGCTTTATTGTATTTTTATTTATTTTGTTAAATTTTTTCAATTAAATTTTAATTGGCTATGGCCTACACTGAAGAGTGTTGTTGACAGCATATTTTTACCCTTGTGAACTAGATTTACATGAACGAATATGTAGGAGCTCATTTGAGCAGGGATAAAGCACTGACTGAGGGCATTTCAACTGTAGAATGAGGAAAACCTTAATAAAGTGGAGACTTAAAGGAAGCTAATAACTCTTTTTTTAAAATTTATTTCCACAGATTTCATTTTATTTGGATTTTTTTTTTTTATTCATTTTTCCAAATTATCCCCTCCCTCCCTCCACTCCCTCCCCCCATGACAGGTAATCCCATACATTTTACATGTGTTACAATATAACCTAGATATAATATATGTGTGTAAATACCATTTTCTTGTTGCACATTAATTATTAGCTTCCGAAGGTGGAAGCTAATAACTCTTAAAAGATGGAAGTGAGGAAGGAGGAAGGAATTTCTTAAATGAATTAGCAGTTTGGTCATGGGGAAGTAAGAAGCATGGATGAGAGAAGAGGTAGCAGGTGCAGTTGTTGGAGCTAATATAAGACACATGCTTTCTAGTTGTGCTTCTGTTCAGAAATAGTTATCTTTTCGGAAGCACATTTTAATTGCAGCTCAGTTTTGTAGTCCATAGATAGCTGTGAGCTCCAAAAATTTTGGAGTGTTAAAAGGTTGTTTTGTTTTTTTTTTAGTCATTAAATAAAGGAAAAAAAGGATTATTACTAAATCTGGATTTAAAGGAATTCAATACAACTGAAAGGTTTTCAGTTTCCACTTCTGTTAGCTTTTGCTGTCAATCATTTTGGCTTATGTCATAGGGATTGCTGGTTATCTTTCCACACGTTAAAACTAGTGTTCTCCAGCAAATATGAAATCCTCAAGTTGGTATTTTTGTGTGAAATTATTAGATTTATAAGACTGATGTATTGAGTCTTAAATATAAGAAGTCTTTGGAAAAAGATAATTGATGAGTGAACTTTGTTTATTTGAGGTATATTCAGTGGTGTGCTGGTATTTAACAATTAACTCTTTATATGAAAATACCTTCACAATTCACTTTTGGATTTAATTTGAATTGTTAATAAACCCTCCATAATTTTCTTAAGTCCAAACATTAATAAAATGATACATCATATCCTGAATTGTAGAATGCTGACTTCTGAAGTGTAAATTTTCCATTAGAAATTTAATAATCACTTTTCCATGACCAAAATAGGTGTTAACAGCCCTACATTGGCACACATTTCATAATATTCTGCAGTTCTGCCACCTGACTCCTAGACAAACATAAAATTATTGATTTGTGAAGAGATTTCATTTGTATTAAATGCTCAAGGATTGACTTTCATGGAAACTTCTTCCTACTATTGAGGAGTGACTATGTAGATTAGAATACCTCATATTCTAATGTAATGCAAGTATAAAGTGGTTTCAGATAATAATTGGGTAAACACTGAAACAAAAAAAAATCATTCCTGAATTCTTAAAAAAATATATACTATTATGGAGAGAAAAAAAAAAGCATACTTAATTATATAATTGTACAATGGCCCTAATATTTTACTGCTTTCATTTTACTGCTTCACTTATCTGGATAGCTAGTAAAAGTGTAGCTTTCACTTCACATGTGGATACTCTAAAGTGGTAATGTCTTTTTATTTTATTTCAAATATTTTATATGGTATTGTGATTTTTTTTGTTTTTGAAATGTATATATATATATGTGTGTGTATATATGTATATATATATATATATATATATATATATTAGGATAAATTATATTCATGAATGTCCATCTTAGCTTTACTTCCTTATAAATTGTTCTTTTGTTCTTTGCTATGCATCTTTTTTTTACTTCATTCATTTCCCCCTTCTCTTCTAACCCTACCACCCTCAAGCTAGCTATAATTAAGAAATGATATATTTTTACTTATGTAGCTAAATACACACACACACACACACACACACACACACACACACACACACACACACAGACTTCTTTTCTATCCCTGCTGACTCTTTGCTTTATTTCTGCTCCTTAACTTGTCTTGCTATTATTTAACCTCCCCAATCATGAAACCTCCCTTGTCTTCTTCCCTCACCCTTTTCCATCTACCCCATCCCTCTCCCCTTATTTTTATGGAGTTTGGAGGGTGCTGTACTTTTCATGATATATATGTAGTGCTGCCTATTTGACCTATTTCTAATGTGAGTAGGTTTTCAGAACTACAAGCACTCCTTCTTCTTAGAATGCTCTGTTTATTCTTTCTCTGTGCCTCATTTATATATCATACTGATGATTTTTATCTTAACTCTGCCCAAATCTTTCTTTTGAACTATCTTATTGTTGATGTGAGTTTTAAACATATGACATATATATATATATATATATTTCATATTAAATTAAAAAAAAACACCTTAAACAATTTGTCCATGTTGAATTCCTTGAAACTGATATTTGATATTGGCTCTTATATATTAAATTTCCTATTAAGTTCATATTCGGTTAATAGAAATTCCTGAAAATCTTCAAATTCATTGAATGTCCCTTTTTCTCATTCAATATTATAGATAATTTTGCTAGATGTGATATTTTTGCCTGTAGGCACAATTCTTTTGATTATTGATAGATATGATTTCAGCACCAGTGGTCTTTTCTTGTGGTTACTGATGAGTCCTGTACAATTCTAATTATATCTCCAGTGGTTTTGAATTGTTTTATTCTCATTTCTTGAAAAATTTTCTCTTTGATCTGGGGGTTTCAAAAATTTGGCAATAATATTTTTATGTGTTTTCCATAAAGGATCTCATTGAGGTGTTGATTGGTTGATATATCTATATCTATATCTATATATAGAAATAGATATATAGATATAGATAGATAGCTATAGAGATATAGATATAGATTTTCTATTTACACTTTCCTCTTCTATCATTCTAGAACTTTTTTTTGGATTATTTCTTAGACTATTGGGTCAAAATTATTTTTTTGATGGCAACTTTCAAACAGTCCAATTATTCTTATATTTTCTCTTCTTGTTCTGTTCTCCAGCTGTGTCATTTTTCTTACAAGATGCTTCATATTCTTTCTCTTTTCTTCATTCTTTATAATTTGTTTTGTTATATATTGGTCTCTCATAGGTTCACTGGCTTCCCTTTGCCTAATTCTAATTTTCAAAGAATTATTATTTTTTTTTTTGAGACTCTGTATCTTCTTTTCTAGTTGGTTAACTTTTTTCATAATCTTATTTTTCTTAAATGGTTTTTGTTTTTGTTTTCAAGTTTTTCCCTAGTGTCTCCCATTTGATTTTTAAATCTCTTTTTTGAATTTTTCTATAAATTCCATTTGGCCAGGGAACCCTTTTTGCTTTACTCTTTGGGGTGGAACTTTTTTTGTTTTGTTTTGTTTTTTTGTTTTTGTTTTTGTTTTGTTTTTTAATTTTAGTGTCCTCCTCTGAAGGATGAACCTTCGTCTTCCCTGTTCACATGTCAAGGTTTGTATGGTTGGGTTCTTTCTTCTTTGCTGGCTCATTTTGTTTTAAATAAAAGATATTTGTATAAACACCTCTGTTCATGGAGTGGGGAGATAGTAGCTCTAGCTTCACTTGAGCTCTGCCCTCTGCCCAGGAACTCTAAATCAAAAGCTCGACTCTCCAGCAAGTGCCTGCAGCCAGTATCATTTCTGCCACACTGTTTCTGCACTCACAGATTATGCTCATTCTTTCTCACCCCAGAGCCAAATCTCAGGCAGGATAGCTAGGCCTGGTATTCCTAATTAGCCAGGTTTTACTAAGTCTTCCCAGGCTCAGACTAGTACCTTCCAAGACATGAAAGATTCTGTAACCAAACCCAGCTAGCTCTAGAGCTGTCCACTTGATGTTTCTGTGGAGTTAGCCTGGAAGTGTTTGCATTTCACACAGGTAAATCCCTGGGCCTGAAACTTTCTTCAGATCTTTTGCTGTACCTTGGAGAGTGCCTGTTCTACCTCCCCCCCCCAAGTCTCCCTGATTTTTCACCAGTTTTATGTTCACCCTGAGGCACAGATTTGTTATATTTATTGGAGAAATCTGCAGAGCTTGAAATTTACCAACCTACTTTGCGTCCTTCCCCCTAAAGTAATAATGTTAAGAGAAAAACTCAAAGAAAGAAATGAGTACTGCCATGGATTCTCTCATTATGGTTCTCTTATTCTGACTAAGCTCTTTAATAGTAATACTCTTGGTTTCCCATTACCTAATTTTGGAAACAGAGTGCAGAAATGAATAAAAAATGGAAAAAGTGGAAAAGAAAGGAATAAAGTGTTTTCAGAAGCCAGGGAAGTACAAAGAAAGCATTTGTTCTCTAACTTGAAAGATCTCTCTACAAGACAAATAAAATATGTGTTCTTTTTAATTTTATTTGTATATTACTCTACTGGAGCAGAGACTGAAGTCTTGAAATATAACTAAAATTCTAGATTTTGTTCTACTGAAGAGAATGTTTGGAAACAAGTATAACAAATTCAGCCCCGATTGAAGAAACCTTTCTTGAAATAACTATCCAGAAAATAAAAAAAAGATATGAATTCAATTATTCTAATAAAATGATTAGCTGTCATTATTAAGATAGTCATTCCTTCTAGAAGCTATCTTAGCTTCTTATTTTCACTATCAAACTTATTGAATGACATTTGTATGCCTATGACTTCCACTTCTTCATTGTTTTCTTTGACCAAGTATATGCCCTATCTTCTCCCTGATATTATTTCTTTCTTTAGTTTCAAAGATACTGAACCGTATCCATAGTCTTCCTTCTTCCACAAATGTATTTTATTTCTTTCATTTATTGATATATTTTCTTTCTGCCAGCAAGCTCTAAGTGTTCATAAGCTCAATTTCTGGTCCTCTGCTCAGCCCCTCTGTACCAAAACACTACATCATGATATAAACTATAAATACAGTGTGAAATAGTGATTATATTTTTTTAAGTCAAAATAAGGGTAAAAGTTTGATAAAATATATCTCCCCAAATACACTCCCCCCGCTAAAATCCTGGCTATCTCAGAAGTTCAAAACCCATGAGTCCTGTAGACTTAGGAAATAGAGTCTTTAAGTAAATAAATCCTTAGAAATAAAATCACAATTTCTAAAGATAATGAAATGAAACTCAAAGATGTTAAGTTCCATTTTAAAAGTCATCTTAATTCAATCCAATAAATATTTAATTGCTTAATATATGTCAGCTACCATGTCAGGTGTTGTGTTGTAAAGACAAATATAAAACAGTCCCTGCCCTCAAGGAATTTTAATTATTTCTGTTGGAACAGTTAATTGGTACAGTGACTGGATAAACCACTGGACTTGATAAGGTAACAAGTACTGAGTTCATATATATAGCCTCAGATTATGTCTTTCAGTATAACTGAAAAATAGTTATTCAATCAATTATGTCTCAGTTTCCTCAAATGTAAAATATTTGAAATAATAGCCCTATGGTGCAGGATTGCTGTAAAAATCAAATGAGAATATTTGTAAAGAACCCAATGCTTCTCAAAAAGTAGGTGCTTTGTTGTTAGTTTTTTTGTTCCAACTTCTATATTTTACCATGTTTAAACACACTATTTTAAAAATATAGAACTTGTTTTAAATATACATAACTTTAAGTTAGAAGAAACCTTGAAAAACATTTAGTCTAATATCCATGTTTTATAGAGGAAGAAGATGAGAGGTACTGACACTTTAGTGACTTTTCCAAGTCATATTCTATTTGTTCTCTAGGCAATTTTCCTTCTTAACTATCTACTCTTTGTAATTGGTACCACATCTCTTACAGGGAATAAGACTGAAAATCTTATCAGTTTTGTTCATTCCTCTGTTTGTCCCATATCCAAGCAGTCACAAAGTTTTATTTGAAAACTTCATTTTGTCTGCACTTTCTCTCGATTTCTACTAAAACCAGCTTAATTCTTCCCTGTACTAATTTTTGACTGTATTAACTACTTATTCTCTTTGTCTTTAATACTTCTTCCTCCAACCTATTTCACATAATGCATATTGATTAATCTTCCATCTATACTATTTTCATCACTTTTTTTCAATAACTTCCAGTGCTTTACTATTTCAAAATCAAATCAAGTCTAAAAACCTTTCCTGTCTTTGAAAGTTTTATATAATAATTCCTACCATGCATACAAAACCATATTTCTCAATATTTTAGGGAATATACTTTCTCTATAGTGAAATACTTATTTTTGTTCCTGTTCATCCTTGCTTTTGTGCCCATAGACTCATATTTTTTCCCTCACCTTGAATAATTTATTCTGCCAATTCAAATCCCACTTAAACTTCAGGTTCCAGCCTTCCTCATTAAGCTTGAATCAAATTATTTTACACTCATTTCCTTCTTTCTTTCCCAAACTATAACAAATTAAAATGATCATTTTGTTATTTTCTAGGTTTGTACCATATCCAATTATATTAACATTTCTTGTTTTTTGTTTCACTATGTTTTCTTACTTAGATTTTGGGCTCCTTAAGGGCAAGGATAATATATTATATCAGTTGTAAAATCTAATAGGTTCTACCAACCTAGAAAACTGTAGAGGAAGGGATTTATTGATTATCTATGAATTGAAGGGCCCAACTAAGCTGGAGATACTTATTATCACAATGATGGCCCTATGTAATAGATTTACATACTCACCTATCCTTATCATTTTTGCCAAGATTTTGCAGATAATGACAGATGAATGTAAAGTGAAGAAATAAATCATCAATGATAAAATTTATAAGAAATAATTATTAAAATAAAAAATAATAATAAAGAAATAGCAACTAATATTTTGGCTTATTCTATAAACTTTATACCTATACTGCAGCTAATAATGATATCCTGCATTTAGTCTTTAAGTGTGGGTTGATAAAGATTTTGTTTTGTATTGTAAAAAAAAAAAACTGTGAAAATAAAAAATATCATGTAGGTAAATAAAAACAAATATGAAATGCAAAGTAATATGTGTTAGGATCTTACTAAGTTGCTAATGAGATAATGAGATGATAGGTTCTTACTAAGTGCTAAGTCAGTACTTAACAATTCTCTAGTTCTGGCTTTTAAGGGGAGTTTTACCCCTTTGAACTTCTGGGGAGCAGCTTAATGTTTAAAAGGAGCAAGTTCATTGGTTGAAGTATTTTTGTCCCACAAGCTCTTGCGTTATCCCACACCCATTCTCTGGGAGAATAAAAGAGGGCTGCACTCTGGAGGAGGAGGAGTCTCTACTCTAGGTCAGAGTTGGTGGCTCTCTACAGGAAGAAGAATCTGGCCCAGAGATTGAATTGAGACAGCAGATCTCCTCCCAGAGAGAGATCAGCAGTCTCTGGAGACAACAGAATATTTCAAATATGCTTTAATAAGAACTGGGCATCTTATAGAACTGGGAAACAAGTGTGGATTGTTGAAAATTTAAAAGGTAGTATTTCCAAATATTATTTACCTCTCCCAAAAATATGTATTCCAACATGTTCTGGAGTGCCATTGCCTGCATCATCAATATGTTATATAAATATATTTCAGGTTTATCTAGAATGAAATTAAATAATAAAATTATCATTATATATTTTCTACTTACATTTTCAAAATGTTTTAGTGAATTTTAGTACTATTTGTGATTTTACAAGTGTCCACTAAATTGAATTTAATTATGAAACAAGTGAGAAGACCATTTAAAAGATACTTATACATGATTGGAAGTAAGGTGATGATAAGAATAGAAAGAAATATAAGTTTTTGAGAAAAAGGTACTGTACTCCAGAATGGCTGCATGTATTCATAATTGCATCAACAATGTATCAGTGTCCTAGTTTTCCCACATCCCCTCCAACATTCAGTATTATTTTTTCCCCCTGTCATTCTAGCCAATCCGACAGGTGCTTAGTGGTATTTCAGAGTTGTCTTGATTTGCATTTCTCTGATTAAGAAGGACGGAGCATTTTTTCATGTGACAAGAAATAGTTTCAATTTCTTCATCTGAGAATTGTCTGTTCATATCCTTTGACCAATTATCAATTGGAGAAGAGCTTGATTTCTTATAAATTAGACTCAATTCTCTATATATTTTGGAAATGAGGCCTTTATCAGAATCTTTGACTGTAAAATGTTTTCCCAGTTTATTGCTTCCCTTCTAATCTTGTGTGCATTAGTTTTGTTTGTTAGCTTTTCAATTTCATATAATCAAAATTTTCTATTTTGTGATCAATAATGATCTCTAGTTCCTCTTTGGTCATAAATCCCTTCCTCTTCCACAGGTCTGAGAGGTAAATTATCCTATGTTCTTCTAATTTATTTATAATTTCATTCTTTATACCCAGGTCATGAACCCATTTTGATCTTATCTTGGTGTATGATGTTAAGTGTGGGTCAATACCTAGTTTCTGCCATATTAATTTCCAATTTTCCCAGCAATTTTTGTCAAACAATGAGTTCTTATCCCAAAAGTTGGTGTCTTTTGGTTTGCCAAAGACTAGATTATTAAAGTTATTCACTATTTTATCCTTTGAACCTAACCTATTTTACTGATCACCTAGTCTATTTCTTAGGCAATACCAAATAGTTTTGATAACTACAGCTTTACAATATAATTTTAGATCTAGTACAGCAAGGCCACCTTCATTTGATGTTTTTTTTTTCATTAATTCCCTTGAATTTCTTGACCTTTAGCTTTTCCATATGAATTTTTTTGTAATTTTCTCTAGGTTATTAAAATAGTTTTTTTGGGGAGTTTGATTGGTACTGTGCTAAATAAATAGATTAGTTTAGGTAGTATTGTCATCATTATATTTGCTTGCCCTATCCAAAAGCATTTAATGTTTTCCAATTGGTTAGATCTGACTTTATTTGTGTGGGAAGTGTTTTGTAGTTTTACACATATAGTTTATGATTTTGCCTTGGCAGATAGATTCCTAAATATTTTATACTATAGGTAGTTACTTTAAATGGAATTTCTCTTCATAATTCTAATTGTTGGATTTTGTTAGTGATATATAAGAATGCTGATGACTTATATGGGCTTATTTTGTATCCTGCAACTTTGCTAAAGGTGTGGATTATTTCTAATAGCTTTTTAGTAGAATCTCTAAGATTCTCTAAGTATACCATCATATCAGCAAAAGGTGATAATTTGGTTTCCTTATTACCTACTCTAATTCCTTTAATCTCTTTCTCAACTCTTATTACCAAAGCTACCATTTTTAATACAATATTGGATAGTAATGGTGATAGTGGGCAACCTTATTTCACTCCTGATCTTTTTAAGAATGGTTCAAGTTTATCCCCATTACATATGATGCTTATTGTTGGTTTTAAATAGATGCTACTGATGATTTTAAGGAAAAGTCGATATATTCCTGTACTCTCAAGTGTTTTTAATATGAATGGATGTTGAATTTTATGAAATACTTTTTCTGCATCTATTGAGATGATCATATGTTTTTTTTTTTGTTAATTTGGTTATTAATATAGACAATTATACTGATAATTTTCTTAATCTTGAGCTAGCCCTGCATTCCTGGTATAAATCCTACTTGATCATGGTGTTTTAGTCTGGATATGATTTTCTGTAGTCTTTTGGCTAATATCTTCTTTAAGATTTTAGCATCAATATTTATTAAGGAATGATCTATAATTTTCTTTCTCTGTTTTTAACCTCCCTGGTTTAGGTATCAGTACCATGTCTGTGTCATAAAAGGAAGTTGGTAGGACTCCTTTATTTCCTATTTTTTCAAATACTTTATATAGCATTGGAGTTACTTGTTCTTTAAATGTTTGGTAGAATTCACATGTAAATCCATCTGATCCTGGGGATTTTTTCTTAGGGAGTTGGTTAATAGCTTGTTCCATTTCTTTTTCTGATATGGGACTATTTAAGCAATTTACTTTCTCCTCTGTTAATCTTGGGAATCAATATTTTTGGAGATGGTCATCCATTTCACTTAGGTTATCAAATTTATTGGCATAAAGTTGGGTAAAGTAACTCCTTATTATTGCTCTAATTTCCTCTTCATTGGTGGAAACTTCTCCCTTATCATTTTTAAGGCTAACAATTTGATTTTCCCTTTTGCTTTTTCTAATCAGATTTACCAAAGGTGTATTTATTTTATTGTTTTTTTTTTCATACAATTAAATCTTAGTTCTATTTATTAATTCAATAGTTTTTGTTTTTGTTTTTGTTTTTTTACTTTCAATATTATTAATTTCTTCTTTAATTTGAGAATTTCAAGTATAGTATTTGATTGGGGGTTTTTAATTTGGTCTTGTTCTACCTTTTTAAGTTGCAAGCCCAATTAATTGATCTTCTCTTTCTCTATTTCATTCAAATAAGCCTCTAAAGATATAAAATTTCCCCTTATTACTGCTTAGGTTGCATCCCACTAATTTTGGTATGATGTCTCATCATTGTCATTATCTTGAGTGAAATTATTAATTGTGTCTATAATTTGCTGTTTCACCCAATCATTCTTTAAGATGAGATTATTTTGTTTCTGATGACTTTTTGGTGTATTTACCCCTAACTTTTTGTTGAATGTAATTTTTATTGCATCATGATCTGAAAAGAAAGCATTTACTATTTCTGTCTTCCTGCATTTAATTTTGAAGTCTTTATGTCCTAATATATTGTCAATTTTTGTATAGGTTCCATGAAATGCTAAGAAGGAAGTATACTCCTTTCTGTCAACATTCAGTTTTCTCCAAAGATCTATCATACCTAATTTTTCTAATATTCTATTTACCTTCTTAATTTCTTTTTTATTTGTTTTGTGGTTTGATTTATCTAATTCTGAGAGTGCAAGGTTGCAATCTCCCATTATTATTGTTTTGCTGTCTATTTCTTCTTGCAACTCTCTTAATTTCTCCTTTAGAAAGTTAGATACTAGACCACTTGGTGCATATATGCTTAGTATTGATATTGCTTCATTGTCTATGCTACTCTTTAGCATGATAGTGGTTTTTTTCCTTATCTCTTTTAATTAGATCAATTTTTGTTTTTTGCTTGATTTGAAATAAGGATGGCTACCCCTACTTTTTTGCCATCACCTAAAGCATAATAGATTCTACTTCAGCCTTTTACTTTTACTCTGTATTTGTCTTCCTGATTTAAATGTGTTTCTTGTAAATGAAATATTGTAGGTTTCTGACTTTCGATCCAGTCTGCTATTTGCCTCCACTTGATGGGAGAGTTCATCCCATTCACATTACAATGAAAATTACTAATTCTGTATTTCCTGACATCTTATTACCCCCAGAGTATGCTTTTCTTTTCCTTGTCCCCCTTATCCCTTTTCTCAGTTTTAAACTTATGGGGACCACTAGCATCACGCAACTCTCCCTCTTTAGGGTCCTCCCTCCCCCTTTTAAATCCCTTCTTTTTTTTCTACCCTTCCCTTAATCTGTTTCTTTTCCCTTTTCTTCTCTCACTTTTTAATGGGGTGAGAGAAAATTCTCTTTAAAACAAATATGTCAATTATTTTCTCTTTGAGCCAACCTTGATGAGAGTAACATTCAAACAATGCCCCTACCCTCTCCAAATTCCCTCAGATACGATAGGTTTCCTTTGGCTCTTTGTGGGATATAGTTTTCCTCTTTTTATCTCCACTTTTCCCTTTTTCTGACACTATCCCTTTTCCATTTCTACTTCCCTTTTTTATGTTTCATCAGTAAAATCAAATTATACATGTACTTTTTATGTACATCCACATTACAGTTCTTAAGGATTCTTTTTACCTTTTTCTGCTTCTCTTGAGTCCTATGGCTGGAGATCAAATTTTTTGTTCAAATCTGTTGTTTTTTTTTTCCTTAGAAACAAATGGAATTCATCTGCTTCATTAAGTGTCCATCTTCTTCCATAGAATAAAATGTACTGCTTAGCTGGGTAGTTTATTCTTGGTTGCATGACAAGTTGTTTAGCCTTTTGGAATAAGAGATTCCAGGCACTTTGATCCTTTAATGTGGAAGCAGCCAGATCTTGAGTGATCTTTATTGTGGAACCTCAGTATTTGATTTTTTTTCCTGGCTGCTTGTAATATGTTTTCCTTAGTTTGATGGTCCTGAAATTTTGCTACAATATTCCTTGGAGTTTTTATTTTAGGGTCTTTTTCAGAAGGTGTTTGATGAATTCTTTCAATGCCTATTTAATCTTATGGTTCTATTACCTCTGAGCAGTTCTCTTTGACGATTTCCTATAAAATCTTATCTAGGTTCTTTTTTTCATCATAATTTTCGGGAAGACAAATGATCCTTATATTATCTCTTCTAGTCTTATTTTCCAGATCTGTTGTTTTTATAAGTAGATATTTAATATTTTTTCTAGTTTTTCATTTTTTTTTTTTTTTGGGTTTTGCTTGACTGATTCTTGATGTCTCAATGAAACATTTATTTCTATTTGTTCAGTTCTGATTCTTAATGAGTTATTTTCTTCATTAGCTATTTTTTTTTACCTTTTTTTGTATATGTTCAGTTGAGTTTTTAAAATGAGTTGTTTTGCTCTATGGAATTTTTTTTTTTTCCATTTCACTAAATTTGGTTTTTAGTGAGTTATTTTCTTTTTCCAGTTCACAAATCCTACTTTCTTGGGAATTCTTTATCTTTTCCCATTCACAAATCCTACTTTTTTGGGAGGTCTTTATCTTTTGCAATTCACAAATTCTGTTTCCCTGCATTTCCTGGCAGTTCTTTACCTTTTCTAATTCACATTTCAGGAAGTTGTTGCTCTCTTGCATAGCTTCTATTTCCTTTTCTGATTTTTCTTCTAGTTATCTTTTAAAGCTTTTTATAGTTTCTACTATTAGAGCCTTTTGTGTTGGGGACCAACAGTTGTCTGGAGACTGTCTGCTATTAGTCTCCTGGGGTTTGAAAATCTGCTCTCTTTGTGTATAGAAGTTATAGATAGTCCTTTTCAGTTTTTACTCATTTTTAAAAGCCTTTAGGGTTTGCCTTTAGGGCAAGGAGGTTACTAGTTTCTTCTGTAGAGCAAGGATAGGTAGCTGTCATCTCAGTGGGCTGCAAGGAGTAGTTGAGCTGTGGGAATGGTTGAGGAATAGCTCCACACTGGAAGTGACTAGGCCTGGGTATCATGGGTTGGGCTGGGTAAATGACCTGGGAGGATCCCCAGATGTGAGGATTAGCGACTTCCTTTGGGCTAGAGGCTATGCAGTGAAAGTATCACTGCCCCCCCCACAAAAGCCTGCTTTGAGTATTAGCAGTTGTCCTATCCCTCATGGCACTGGAAATGTCTCTGCCTGGGGAGCATAGTCTAGCTGGGAAATTTCACTGGCCCAGGCCAAGCTTCCCACTGTGCATATGAGAGGCTGCCCTGGGATGTTCCCTCTGCCATGGAAATGTGTGTCTGTCCCCCAGGAGAGCTCCTAGCTGCAGAATGCTGCTGAAGAGCTGTGTTATGGGCTGCACTGAGTCACTTCCATTATTGGTTGGGCACAGCCAGATCCTGTTAGGCTCTGGTGTCATTCAGAGTACCCTCTACCTTAGGCACTAATTTCTCTCTTGCTCCACTATTCTGCAACCAAAACAAAGCAGTCAGGCGATGGCAGAGAGCTCTATGTAAACCTTCCAACTATGGAGGCCACCCTCACTCCCAATTCTATCCTTGCCTGTGCTGGTCTTTTCCTGCTACTCAGGACAAACCTTTTCTGGTGATATTTCAGATTATGTTTGGCTGGTAAGTTGTTGTACTTCCAATCTTCGTGAACCTTACCTGTCAAATGCTATTTTTGAGGCTGATTTTAAAAATTGGTAATGAGGGTATGAGAGGAGTTTAGAAAGTTGTGTGTGCCTTCTCTGCCATCTTGGCTCCACCCCTACTATAAAGCTTTTGACATAAAGTAGTTACTAATTTTATTTGAATTTGGAATGGAAGGGACATATAGAATGTTATTGTGAAAATAAAAATTTTATGTGGCATTTGTTGAACATGGCATGGAATAAGGAAGAGGAATAACAAAAGAAACTTTTCTGAGCTGTTAGACATGCCTTTATATTTTGATGTATTTTCTATGTAAATTTTACATTCCTTGTGGATTATTGTTTTTGGGCTTTGTATGCCAGCTACCATCTAGTTTCGTTGTCTAAAATAGGCATGTAATAAATATTTGCTGGATAAAACCAAATTATTTTTAGGAACAGGGAAGTCAGATGCAAAAAAATTTTGGGGGAGAGGGAACAGGTATTAGAAATTGATACCAGTTTTTTTGACATTGAATTTGAAGTGCTAGTAGAGTGCTGAAAGAGAAAGAGCCACTAGACATTTAGAAATTTAAGAAACTCAAGGGAATAATACTAACTCAATTTTTTAAAAAAGAGTAATTTTCATAGAGTCAATCATTGAATCATATAAACATTATAATAAACCTCCAAATCATGAAGTTGGGTCAGTAAAACGTGTTGAAATTCAATTCTTGAGGAATGCCCATAGTTAAGTGCTAAAACAAGTAGAATTGAAGGAATAGAACTGTGAAAACAGGAGTCATCAGAAATATAAAATGAGAATTATAAAATTGCAAAGTCAGGAATGTCCAGTGATGAAAGAATTTTAAAAAGAGGAATCGGTGGCTGATGGTGTCACATGCTAATGGAAGGTCAAAGATGATTTCTAAAAAAAAGGCTACAGAAATTGGCAGTGCTTAATAGAGAAATTTTAGCAAGTAGTTGACAACACAAATGATAAAAAATGTAATTAATAATAAATAAAAGGAGACAATGAAAAATGTTTAATGAATTCTTATAGCAAAGAGAAAATTGTTGAAGCACTACATAGTTTAAAGGTTTTTGTTTGTGTATGTGTTGTGTTGTTGATTGGTATATTTTTTATATGGAGTCTTTGGTGTGATTATTGGTAGAGGATAAGAGATTAGAGGAAATTAAAAATGAAAAATATAGTAAATAATTGATGGGACAAAGGCATTTTCTCCAAAGACAACTGGTAGAAAGGCAATGGAGAAAAATGACTTTTTTCTTAAAAATGGAAACATATAACTAAATGGATAAAGCTTCAAACCAATATATATATATATATATATGTATATTCAGATATATATATGTATATTCAGATATATATATATATATGTATATTCAGATATATATATGTATATTCAGATTATATATATATGTATATGAGAAATTAAAGTTTTTTTGAAAATCTTCTAGAGAGGGGCAGCTAGGTGGCACAGTGGACAGAACACCAGCCTTGAAGTCAGGAGGACGTGAGTTCAAATCTGGCCTCAGACACTTAACATTCCCCTAGCTGTGTGACCCTGGGCAAGTCACTTAACCCCAATTTCCTCAGGAAAAAAAAAAAAAAAAAAACCTTCTAGAGAGCATTCCCAAAAAGCTGTAGTATGATTGATTTTCTTTTCCAAGTATCTAATGGGAATAATCTATGCAGGGAAAAAATCCAAAATATATATATATAAAGACATAAGTAAAATTAGTATCTTTTCATTTCATCTAGCATGTTGGCTTCAATTTCTTCATCTGTATAATGATCTAGAGAAGGAAATGGCAAACCACTCTAGCATCTCTTCCAAGAAGACCCAGAATTGATCACAAAGAGTTGAACATGTACTAAACAACAACTAATTTTTGGCTCAAATTGTTCATATTGATATTTATGCAGCACCAAATTTATTCAATTACCTAATAAAGACTTACTGAAATCTTGAATTTATTACTAATATCCATTTGTTTTACTAAGTTAAAAAGGAGTAAAATTATATAGAATAAAAATCATCTTGGATAAGATACTTTCTTAGTCACAAATCATTTGAAAATACTTATGTCCAATTCAATATTTCTCTTGAGGTTTTTTTTTTTTAAAGGGGAGCCCGTATTTTCTCTCACAACATGATTATTATGAAAATGTTTTCCATAACTATGCATATATAACATATATTGATTTGCTTGCTTTCCAAAGTGTGGGGAAGGAAGGGAGGAAGGAGAAAGGGAGAGAATTTTTAAAATTAATTTTATAATTATAACATTTTTTTGACAGTACATATGCATAGGTAATTTTTTTACAACATTATCCCTTCTACTCCCTTCTGTTCTGAATTTTCCCCCTCCTTCCCTCCACCCCCTCCCCTAGATGGCAGGCATTCCCATACATATTAAATACCTTATAGTATATGCTATGTACAATATATATGTGCATAATGGAATTTTGTTGTTGTTGTTGTTGCAAAGGAAGAATTGTATTCAGAAGGTAAAAATAATCTGGGAAGAAAAACAAAAAAAAATGGTCACAGTTTACACTCATTTCCCAGTGTTCCTTTTCTGGGTATAGCTGATTCTGTCCATCAATGGGAATTGAATTAGCTCTTCTCTATGTTGAAGATATTCACTTCCATCAGAATACATCCTCATACAGTATTGGGAGAGAATCTTGAACTCAAAACTTGAAGTTTTGAAAACAATGTAATTGGTGAAAAATAAAATACTAAATTAACCAAAAAAAAAAAAAAAAAAAGTTTATGTCAAGAGGAAGTATCTTTACTGTGCAAGATGGGGTTATTTCTTTAGGTTAAGCCATAGTTGCACCAGTAGAGTTCAATTTATAATTAGATTTATGTGTAGTGAAAATAAATTAGGCAAGTAATTATCTGACCTTTTTGAGAATAATACATCAGAGTTGGGAAGAACTTCATAAGTCATTTAGTCTAACCTATTCCCAAACCTATCAAAACTTTCATGTTGAAGATCTCCCTCTACAACAAAAGTAACAAATGCTTATTCAATAGTGGTTTAAAGAATTCCTGTGTAGTGTGAGTCACATTTTGGAATATTTTAACTATGAATACATTTTCCTCAAAATCTTTACTATTGCATTTCTAACTTTTTTTTTTTTTTTACCAGTTCTGCCCTTACAACCCAAGCAAAATAAATTACAAACCTCTTTCTTATGATTCTTATAATTCTTCAAATTATTAAGGACAATTTTCATAATTCCAATAAATCTTTTTGAGACTAACCATTGCCTGTTCCTTCTACTCATCTTTATATAATCTGATCTAAGTCTCTTTCTTCCTCCACTATTCTGATTGGTCTACTATATTTTAGTACCCTTCCTAAAATGCTATGCCTAGATGTGAGCTGATTAGGGAAGATGATAAACCCATTAACCTCAAACTTCTCCAAATTCTACTTTCTGAAATTTTTCCTAAATTGTTTTCCTCCTATTTTGCTTGGCTTGTCTTTTACAATCTAGGTAGGTGACAGAATATCTGCAGATTCTTTGAACCTTCTCTTCTTGTCATATTTCTTTCTTGATGATCTCTAAATTCATCAGGCAGATGGTAGAGGTCTGTCATACTTTGTCTCACACGATGGAGTACGGGTTTTTCAATGAATTACACAACTAAGCAAAAGGATACATAAGACGTAGATATGTCTTTTCATGGATAAAACTAAAACCTCCTGATTTAGTCACACTTAATTTCAACCATTGAGAGATTTGTAACATTTTAATCTACATAATCTCCAGATCAGTGAGGATTTGAGAAACAATTAAGTAGAAAATCAATATTGACCTCAATACATTACTATTTCATCACTGTTACTCCAAACATATACATGCCAAAAGGTTGTATATAAGAAGCTAAATAGAAATAAGGGAGCATCAGAGTAAAGTATAAAATACTCTTATTAAGGGACTTCTTTAGAAATGTTCTTTATATCCCTATAGAGGCTAGCTATCAAACCATAACTGAACAGTTCTCTGAGATATCCTAGAGAAAGGCCCCTTCCTCTGCCACTTGTCCCTATTTAATGTGGAAAAGTGGCAGAGGGAAGCTTTTTTTTTTTCCTTCTAATCCCCAAATGATGTTTAACTACTTACTTTTCATAAGGAAAAGGGGAGAAAACCCATTAGATTTCTTTACCATTATCAATCCTTTCCCCCAATGAACACTAAGAATTTTCTTGTGGAAATCTGGAATCCTTCAGGGAAAGCACTCTTTAGAATATCAGAATACATCTACTTCCTTTTTATTGTTGAGTGTGTAGAGCACAATCATGATTTGAATATCAGATCTGTAGGGAAAATCAGAGATGCATCAGAAAATAAAAACTAAACAAGATTAGTAAATAATCTTTTCTCACCTCATCTTTTTCAGCTGCCCCCAGACAATGTATTGAACTTTACTTTGATGAAAAGTACTCTATTGAACCCTCTTGGGAGTGTAAATTTGATCATATTGAAGTGCGAGATGGACCTTTTGGCTTTTCTCCAATCATTGGACGTTTCTGTGGACAGCAAAATCCACCTGTAATAAAATCCAGTGGCAGGTTTTTGTGGATTAAATTTTTTGCTGATGGAGAGTTGGAATCTATGGGATTTTCAGCTAGATATAATTTCACAACTGGTGAGTAAATAATCTCTTTTTCCCCTCCATAATTTATTATTTGTGTATTTCACAATTTTGGCTTCTATACTTTTATCAGACTGATACATTTTGGTGAAAATATTATCATTTAATATTTAAAAATGCAATTTTTTTCTTTGTTCACTTCATGACATCTGATAGAGAAAAAAAATAATTTCCTTATAGTATATGAGAAAAGCAGTTAATTCAAATGACTTTCATTAATATGAAATTCCATATTTTTAAGAAAAAATTTTGATTAAGAAACACTATGTAGAAACATTAAGAAGTTGAATGTGCTTATAGCAATGCAAAATGCATCCATCAGAATGATCTGGAAAAATACCCAGTTTTGATAAAAGGTATATTTGCTCTAAAAGTATATCAATTTCACTTATTAAACTTGTAAGGAACTCACTGGAAAAAACCAAACAAACTAGTTTCCTTTTCCAAAAAAAAGGCAAATTCCTAAGAGCTTGGCAAGGAAAGTCAGATTTGTAACAGTCAGTTGAATATTTTATTCTGAAATATCTGGCAGGTTTTATTAATAATTTTACAATTATATAGCCTATATCAATTTATATTTAGGCTACATTTTTTAAAAAGTATGTTTGATTGACTTACTTAAAAGATTTCATTTTAACATAACATAAATACATATGAGTATATTTATATATATACACGCATACATCAGACACACAGATTATATATGTATATATAATATATATGTATTTCATTACAGAAGTACTGCACTACAGTGATTTGGGATTTGATAAAATTATATTGTATTATTTAGCACATAAACAATAACCATATTATACAAAGGAATATGTTCATTATCATTTGAATAATTTATAGATGTGCATTTAATGATTCATTTATATCTATATTTATATCTAGCATATCTCATATGATGTAAATAAAACAAAATATACCATCATAGTAATGGGTAATTGCACGCATATCTAAAGTGTTATAATATATCTTCTCTACTATGGTGGATTTTTAATATTTTGTGCTCCAAGTTTGGAGACCAAAGAATTAGTCATTGGAATATGAAGTCTTGGCTTTCAGGGTGAGAATGGGGATTGTCAAATTTTTCTGACTAATAAAGCCTTTCATTGACCAGGTTATATCTTTTTTAACCATTTGTGATCAACTTATTTAAACTATTTCATACTTTATTATCTCCCTTCCACAAAGGGAGTAATAGAAACAGGAGGAAGTTGAGGTCAAATTCATTAGTTAGTCTGAGATATATTTACATGTATATGTATATACATATAACAAGACATATACACATGAAGAAATAGTAATAATTCAATAGCCAATTAGTTGGCTACTAATAAAGAATAGGCAACATTTTTATATTGCTTACTAATTGTCAGTATTATGTGCTTAGTGTTTTACAAATATCTCATTTGACCTTCACAACAAAATTGTTGTGATAATTTTCCTCATTTTACAAATGAAGGAACTGAAATAAATAGATTATCACAAGGTCCCACAAATAGTTAGTGTCTGAGGATGGATTTGTACTTGTTTTTCAGACTCCAAGTCAACTTTTATCCCCTGCATCATCTAGCTGCCTAACCAATCATAATGTGTCTATGTGTGTATACATAAATATATGTATGTAAACATGCTTATATCCAGAAAGTCATTTGCTTATATAATTATACATTAGATAAAATTTTTATTGAATATACATTATAGTGATATATATGTATATGTATGTATCTATACACAGATACAAAAATACATTCACACATGTATAGCCTCATCAACATATTTCCTCATTACTAATTTTATAATCATTATCATTAAAACAATCAGTTTAAATATAATACAATTACAAATTACAGTTTTTTACCTAAATTATTTTTTCTCTGATTCTTCTGATAATATGCCATAGTATTTCTAGGGAGAAAATTATGCTCTAAAAACAAATTGGTGAAGAAAAACCTCATCTCATGGTTTAGTAGGGAATCCAGACAGATATTTTCCACTCCTTGGAATTAGGTGGAATTTCACAGCAAAAAATAAATAAATAAATAAAATTAAATTAAAAATGAAATGGCATCTTGAGTCTAGTATGTTTGAAGTTTGAAAAGTATACTGGCTTTTGGCCAAGAAAGAAGTGTATATACTCAGGGCTACAAAATAATTGAGTAGATAGACTATCTCAAAAATTTATCTAAAAATGGACCCTATCACCAAGTCAAGCATGATTTTCAAGTTTTCTTTTTCCATCTTTTGTGTGTGTGTGTGTGTGTGTGTGTGTGTGTGTGTGTGTGTGTGTGTGTGTGTGTGTATTACCTGTAGAGGGAAGGAGTGGGATATATAGGTTTATTATGGAATTAGGTAACATAGAAGACAGATTACTAGACCTGCAGTCAAGAATACTTGAATTTAAATCCAGCCTCAGATACTATACAATCCTATGCAAGCCACTTATCCTCAGTCTTCCTCAGTTTCATCTTCTGTAAAATCAGAATAGCAAGAGCATCCACTTCTCAGAGTTTTAATGAATTTAAGATGAAATAAATTTTTGTCAAGATATGTTGCAAAACTTAAAGCTGCAGTAGCTAGTAGTAGAGATATGTGAAGGGAATGAGTATGATTGAGTTCCAAAGGCTACTGCAAATCTCTGAAAAAGATTTTGGTGTGACTGCCTGTGATTTTAGCATCCCAATAAATCTTTACTAATATTACTTATGAGAGAAATGCATAATGTATAATAGGAATTCTTTTTATGCTACAATTAGAGTATAAGACAAATTCATATATATTATTGTATCATCCTGATTTCATTTAACCAAATGAAAAGTTTCTCAATTTGGGCATATTGTGTGTGTTTTTTAAAGTAATCTTTAAAAACAAACAAACAAACAAACAACAACAACAAAAACAAACAAACAAACAAACAAAAAAAAAAAACCCACTATCTTTCCCAAGCCTTTAATTTTTCATTGTAAAAGTTCAATGCCTATTAATTGATCTCAAAGTAGTTTGAATTTTCTGAGGTACTTGAGTTAGCTAGATAACCCATGGAATACAGCACCAATCCTGAAGTCAGGAAAATTTGGAGTACAAATACAATTTCATACACCTACCACTTACTAGATGCATGACTAGATGTTAAGATGTTACTTTACCCCAATTGCTTTTCAAAAAAAGCACAAAAATTTATAATGTACTTAATAAGGATAAAAAGTATAGAATCCGTGTATTTTCTTTTTTTCTTGCAAAGACTCCCCCATCTCAGTTTTCTAGGTGGAAGGGTTTGAGGGTCTTTATAGTGACTATCTCCTTAGTCCTCTCTTTTTTTTTTTTTCATATAGTTATATAATGTCTTTGTTTTTTTGTTTGTTTGTTTGTTTTTTAATCTGTCCATTCTGATGCTTCTTTTAATTTAGCCTAACTTCAGTTTATTACTTTAGGGGTACCTCTTTAATTTATTTTATGTTTTTTTTTTCCTTTTCTTAACAATCTCAGTGTGAAAGAATAATAAGATAAAATGTATTGATTTGTTAATTGGATTTTATTTTATTAAATAAGTAATACAAGAAATGCTTTTTCATTTAACTAATATTCCATAATTATGTTAGGATTCAATTGAATTCACTGTGCATTTATTGACTACCTATTGTGTGCAAAATAGTGTGTGACAGAATTGAAGAACACCTACAGAGAATCCAAGAAGGTTGTTGAGAGGAGTATTGTTTTCTTCAGAAATGATCTTAAATATCTTCACTTTTAGATGAGGAATTGTGATTTGAATTGTATTTGAACTTTATAAAAGTGATCTCTGTGTCTGGGGTGGAGGTGGAAATGGGATAGTAAATAAATAAAAAAGGAAGAGCTACAATAAGGAGGGAGTAAAGCAAGGGATTCAGGAATGTGCATTTTGGTTGCAAAGACTGATGTTACCCTTTTTTCCTTGTATAACTTCAAAAAATAAAAAGAGGGAATGAAAAGAATGGAATGAAAGTTGAGAATATGAAACAAAAGGTGAATAAATAATTGAACTTTTCATGGAGACTTATAGGAAGAATTGGTTTTAAAGTAAGGTCGCACAAATTCAATTGTCTATTTCAAACCTAAGAGAAAGGTTTGACTTTGAATTATTATATCTGATATAATGAAGGAATTCAACATGACAATATCTACTAGATCCTTAAATTCATGTGATTATGTCAATATCTAGATTACCTCTTGATAGGGGACTTTTGACTCTTTCAGTAAGAGTCTATAGTATGAGGAAATAGTTTTATTTTCTAGAATTTTATGGATTCCTACCCTCTCTAATAGTAAAATATGTCTTGTTTAATTACTTTCCATGTTATATCTTTCTATCCTTTTTCTATATGATCCATTTGCAGGCACATATATCCCCCCACATGAATACATACATTCATACATACATACATACATATGCATATATGGGTATATATTTCTGTTAAAAAAATGTATGTACATTAAAAAGAAATAGTGCCTACAAATAGAATGAATTAAGATAAAAAAAAAAGTGTAATTAAGATAATACAGCATTTTAAAAAATATCAACCAGGAAAATTTTATTTTCAAAATAAATTTCAGTGTTTTTGTGTTGTATCAACATTCAGAAAATATTTAAAATTTGTCTATACACACACAGAGACACACATATATATCTAAAGGATCAAATAGAATATAATGATGAAATAAAAATGATGTGAACTCACATTGGAAACAGATAAGTGTATCATGAAAGAGCTTTGACTTGGGCATTAGGAGAACTTGATTCTGGATTTAGATATATTATAAACTAGCTGGGGGAAATGTAGAGGATTTATTTGTTTTGGTTTCTCCATCTATAGAAAGGCAGATAAAGCTAGATAAACTCAATGTTCCTTTTTAGATATAACAATACAAACTTTTATATAGTGCTTATTATATGTCAAACGGTGTGCTAAGTACTATGCAATTTTGTCTCATCTGATTTTCAAATAACTCTTGGAGATAGGTGCTATTATTATCCATATTTTACACAATGAGGTAACCAAGGTCACACAGAGTCTGAAACCAGATTTGAACTGAGGACTTCTTGACTCTGGTTCAGAGTTCTATCCAATGTTCCACCTAATAATCCTATGATTCAGTGACTCTGTCCCATATTGAGTCCTATTCTCTTTGAACATGGGAAAATTATTTCAGAGGAATAATATGCTTCCAGTGTCATCACCCAGATATCCAGCACAGATGGGAACATGGTTCAAAAAAAAAGGCCATGCAGGTTTGCTAGGAGATTTTCTGGTGTAGTTTTAGGAAAGTCAGTTTTTGATTCTATAAATGAGATGAGTTCTGAAATATTTGGAGAAAATGTAATGCTATTGATACTTAGGAATATTTACAAAAGAATCTATGATTTCATTATAAACTATCTCAGATGAGGAAACTTTTTGGCAAGGTAATATGAGATTTTCTTTGCAATTGATAATCTTAGAAAAATCCCTGGAGTACTGAGGGCTTAAATAATTTTAATAGGTCACACAGCAGTCAGTGTCAGAGGTTATACATTAATCAAAGTTTTCCTGGCTTTTAGGCTAGTTATTTATCCATGCCACCATGTAGACACTCAAAAGTGTTTACTTAGTGGTTGATAGAAAGTCTTCTTGGCTCTTAATCTAGAGTTAGACACTATAAAATTCTGCCTTTGTGGATAATTGTTCATAATAAAACACTTGTAGAACTCCTGAAATCCAAAAGAATACAACAATTCTAAATCAAACAGAGAAACATTAAGATTATTTGTAGATTGGTATTATTGCAGAAGAGATTGTCATTGTTTCCTAAGGAAGAGAAAATTAGATTAAAAAACACACAAAGAAACTTTATAATTGGTAAATATTCTAATCTATTATTGATATAAACTACTCAATGTCAACTTAATCCTATAAACATTTATTCAATGCCTACTATGTACAAAACACCCAGGCAGGTACTGGGAATATGAAGGGGGAAAATGAAAAAAACAAACAAACAAACAAACAAAATAGAATAAAATAAAACACTCCATGATCTTGAGGAGTTCATGTTTTACAGAAAGTGAGAAGATCCAAGAGAGGTAACACATGGCAAAGCACATAAGAAAGTTAAGATCACTTGAAAAAGAGACAGTTTTGTTATCTTGATGAAGGAAGTGAACCTTAAAGTAGGATTAGGATTCCAAGCAGCAGAGATAAAGAGTTCATTGCAAGAAATTGAATTAGTTACTGGAGAATCTAATTCAGGAAACAATTAGTAGTCCAGTTTGAACTGGAGATAAAATACCTGAAGATATGAAATAACTCTTTGATAGGGGATTGTAGAGAGGCTGTAAAGTGATTTAAATGCTTTTACTAGATTATCATTTTTCATAGAAATTTTAGGGAATCCCCAAAATTGAATAGATAAGTGGGATTATAAATCTCATATATTTTTAAAATTATTTTGGCAGCAATATGAAGGATAAATTGAAGAAAGATTATATAGACAGAGACAGAAAGCAAGAAGACTGATAGGGAAGCTATTGAAGTAATTGAGGGAAGAGGTAATGAAAGTATAAACTAAGGAGATGACTGTGTGAATGGAGAAAAGAAACTAGACACCAGTGATATTGTGAAGGTTATGAAACTCAGAAATTAGGAGGATACCTTAAATACAAATGAGAGGTTTGGAGGAGATTTAGATTTTAAAATGTAGATAATCAAATTGTTTTTGACATGTTGAGTTTGAGAAGCCTATAAGTCACAGAGTAGGACGTATAGAGAAGGCAGGTGACAATGTAGGATTCAATTTGAAGAAAAAAGTTAAGGCTTCATATCTGTTAATATGAAAAAAAAAAAAAAAAAAAAAAAAAAAAAAGGGTCCACGGTATTAGATGAGATGCTAGAGAGAGAAGGAGCAAGAGATGGAAGAACATGGAAGAAGACCAAATTCAGAACTTTATGGCGTACCTATGCTAATAGTATTGGAAATGGATAATGATTCAGCAAAAGAGAGTAGGTTAGAAGAGTAGGAGGAGGAAAGGGAGAAAACAGGTCACAGAAACCAAAGAAAAGGGTACTAAGAAGGAAAGGATTTTCATCAGTATTAAAAGCCACAGAATGGTGAAAGAAAATTAGTAATGAAAATCATTCAATTTAACACTTTCACTGAGCAGCTAGAGGGTACAGTGGATAAAGTTCCAGGCTTAATGTAAAGTCAAACTCCTCTTCCTGAGTGCAAATCTAGTTTCAGATTCTTACTAAGTGTGACTCTCAACAAGTCACTTAACTCTTTTTGTTTCAATTCCTCATTTATAAAATAGGTTGATTAAGCATATGGCATCTCTGCCAAGAAAACCCCTAATAGGGTCAAAAAAAGTCAGACATGAATGAAATGACTGAAACTACAACAGTCTCAGTAGGTAGTTAATCTCATATATCTACAGTTGGTAGATTGCAGTCAGAAGAAAATCAAAGAATGAACTAGAATACTGAAAGAAGCAATTATTGGAATGAATATATGTGTTTTTAAATATATGTTCATATACATTCTATATATACCTTGTACATGATTATATACAATTATGTATGTTACATATATATATATATGTACATATATATACAATATATTTTATACATAATTATACATATATATGGGATTGATTAATACATACATATAAATACATAATTCATATATCTCTAGGGAGATATGAATTAAGATCATTTTATCTCCTGTGATCTTATCAATGTAAGTATACTCTTCTCATATATTTTCAGATCTTTATCCATTTCTACCTTTTCATTATTTATGGTTCTTATCCATATTCTTCAATTGATCTTTCATCAGAGAAAACTATTAAAATTTTTATGTTCTATGTGTATCAGTGAAGTGCTTAATCAGCCTAGGAATTATCCCTCACTGACAGGTCATGACTAGGCATATTTCCTTTCAAAATGTACATTG
This sequence comes from Sminthopsis crassicaudata, assembly GCF_048593235.1. Classification (NCBI taxonomy): domain Eukaryota; kingdom Metazoa; phylum Chordata; class Mammalia; order Dasyuromorphia; family Dasyuridae; genus Sminthopsis; species Sminthopsis crassicaudata. The sequence goes on from NC_133617.1 coordinate 202,382,707, forward strand.
TCTTAATGATATCATTTTAATACCTCGATACATCAAAAATACTAAACTTGATTATTGCACTGACAGAAGTGGAAAGATATATACACTATAATGTGGAAGAATTGGGTTTCAGTTTCTCTTTCATTACTTAATAATGATATGACCTTTAACATATCTCATGGAGGATGTTTATAAACTGATGAATGTTTATAGAATGATAATCAAGATGGGAAAGAGTCTTGAGTTCAAATGATATAAAGATCCTTTGAAGTCACTGGGAATATTTTAGTTTGAAAAAAAAAAAAAAAGCTTAGAGGAGATTAGAGGACTTCATCACTCTCCTCAAATACTTGAAAGTTCTTCATGAGGCTTTGGTCACAATGGGGCAATTAAAAGCAATAGTTGAGAATTTTAAAGAGGTAATTTAGGCTGAAGGTAAGGAAAATATCCCAAGTAATTGGAACTGTCATTAAAAAAGGACAAAAAATGACTTTCTTTAAGAGGTAGTGGATTTCCTACTCCCTTGAAATCTTCAAGATAAAAAAAAAAAAAAAAAAAAAAAAAAAGAAAGGATAGTCATTTTAAAATGTATTAAAGATAGAGATTCTTTTGGAGGGTATTTTTGAACTAGTTGATATCAGAGATCTATGTGATCCTAAACTGGGAATTTACTCAGTGAATTGGTTCTAAACCATACTTTCTATTCCTAAACTTAAAAAATTTAACAATATGCTTTTCTAAGATCATTTGGCTTAGCAGTCTATGAATCCATGATACAATAAACTATATAAATATCACCTTTTGAGAGGCATCATGGCATAGTAACTACATAGCTGAAGACAGGAGGACTTATTTTCAGCAGGATTTAACAGCAGTTTCTATCTATGATACATATTGGCTGTATGACCCTGGATAGTTTGCCTAATATATCAGTGTCCCATACAAATTTTAAAGAGTAAGTTGCAGGATAATTCTTGATGTGCAATTAGAGAGACAGTTCCTTCCTGGAAATTTCCCTAATCAAAAAAAAAAAAAAAAAAAAACAACTATATAGATTAAATACATAAATGAACAAATAAATTAAAATAGAAAAAAATAATTTAAAAATCTTCATATATTTCATTATCTTAGAAGATATTGATTTAAACATTTTGGGTACTCCTTCCATCTCTGCAGTATTTTATGGCTCAAACTTTAACTTATTAATAAAAAAAAAAAAAAAACTTCATGAATTACTATGTGAGAAATTTTCACTATAGAGCCATTCTTATAATGATGTACATTTCTGAACATATTTATTCTATTTTGGGGCTGAAATAGAGACCACTTTTGGATCCATATGCAAAGTTTTTGCATTTTAGAAAAACATTGGAATTTATATTCTGATGTCAGGTTTTTCAAGACCCCAAAGTCACCTCTATTCCATAATGAGAAATAGAAGTAGAAATTAAATAAATTTGTTATATTAAAATATATTAACTTTAAAACATTATTCTGAATAATAATGGATTATCTTTTCCCCACTTAATTCCCTACTTAATTTCCCCAATTACATGTAAAGATAGTTTTCAGTATTTACTTTTATAAGAATTTGAGATCTATGTAATTCAGTTCCAATTGATAAATGATGGACAGAATCAGCTACACCCAGAGAAGGAAAACTGGGAAATGAGTGTAAACTGTCTGCATTTTTGTTTATCTTCTCAGGTTATTTTTACCTTCTGAATCCAGCTCTTCCTGTGCAACAAGAAATTCGATTATGCACACATATATTGTATCTAGGATATATTATAACATATCTAACATGTATAAGACTGCCTGTCATCTAGGGGAAGGGGTGGAGCAAAGGAAGGGAAAACTCAGAACAGAAATGAGTTCAAGGGATAATGTTATAAAAAATTACCCATGCATATGTACTGTCAAAAAAGTTATTATTATAAAATTAATTTTTTTAAATGGAAAAAAAAACCTAAAAAAAGAATTTGAGATCTCATTTATATTTATCCTCCCCTCCCCAATACAGCAACTGCATAGAGATTATACAGATAAAATTACATTTAAACATAATTCCACATTGGTCATTTTGTGAAAGAAGAATCAGAACGAAAGGGAAAAAACATAAAAAATGAAAACATTTCAATCAGAATTCCAACCCCATTTTTTTCTCTGAATATGGATAAAAATTTCCATCACGACTCTTTTGGAATTGTCTTAGATTATTGCATTTCTGAGGAGAGGCAAGCCTATCAAAACTGATGATCACACGGTGTTATTGTTTCCGTGTACAATGTTCTCTGGTTTTTGTAGCATCAGTTCATATAAATTTTTCCATGTTTTTTTTTTCTTTTTCTTTTTTTTTCTGAAATCTGCCAACTTGCCATTTCTTGGAGAACAATATTATTCCATTACAATCATATACCACAATTGATAGGTATATTTTCAACTTCCAATTCTTTGTTACCACTAAAAAAGCTTCTATAAATATTTTTGTATATGTGGGTCATTTTCCATTTTTTATGACCTCTTTGGGATGTAGACTTAGTGCGGTATTGATGGATCAAAGGGTATGCAAAGTTTTATAGTCTTTGGGGCATAGTTCCAAATAATTCTTCAGAATAGTTGGATCAGTTCATAATTCTACCAACAATACATTAATAATGTTTTTTTCTCTTTTATTTACTTTATTTTTTTATTAATTTTATAATTATAACTTTTTTTTGACAGTACATATGTGTGGGTAATTTTTTACAACATTATCCCTTACACTCACTTTTGTTCTGAATTTTCCTCTCCTTCCCTCTTCCCCCTCCCCTAGATGGTAGGCAGTCCTATACATGTCAAATATGTTATAGTATATCCTAGATACAATATATGTGTGCTGAAATGAATTTCTTGTTGCACCAGAAGAATTGAATTAAGAAGGTAAAAATAATCTGGGAAGAAAAACAAAAATACAAACAGTTTATACTCATTTCCTAGTGTTCCTTCTCTGGGTGTAGCTGATTCTGTCCATCAACAATATATTAATAGTTACAATTTTACCATATCCTCTTCAACATTTATCATTTTCCTTTTCTGTCACTCTTTGCCAATCTCATTGGTGTGAGTTGATATCTGAGAACTGTTTTAATTTGTATTTTAATCAATATTAATTTAAAGCATTTTTTCATATGACAAGAGATAGCTTTAATTTCTTCATCTGAAAGTTTTATATTCTTTGATTTCACATGAAAGTCATATTCTTTTATCATTAATAAATTGGGAAATGATTTGTATCGTTATAAATTTGACTCAGTTCTCTATATATTTGAAAAATGAGACTTTTTCTCTCAGAAACAATATCAGTAAAAGTTGTTTCCCTGCTTTCAGCTTTCCTTCAGTTGCAAAACTTTTTTAAATTTAAAGTCATAAATATTGTTCACTTTGAATTTCATCATGTTATCAATCTTTTGTTTGTTCTTCCTTTCTCTATAGATGTGATTGGTAAACTATTCCTTGCTCTTCTAAATTGCATGTGGTATCTCCCTTTACATGTAAATCATATACACATTTTGACCTCATCTTAGCATGTCTATACCTAGCTTTACCATATTATTTTCCAGTTTTTGTCAAATACAAAGTTCTTTTCTCAGAAGCTGGAATCTTTGGACCTATCATACAGTAGATTACTAAAGTCATTGTATACTGAGTCTTGTGTACACCTATTCCACTGATCCAACACTCTTATTTCTTAGGTAGTACCAATAATTCTGTTGCTTTGTAATTTAGTTTTAGATCTGCATTTAATTTTTTATTTGTTTAAAACAAGTATTAAAAAAAAAAACAAGAAAAATTCCATATGCATAGCAGAACATAAGAGAGTATTCAGCATATGAGAAATACATTTCCAGTTCAAGAAAATCAATTAAATAAATATTACACTTTGTTTTCAGAGCTTTCCATCTTTTCTTTGGTTCTCTATGGGTTTTTGTTTGTTCTCTTCTGGGCATTTTTTACTTTATTCTTTTTTCCCCTTTCCTCCCCATGCACTTCCACCAAAAAGGTACAATTAAGCACAGATACACACACACACACACACACACACACACACACACACATGCATGTACACATACACATATAAACATACATTTATATATATGTATAAATATACATAGACATAGATTTATGTATATATATGTGTGTGTGTATATATATATATATAGCCATACTTTGCATCATCTTTTATAAGTTCAAGTCTTTCCATATTTCTGTAAATCCACCAACTCATTTCCTACACCACAGCAACTTTATATAATCTAATTATTTTAAATACTTTAAAACAAAGTTGATTTACATGGCTGACATATACTGTATTTTCCTTATTTTCTCTTTTGATTAAATCTATTTTAGCTTAACCTTTGAGATTAATGCTTGCTACCTCACTTTTTTTCCTAATAAATTATATTCCTTATTATTACTTATGTTTGTATACATCTCTTATTTCTCATCCCTGCTGAGGCCTCTGCTTTACTTCTACCAACTACCTTGCCTTGTTATTAACCTCCTCCACTTCCAAGGATTCCCTCATATCCTCTCCATCACTCTTTACCTCTCTTTTTATTATATTGTTATTAATTTCATTTCTTTTAATCTATATTCTTTCTATACTCCTCTTATCCTAATTCCTCTTCCTCTTAATTCTTTATAAATTTAGAAAACTTTTATACATATATATATATAGAAAAAAAATTATACATATATATGTATGTGTGTGTGCATAAAGTTCCCTCTTCAATCCATTCTTCATGAGTAGGATTCCAGAACTACCAGCCTTCTGTGTCAGTTCTTGTTGTCTCAACTCATTCATATAACAAAACATTGATTATTGTTCCTTTTCCTCCATAGTTTTGCATTTTAGAATTACATCATGTTTACCTCTATCCCAATCTTTCTTTTGAATTACCCAATTATTAATATCAATCTTGGATTATTGATTTACATTTCCATATATAAAAGAGCAACAGTTTGTTCTTATTGAGTCTTGATTGTTTTTCTTTTTGTTTTACATTTGTTTTGTATTTTATAGGGAAAAAATATTCCCAAGTTCAGGTATTTTAGCAACAAATTCCGGAAAGTCTGGCAATGCATTCAATATCTTTTTTTTTTAATTTATTCAGGATTATGCTTACCTTTTCTGGTTATGATATTCTTGGCTACAATCCTATCCCTTTTGTTCTTTAATATATAGTGTTCCAAGATCTGAGGTCTTTTAATGTAGTCACTACTAGATCTTCTGTGGTTCTAAATGGGGCTCTAATTGTATTTCAATTTTTTTTTTCTTGTGGATTACAATAATTTCTCTCCTTGATTGGGGATTTCTGAATTTGGCTAGGATGTTCCTGTAGGTTTTCCTCACAGGACCTTTCAGTTATTTGTGTTTTTTTTTCCCTATTTATATTTTCCCTTCTTGTTCTAACACTTCAGAAAATGTTTTTAAAAATATATCTATATCTATCAAGATTACTTTTTTCATCATAACTTTTGGGTAGTCAGATTATTCCTAAGTTTCCTCTTCTTGTCCAAATCTGTTGATTTTTTTATTGGATTTCCATATTTTCTTCTATTTTTTTTCATTCCTTATATTTTATTTCTCAAACTCTTATAATATCAGTGGTTTTCCCTTGCCTAATTCTAGATTTCTAGCAGTAATTTTCTTTTTTGCAGTTTTCACTAATTCCTTTAATATTCTTTATCTTTTTTTTCTTTTAGATGTATTTTGGTTTTTTTAGCTCTATAAAATATTTTTCAATAGTTTTATTGGTATAGAGCAGAATAAATTAATTTAGGTAGAATTTTATTAAATAATAAATTATCTTGATGTTTCACTCTTGACTTTTGAACATTCATATGATAGATAATACTTGAATTTTAGGAAAGAACCTCTCTTGCCCTTTTGATTTAATTCAAATTTTATTTATTATATCTGATTAGAGAAGAGAATCATGATAGTAAAATAAAAAAAAAAACAGTTCTGAATAAAATTATAAGGAATACTTTTAAAGAAACCCAAGAAATGTAAATATATATATATATCTATATCTATATCTATATATATATATATATATATATATATACATATATACATATAATATATACACACACACACACACACACACACACACACACACACATTACAATTGTTCTTGTTATACCCAGGCACAATTTCCACATATGGGCAAAATAAAGATATGTTGCTGATTCTTCATATAGAGATGGGGAGAAGAGACAGACCATTCAAAAATAATAACATAACTTTATTAAGTGTTGATCTTTCTTATTAATGTACTCTATTCAGATTCTCAATTAAATTTTTTATATTATTTACCCCTTCACAGAACTGTATTCTGGATTGAACTATTTATAGAATTCTCTATATATGTTCTAGTTGATAGAGATTATTTTTCTCTTTTCTTTTTTTTTCAAAGAGACAAAAAAAAAATAAACAAATAAACACACACACACACACACACACACACACACACACACACACACACACACACAAACAAAAAACAGTCTCCAAACTCTCATTTTGGGGGATTCAGATAGGAATTGACAATGAACTGAATAGTATCATCAAATATGTTGAAATTTTTATGATTACGTTGTACTTAAATATCTCTTGTCATCTGAAAAGCTCAAGATATTTTAAAGAAGTGAGTAGATTCTCTTTTACACACCTCCACACTCCACACTAACTTCAAGTGAGGTTTATACACAGAAAAGATTCAGTGTAATAGAATGCAAAGTAAATTAAACTGCTTTAAAGACCTCAGCATTATTAAGTAAGTTATACTGTTATGGATGTATTCTTATTTCAGTTTCCATGACATTTTGTAGAGGGCCCCAGATAGTGGGGGAAATCTGGATAAGGTATAAGATCCTTCAGCCCAGAAAGAACCTGTTGACAATGTCTACTTTGGCTCTCCACCTCCCTTTGGTGCTCTCACTCATTCTGAGAAGTCTGGGAGGGCATGACTTGAAGCAAGGGATAGTTATAGTATAGAGAGGCATTTGCATATCAATTGCAGGGTGCTTACAGTTAGCACTTGCTTAGTGTTATGTGATGATATGATGGTTCTCTAGTTGGCACCTACTTAGTGTGCTGTAATGATGTAATCATAACAAGGTATTTAAGGTCTGGGAGGACTTAAATAAGGACACTCCATCACTGGACTCCATTTTTGATCAATCTCATGGGTCTCTTGCCTTCTTCACTCCTCCACTAAGGCCAAGGACTTGGGCTGGTCATGAGATCCTCCAGAGAGCTAATCCGATGATATATTTTGGCACCCCAGTATGGGGGCTTTAGAAAGCATAGTATATTTGGCACCCCTATTTGGGGGATCTAGAAAGCACACGACATTTTGATGCCCAATGTGGGATGCCACGTGTTGTGATATGGGAGCCATCTGCCAGTTGCTGCTGGAGGTCTAACTCAGACCTATAGAATGGATCTCTTCATGTGAGAAAATGATGATGATAGAAGGAAACTGAGAGACAGTTGTGTTCTCTGACCTCTCTCCTCTTCCCTCTTGCCTCCAATTTATTTAATTCTTAATCCACAAGGAACATCTGTGAAGGCTGCTTTGCAACTCCTTCAAGTGTTATGATTCAGAGCTGGAGAAGGTCTTGGAGAATTAACCTGTCCCTTCACTTAGGCATGGTCCTTAACAATATTTTATTTTTTATATTCATGAAGTATTATAATAATGCCTGGTAAACAGCAAAACTTCTATTTAAGTAAAGGAGGACAATTATTTTATTAATTTCTAAATTTTATCTTGATAAGAATTGATGATATTCAGATGATTAGAATAAACTAACAGAGTTGGTTTTGTTCCTTATATTTAAAAAAAAAAAGATGTGGATAGGTTGTTTTTTTATTTTTTATTAATTTTATAATTATAATTTTTTGACAGTACATATGCATGGGTAATTTTTTTTTACAACATTATCCCTTGTATTCATTTTACCAATTTTTCCCCTCCCTCCCTATACTCCCTCCCCTAGATGACAGGCAATCTCATATATATTACATGTGTTGCAGTATAACCTAGGTACAATATATGTGTGTAAAAAAAAATTTCTTGTTGCATGGTAAAAATTGAATTCTGAAGGTATAAGTAACCTGGGTAGAAAGACAATAATGCAAACATTTTACACTCAATTCCCAGTGTTCCTTCTCTGAGTGTAGCTGTTTCTGTCCATCATTGATCACCTGGAACTGAATTAGATCTTTATGTTGAAGATATCCATTTCAGGCAGAATATATCTTCATACAGTAGCTTTGTTGAAGGGTATAGTGATCTCCTGGTTCTGCTCATTTCACTCAGCATTGGTTCATGTAAGTCTCTCCAAGACTCTCTGCATTCAACCTGTTGTCATTTCTTACAGAGCAATAATATTCCATAACATTCATATACAATAATTTACCCAACCATTCTCCAATTGATGGACATCCATTCATCTTCCAGTTTCTAGCTACAGCAAAAAGAGCTGCCACAAACATTTTGGCACGTATAGGTCCCTTTCCCTTCTTTAGTATTTCTTTGGGATATAAGCCCAGTAGTAGTACGGCTGGATCAAAGGGTATGCACAGTTTGATAACTTTTTGGGCATAGTTCCAAATTGCTCTCCAGAATGGCTGGATTCTTTCACAACTCCACCAACAATGTATCAGTGTCCCATTTTTCCCACATCCCCTCCAACATTCATCATTATTTGTTCCTCTCATCTTAGCCAATCTGACAGGTGTGTAGTGTTATCTCAGAGTTGTCTTAATTTGCATTTCTCTAATCAGTAGTGATTTGGAACACTCTTTCATATGAGTGGAAATAGTTTCAATGTCATCATCTGAGAATTGTCTGTTCATATCCTTTGACCATTTATCAATTGGAAAATGGTTTGATTTCTTATAAATTAGAGTCAATTCTCTATATATATTTTGGAAATGAGGCCTTTATCAGAACTGTAAAAAAAATATTTTCCCAATTTGTTACTTCTCTTCTAATCTTGTTTGCATTCATTTTATTTGTACAAAATCTTTTTAATTTGATGTAATCAAAATTTTACATTTTGTGATCAATAATAATCTCTAGTTCTCCTTTGGTCATAAATTCCTTCCTCCTCCATAAGTCTGAGAGGTAAACTCTCCTATGTTCCTCTAATCTATTTATGATCTTATTCTTTATGCCTAAATCATGGACCCATCTTGATCTTATCTTGGTATATGGTGTTAAGTGTGGATCCATATCTAATTTCTGCCATATTAATTTCCAGTTTTCCCAACACTTTTTTAAAATAATGAATTCTTATCACCAAAGTTGGTATCTTTGGGTTTGTCAAAGACTAGATTGCTATAGTTGCACACTATTTTGTCCTGTGGACCTAACCTGTTCCATTGATCAACTAATCTATTTCTTAGCCAATACCAAATGTTTTTGGTGATTGCTACTTTATAATAATAGCTTTAGATCAGGTACAGCTAGAACACCTTCCTCTGATTTTTTTTTCATTAATTCCCTTGAAATTCTCAACCTTTTGTTCTTCCATGTGAACTTTGTTGTTATTTTTTCTAGGTTATTAAAATAGTTTCTTAGGAGTCTGATTGGTATAGCACTAAATAAATAGATTAGTTTAAGGAGTATTGTCATCTTTATTATATTTGCTCAGTGTATCCAAGAGCACTTAATGTCTTTCCAATTATTTAAATTTGACTTTATTTTTGTGGCAAGTGTTTTGTAATTTTGCTCATATAATTCCTGACTTTTCTTTGGTAGATAGATTCCCAAATGTTTTATACTCTCAACAGTTGTTTTGAATGGAATTTCTCTTTGTATCTCTTGCTGTTGCATTTTGTTGGTGATGTATAAAAATGCCGAAGATTTATGTAGATTTGCTTTGTATCCAGCAAATTTGCTAAAGTTGTGAATCATTTCTAATAATTTTTTATTAGAATCTCTGGGGTTCTCTAAGTATACCATCTTATCATCTGCAAAGAGTGATAGTTTGATTTCCTCATTACCTACTCTTGTTCCTTTAATCTCTTTCTCAACTCTTATTGCTGAGCCTAGCATTTCTAATACAATATTGAATAGTAATGTTGAAAGTGGGCTACCTTGTTTCACTCCTGATCTTACTGGGAAAGGTTCCAGTTTATCCCCATTACATATGATGCTTACTGACGGTTTTAAATATCTGCTCCTGACTATTTTAAGGAATAGTCAATTTATTCCTATACTCTCAAGTGTTTTTAGTAGGAATGGATGTTGTATTTTATCAAATGCTTCTTCTGCACCTTTTGAGATGATCATATGCTTTTTGTTAATTTGATTATTAATATGGTTAATTATACTAATAGTTTTCAAATGTAGATCTCTGCAAATAGCAATTTAAGTAACATGACTGTACTAATAATGTTTTAATAATTTTAATGATTTTGTAGACCTTTTGTTTGAAAGAATTTCCCAAGGGCTTCTGAATAAATATTAATAGCAACTTTTATATCACATCTTAAGGTGAAGGCCTCAAGAAATTATATTTTTTTTCAAATTCTCTATTTTTAAGAACTCTTCACTGAGCTTGAGGGGGAGCAGGAGGCACATTTGTAAGATTTTTGGCAGTTGTGAATCTTTATTGTACATTCAATAAGCACTTATTAAGTTCCATCTCCATATAAAGTACCAAATTCAACATTAGAGATACCCTTACAAACCCTAAACTATCTACTGTCATCAAGGAGCTTACATTCTACTTGGGCTAATACTATGTTTACCTAAAGAATTAGAATGCAAGATGAATGTGTAGAAGGGAGGTTTCAGTGGTGAGACGCTTTCTTCCTCATATGATAGAATCCTAGGTAGAATATAAGGTTTTATGTATGTTAAAATCTTAAAGTAATTCCTGATTCATTCAAATTAGAATGTGCCTATGTGTTCACTTCTTACACACATATACATATAAATATTATCTTGGAAATACAAAAAGTTTGAAACTATATATTTGTGTGTAAACATATATACTCCCATATACACTCAAATATATGTGTGTGTGTGTATAATAAATAGGAAAGCTTTTTTAAAGGGACTAACATATATTTCTATTTAAGTATATGTGCACATATATGTGTAAATTCATATATATATATATGTATATGTGTATATATATATGTATATGTATATATGTATGTATATATATATATATATATATATATATATATATAAATGCATGTTAGTGTATAGGAAGAGAGAGAGAAGCAAAAAGGGAAGTATATGTGTGTGTGTATATCTACATGTCTATACATATACAAGTGTGTATTTTTCCCTGCTTTTAAAAATTTTTCCTTAATCAACTTTCTGATTTATTGGTATTATAATTACATATGGGTACTGGTGCTGAGACAGAAAAGACAGGCACATGAACATTGATTTTTTTTTTTCCCCCAAAGCATGTGACTGGAATGAGAGTATTTTTTTTCCTACTGACTAAAAGTCCTAGAGCCCATTTCTTCACTCTCTGCCTCTTTACCTCCTGATATGCCTGATGAATTTGCTTTAAAATACAATTGCTAAAAAAAAAAAAAAAAAAGGCAATTCTTATTGTTGCTGATTACTATATGCCAAGTTAGCTTGTTTCTTCCTTTGTTTTCTATCATTCTGCATCAATGCCAAACAACTTGTTTTTATAGGATTTCTCCTATTTGATTCCTATAAGGCTCATCACTTTAGCACTTTACTGTAAGAATTATAGTAATATGATAATATTGTCTATCAATTATGCCCAATGGGGCCTTATTTAGATTTTTAAAATAATAAAGACTGATTAGTCATAAATATGACACGTTCCTCCTTTCATAGTTGATTAAAACCAAGAATAGGTGTGTATTTTATTCCTTGGGAACTGTTTTTTTCTCTGAAACTTCCACTTCAAATCCCTAAGGAGTTACTGTAAGGAATCTAAAGGAAAATTAATTGTATAGTTTGAACGAGTGTGATACATACAGAAATAAGTAACATTATAAAAACATTTCCAATCCTCCATTTTGCCAGTAATACCTGAGGGTAATATACATTTCCTTTAAAAAATGAGCTAGCCTTCTTCTGGTTATTACTAAAGAATACAGTAGTAGAGAAAACATGATCAGCAGTTGTCTTGAGAAACAAAAGTAATCACAGAAATAATTCTCCATGGTAATGACACAAGTGATGTAAAAACAATAACAACAATAACTTTAGAGTATTGCTAGAATGAGAATGTACAAAACACATTGTAGGTAAATGTTTATATGTTATTAAAATTATTTTTAGAATATTAGAAGTAATTGTAGGGATACTAGATGGGACAAATCTCACTCCATGAGAAGAGGAAGCCAAGGACAGAAAACTGCACAGATTTTCTGACATATAGTCTAGAACATTTTCCATTATATTACAGTAAACTATCCTGTCCAATCTTTATTGGATTGAATTATGTTTGATTGTGTAGTGACTAATCTTATCTTGAACACAGCATAAAACTAAGGGAAAGTTCTGCTTTGCTTCCTTTGTCTTATCCTCAAGACACTTTTTCCTTCAATTGAAGTCAATTTAAAAATCAGACAAATGACAGAATAGAATTACTTTATTCTATTTTATGACTTGAGATCAACTCATCAAATAAAGTAGCAGAATTCTAATGGATACCAGTGTTTGATAGTGATGGCATCATAGATCATGGCATCATAGAATTGATTGGTGAGAGTCACCTTAGATGTCCTAATATTTAATTTCTAATTTCTCTTCAAACTTTTGGATGTTGTCATTTAGTGTTATAATCAAACTCATCCACTCATCCACCTATGAGAATTTTCTAAGGCTACGTCTATATAATGTGTAGCTTGTAAATAATGTTATAGTAATATTAAATCACATTTATACGGGACTTTGTAGACATTATCTCATTTGATCCAGCCAAATTGTCCATTTTTCTCCATAAAAAGATTTTTAACTCCTGTCTCTGTAACTTCACAATGATTGTCCTACAATGCCCTCCTCTCTGAAATTAGATTGTACATATGTACATATGCATATGTATACATATGTACATATATGTATATTTATATGTCTTTATACATATAAGTATATATCTAAATTATATTTAAACATATTTATATAAATACATGTTAATATATGTATATGTTCTTATATATATCTGTAATCCACATGTCTCTGAAAAAAAAGTTTCTTGTGGTACTTGCCTGAAACAGAATTGGTAGTTGGTAAATCCTAAGTAAATCAATGTATCCTTTCAACAATCTTGTAAATTAAGTCCAATAGGTATTATCCTTCTAATTTTACAGATGAGAAAATTGAGGACTATATATCCAACATGATATTGTTAAAGTACCAAGTTGACAGAACTCCTATTCAACTTTCTGACACAAAGTTCAATGCTTTTTTATTACATTAAACTATAATATCTCCATATTAACAAAGGCTGAAGTATATAGTATGCAGTATATTATGAAAATAATTTTTTGTGTTCTTACCTCTGCATCCCCCCAGGTTTCCTCCCCTGCCAACAATGGAACAAGTTTTTGTTCATATGATGAGATGACAGATTTGTTTGAAAGGGACTATGGGGGTCATCTGATCCAATTACAAATTATACAATTTCTACATCAGTATCTTCAAGGTGATAAGGGGCATATAATTGGAAAATCTGGGATTTGTATTCAAATAATTACATTCTATATTCAACATTCTTTGTATCATAACTTGGAGCCTTCATATCTACCAAAGTGGAGTGGAGGGAGGGTGTAGAGAGTGGAGTGAAGTGGAAAGAAAATCACTTATACTTTTTTTCCTTTTTTAGATGAAATTACTTTTTTTTCTGGGAAGGGATTCATAGATTTTACCAAATAGCCCAAAGGTTCCAGGACACATTTTAAAAAGTAAAAAAAAATTATTTTTTTCTTTTTTTTTTTATTTAGAATTTTTTTTCACAGTATATATGCATGAGTAATTTTTTTAATAATATTATCACTTGTATTCATTTTTCCAAATTATCCCCCCTCCCTCCACTCCCTGCCCCCGATGACAGGCAATCCCATACATTTTACATGTGTTACAATAAAACCTAGATACAATATATGTGTGTAAATACCATTTTCTTGTTGCACATTAAGTATTAGATTCCGAAGGTATAAGTAACCTGGGTAGATAGACAGTAGTGCTAACAATTTACATTCATTTCCCAGTGTTCCTTCTCTGGGTGTAGTTATTTCTGTCCATCGTTGATCAACTGGAAGTGAGTTGGATCTTCTTTATGTTGAAGATATCCACTTCCATCAGAATATATCTTCATACAGCATTGAAGTGTACAGCGATCTTCTAGTTCTATTCATTTCACTCAGCAGCAGTTGATGTAAGTCTCTCCAAGCCTCTCTGTATTCCTCCTGCTGGTCATTTCTTACAGAGCAATAGTATTCCATAATCTTCATATAACATAATTTACCCAACCATTCTCCAATTGATGGGCATCCATTCAACTTCCAGTTTCTAGCTACAACAAAAGGAGCTGCCACAAACATTTTGGCACATACAGGTACCTTTCTGCTCTTTAGTATTTCTTTGGGATATAATCCCAATAACAACAATGCTGGGTCAAAAGGTATGCACAGTTTGATAACTTTTTGGGCATAGTTCCAAATTGCTCTCCAGAATGGCTGGATTCTTTCACAACTCCACCAACAATGTATCAGTGTCCCATTTTTCCCACATCCCCTCCAACATTCATCATTATTTGTTCCTGTCATCTTAGCCAATCTGACAGGTGTGTAGTGTTATCTCAGAGTTGTCTTAATTTGCATTTCTCTAATCAGTAGTGATTTGGAACACTCTTTCATATGAGTGGATATAATTTCAATTTCATCATCTGATAATTGTCTGTTCATATCCTTTGACCATTTATCAATTGGAGAATGGTTTGATTTCTTATAAATTAGGGTCAGTTCTCTATGTATTTTGGAAATGAGACCTTTGTCAGAACTTTTAACTTTAAAAATATTTGTTACTTCCCTTCTAATCTTGTTTGCATTAGCATTGTTTGTACAGAAACTTTTTAGTTTGATGTAATCAAAATCTTCTATTTTGTGATCAATAATGATCTCTAGTTCTCTTCTGATCACAAATTCCTTCCTCCTCCACAGATCTGAGAGGTAGGCTATCCTCTGTTCCTCTTATCTATTTATTATCTCATTCTTTATGCCTAAATCATGGACCCATTTTGATCTTATCTTGGTATATGGTGTTAAGTGTTGATCCATATCTACTTTCTGCCATTCTAATTTCCAGTTTTCCCAACAGATTTTTCCAAATAATGAATCTTTATCCCTAATGTTGGTATATTTGGGTTTGTCAAAGATTAGATTGCTATAGATATACCCTTTTTTGTCCTTTGTATCTAATCTGTTCCATTGATCTACTGGTCTATTTCTTAGCCAATACCAAATGGTTTTGGTGACTGCTGCTGTATAATATAGCTTTAGATCAGGTAGACTTAGACCACCTTCTTCTGATTTTTTTTTCATTAATTCCCTTGCAATTCTCGACCTTTTATTCTTCCATATGAATTTTGTTGTTATTTTTTCTAGGTCATTAAAATAGTTTCTTGGAGTCTGATTGGTATAGCACAAAATAAATAGATTAGTTTGGGGAGTATTGTCATCTTTATTATATTCGCTCGGCCTATTCAAGAGCACTGAATGTCTTTCCAATTATTTAAATCTGACTTTATTTCTGTGGCAAGTGTTTTGTAATTTTGCTCATATAATTCCTGACTATTCTTTGGTAGATGGATTCCCAAATACTTTATACTCTCAACATTTGTTTGGAATGGAATTTCTCTTTGTATCTCTTGCTGTTGCATTTTGTTAGTGATATATAAAAATGCTGAGGATTTATGTGGATTTATTTTGTATCCTGCCACTTTGTTAAAATTCTGAATTATTTCTAATAGCTTTTTAGCAGAGTCTTTGGAGTTCTCTAAGTATACCATCATGTCATCTGCAAAAAGTGATAGTTTAATTTACTCATTTCCTACTCTAATTCCTTGAATCTCTTTCTCGGCTCTTATTGCCGAGGCTAGCGTTTCTAGTACTATATTGAATAGTAATGGTGATAGTGGGCCACCTTGTTTCACTCCTGATCTTACTGGGAAAAGTTGCAGTTTATTTCTATTGCATATTATGCTTACTGACAGTCGTAAATATATGCTCCTGATTATTCTAAGGAATAGTCCATTTATTCCTATACTCTCAAGAGTTTTTAGTAGGAATGGATGTTGGATTTTGTCAAATAGTTTTTCTGCAACTATTGAGATGATCATATGGTTTTTATTAATTTGATTATTAATATGGGTATACTAATAGTTTTCCTAATATTAAATCAGCCCTGCATTCCTGGTATAAGTCGAACTTGATCATAGTGTATTATCCTGGGGATGATTTTCTGAAGTCTTTTTGCTAATATCTTATTAAAGATTTTAGCGTCAATATTCATTAAGGAAATTGGTGTATAATTTTCTTTCTCAGTTTTCGATCGACCTAATTTAGGTATCAGTACCATGTCTGTGTCATAAAAGGAGTTTGGTAGGACTCCTTCATCCCCTATTTTTTTGAATAGTTTATATAGCATTGGGGCTAATTGTTCTTTAAATGTTTGGTAGAATTCACATGTAATTCCATCTGGTCCTGGGGATTTTTTCCTGGGGAGTGATTAATAGCTTGTTCTATTTCTTTTTCTGAAATGGGACTATTTAATCAATTTATTATCTCCTCTGTTAATCTAGGAATCCTATATTTTCGGAGGAAATAATCCATTTCGCTTTAGTTATTAAATTTATTGGCATAAAGTTGGGCAAAGATACTCATTATTTCTCTAATTTCCTCTTCATTGGTGGAAAGATCCCCCTTATCATTTCTAAGACTAACAATTTGATTTTCCTCTTTCTTTGTTCTGATCAGATTTACCAAAGATTTATCTGTTTTATTGGCTTTTTCATAAAACCAACTCCTGGTTTTATTTATTAATTCAATAGCTTTTTGTTTTTTTTTGTTTTTTGTTTTTTTTACTTTGAATATTATTGATTTCTCCTTTTAATTTTTGTATTTCCAGTTTAATTTTTGGTTGGGGTTTTTAAATTTGGTCTTTTTCTAGCTTTTTCACTTGCAGGCCCAATTCATTAATCTTCTCTTTCTCTATTTTCTTCAATAAGCCTCTAAAGATATAAAATTTCCCTTTATTACTGCTTTAGCTGGATCCCACAGATTTTGGTATGATGTCTCATCATTGTCATTATCTTGGGTGAAATTATTGTTTCTATAATTTGCTCTTTCACCCAGTATTTCTTTAAGATGAGATTATTCAGTTTCCAATTACTTTTTGGTCTATTTACCCCTAACTTCTTACTGAATGTAGCTTTTATTGCATTGTGATCTGAGAAGAAGGCATTTATTATTTCTGCCTTCCTACATTTAATTTTGAGATCTTTATGACCTAATATATGGTCAATTTTTGTATAGGATCCATGAACTGCTGAGAATAAAGTATATTCCTTTCTATTGCCATTCAGTTTTCTCCAAAGGTCTATCATACCTAGTTTTTCTAATGTTCTATTTACTTTTTAAAATTTCTTTCTTATTTGTTTTGTGGTTTGATTTGTCTAAATCTGAGAGTGCAAGGTTGAGATCTCCCACTATTATAGTTTTACTGTCTATTTCTTCTTGCAATTCTCTTAACTTTTCCTTTAGAAAGTTAGATGCTATACCACTTGGTGCATATATGTTTAGTATTGATATGGCTTCATTATTTATGCCACCTTTCAGCAGGATATAGTTTCCTTCCTTATCTCTTTTAACTAGATCAACTTCTGCTTTTGCTTGATCTGAGATAAGGATATAGCTACCCCTACTTTTTTGGCTTTAGCTGAAACATAATAGATTCTGCTCCAACCTTTTACCTTTACTCTGTATGTATCTCCGTGCTTTAAGTGTGTTTCCTGTAGACAACATATTGTAGGGTTCTGATTTTTGATCCAGTCTGCTATCCGTCTCTGTATTTCCTGCCATCATATTATCCCCAAATTATGCTTTTAGCCTTGACCCCCCTGAACCCCTTCCTCAATATTTAATTTATAGACCCCACTAGTGATGCACAGCCCTCCCTTTTTTTTTTAGTATCCCTCCCCCCCTCCAAGTCCCTTCTCTTATTCTCCTTTTCCTTTTCCTTTTTACTCTCCCCAGTTTTAATGAGGTGAGAGAGAATTCTCTGAAAAACAAATATGTCAATTATTTACTCTTTGAGCCTCTTCTGATGAGAGTAAGATTCACACAATGTTTCTCCCCCTCTCTAAATTCCCTCAGATATGGTGTATTTTCTATGCCTCTTCCTGGGATGTAGTTTCCCTCTTTTTATCACTCCCTCCCCTTTTTCTGATACTACCCCCTTCCCTTTACTATACCCCCCCTTTTTTTCTTTTATATCAGTAAAATCAAATTATCCATGCATACTTTCTATATACCCACAACAGAGATACAGTTCTCAAGGGTTCTGTGTACCTTTTTCTGTCTCTTTTCAGTATTGTGGATGTAGATCAAAATTTTTTTTTGTCTGTTTTTTTTTTTTCTTAGAAACATATGGAATTCCTCTATTTCATTGAATGACCATCTTCTTCCATGGAAAAAGATGCTAAACTTAGCTGGGTATTTTATTCTTGGTTGCAATCCTTGATCTTTTATCTTTCAGAATATCAGGTTCTATCTTTTAATGTGGAGGCAGCCAGATCTTGTGTGACCCTTATTGTGGCACCTTGGTATTTAAATTGTTTTTTTTCTAGCTTCTTGCAAGATTTTCTCCTTTGTGTGGTAATTCTGCAGCTTAGCCACAATATTGCATGGTGTTCTTTTTTTAGGGTCTATTTCAGAAGGAGTTCGATGAATTCTTTCGACATCTACTTTCCCTTCTGTTTCTATTATCTCTGGACAGTTCTCTTTGATAATTTCCTGTAAAATAGAATCTAGGCTCTTTTTTTGGTCATATTTTTCAGGAAGTCCAATGATCTGCAGATTATCTCTCCTAGATCTATTTTCCAGGTCTATAGATTTTCCCAGTAAGTATTTGACGTTGTTTTGTTTTGTTTGACTGATTCTTGGGTTCTCAGTGAATCATTCCTTTCTATTTGTTCCATCCTGAATTTTAAGGAGTTATTTTCTTCATTCACAGTTTTTAGTTCTTTTTGTAAATGCCCAATTTCGTTTTTAAATGAAATATTTTGCTCTATTGAATTTTTTTCCATTTCTCTAATTTTTTTAGAGAATTATTTTCTTTTTCCAATTCAGACATCCTATTTTCTTGAGACTTTTTTGTCTTTTCCAGTTCAGAAATTCTATTTTCCTGTGATTTTTTAACCTTTTCTAATTCACAAATTTTTTTTCCCTGAATCTCCTGTGAATTCTTTATTTTTTCCAACTCCAATTTCATAGCTTCCCTTTCCTTTCCTCATTTTTCTTCAAACTCTCTTAATTTTTTAATAGTCTCTTCTAGGAGAGAGTTATGTGATGGGGGGCAGGTATCGTTCCTCTTTACGCTGTTTTCTGCTGACTCTCTGCTGTTTTCTTCCTCGGGGTTGGATACCCGCTCTTTCTCTATGTAGAAGGAATCAATGGTTCTTTTTGGCTTCTTACTCATGATTAAAAAATCTTTTGGGGTCTTTCCCTGGGGTAGGAAATTATTTATTTATTTCTTTACCAGATTCCTCCCAGACTGGATGGATGCAGCGGCTCCTGTGCCTGAGCTAAGAGAGAGCTCTGGGAGAGAGTTCCCCACCCCCTCCCTGGAAGTGCCTCAGAGGTGATTAGCACTGCTGTGCTTTGAGGGCGCTGTGTCCTAGCGACTTTCCTGAGGTTTAAGACTGAACAATAAAGGCGACACAAAGCCCGGCCTATGGTGGGGTGTCAATGTCAGTAGCAGTTGATGTGAAAAGCCCCTGCGCTCAAACTGGAAGTGTCTGCCCTGAAACCACAGTCCCTATTTCAAAGGTTCCGCTTCTCTGGGACTTCCGGGGCTGAGTTCCACAGCCTCCAGCCAAGCAAGGCTCTATGAGATACCTTGGTTCATGTCTGCCCGCTTTTCAATCTCTTAACTACCCCCAGGTGAAAGCCTGGACAGCTTAAGTCGGCCACACGTACAGTGCCGAGATCTGCTGAGTCACCCTCAGGATTGGGGAAGATCCAGTATCTGGCTTTAAATTTTAAAGTGGCTTGATTTCTCTTCTGAACTGCTGTTTTATAAGCAGAGAAGAGCTAACAGCCTGTGCCAGATTCTTCTATCTCAGTGGCTTCTCTGATCCCAGAGCCCTCCCCAGCGTGATCAGCGCAGCGTGCCAGCACACAACCATCTGTACTGGCCTTTCTTCTTTCTCCCCTGGGAACTGACCTTTCCTGTTGAAACTCCAGATTCTCTTCAGCTGGTAAGTCGTGCTTCCAGTCCTTGTGGTTTCTATCAGTCTAGTGCTATTTTTGAGGCTGAATTTATCTAATTGTTAGTGAGGGAAGAAGGACGCTCACAGAGTCACATGTATCTTCTCCACCATCTTGGTTCCGCCCACAAAAGTAAAAAATTTCTGATCAAAGAGAATAAATAAAGACTTAAGTTGGATAGAACATGAGATGTCTTTGAAAGATAATAACGTTTTCAATCAGTAATTGAAGAAAGTACATTTAGTTAGAAAATAGGGTCTGAGCAAAGTTCTAGTGTAATAGAAAGATGGGATAAATTCAAAAAGCATGAAAAGTTAACGTTGGTTGAAATGTGCCATTCCTATGAAGAATAATATGAGATAAGACCTGCAGAGCTGATTTCAGGCAGAATATAGTGGAGCTGGAATGTTAGATTTCTGAGACTGGATTTTATTCAATAGTTGATGACTATTTTTCAAGTGGAATAGAGAAAGGGGGAAAATTATTATAACTGTGAATTAGGAATGTTACTCTGGTAACTGCATGAAGGGTTGGTTGGCAAGGATGTCATTAAACAGGATTTTATAGTAATAGACTGTAGTGTAAGGTAGCTGGATGGCAGAGTGGATAGCAGTAGGACTGGAGTTCAGGAGTTCATCTTTTTTTTTTTTTTTTTTTTTTTTTTTTTAATTCAAATCTGCCTTTCTTTGACCCTGAGCAAATTACTTAATCCTGTCTTAATTTTCTCACCTGTAAAATGAGCTGGAGAAGGAATTGGTCAATCACTCTAATATTTTTGTCAGGTAAATCCTAAATGATGTCACAAAAGTCATAGATTTGAAATGACTGAACAAAAACAACATAGCAATAGTCAAGGTGAGAGAAAGTAAAGGTTAGAATTAAGATAGTATCATTGGGAGTGAAAATTGGGAGATAGGTGATATTTCAAAAGTAAAATAAAAAAAAAAACTGTGACTTTTTGTGTTGGATAAAAGAAAGTGAAAACTCAAGGGTGAGTAAAAAGACAATCTTAGAGTGTTGGATGAATTGTGAAGTCACAAAATGTAAAATGGCAGGTTAAGGTGTGGATCAATTTTCTTTGAAAATCTTCTTCCCTTTTTAATGTGTTTTTGTTCTTATTTTTATATTGACAATCACTTTATTTTTTGGTCTTTTAAAAATGATGCCTATGAAATGTCCTTGAAGACATCTTGTAACTATCTCATACATAAAATGAGGAGAAGAAAGTAAATGTATTACAATTTAATTTGGAGGAAAAGTCAATTTTACCTAAACTATTTTCACTACTCAATTATTTTTCTAAACCTCTATGAATGATTTGTTTCCCCTCTTTCTTCTGTCTTCCTCCCTCCTTCACTCCCTTTCTCTTTTCTCATTCTTGAAATATTTTCTTAAAAAAAAATTGCTAATGTCAACAATGAATTTTCTTTTCACTAGTAGTAATTTAATGATTTCAGAAAGGGCTAATAAGATCATGTCAAAGGATTATGATACAAATCATATTCACAGAATAAAGTAGTATTTTCTATAAGTATGATGAAAACTTGATAATTAGGCACAGAAGTATCTTAGGGTATTGTTTCAGTTGACTTTGCAAACTCAGTATGAGTCAGCTGTGTATTATGGTTGCCAATAAAGCTAATGTGATGCAAAGCTGAATTAATAGAAGCATAGTGTTCAAGAAAATTATAGCCCTGCTGTACCTTGCCCTAGTTAATAATGATCATTTCTGTGTGTCTCTTTTTAGGAAGGACAATGAAAAGTGGTCCATATATACAATGATTAGTTTGACTCTCATTGAAATGTAGCATAGGCTCAGAGGCTTCTACCTCTCACTCCTATTCACATTGATAAGCTGTGTCTCCATGGAATGTTAATCCATTTCTCTTCCTATCCCCATGCTGTGTTTTAGGGATTAGAGGTGGGTTTCTAATAATATAGATTTTTTTGCCCCCATTAGTGTGCTCCCCTATTCATTATTAGTTGATGAGTTTAGCAATCTAGATTTTATTTTTTCAAAATAGGAATTTATTTAGATAATCTATTCAAAATAGTTGGGATAAAATATTCCTAAAGCTATTTTATATTAATTCTAAAGAAGAGATGTGACCAATGAAAAGAAGCCAATTTAAGGAATGACTTCCTAATAATTTAAAATGTCCAAAATTGGAAAGGATTAACTTATAATAAATTATTACAGAGGTATTCAAGTGGAAACAGAATGAACATTTCTTTTGGGTGCTATGAATTAGCATCAACCCATTATTTCTATAAGAACTTATTAACCACCTACTAAGTGCTGAGATGCTTTGTCAGGAAATATACTTATACTTTACCTATCAAGTAACTTACATTATGTTAGCAGGAAAAGAGCACACAAGTAAGTGAAGAATTTAAACATAGTAAAGGAAGACAAATTTTTTTTGTTTTGTCTTGGTTTTGGTTGAGGGAAATGCTAGTAACTAAATACATTAATAAATATCTTCTACTGCACATCAGCTTAGCCTTGGATAATTTTGTGAATAAGAAGGAGGAGGAATAAATTCAGTAATGAGGGATAACCTCTAGAAAGGTAGAAAGATAGAAGATGGAATGATGTTTATGGAAATAGAAAGTCATTTTGACTGTAGTGTAATGTGAATGTGAAGAAATGTAATGAAAAATAAGCTTGGAAAAAGTAAGGTGGACCAAGTTGGAAAAGAATAAACCCCAAATAGAAGTTACTTTGTTTTGTTTTGCTTTAAATCCTAGAGATGATTAGTAATGATTAGTGTTTTTGAGTAGTGTAATAAAATAACCAGATCTATGGTTTAGGATTATTAATATTGCAATTCTAGGTAGGATGCATTTTAGAAGGTAGGAGACTAATTAGGAAGCTTTTGAAATAGTCTAGGAGAGAGATAATAAAGTTCTGTTTTATGATGTTTAACCACTGGAGAAAAAAAGAAAGCATAAGGCTGTAAGAAATGTAGTTGAAAATAAAATCAACATTTGGTAATTTGTTGCATATGATGAGCAGGTGGAGGACAAATGTGGAGAAGGAGAGGGAAGAATAGAAAATGACTTCAATGTTGTGAACATGGAACATTAGTAATTCCAGGAGTGTACTGGAGCCAATTTGAACTAGCTCACCAAAACTGGTGATTATTTATTACATCTGAAGTATGAGTATTCACAGTTTTCAAATGAGCAAATGCTGAAAGCCAGGAATTTATATATGTTTTGTTGTATAGATCTAAAGAAAGTGATGAAAAAGTAAACAACATGTTAAGTGTAAAAATGTGAGCTACATATGTTTGGGGGAGGGTTCAAGTTAGGAAGTGTTAAGCATTTATCAACCAAATAGTTTATTGAATACCTCACTGGAAAAATACAGGGTGGGGAGGGGGTAAAGGGAGAGAAGGGGAGAGAGGGAATGATAATGAATTCTATATCAATAATATGATGCCTATGGGAAATCCAGTAGGAAATGAATTCATATTTAAGGCAAGAGTTTGATCATTTCCAAACCCCAACTTCTAAAAAGGATTGTGGGATAATAATAAAAAAATACATTAAGCCAGAAGTCAAAAGACCTGAATTTGAATTCATCAAAATCTTGATTTATATTGCTCTGTGTTCCTCATATACCTTTTAGATCTCTTTTATTTTTTTTCCGGGGGAGAGGGTTCTTGTAAACTGAGGATAATAATACCTATATTCGTTATTTAACAGTTATTATAAAGTGCTTCAAAACTTTCCATCATTATATCAGTTTGAATAGCTCCAAAGTAACTAATTTAAGCTTTTGTGATCTGAAATCATCATAATTCATAGATTTTAATAACTGTCATTCATCATAAATTAAAATGATGCTTGAAAAATAGTGAGATATAAAATGATAAACTTATTTTCTTGTTACCACTCTGTACAAGATTCCAGTCTATCAAAAAGTAGTACAACTTACACAAAGTCATTGAATAATTAACTTATTTGAATTACAAATTCTCTTCTTTCTTCCAGATGCCCTCCATTGAGAACAGACAATTTGATATAAGTTCTAGTCTTGCAAACATTTCCATAATAGTCATGTTGTGTGAGAAAACATAGCCAAAAACAAATAAAAAATCTCAAGAAATAGCAGTTATTCATAGATGATAACCTTGCAATATTGCTGTTACTTTGTACACAGTACATTTCACTTTGTATCAGGTCATAAAAGTCTTCCCAGCTTTATTTTTTTTTTGTTTGTTTTGTTTTGTTTTTCCGAGAGTACCCTAAAGTATATTAATATTATATAATAATTACATACTACAATTTATTTAGACATTACCCAGTTGATGAACATCTCTAATTCCATTTTTCTCTAAAAAAAAAGCTGTTATGCATATGTCTTTTACCCCCTTTAAAATATATATATATATATATATATATATATATATATATATATCTTCTGTGATTCAGATCTAGTAGTAACATTACTAAATTAAAGGGTATGCAAGGTTTTTACAGTGTTTTGGTCCAAGTTCCAAATAGTTTTACACAATGGTTGAATCCAGTCACACTTTTACCAACAATACAGTAAGTAATGTCTCATTTTTTCCCTTCACCATTTGTCATTTTCTTTTTCCGTCTTATTATCTAATCTAATAGATATGAGATAAAAATTATTTTATTTTATATTTCTCCAATCAATAGAGTATTTTTTCATATGATTATAGATATCTTTGATACATCAGCAAAAAGGTGTTCATATATTTTGATCATTTGGAGAATGGCACTTTTTTATAAATTTAACTTAGTTCTTTATATGTTTAAAAATTAGGCCTGTATTGGAGAAATTTGTTTCATTTCTTTCATAATTACTATTCCTAACTGTATTTTCCTCCATTTTATTTTACATTTATTCCATTCTCTCTTTTCTTTCACCCTTTCCCCTCCTCACAAGCATTTTATTACTGACTATATGCCGCTACCGATCTGCCTTCTCTTCTATCTATCATCTTCCAATCTTATCGCCCTTTCCCTCCTACTTTACTGTAGGGTAACAGAGATTTATATATCCATCTAAATGTGTATATTATTCCGATGAGAGTAAGATTCACTTCCTTCCCCTTCGTCCCCTTCATTATGAAAGTTTTTTTTTTTTTCTTAGCTCCTTTATGTGAGATAATTAGCTCAATTTTATTCCTCCCTTTATCTTTCTTCCAGTACATTCCACTTTCACCCTTAATTTTATTATTTTAGATACCATCCCTTTATATTCAATTGACACATGTGCCTTCAGTCTCTCTCTTTATATATATGTGTGTGTGTGTGTGTGTATGTGTGTATGTATATATATATATATATATATATATATATATATATATATATATATATATATATATATATATATATATATATATATATATATTTCTTTTAACTTTCCTAATATTGACAAAGTTCTTATAAGTTGCAAATATCATTTTTTTCATATAGGAAAATAAACAGTTTATTAAATCTCCTTATGATTTCTTTTTCCTATTTACCTTTTTGTTTCTCTTAAGTCTTGTATTTTAGAGTCAAATTTTCTATTAACCTCTAGAATATTCATCAAAAATACTTAAAAAAAATATGGGAACCTTTGAAGACTATCAGACTGTGAGAAAATTTAAGAAAGTAAAAGAAATGCTTATCAAATCAATCAGATTAATGAATTTTTTGGTCAAGAAAAATATGCAATAGCTCATTCAGTAGGACATTTGGCTTCTTTGTATAACTATAGCATGAATTACTATGAAAACAGAAAACTACTTGAGGTAAATAGCAATTGAGAATAATTTTTTTTTGATGAAGGGTACAATGGACTAGATTATGATTATTGAAGCCTCATTGAGCTTCATAATTAATTAACAATTATGTGAAATTATTTAAATGCCACAATATTCTTGCCACTTGAAGCCACTTCTTTGATCATCAGTTTCCAGTAATAGAAATTCTGGAAGATGTAAACACCAGCTTGCAGTCCATTGAAAAACTGGTTCAATCTTTCCTGATGTCTCAGAATATTGAAAAATAAAGTTCTGAGGGTGAACCTCAACTTGTTTTTCCCCAGATTCCAGAGGAATTCCTACTCTGAAATCAAAACCATATAGTTTTCTGCAGCAAATTTGAGATGAACACTGGTCCAATCCTTTGAAGATTCTGTTTGGTTAACTCCTGTCTCATAAAGTGTCTGTAAGAATAAATCTGTATTCAGTTTCTTATCAGCATGGATCAACAAGATGTCGATCTAACATTTCCAGCTTACTAGACTACTAGAGTAAACACAAAAGATCCTATGTTTTTCTTTTTAAAATTAATCATTGTTCAGAGAGCCCGAAAGAAAAAACAAAACAAAACAAAACAAACAAACAAGCAAACAAACAAACCTAAGTAAAACTGAGTATTTTAACTACTCAAAAAAGAATACTAAAAAGTATTTTATTTCATTCAATATATATTCCCCCTACCCACAATGATTATACTCACTTTTCTTGGGTAAGTGATACTTAGTTGTAATTCTAATTTTTGTCCTCTGGAATATTGTATTGCAAGTCCTCCAATCCTTTAATGTAGATGTTGCTAAACATTATGTTTTCCTGATCATGGATCCATGATACTTGAATTATTTCTTTCTGACTATTTGGAATATTTTTTCCATTAACCTGTGAACTATATAATTTCACTATAATATTAATTTTGGGATTTCTTTCAGAAGGTGATTGATGGATTCTTTCAATTTCAATTTTGCTCTTTGCTTCTAGAATATCAGGGTAATTTTCCTCGATAATTTCTGTTTTTTAAGTAATTAAATATATGTATATATACATATATATATATATATATATAGTTTATTTACCACATATATGCATGGGTAATTTTACAATATTGACAATTGCCAAAACTTTTGTTCTAATTTTTCTCCTCCTTCCCTCCACCCTGCAGATGGCAGGTTGACTAATACATGTTAAATATGTTAAAGTATAAATTAAATACAATATATGTATACATGTCCAAACAAAATCGGACTTTGAAATAGTGTAAAATTACCCTGTGAAGGAAATCAAAAATGCAGGCGGACAAAAATAGAGGGATTGGAAATTCTATGTAGTGGTTCATAGTCATCTTCCAGAGTTCTTTCACTGGGTATAGCTGGTTCAGTTCATTATCGCTTTATTGGAACTGATTTGGTTCATCTCATTGAAGATGGCCGCATCCATCAGAATTGATCATCATATAGTATTGTTGTTGTTGTTGTTGAAGTATACAAAGATCTTCTGGTCCTGCTCATTTCACTCAGCACTTGATAATTTCTTGAAAGATGATGTCTAAGCTCTTTCTTTGGTCATGATTTTTCAGATAGTCCTATAATTTTAAAGTTATATATTGTGATCTATTTTCTAAGTGAGTGGTTTTATCTTTTATGTTTTCATACCTTTGATTTTTGTTGTTGTTATTTAAGTTTTCTTGATTTTTCAAAAAGCCATTAACTTCTTTACATAATTATTTATTGCAGTGAAATTTTATACCTCCTTTTCCATTTGTACAGTTTTACTTTTTAAGGAGTCTTATTTTTCTTCAGAAAATTTCTGTGCCTCTCTTTCCATTTTAAGGCATTTTTCCCCCTTATTGGCTCTTTGTACTTCCTTTACCATTTGGCCTAGTCTGTTTTTGAGATGTTCTTTTTTTCACATGTGTGTGAGTGTGTGTTTCCTTTACCAAGCTATTAAATTATTTTTCATTATTTTCTTGCATTAATGTCATTTCTTTTCTCTTCACAATTTTCCCTCTATCTCTTTTAATTGATTTTCAAAATATTTTTGAGTCCTCTCATGGACTGAGATCAACTCATATTTTCTTGGAGGCTTTGGATGTAGGAGCTGTAACTTAATCTTCTAAATGTGTGTTTGATTTTAATCTTCCTTTTCACAATAGTAGTTTTCAATTGGTCAGAATATTTTTTTCTTTTGTTAATTTTCCCATTCTATTACTTGAATTTTAACTATTCTATTCTATTACATGGGTTGAAGTAGAACTCTACTTGGAGGGTGAAGAGTGTGCTATCCCAATCCTCAAGGTTTTTGTGTGTCTTTTTTCAGAAATACTTCTAGAGATCTGTAAGTTTTCAGTACTTCCAAGATTGCATGATTTTAAAAAAAGATTTTTACAACTCTTCTGAAAATTATCTGATCTATGAGTAATCACAAGTACTATTTTTTGTCCTGGAGCTATGAAGAGGAAGTTTACTCTACTGAGGTCACAGATTCTAGTGTGTTAATGGTCCTTCTCACTCTTGAATTGACACTCAAAATTGTGATCTTGATTTTACTATGGGCAAAGCAATATAGTCCTGCCCTCAGTACAAGAAAAGAGACCCCTGTAATCACTTGCTGACCAGTGGTTTGATACTTTTATTATCCATGGGCTAAAAGGTTTTAAAGCAGCAGTGAACTTGGTAATTCAGAGATTCACAAGTCCTGTTCTTATTTTGCTGGGGACAGGTATGTGCTTGTGATGACTGAGCTGAAATGTGCTTTATTCTCACTCTGGTATAACAGACCTTTATTGCTCACCTCTTAAATTCTTTTGAAGTGGACATTTGTATCACTGTGTCTGGGTTCTGCAACTCTAGAATTTAAAGGCATTATTTTAAAATATTTGGAGGCATTTGGGGAAGACCTTAGAAGAATTACTTTCTTTACTGTTCCATTTTGGCTCTGTGTGTTCCCACTTAACTCTTTAAAAATGTTATTAAGAATATATGTCTGAATTTGCTGAGGAAGTTTTGAAATAGATGTGTTTATACCAGTAAGGTCACAAAGTAATACAAAAAAAATCAGTCTGGAAGTTGTCACAGGCAAGCATATATTTATTAAATTTGTTATTTTGAGGTAGCTTTCCCCCCCAAAAAAAATATTCATGTTTTCTAAAATAGAAATACTTTTATCTACCATATTATCTCTTCTTGCTTACACAAAAATTTAAAGACTAGTCAAGTATACATTTTGTTTTCACATTGGACAAATTGCTTTTGCCAAAATCTATGAATATCATATTAAGACTAGTATTGAAACCTTATTTATATCATCTGTACCCCTGCCTTCACATTATCATCATCTTACTTCACAGAACAGGATTTTGCTTGTTTTGTTTTCTTTTTTTA
Source organism: Sminthopsis crassicaudata (assembly GCF_048593235.1). Classification (NCBI taxonomy): domain Eukaryota; kingdom Metazoa; phylum Chordata; class Mammalia; order Dasyuromorphia; family Dasyuridae; genus Sminthopsis; species Sminthopsis crassicaudata. The sequence continues at coordinate 202,412,406 of NC_133617.1, forward strand.
TTATTATTGTAGCTTTTTATTTACAAGATATATGCATGGATAATTTTTCAGCACTTACAATTGCAATACCTTTTGTTCCAATTTTTCCACCCCTTCCCTCGACTCTCTTCCCCAGATGGCAGGTAGACCAATACATGTTAAATATGCTAAAGTATATGTTAAATACAATATATGTATACATATTATTTTGCTGCACAAGAAGAATTGGACTTTGAAATAATGTACAATTAACCATGAAGGAAATTAAAAATGCAAGGGGACATGTATTGATATCTCAGAGTTGCCTTAATATTCATTTCTCTGATCAATAGTGATTTAGAGTACTTTTAATTATTACTAGAAAAAGTTTTAATTTCTTCATCTGAAAATTATCTGTTCATTTCCTTTGACCATTTATCAATTGGAGAATGGCTTGATTTCTCATAAATTAGAGCCAATTCTATACATATTTTTGGAAATGAGGCCTTTATCAGAACCTTTGACTATAAAAATATTTTCCCCGTTTATTGTTTTCCTTCTAATCTCGTCTGCATTACTTTTATTTGTACAAAGATTTTCAATTTGATATTATCACATTTTAATATTTTGTGATCTATCATGTCCTCTAGTTCTTTTTTGGTCACACATTCCTTCCTCCTCCACACGTCTGAGAGGTAAACTATCCTATGTTCTTTTTATTAATTTTAATGTCATTCTTTATGCCTATATCATGAACCCATTTTGACCATATCTTGGTGTATAGTGTTAAGTGTGGGTCTATGCCTAGTTTCTGTTGTAGTAAGTTCCAATTTTTCCAGCAGTTTTTATTAAACAGTGAATTGTTTCCCAAAAGCTGGTGTCTTTGGGTTTGTCAAGCACTAGATTATTATAATTATTGACTATTTTTTCCTTTGAACCTAACCTATTCCACTGATCAACTATTTGTCAACCAGTATATTTCTTAGCCAATACCAAATGGTTTTGGTAACTGCTGCTTTATAATATACTTTTAGATCTGGTACAGCTAGACCACCTTCATTTGATTTATTTTTCATTAGTTCCCTTGAAAGTCTTGACCTTTTGTTCTTCCAAATGAATTTTGTTGTTATTTTTGCTAGGTCATCAAAATAGTTTTTGGGAGTCTGTTTGGTATAGCACTAAATAAATAGATTAGGTAGTATTGTCATCTTTATTATATTTACTCGACCTATCTAAGAGCACTTAATATTTTCCCATTGGTAAAATCTGACTTTATTTGTGTGGAAAGTGTTTTGAAGATTAGGAATTTCTCTTTGTATCTCTAACTGTTGTATTTTGTTAGTGATATGTAAGAATGCTGATGACTTATGTGGGCTTATTTTGTATATTGCAACTTTGCTAAAGGTGTGGATTATTTCTAATAGCTTTTTAATAGAAGCTCTGGGGTTCTCTAAGTATATCATCATATCATCTGCAAAGAGTGATAATTTGGTTTCCTCATTACCTACTCTAATTCCTTTAATCTCTTTCTCAACTCATTGCCAATGCTAGCATTTCTAATATAATATTGAATAGTATTGGTGATAGTGGCAACCTTATTTCACTCCTGATCTTTTTAAGAATGGTTCCAGTTTATTCCCATTGCATATGATACTTACTGATGGTTTTAAATAGATGCTCCTGACTATTTTAAGGAAAAGTTAATTTATTCCTATACTCTCAAGTAGAACAGGGTTTTTAATTTTTTTTTTTTTTGTCAGATTACATTTTGGCAATCTGGCAAAGACTATGAACTCAGAATAATGTTTTGAAATGAATATAATAATATAAATAAACTTTAAAAGAAAATCTGTAATACTGAAGTAGAATTATCAAAACTCTTATTAAACGCATACATTCTTACATGCAAGTTTAAGAAGTTTTTCCATTCCCTTCTGACTTTAAAAGAATCAAAGCTATAATTTCCAAGTCTTCCTCTATAGCATTTAAATAAGAAAAACCTAATTTCTTTATTTTATTTTATTTCAATATAATAAATAAGTAAATCAAGCAGTACTCTAAGTTTTGCAAAGCACTTTAGAAATACATCATTTTAGGGAGAGTTAGGTGACAGTGGATAGAGCATTGACCTTGAGTTTAAACCAGATAATTAATACTTATTGTCTATGTAACCTTAGGCAAGTCACTTTTCTACAATTGTTAAATCCTCCCCCCAAAAAATCTCAACTAATCTTCACAATAATCCTGGAAATGAGGGAGATGTTTGTTGTTGTTGTTTTTGTTGTTGTTTTTCCTATATTATAGCTGATTATATAGAGATTATGTAAATGTGTAAAACACTTAAACATTATAATTATAGCCCATATTTACAAAACTTATTATATGCCAATAATTCTGCTAAGTTTTAAAGTATTTTCTCAATTGATTTTCACAAGTTATACCCTACAATTATTTCCATTTTATAAAGGAAGAAATTGAGTTGAAGAGCCTTGCTTAGACTCATACTGATAGTGTCTGAAGTCAAATTTGAATTCAGGTCTTCCTGACTCTAGGATTGGAATTCTTTCCATTACTATACCAGCTTCCTTGCCTGGTGCCTAATATGTATGAAGAACTCTATAGTTGATGCATGGGAAATGATGAACTTTAGATAAGACATGCTATTCTCAGGAAATTTATTCAAACTTTTCTATCTCTTTCTGGTCTTATTGATATGGGTACTTCTTTCCTAAATACATATGCTATCTCATCTCTTTTATGCTATCCTTGTTCTTCATACAAAGATCTTTCCAGTGTTCTAGAAGGAAATTAAAAAACCTTCCTCAAAAATATTTAATATTTTGAGAGTAGTAATACAGCTTTTAATCTTTCCATGTGATTTTATTTTATTATTTCTTGATTTCTCATTAAGTCACTAGCTTCTATTTCTTCAATTCTAATTTTTAATGAAATATTTTTCAGTCAATTTTTGTACCTCCTTTCCTATTTAACCAATTTTTCTTTTTAAGTCATTCTTCTCCTCATTAGTTTTTGTATTTCCTTTTGCACCACTCTCAATTATTTTCCTAATTTTTCCTCTAACTCTTTTACTTGATTTTCAAAATCCTTTTTGACCTCTTCTATGATGACCACGTTAGCACCCTGGATACCTTAGAATCAGCTGGAGTCAGGATAAGCAAAAGATTTTATTCTTGGTCTTTAGCAGTAGAAGTGAAGGGGAAGGAAATGACCTCACCTCTTCATCTCCCACCCAGAGCGAGTCTAGCTAGTCTCACTTTACTGCTTAGTTCCTCCCACAATTCTCTGTATACACCAAATGATTGGGCTAGCACAGGATAGCGGGAAGGACCACTTTCCAAGCATATACTTATAAAGTATTGTCCAATTGGTAATTAGCCTCAAGTTGCATTGACTCAACCTCAGTGCATTGAGTCAAGAGTTTCAGCCCTCCACATCTCCCACTTCCTTTTGTTTTAGAACACAGGTGGTAAAACCATCCCTGATTTCTCAGGGAGGTGAGAACCCCCAAAAGGAGGTGATCACACCCTCCCTGACTTCTCAGGAAGGAAATTGAAAGCACTAAAAAGGAGATGATCATGTCCTCCTTGACATCTCAGGAAGGGAGATGAAAAGCACCAACGGGAAGTGGGGATTGCTAGGGGTTTCTGGGCTGAAGGGTCTTATAAGAAACAGGTATGCACAAACCCATCAGCATGGGAGGTATTACACAAGCACATAGCAATAATGCACAGGCTATTAGTGATGACTCTCTCCACAGCCAGTGCAGGCTCGATGTAGTGTAACAAACATGAATTGTACATGCAAGTAGTGATATAAAAAACAATATAAATCAATATGGGCTTGTCAAAAATTTCCAGAAGTCCTAGAAGGAGGGTTTTTAAACAACAGTCACACATATCCCTTCTTTAGTAGCAAGAGATAATCCAAAACCAATTTATTGCCCATTGCTTCACATGTCAGAGAATCCAATGATCCTCACAAGTTTTTGAAGCTGTTCTCACTGGACACTCTTGTTCTGTTGGGTTATAAAACCTGTCTGCTGAAGCCAGTACATCTTTGTCAAAAATGAAGAAGTTAATAGTATAAAGAGCTAGATTTAGAAGTTCTCTAGGGTTACCTGTGGCTCTCCCTTTCTTTTGTTTATGGAGGAGTGTCTTAATGTCTCTGTTTCTTTTCTCTACTATTCCCTGTACTTGAGGATCAAAAGGTATGCCAGCGGTGTGTAAAATCTTATACTGTGCATAAAAGTGTGCAAAATGTTTAAAAGTATGCAGGCCAATTGTCTTTTTATTGCTTGTGGTACACCCATAATTGCAAATGCTTTTATAAGGATTATTATTAGTATTATAACCACTAGGGCAGTCTCTTTTGCTGGTGGTATTGTAAAAGTGAATCCTGAAAAAGTGTCTACCACAACATAGATAAAAGACAGACGAACAAAAGATTTATGGTGGAGCATATCTATTTGACAAATTTCATTAGGTCTAAAACCACAAGGGAGTATAGGAGCGTGGAAAGGAATGCAAGATGTACAGGCTTTTACTATGCTCCTAACTTCCTCTCTTGTTATTCCAAATTGTAAATGTAAAGCTCGATCAGCCTGATGATATTTAAAATGAGATTCTTAGACTTCTTGAAATAAAGGAATATTGGCAAACAGGGTTAGAAAGCTATCGGCCTTTAAATTACCATCAAAAATAGTACCTGGAAGTCCACTATGGGAGTGGACATGCAAGATATAAATATTATTTGCATGCTTTCTCACTTGCTCTTGAAGTTCCTTAAAAACCTGATATATATATATATATATATATATATATATATATATATATATATATATATATATATATATATATATATATATATTAGAGGCTACAAGTTTTATTTGGGCTGTGGCAATTCTTTTTATCACACCTACTGCATAAGCCAAATCAGATATTATATTTATATCTCCTGCATAATAAGTAAGAGCTAGAATGATTGTATACAATTCATACTGCTGAGTGCACTGAAAAGGCATTCTGACTACTTTATTTATAGTTAAGTCATGAGAGTATACATCACAAATATTATGTTTGGATGCATCTGTAAAGATAGTTGTGCCTTTACGAAGTACTTTAGAAACCTTTTCTTCAAGAATATATGACCAATTATGTAATAGTCTGGTTGTATTTAATGGAGAACTGTGTGTAAAATTTGGACCCGTGGCTAATAAAATTTGACACTCTGGGATGGTTTCACAGCATACATTAATTTATGCATTAGTATAAAAGGTATACATCTTGTCAGGTTTTATCCCAGATAATTGTAATGTTTGATTAATGGCCTTTCATAAAATTTAATAAATTTAATAATATTCTAGGCACAACCACTAGGTAAGGAGTAAGTCTTTGGTCTTGTTGTGCTGGGAGGTTCACTCACTCTATCACACTCTCTCCTTGATGAAGGACTGCTGTGGGTGCCTCTCGTGTAGAAAAAACTGATATTTCCAAGGGTTTTTGAGAGACTCTTTCAACCACATTGGGTAAAGCCATTTCAACTTCTCTCAAAGCCTCTTCAGCACTGTGTCCCCTTAAATTGTCATATAATGGTTGCAATTGAAAGGTAGTCAAGCCTAACATGGGACACATTCATTGAATATTTCCTATCAATTTTTGAAAGTCATTTAAGGTGTTTCACTTCTCTGTTCTTAAGTAAAGATTTTTGTCCTGTAAGCCTCTTAGGGTATATTTCATATACTAAACAGTGAATATTGTCTTTGAATTTTTTCTGGAGCTATGTGCAATTTGTAGTTCCTTAGTTTTTCTGTGGACTTTTATAGACATGCTTCTAACATTTGTTCCTCAGGTGCACATCCCAATATATTATCCATATAATGTAATAACATTACTTTTTTTTTCATTTTATTTAATTAATTTTATAATTATAAAAATTTTTTGACAGTACATATGCATGAGCAATTTTTTTTAAATAACATTATCCCTTGTATTCATTTTTCCGAATTTTCCCCTCCCTCCCTCCACTCCCTCCCCCAGATGACAGGCAATCCCATATATTTTACATGTGTTACAGTATATCCTAGATACAATATATATATATATATATATATATATATATATATATATATATATATATATATAGAGAGAGAGAGAGAGAGAGAGAGAGAGAGAGAGAGAGAGAGAGAGAGAGAGAGAGAGAGAGAGAGAGAGAGAGAGAGAGAGAGAGATGTAAATACAATTTCCTTGTTACACGTTAAGTATTGGATTCCGAAGATATAAGTAACCTGGGTAGATAGACAGTAGTGCTAACAGTTTACATTCAATTTCCAGTGTTCCTTGTCTGGGTGTTGTTTCTGTCCATCATTGATAAACTGGAAGTGAGTTGGATCTTCTTTATATTGTAGATATCCACTTACATCAGAATATATCTTCATACAGTATTGTTGTTGAAGTGTATAGTGATCTTCGGGTTCTGCTCATTTCACTCAGTATCAATTCATGTAAGTCTCTCCAAACTTTTCTGAATTCATCCTGCTGGCCATTTCTTACAGAGCAATAATATTCCATAATTTTCATATACCTTAATTTGTCCAACCATTCTCCAATTGATGGACATCCATTCATCTTCCAGTTCCTAGCCACTACGAAAAGAGCTGCCACAAACATTTTGGCACATACAGGTCCTTTTCCCCTCTTTAGTATTTCTTAGGGATATAAGCCCAATAGTAGGACTGCTGGATCAAAAGGTATGGCACAATTTGATAACTTTCTGGGCATTAGTTCCAAATTGCTCTCCAAAATGGCAGGATTCTTTCACAACTCCACCAACAATGTATCAGTGTCCCAGTTTTCCCACATCCCCTCCAACATTCATCATTATTTGTTCCTGTCATCTTAGCCAATCTGACAGCTGTGTAGTGTTATCTCAGAGTTGTCTTAATTTGCATTTCTTTGATCAGTAGTGATTTGGAACACTCTTTCATATGAGTGGAAATAGTTTCAATTTCATTATCTGAGAATTTGTCTGTTCATGGCCTTTGACCATTTATCAATTGGAGAATGGTTTGATTTCTTATAAATTAGGGTCAGTTCTCTATATATTTTGGAAATGAGACCTTTATCAGAACCTTTAACTGTAAAAATATTTTCCCAATTTGTTACTTCCCTTCTAATCTTGTTTGAATTAGTATTGTTTGTACAGAAAATTTTTAGTTTGATGTAATCAAAATATTCTATTTTGTGATCAATAATGATCTCTAATTCTCCTCTGATCATAAATTCCTTCCTCCTCCACAGGTCTGAGAGGTAAGCTATCCTCTGTTTCTCTAATCTATTTATGATCTCATTCATTATGCCTAAATCATAGACCCATTTTGATCTTATCTTGATATATGGTGTTAAGTGTGGATCCATATCTAATTTCTGGCATACTAATTTCCAGTTTTCCCAACAGTTTTTTTTTTTCAAATAATGAATTTTTATCACAAATGTTGGGCTTTTTGGGTTTGTCAAACACTAGATTGCTATAGTTGTACCCTTTTTTGTCCTTTATACCTAATCTGTTCCACTGATAAACTGGTCAATTTCTTAGCCAATACTAACTGGTTTTGGTTACTGCTTCTGTATAATATAGCTTTGGATCAGGTACACCTAGACTACCTTCATCTGACTTTTTTTCATTAATTCCCTTGAAATTCTCGACCTTTTATTCTTCCAATGGAATTTTGTTGTTATTTTTTCTAGGTCATTGAAATAGTTTCTTGGGGGTCTGATTGATATAGCACTAAATAAATAGATTAGTTTGGGGAGTATTGTCATCTTTATTATATTCACTCGGCCTATCCAAGGGCACATGTCTTTCCAATTATTTAAATCTGACTCTATTTTTATGGTAAGTGTTTTGTAATTTTGTTCATATAATTCCTGACTTTTCTTTGGTAGATGGATTCCCAAATATTTTATACTCTTGACAGTTGTTTTGAATGGAATTTCTCTTTGTATCTCTTGCTGTTGCATTTTGTTGGTGATGTATAAAAATTCTGAGGATTCATGTGGATTTATTTTGTATCCAGCAACTTTGGCAAAGTTGTGAATTATTTCTAATAACTTTTTATTAGAATCTCTGGGGTTTTCTAAGTATACCCTAATATCATCTGCAAAGAGTGACAGTTTGATTTCCTCATTACCTACTCTTGTTCCTTTAATCTCTTTCTCCACTCTTATTGCCTAGGCTGGCATTTCTAATGCAATATTGAATAGTAATGGTGATAGTGGACAACCTTGTTTCACTCCTGATCTTACTGGGAAAGGTTCCAGTATATATATCCCCATTACATATGATATTTACTGATGGTCTTAAATATATGCTCCTGATTATTCTAAGGAATAGTCCATTAATTCCTATACTCTCAAGCTTTTTTAGTAGGAATGGATGTTGGGTTTTTTCAAATGCTTTTTCTGCATCTATTGAGATGATCATATGGTATTTATTAATTTGATTATTAATATGGTCAATTGTACTAATAGTTTTCCTAATATTAAGCCAGCCTTGCATTCCTGGTATAAATCTTAATTGATCCTAATGTATTATCCTGGGGATGATTTTCTGAAGTCTTTTTGCTAATATCTTATTTAAGATTTTAGCATCAATATTCATTAAGGAAATTGGTCTATAGTTTTCTTTCTCAGTTTTCGAGCTACCTGGTTTAGGTATCAGTACCATATCTGTGTCATAAAAGGAGTTTGGTAGTGTTTTTTCAAATAGTTTATATAACATTGGGGCTAATTGTTCTTTAAATGTTTGGTAGAATTCACATGTAAATCCATGTGGTCCTGAGGATTTTTTCCTGGGGAGTTGGTTAATAGCTTATTCTATTTCTTTTTTCTGAAATGGGATTATTTAAGCAATTTATTATCTCCTCTGTTAATATAGGAAGCCTATATTTTTGGAGGTAGTCATCCATTTCACTTAAGTTATCAAATTTATTGGCATAAAGTTGGGCAAAGTAACTCCTTATTATTTCTCTAATTTTCTCTTCATTGGTGGAAAGATCCCCCTTTTCATTTGTAAGACTAAAAATTTGATTTTCCTCTTTTCTTTTTTCTGATCAGATTTACTAAAGATTTATCTATTTTATTGGCTTTTTCATAAAACCAACTCCTGGTTTTATTTATTAATTCAATAGTTGTTTTTTTTTGTTTTTTTTTTTTTTTACTTTCAATATTATTGATTTCTCCTTTTAATTTTAGTATTTAAAGTTTGGTTTTTGGTTGGGGGTTTGTAATTTGGTCTTGTTCTAGCTTTTTAAGTTGCAGGCCCAATTCATTAATCTTCTCTTTCTCTATTTTGTTCAAATAAGCCTCTAAATATATAATATTTCCCCTTATAACCACTTTAGCTGCATCCCACAAACTTTGGTAGGATGTCTCATTGTTGTCATTATCATGGGTTAAATTATTAATTGTTTCTATAATTTGCTGTTTCATCCAGTCATTCTTTAAGATGAGATTATTCAGTTTCCAATTACTTTTTTGGTCTATTTACCCCTAACTTTTTATTGAATGTAGTTTTTATTTCATTGTGATCTGAGAAGAAGGCATTTATTATTTCTGCCTTCTTGCATTTAATTTTGAGATCTTTATGACCTAATATATGGTCAATTTTTTTATAGGTTCCATGAACTGCTGGGAAGAAAGTATACTCCTTTCTATCACCATTCAGTTTTTCAGTTTTCTCCAAAGTTCTATTATGCCTAGTTTTTCTAATATTCTATTTACCTTTCTAATTTCTTTCTTATTTGCTTTGTAGTTTGATTTGTCTAATTCTGAGTGTGCAAGGTTGAGATCTCCCTCTATTATAGTTTTGCTATTTTTTCTTTTTCAACTCTCCTAACTTTTCCTTTAGTAAGTTAGATACTGTAATTACTTGATGCATATATATTTAGTGTTGATATGGCTTCATTGTTTAGGCTACCTTTTAGCAGGATATAGTTTCCTTCCTTATCTCTTTTAATTAGATCAATTTCTGCTTTTGCTTGATCTGAGATAAGGATGGCAACCCCTGCTTTTTTGGCTTTATCTGAAGCATAATAGATTCTGCTCCAACCTTTTACCTTTACTGTGCATGTATCTCCCTGCTTTAAGTGTGTTTCCTGTAAACAGCATATTGTAGGGTTCTGACTTTTGATTCAGTCTGCCATCTGCCTCTGCTTAATGGGAGAGTTCATCCCATTCACGTTTACGGTTAAAATTACTAATTCTGTATTTCCTGCCATCATATTATCCCCAGATCATGCTTTTTTTCCCCTTGACCCACCCTGAACCCCTTCACCAATATTTGATTTATAGACCCCACTTGAGACGTGCAGCCCTCTCTTTTTAGTATCCTTCACCCCTCCTTTTAAGTCCCTTCCCCTTTATTGTACTTTTCCTTTATTCCACTTTTCCTTTTCCCTTTTCCTCTCCCCAGTTTTAATGAGGTGATAGAGAATTCTATGAAAAACAAATATGTCAATTATTTACTCTTTGAGCCTACTCTGATGAGAGTAAGATTCACACAATTATTCTCCTCCTCTCTAAATTCCCTTATATGTGGTAGATTTTCTATGCCTCTTCCTGGGATGTAGTTTCCCTCTTTTTATCACTCCTTCCACTTTTTCTGATACTATCCCCTTCCCTTTACTACTTCCCTTTTTTTAAATATCATATCAGTAAAATCAAATTATCCATGTGGACTTTCTTTATATCCACAACATAGATACAGTTCTCAAGAGTTCTTTTTACCTTTTTCTGCTTCTCTTCAATATTGTTGATTTAGATCAAATTTTATGTTTAAGTATGATTTTTTTTCTTAGAAACAAATGGAATTCTTCTGTTTCATTAAATGACCATCTACTTCCATGGAAGAAAATGCTAAACTTGGCTGGGTAGTTTATTCTTGGTTGCAATCCTTGTTCTTTTGCCTTTTGTAATATCAGGTTCAGGGCCTTCGATCCTTTATTGTGGAGGCAGCCAGATCTTGTGTGACCCTTATTGTGGTCCCTTGATATTTGAATTCTTTTTTCCTCGTTGCTTGCAATATTTTTTTCCTTAGAATAGTAGTTTTACAGCTTAGCCACAATGTTCCATGGAGTTCGTTTTTTAGTGTGTTTTTCAGAAGGTTTTTGATGAATTCTTTCAATGCCTATTTTCCCTTCTGTTTCTCTTATCTCTGGACAGTTCTCTTTGATGATTTTCTCTAAAATAGAATGTAGGCTCTTTTTTTTGATCACAGTTTTCAGGAAGTCCAATGATCCTCAGATTATCTCTTCTAGATCTATTTTTCAGGTCTATAGATTTTCCCAGTAAGTATTTGATGTTATTCTCCAGCTTTTCATTTTTTTCTTTTGTTTTGTTTGATTGATTCTTGTTTTCTCAATGAATCATTCATTTCTATTTGTTCCATCCTGAATTTTAAGGAGTTATTTTCTTCATTCACAGTTTTTAGTTCTTTTTGTATATGCCCAATTGAGTTTTTAAATGAATTATTTTGCTCTATTGAATTTTTTCTATTTCCCTAATTTTTTTTAGAGAGTTATTTTATTTTTCCAATTCAGAAATCCTACTTTCTTGAGAATTTTTTTATCTTTTCCAATTCAGAAATCCTATTTTCCTGTGATTTTTTAACCTTTTCTAATTCACAAATTTTGTTTCCCTGCACCTCCTGTGAATTCTTTATTTTTTCCAACTCAGATTTCAGGATGTTGTTATTCTCTATCATAGCTTTTCTTTTCTTTCCCCATTTTTCTTCAAACTCTCTTAACTTTTTAATAGTCTCTTCTAGGAGAGTTATGTTATGGGGGGCAGTTATCATTCCCCATTAGGGTGTTATCTGCAGACTCTCTGCTGTTAGCTTCCTTGGGGTTGGATACCCTCTCTTTATCTGTGTAAAAGGTGTCAATTTTTCTCTTCAGCCTCTTAGTCATCTTTAAAAATCTGTTGGGGTTTGCCCTTGGGGTAAGAAGTTTATTTATTTATTTACCAGCTTCCTCCCAGACTGGAGGTAAAATGCAAAAACCCTGTAACTGGACTAAGAGAGAGCTCTGGGAGAGACTTCCCCTCCCCCCTCCCCGCAAAGGCCTCATAGCTGATTAGTACGGCTGTGCTGTGAGGAGTGCCCAGTGAAGGACCCCACTGTGTGGCCTAGCAACTGCCCTGAGGTTTAAAGCTTAAAGTCACAAACCCCAGTCAATGCCTCCTGTGGGGCCATGGATATCAGCAGCTGATGTGAAAAACCCCTGTTCTCAAACCAGAAGTGTCTGCCTGGAAACCGTGGTCCCTACTTCAAAGATTCTGCTTCTCCGGGAATTCAGCTTCTATAGGAATTCTGCAGCTGCTAGAATTCCACTACCTCAGGCTGAACCCCGAACTATGTGGATTAGAGGCTGCCTTGGTCTGTGTCCCCGCTTTTCAGGCTCTTAACTACTCCAAGGAGAAGCCCCAGGCAGCAGAAGTAGCTGCACAGCAGTGCTGAGATCTATTAAGTCACTTCTGGATTGGGGTGGTTCTAGGATCTGGCTTTATATTTTAAAGTGGTTTGATTTCTCTTCTGATCTGCTGTTTTATAAGCAGAGAAGAGTCAACAGCCTGTGTCAGATTCTTCAATCTCAGTGGCTTCTCTGATCCCAGAGTTCTCCCCAGCCTCATTGGCACAGTGTGTTAGCACCTAACCTTGTCTGTGCTGGTATTTTTTTTTTCCTCCCAATGGACCCGACCTTTTCTATTGAAATTCCACAATCTCTTCAGCTGATAAGTTGTGCTTCTATTCCGTATGTTTTTTTATCAGTCCAGAGTTATTTTTTTAGGCTGATTAACTAATTAGTAATGAGGGAAGAAGGGAGCTTACAAATTCTCATGTATCTTCTCCACCATTTTGGCTCCGCCCCCATAACATTACTTTTGGAAATGCTTTTCTTACTGGAGTAAAAGCAGCAGCAACATAGGTTTGACACATAGTAGGGCTGCTTTTCATTCCCTATGGCAAAACTGTCCCCTCATATCTTTTATAAGACTCAGCTAAGTTAACACTGGGCACTGAAAAGGCCAACTTTTCATATCCTCCTTATCTAGAGGGATAGAATAGAAACAATCCTTATCTAGAAACCAAAGAGGTCATTCTCTAGACAATTGAATAGGAGATGGAAGTCCAGGCTGAAGAGTTCCCATACTTTCCATTTGTTCATTTACCTTTCTTAAATCAGTCAACATCCTCCATTTTCCAGATTTCTTTCTTACTACAAATACTGGAGAATTCCAAGAAATTACTGAAAGTTGTAAGAGTCCTTGGTCAAGTTGCTCCTGTACTATATCTAATAAGTCCTGAATGTTATTGCTACCTAAGGGCTACTGTCCTATCCAAACTGGTGTATCATTTTTCCATTGGATAGGAACAGATAAAAGTGTTGGCAGGCCTTCCACAGCAGCCCTGCCTAAAAAACAAAAGTACTCATTTTTAATCCTAATTGTTGTAAAATGTCTCCTACCCCCAGGTTGATGATGATTTTTTCAACTATAAAAGGAGTAAAATCTCCTGTTTCACCTTCAAATATCATCACAAACAGGTAGCACTAACTTCAGCTGTTATTGATTCTCATATGCCAGACATATAGGCATCTGTCTTAATCTTTGGCCAGGGACTGGGCCATTTGGCACCTCTAATACCTGTATGATCTGCATCAGTGTGTATCCATCCTTCTAATGGTGTGACATTTATATAGATAGTGAGCATACCTCAGTCAGCTGTCATGGCTCCTGTCCAGTATATTCCTAATTTTGTTGCTTGGAGTCAGAATCTGGGTAACTATCACCAGATTGCTTATTAGGCGTCTGAATCAATAAACCTCATGCTACTACTTTTCCTGGTTGATAAGTCACACATTATCTACCTGTATTAGTGACTGGGATATTATCTACACATTCCTCAGTTTCCCACATCAGAATATCGATGGACTCTGTTTTGTAAGTACACTCAGGAGGCGAAATGGTCAAGCCTACTGTACCTGGAAGCAAGGGATCCCTAGGCTGGAGAGGAACAGATTTCGCCTCTCCAGGGGGGTATCTCAGTTGTCACAGCTGCCTACAACTCTATTCTCCCCAATTGTAATCCCTTTCTCCAATCAGGTTGCTTCCTGGCTGATTGGTTGTATAATCACTTTCTCCCATCAGATGGTTTCCTGGCTGATTGGTCATGTCTGGGTACTGAACTTCTAGGCACTCTGTGTGTAGCATCAGCTGCCATGATGCCCCAAGTATTTTTTGCCTTGGCCCCCTCATCCCGTGTCCTAAATCAGGCTACACTCTGATGCCCAATGGAGCCCTCTGTTGCATTTTGGACATGTGGTATTGGGTCTTGTTCTCCCACCCTGTTTTCTTACTCTGTCTCTATGCCAACATCGAGCTTTCAGATGCCCTACTTTACCATATTGAAAGCATTAACAAGTCTCTCTAGAAGTCCTTTGGGATCTTGGGAAGTCTGATAGCCTGGCTATAAAAGGTATTTATGTCCATGGTGGCACAAAATCGTATGATCTCCTTTAAAGGAGCATCCTTGTGTAGTACTAGTTTAATTCTTTTATAAACCTCATTAGCATTTTCTTTAGCAAGTTTCCTTATTATAATGTCTGTTACTGCATTTTTGCCATAAGTTTGTATGATATCTGTCTGCAAATGTCCCACAAAAGCAACAAAGGGTTCATTTGGCCCTTGTGCAATTTTTGTGAAGGCCTCACCCTTGTCATTTTTGCCTGGAAGAAAAACCCATGCTTTGAGAGCACCAGCAGCAATTTCCCATATGCTGCTACGAGGTAATTAATCTGTATTGAAATGTCTGCATAAGAACCTACACCTATTAGTTGCTTATAGGTGATTGGAGGATTAACTGCACTATGACTTTTTTTGTTGGGTTTGTATCCTATAGAGTTCACTATTCAGAAAGCCACAACAAGTTTTGTCCAGTTTCTAAGCATATCCTTGCTATAGATTTCCAGTCCCTAGGCATTAAGACTTCATAAGCCAAATTCTGTAATAACATCTTTACGTAAGCTGATGTAACCCCATAAAGAGAGCAAGCCTTCTTCAGGTCTTTGAGGATTTCTATGTCAAAAAAAGTTAGAAGAAGTTAAGCTGGTAAATCACCAGATATTTATTGATTTTCAAATCATCTTAATTCTGCCCTTTTTCTGTTGCTTTAAGTAGTGCCTTTTGCAATCTAGTCATAGGAGGGGGTGATTGCTAGGGGGAGGAGCTGGTGATATCACTGCCCCTCCCACTACTCCTCCTCCCTCCATCCTGGAAGATGAAGTTGATGGGGGCGTGTCAAGAACCAGTTGAGGTATAGGCAGGGTGCCTGGTCAGAGAGAGAATGCCCACACCCTTCATCATGCCCTTCATCATGCATGCCCTTCACCATGCCCTTTATCCTCACTTAACTTTACATGCCCTCTAGTGATATTGCTATTAATCTATTCATTGTCTTCCTCTTTTTCCTCACTCTTCCTCACCTTGCTATTCTTAAGATTTTTTTTTTAAAACTTACAGGATTCTTTAAGGCCAATTGTATTATGTTGTATATATATATATAATGTTTCCTTGGAAATTGAATGAGGACCTTTATCATTGTAGTATTCACATAGTTGTTCTCCTACCAGCTTTCAATTATCTAGCCCTATTTCTTCTTCCTTTAAGAACCAATGGGATATGTGTTCTAATGTACCCAAGAGTCTAGCGATCTGCAAACAAGTTATAATTAAACATTTTCCCTTGATCATCTTAAGCATGCTTTCTATAGCACCCCCTTAGGATGGGGGTGGGGCTGGGGCTGGGGCTGGGACTGAGGGAGAATCTTTTTCTAATATCTGCCCCATTTCAGCTAGAAAAGGTTACTAGTTGAACCCTTAACAAAGTAAGTTCCCTGTTTGTCTATTAAAATACATTATTTCCTGGTCACCAAGGACTTCTTCAGTGAAATTAGGGTTCCTGGCCCACGCTGTGTGCCAAATATGACAACCGCGGTAGCACCCTGGATACCTTAAAGTCAGCTGGATTCAGGATAAGCAAAAGTCTTTATTCTTGGTCTTTAGCAGTAGAAGTGAAGGGGAGAGAAGCGACCTCATCTCTTCATCTCCTGCCTAGACTGAGTCTAGCTAGTCTCACTTTAACTCCTAGTTTCTCCCACAAGGGAGGAACTTTGTATACACCAAACCATTAGGCCAGCAGAGAACAGTGGGAAGGGCCATTTTCCAAGTATGTTCTTATAAAGTATTGTCCAATAATTGATTAGACTCAAGTGCTCTATTGTCCCACCTCAGTGCATTGACTCAAAATTTTCAGCCCTTCACACTTTCATGAGCTATTTTTTTTTTTCTTGGAGGTTTTGAATGTAGGAACTTTGATTTTGTTATTTTTTTCTGAGTGTGTGTTTTGATCTTTCTTCTCACCATAGCATCTTATTATGGTCAGAAACTTTTTCTTTTGTTTGCTCTCTGTTTCCAGGGTGGAAGAAGCACTGCCCCAAAATTCAGGGGTTTTGCGTATATGTTTTCAGAAATCCTTCTAGGGACTTGACCATAAGCACTCTTTTTCTGCCTTAGGACTGTTAATAGTGTCCCTACCCCACTGTAGCTGTAAAATCTAGTTTGTTAAAGCAACAAAGTGAGCTGAGGCCTCTGGAAGTTTCTACTTGCACCTAAGCCCACTCCTGGGATGCTGGTTTCCAAAGGTTCTCTTATCCTGTTGACAAACTTTCCCTGCTGATCTTCCAAGTTGTCTTTGATGTCTCTGAGTTAAAGATCTAGAAAGCACCAGAGCTGCTGTTATTTCAGAGGTCTGTATGTAACATTTAGGTGACTCAAGTATCTAGATCTTATGAAGGAAAAATTCATGAATCCATCAAATTATGTTTAAGCCATCATGTTATCTGCTCTACACTGTATCCATCTCATGGCACTATATCAACCTCTGGCACATGGCCACCTCTTTCTAATCCAATCAATTTAGCTATTACTTATGAAAAAGTTTTATCACTTAAGTGTCATGATAATTAAAACACTATTGTTATTACTTATCAGATAAAGTCTAATTTCCCATAAAATCATCTCTTCCTAAAAGATTATTAGAGTTTATAAACTCTTTGAAAGCAGGGATTGTATCCTTTAAAAAAAATATATATATATATATATTTCCCAGTTCTATTTAATACTTTCCTGTCTCATTTATTTACCCTTTCCAATCGTAAAATATTGTTATTCCTCGCAGCAATTTTTGTTTTATCTTTCAAGTCAAGTCTGAACTTTTAAATATTTGTGGGCCAGGGATCTAGGTCCCAGTATAATATGCCATTAATTTATGATGATATGTAAGGCAAATCATTTCACATCTCCAGTCCTCAATTGTTTAAATTAGATAACTATATTAGATAATAGCAGATAAATTTTATATCACTTTTAAGATTTGATTCTCATAACAACTCTGAGACAGAGATCCTATTATTATCCCTGTTTTGCAGACAAGGCTTAGGCTCAGATAGGTTAAATTATTGTTCAGGATCAGAGTAAGGATTTGAACTCAACCCCTCCTGATTTCCTGGGCAGTTAAGTTAGAGTACCAGTTCTAAAGTCAGAAACACACCTTTTTCAATTCAAATCTGGGGTCAGACACTCACTAGCTGTGTGACTGGACAAGTCACTTAACTTTGTTTTTCTCAGTTTTTTTCATCTATAAAATAAGCCAGAGAAGGAAATATAAACCATTCTAATATCTTTGCCAAGAAAATTCTAAATATAGTCATGAAGAGTCAGACTTGATTGAAAGAAGTTGAGATCTGAAACTATCCATTCTGCTATATAGATGCTAGATGATGGCTTTAATCCCTTCCAGCTCTGATACTATATTCTACACTGATGGCCGCCAAGAGCAATTCAGGTCTCCCTGCTAAAAAGACATCTCAACCTAAATTTTCTAATCTATTGGCTCTCTCATTCTCTCATCTCCCAGCAACTTTTTACCTTTCATCAGCTGGCACTCGAGGATTCAATGTACAACCTTAACTATGTTGCGCTAAACAGTAATCAGCACTGACCAAATCAGAACATGGCCAGGATACAAAGTTTTGTCATTTCTCAAAAGGAATTTATAATAAAAATTGAAATCTTAAACATGAGAGTGCCAGGTGTTAATTTAGAAAATAAAGAATTGGCAAAACATAGTACTGTAAGGTAGATAATATTTTAACTATTAAAGTGTGTAATTCTATTGGAAAGAAGAGAAAGAAGGTGATGAACTAATTTGAAATTAAAGGACTTGTAATGATAATATGATGGAGTAGCTAGGTAGAGTTAATATAGCACAGTGCTTTGAGTTAAGAAAGACAACTTAATCTGATTGTTGAACACATTAACTGTGTGACCCTGGGTAAATCATTTAAATTCTGTTTATCTCAGGTTCCTCATCTATAAATGAGAATGATAATAGCACCTACCTCCAGTGTCATTATCAACATAAAAAGAGATAATAATTACAAAATACTTGTATAGTACCTGATATAGTAAAAAGTATAAAATTGTCAATTATTTTTATGTATTTATCAGAGAAGAGGGAGCAGGAGGAAAAGAAAAAGGAAGAGAAGATTGAGAAGGAAAATGAGATTATTTTGTGTCCTACCTTCTGGTAATAAGCTTTTGTGAAAACTGTCTTGGCTTATGGAAAATATATCATCCCTTGTCCATCAGTTGGGGAATGGCTGAATAAGTTATGGTATATGAATATAATAAAATATTATCATTCTATAAGAAATGATCAAGAAGATCTGGAGAGAATTATATGAACTGATGCTAAGTATAGTGAGTAGAACCAAGACAACATTGTACACAGCAACGATAGTACGTGCTTATCTACTGTGATGGATGTGGTTCTTTTTAGCAATAAGGTGATTCAGGCCAGACTTGTAATGGAGAGAACAATCTACATTCAGAAAGAGGACTGTGGGGACTGAATGTGGATCATAATATAATATTGTTATCTTTGTTGTTTGCTTGCTTTTTTTTCTCTCATTTTTTTCTATTTAATCTGACTTGTTAAGCATGATAAATGTGGAAATATGTTTAGAAAAATTGCACATGTTTAACCTACATTGAATTACTTGTTGTCTAGGGGAGAGAGGAGAAAGGAGAAAGAAAAAATTGGAATGCAAAGTTTAGCAAAGGTGAATATCAAAAATTATTTTTGCATGTATTTTGAAAAATAAAAATCTAGTATTAAAAATAAATAAATTCACAGCATGGAATAAGAAACTTTAAGCAGTTAAGAAACTGCTTATGGGCTATTAGTTCATTAGTTTAAAAAATAAAAAAAGAAGAAGAAGAAAATATACCATCCTTCAGTCTGTACTCAAGTTTTGTCAGACTAATTAAAGATTTAAATTCTGTGGTTAATTTTTAACTGATGTTACTTTCATACCATGCAGGTCTTTAATAGAAGACAATACTGTTTATAAAATGAAATTGAACTTTTTTAATTAGGGCTACATAATTAGCATCATTTCTCTTCACAAATAATAAAAAAATAAAAGAATATTATAATGAGTTTTTAAAAGACAAGCACTTTTGGGTATAAGGGGTGTAATTTGTTACTAACCTAAGCTTTTATCAGACCTTATTCCAAATATTGGTTTTCATTTTTCTCCCAGGTTATTTTCCAAATGAAATAATTATGAAGAGCTTAGTTATATAAATGTTGTTATTATAATTATGTATTATTATTATTATCTGGTATAATGAAATGTTTAGTTTATCTAACAGATTTTTTTTAGCTTATACAAACTTTTAGTCAGAATTTCTGGTACTAAGAATCTCATAAACACTTTTTTTTTCTACCACTTGGTCTGAGTACTAATAGCCTTTAAAGCAGTTTTTAAATTATCCTGTAACAATCTATCTCTTTGACGATCTGGATTCAAGTATCAGGCATGAAGCAATGTGCTTCTTACAGACGTTTTTAATTTCTTCATTCAGAATATTGTACTTCCCACAGAAGACTTTAAAGGGGCCATGGTTTTGTTTTCTCTTCCCAGAAAAAAAATAAAGAAAAGAAAACATGTATTTAAGTATATTTCTTCACAAAGACCAAAATGCATATATACATGGTAATGTAGTTTAAAGCTTCCCTTATCACTAAATAACACATTCTCTCTCTTTCTCTCTCTCTCCCTCCCTTTTTCCCTCCCTCTCTCTGTCTCTCTGTCTTTCTCTTTCTCTCTGTTTTTCCTCCCCTCCTCTTCCCTCTCCTTCTTTTCCTCTGTTGATTACCTATATATTTATGAAAAGAGAAAAATGAAGTAGAAGATAAATATATGGATGTGAAAATTAGCTACATAAAAACAAAAACTGTGTCAATAAGTTCAGAATATAAGACTAATGAAAAAAGCTAAGCTAAACTCAACAAAAAAAATATAAAGTTTTCTTTGTTATAAAGTTAATGTTTTGTTATTGTTGTTTACAGTCATGTTCAATTTTTGATAAACTCATTTGGGAATTTTTTTTATTTTTTTTAAGAAAGACACCAGAATGGTTTGCCATTTCCTTTTCTGGTTGATTTCACAGTACCTCGTGCAACGTCACAACTAGAGTGTCTGAAGTCACATATGAAGTCAGATCTTCCTGAAATTTACGTCTGGCACTCTAAGCATCATGCCTTTTGGTTGCTTGCCCTAATGGCACTTGTACACAGTGACTGACTAATATTACCTTCAAGGTTCTATAGCTAACTAGGGAAGGAGATGGAGGATAGGAAGCAGAAGAGAATAACTCTACTTGCCAGGCACTTTACACTTTTTATTTCATTTGATCTCCATAACAACTCTCATTATTATTATTTTTTATTTTATAGTTGAGGCAATTGAAATAGAGATTAAGTGACGTGGCATGGATCACAAAGCTTATAAGTGTCTACGATTGAATTTAGATCTTCTTGATTTCAGATCCAGAGTTCTTTCCATTCCACCATCTAGCTGCCTCTAGGTGAGATTACAGTTTCTGTTTTTCTTGTTCATTAGCTTCTCTTCAGTATGTTCCTATTGCCAACTATAAAACTCTTTTAGCTTTTGTAAAGGGATTTTATTGTGACTATGAAGATATAACAAGAACATTAATTTAAAAAAAACCCTCTATACACACATAAAACCTTCTTCTTTGCAGTACTATTCCATGTATAATGTGGGGATTAAACTATTAATAAGATATATTTTTATAGAACACATGTTGGCCTAGGGGCATCTCTTAACTCTTTTCTCTTTTCAAGAAGTACTTCTGAATATAATTCTTTGCTGGACATCAAGAAGCATTGCTCTCTAAGAGTCTATTGCCAGGCTAATTCCTAAAGCTGTTGTCATCTGTAGAGGATAATCTTTCCCCATCTTTTGTGCAAGCACTTCCTCTCTAATTGGCTCTTAGTACTCTGGTGTACTCAGCTACTATCTCTAGTTGCCAGGATGACCTCTGCTAGATCTCCTAGCTTTCTATAAACTCAGAGAAACAGTTATCATCTACTCACAGAAATATGAAGGCTAATTGAAGATAGGGTAGCAACTCTTCCCCTTTTTAACAGCTGAGAGAACTTTTGCCTTTTTAAAAGACTAATGGAAAATGATCTTTCCTTAAATCTATACAGTTAGTTAAATTTCAGTAATTCTTTAGTCATCAATTCTTTTAGCTCTTCAGCCATTCTTTTAGTACATTGTACCAGCCACTCAGTTACAAAGTAGTGGAAGTAGTTGTCTATGAATTGTGTTTTACACCATCAGATTGAAAGCACACAGAAAATATCTGTGTATGTTCTATGAAGTGAAACAATGTTGGGAATATCCGTGTATTATATATTATATAGCGTCACAGTCTATATGCCAAGATTAGCCATAAAGTGGAGGCAGATAGCAGACTGGATCAAAATTCAGAACCCTACAATATGTTATTCATAGGAAACACATTTAAAGCAGGGAGATACATATAGAGTAAAGGTAAAAGGTTGGAGCAGAATCTATTATTCTTCAGGTGAAGTAAAAAAAGAAGGGGTAGCCATTCCTATCTCAGATGAAGCAAAAGGGGAAAAAATGATCTAAATAAAAGAAATAAGGAAGGAAACTATATCTTGCTAAAGGATAGCATAGATAATGAACTAAACTCTCATAATTAAATAAATCAAGCCACAAAACAAATAAGAAAGACATTAAAGACGTACATAGAATATTAGGAAAGTTAGATATCATAGATCTCTGGAAAAAAACTGAATGGAGACAGAAAGGAGTACACTTTCTTCTCAGCAGTTCATGGAACGTATACAAAAATTTGACCATATATTAGGACATAAAGGCCTCAAAATTAAATGCAGAAAGGCAGAAATAGTAAGTGCAGTATTTTTAGATCATGATGCAATAAAAACTATATTCAACAGAAAGCTAGGGGTAAATAAACCAAAACATAATTGGAACCTAAATAATCTCATCCTAAACAATGACTGGGTGAAACAGCAAATTATAGACACAATTAATATTTTCACCCAAGACTATGGCAACAATGAGACAACATACCAAAATTTGTGGGATGCAACCAAAGCGGTAATAAGGGGATTTTTTTTTTAATCTTTAGAGGCTTACTTAAATAAAATAGAGAAAGAGAAGATCAATGAATTTGGGATTGCAACTTTAAAAGCTAGAAAAAGACCAAATTAAAACACCCCAATAAAATACTGAACTTGAAATTCTAAAATTAAAAGAAGAAATTGATAAAATGGAAAGTAAAAACAAAAACAAAAACAAATACAAAAACCTATTGAATTAATAAATAAAACTAAGAGGTAGTATGAGAAAACCAACAAAATAGATAAAATTTGGTAAAAACTGATTAGAAAAAGGAAAATGAAGTTGTAAGTCTTAAAAATGAAAAGAGAAAACTTTCCACCAATGAAGAAGAAATTAGAGCAATAATTAGGAGTTACTTTGCTCATTTTTTTGCCAATAAGTTTGATAACCTAAATTAAATAGATGACTACTTTAAAATATAGTTTTCCCACAATAACAGAGGAGGAAGTAAATTGTTTTAATAGTCCCATTTTAGAAAAATAAATAGAACAAGCTATTAATCAACTCCCTAAGAAAAAAATTCCCAGGACCAGATGGATTTACATGTGAATTCTACCAAACATTTAAAAACCAATTTACTCCAATGTTATATAAACTATTTGAAAGATTAGGGAATGAAGGATTCCTACCAAATTCTTTTTATGACACAGATATGGTACTGATATCTAAACCAGGTATTTTGAAAACAGAGAAAGAAAATTATAGACCAATCTCCCTAATGAATATTGATGCTAAAATCTTAGATAAAATATTAGCCAAAAAAACGCAGAAAATCATCTGCAGGATAATAGACCATGACTAAGTAGAATTTATACCAGCAATGCAGGTCTGGTTCAATATTAGGAAAACTATTAGCATAATTGACTATATACATCAAGAACCAAATTAACAAAAACCATATGATCATCTCAATAAATGCAGAAAAAATATTTGACAAAATCCAACATTTATTGCCATTAAAAATACTTGAGAGTATAGGAATAAATGGACTTTTCCTTATAATAATCAGTAACATCTATTTAAAACCATAATGTAATAGGGATAAACTAGAACCATTCCTAATAAGATCAGGAGTGAAACAAGATTGCCCACTATTACTATTACTATTCAATATTGTATTAGAAATTAGCTTTAGCAACAAGAGTTGAGAAAGAAATTAAATGAATTACAGTACGTAATGAGGAAACCAAAATATCACTCTGCTGATGATATGATGATATACTTACAGAACCCCAGAGATTCTACTAAAAAGTTATTAGAAATAATCCACACCTTTAGCAAAGTTGCAATATACAAAATAAACCCGCATAAGGCATCAGCATTCTTATATATCACTAACAAAATCCAAAAGAGTTACAAAGGGTAATTCCATTTAAATTGACTGCCGATAGTAGAAAATATTCAAGAATATATCTGCCAAGGGAAAGTCAGGAACTATATGAGCAAAACTACAAAATACTTTCCACACAAATAAAGTCAGATCTAACCAAATGGGTAAAATATTAAGTGCTCTTGGATAGGTCAAGCAAATATAATAAAGATGCCACTACTACCTAATCTATTTATTTAGTGCTATACAAATCAGCCTCTCAAAAAACTATTTTAATGACTTAGAAAAATAACAACAAAATTCATCTGGAAGAACAACAGGTCGAGATTTTCAAGGGAAGTAATGAAAAATAAATCAAATGAATTTGGCCTAGCTGTACCAGATCTAAAACTATATTATATAGCATACTTACCAAAACCATTTGGTATTGGCTAAGAAATATACTAGTTTATCAGTGGAATAGTTTAGGTTCAAAGGACAAAATAGTAAATAACTTTAATCATCTAGTGTTTGACAAACCCAGAATCTAGCTTTTTGGAAAAGAATTCCCTGTTTGACAAGGGAATCCCAACTGCTGGGAAAATTGAAAATTAATATGGCAGAAACTAGGCATTGACCCACACTTAATACTGTACACCAAGATAAGGTCAAAATTAGTTCATGATCTAGGCATAAAGAATGAAATCATAAATAAATTAGAAGAACACAAGATAATTTACCTTTCAGACCTGTAGAGGAGGAAGGAATTTATGACCAAAAAAGAATTAGAGATCCTTATTAATTACAAAATAGAAAATTTGATTATATCAAACTAAAAACTTTGTACAAACAAAACTAATGTAGACAATATTAGAAATGGAAATAATAAACTGGAAAAAACATTTTTTTCATACAAAGATTCTAACAAAGGCCTCATTTCAAAATATATTGAGAATTGACTCTAATCTAATTTACAAGAAATCAAGCCATTCTCCAATTGATAAATGGTCAAAGGATATGAACAGACAATTTTCAGATGAAGAAATTGAAGCTATTTCTTGTCATATGAAAAGATGCTCTAAATCATTATTGATCAGAGAAATACAGATTAAGAAAACTCTGAGATAAAACTACATATCTCTCAGATTGGCGAGGCTGAGAGGAAAAGATAATGGTGAATGTTGAATGGGATGTGGGAAAACTGGGACACATTGTTAGTGGACTTGTGAATACATTCAGCCATTCTGGAAAGCAATTTGAAACAATGCTCAAAAAGTTATCAAAAAGTTATCAAACTGTGCATAACTTTTGATCCAGCAATGGTACTACTGTACTTATATTCCAAAGAGATTTTTTTTTTGATGCTAGCTCCTTTATTTTTTTTTTTGTATTCATTTTTCCAAATTACCCCCCCTCCATTTATTCCCTCCCCCCGATGACAGGCAATCCCATACATTTTACATGTGTTACAATATAGTCTAGGTACAATACATGTGTGTGAATATCATTTTCTTGTTGCACAATAAACATTAGAATCCGAAGGTGCATGCAACCTGGGCAGACAGATATTAGTGCTAACAATTTACATTCACTTCCCAGTGTTTCTTCTCTGGGTGTAGCTACCTCTGTCCATCATTGATCAACTGGAAGTGAGTTGGATCTTCTTTATGTTGAAGATTTCCACTTCCATCAGAATACATCCTCATACAGTATTGTTGTTGAAGTGTACAGTGATCTTCTGGTTCTGCTCATTTCACTCAGCATCAGTTGATTTAAGTCTCTCCAGGCCTCTCTGTATTCCTCCTGCTGGTCATTTCTTACAGAGCAATAATATTCCATAACCTTCATATACCACAATTTACCCAACCATTCTCCAACTGATGGACATCCATTCATCTTCCAGTTTCTAGCTACAACAAAAAGAGCTGCCACAAACATTTTGGCACATATATGATTCTTTCCGCTCTTTAGTATTTCTTTGGGATATAATCCCAGTAGTAGCGCTGCTGGGTCAAAGGGTATGCACAGTTTGATAACTTTTTGGGCATAATTCCAGATTGCTCTCCAGAATGGCTGGATTCTTTCGCAACTCCACCAGGAATGTATTAGTGTCCCATTTTCCCCACATCCCCTCCAACATTTATCATTATTTGTTCCTGTCATCTTAGCCAATCTGACAGGTGTGTAGTGGTATCTCAGAGTGGTCTTAATTTGCATTTCTCTGATCAGTAGTGATTTGGAACACTCTTTCATGTGAGTGGATATAGTTTCAATTTCTCCCTCTGAGAATTGTCTGTTCATATCCTTTGACCATTTATCAATTGGAGAATGGTTCGGTTTCTTATAAATTATGGTCAGTTCTCTATATATTTTGGAAATGAGACCTTTGTCAGAACCTTTGTTTTTAAAAATATTTTCCCAATTTGTTACTTCCCTTCTAATCTTGTTTGCATTAGTATTATTTGTACAGAAACTTTTTAGTTTGATGTTATCAAAATCTTCTATTTTGTGATCAATAATGATCTCTAGTTCTCCTCTGGTCATAAATTCCTTCCTCCTCCACAAGTCTGAGAGGTAGATTATCCTCTGTTCCTCTAATCTATTTATTATATCCCTCTTTATGCCTAAATCATGGATCCATTTTGATCTTATCTTGGTATATGGTGTTAAGTGTGGATCCATATCTAATTTCTGCCATACTAATTTCCAGTTTTCCCAACAGTTTTTTCCGAATAATGAATTTTTATCCCTAATGTTGGAATCTTTGGGTTTGTCAAAGATTAGATTGCTATAGATGTACCCTTTTTTGTCCTTTGTATCTAATCTGTTCCACTGATCTACCGGTCTATTTCGTAGCCAATACCAAATGGTTTTGGTGACTGCTGCTATATAATATAGCTTTAGATCAGGTACACTTAGACCACCTTCCTCTGAGTTTTTTTTCATTAGTTCCCTTGCAATTCTCGACCTTTTATTCTTCCATATGAATTTTGTTGTTATTTTTTCTAGGTCATTGAAATAGTTTCTTGGGAGTCTGATTGGTATAGCACTAAATAAATAGATTAGTTTGGGGAGTATTGTCATCTTTATTATATTCGCTCAGCCTATCCAAGAGCACTGAATGTCTTTCCAATTATTTAAATCTGATTTTATTTTTGTGGCAAGTGTTTTGTAATTTTTCTCATATAATTCCTGACTTTTCTTTGGTAGATGGATTCCCAAATATTTTATACTCTCAACATTTGTTTGGAATGGAATTTCTCTTTGTATCTCTTGCTGTTGCATTTTGTTAGTGATATATAAAAATGCCGAGGATTTATGTGGATTTATTTTGTATCCTGCCACTTTGCTGAAATTTTGAATTATTTCTAGTAGCTTTTTAGCAGAGTCTTTGGGGTTCTCTAAGTATACCATCATGTCATCTGCAAAAAGTGATAGTTTAATTTCCTCATTTCCTACTCTAATTCCTTGAATCTCTTTCTCGGCTCTTATTGCCGAGGCTAGCGTTTCTAGTACTATATTGAATAGTAATGGTGATAGTGGGCAACCTTGTTTCACTCCTGATCTTACTGGGAAAGGTTGCAGTTTATTTCTATTGCATATTATGCTTACTGAAGGTCTTAAATATATGCTCCTGATTATTCTAAGGAATAGTCCATTTATTCCTATACTCTCAAGAGTTTTTTAGTAGGAATGGATGTTGGATTTTCTCAAATGCTTTTTCTGCATCTATTGAGATGATCATATGGTTCTTATTAATTTGATTATTAATATGGTCAATTATATTAATAGTTTTCCTAATATTAAACCAGCCCTGCATTCCTGGAATAAATCCTACTTGATCATAGTGTATTATCTTGGAGATGATTTTCTGAAGTCTTTTTGCTAATATCTTATTTAAGATTTTAGCATCAATATTCATTAAGGAGATTGGTCTATAATTTTCTTTCTCAGTTTTCGATCTACCTGGTTTAGGTATCAGTACCATGTCTGTGTCATAAAAGGAGTTTGGTAGGACTCCTTCATCCCCTATTTTCAAATAATTTATATAACATTGGGGCTAATTGTTCTTTAAATGTTTGGTAGAATTCACATGTGAATCCATCTGGCCCTGGGGATTTTTTCCTGGGTAGTTGATTAATAGCTTGTTCTATTTCTTTTTCTGAAATGGGACTATTAAAGCAATTTATCTCCTCCTCTGTTAATCTAGGGAGCCTATATTTTTGGAGGAAGTCATCCATTTCACTTAAGTTATCAAATTTATTGGCATAAAGTTGGGCAAAGTAACTCCTTATTATTTCTCTATCCCCCTTTTCATTTGTAAGACTATCAATTTGATTTTCCTCTTTCTTTTTTTTTGATCAAATTTACCAAAGGTTTATCTATTTTATTGGCTTTTTCATAAAACCAACTCTTGGTTTTATTTATTAATTCAATAGTTTTTTTACTTTCAATTTTATTGATTTCTCCTTTTAATTTTTGTATTTCAAGTTTAATTTTTGGTTGGGGGTTTATAATTTGGTCTTTTTCTAGCCTTTTAAGTTGTAAGCCCAATTCGTTAATCTTCTCTTTCTCAATTTTCTTCAAGTAAGCCTCTAAAGATATAAATTTTCCCCTTATTACTGCTTTAGCTGCATCCCAAAGATTTTGATATGATGTCTCATCATTGTCATTATCTTGGGTGAAATTGTTAATTGTTTCTATAATTTGCTCTTTCACCCAGTCATTCTTTAAGATGAGATTATTCAGTTTCCAATTACTTTTTGGTCTATTTACCCCTAACTTTTTACTGAATGTAGCTTTTATTGCATTGTGATCTGAGAAGAAGGCATTTTTTATTTCTGCCTTCCTACATTTAATTTTGAGATCTTTATGTCCTAATATATGGTCAATTTTTGTATAGGATCCATGAACTGCTGAGAAGAAAGTATATTCCTTTCTATTGCCATTCAGTTTTCTCCAAAGGTCTACCATACCTAGTTTTTCTAATATTCTATTTACTTTTTAAATTTCTTTCTTGTTTGTTTTGTGGTTTGATTTGTCTAAATCTGAGAGTGCAAGGTTGAGATCTCCCACTATTATAGTTTTACTGTCTATTTCTTCTTGCAGTTCTCTTAACTTTTCCTTTAGAAAGTTAGATGCTATACCACTTGGTGCATATATGTTTAGTATTGATATGGCTTCATTATTTATGCTACCTTTCAGCAGGATATAGTTTCCTTCCTTATCTTTTTTAACGAGATCTACTTCTGCTTTTGCTTGATCTGAAATAAGGATATAGCTACCCCTACTTTTTTGGCTTTACCTGAAGCATAATAGGCTCTGTTCCAACCTTTTACCTTTATTCTGTATGTATCTCCCTGCTTTAAGTGTGTTTCCTGTAGGCAACATATTGTAGGGTTCTGCTTTTTGATCCAATCTGCTATCCATCTCCGTTTGATGGGATCGTTCATCCCATTTATATTTACAGTTAAAATTACTAATTCTGTATTTCCTGCCATCGTATTATCCCCAGATTATGCTTTTTTCCCTTGACCCCCCTTATCCCCCTCCCCGATATTTAATTTACAGAGCCCCCTTGTGACGCGCAACCCTCCCTCTCTTTTTTTTTAGGATCCCTCCCCCCTCCCTCCAAGTCCCTTCACTTATTCTCCTTTTCCTTTTCCCTTTTCCTCTCCCCCCTTTTAATGAGGTGAGAGAAAATTCTCTGAAAAACAAATATGTTAATTATTTACTCTTTGAGCCTCTCCTGATGAGAGTAAGATTCACACAATGATTCTCCCCCTCACTAAGTTCCCTCAGATATGGTGTATTATCTATGCCTCTTCCTGGGATGTAGTTTCCCTCTTTTTATCACTCCTTCCCCTTTTTCTGAACCGACCTCCTTCCCTTTACTACACCCCCCTTTTTTTCTTTTATATCAGTAAAATCAAATTATCCTTGAGTATTTTTTTATATACCCACAACAGAGTTACAGTTCTCAAGGGTTCTGTGTACCTTTTTCTGTTTCTCTTCAGTCTTGTGGATGTAGATCAAATTTTTTGTTTAAGTCTGGTTTTTTTCTTAGAAACATATAGAATTCCTCTGTTTCATTGAATGACCATCTTCTTCCATGGAAAAAGATGCTAAACTTAGCTGGGTAGTTCATTCTTGGTTGCAGTCCTTGATCTTTTGCCTTACGGAATATCAGGTTCCAGGCCCTTCTATCTTTTAATGTGGAGGCAGCCAGATCTTGGGTGACCCTTATTGTGGCACCTTGGTATTTAAATTGTTTTTTTCTAGCTGCTTGCAGGATTTTCTCCTTTGTGTGGTAATTCTGCAGCTTAGCCACTATATTCCGTGGTGTTCTTTTTTTAGGGTCTATTTCAGAAGGAGTTCGATGAATTCTTTCCACATCTACTTTCCCTTCTGTTTCTATTCTCTCTGGACAGTTCTCTTTGATAATTTCCTGTAAAATAGAATCTAGGCTCTTTTTTTGGTCATAGTTTTCTGGAAGTCCAATAATCCGCAGATTATCTCTCCTAGATCTATTTTCCAGGTCTATAGATTTTCCCAGTAAGTATTTGACGTTGTTCTCCAGCTTCTCATTTTTTTTGTTTTGTATGACTGATTCTTGGGTTCTCTGTGAATCATTCCTTTCTATTTGTTCCATCCTGACTTTTAAGGAGTTATTTTCTTCTTTCACAGTTTTTAGTTCTTTTTGTAAATGCCCAATTTCGTTTTTAAATGAATTATTTTGCTCTATTGAATTTTTTTCCATTTCCCTAATTTTTTTTTGAGAATTATTTTCTTTTTCCAATTCAGAAATTCTATTTTCTTGAGACTTTTTTATCTTTTCCAATTCAGAAATCCTACTTTCCTGTGTTTTTTTAACCTTTTCTAATTCATAAATTTTGTTTCCCTGCATCTCCTGTGAATTCTTTATTTTTTCCAACTCCAATTTCAGGACGTTGTTATTCTCTATCATAGCTTCCCTTTCCTTTCCCCATTTTTCTTCGATCTCCCTCAATTTTTTTAAGAGCTTCTTCTAGGAGAGAGTTATGTGATGGGGGGCAGGAATCATTCCCCTTTGGGTTGTTATCTGCTGACTCTCTGCTGTTAACTTCCTCGGGGTTGGATACCTGCTCTTTCTCTGTATAGAAGGAATCTATGGTTTTTCTAGCTTTTTTGCTCATACTTAAAAAGTCTTTTGGGGTCTGTCTCTGGGGTAGGAAATTATTTATTTACTTCTTTACCAGCTTCCTCCCAGACTGGATGGATGCAGTGGCCCCGCACCTGAGCTAAGATAGAGCTCTGGGAGAGAGTTCCCCACCCCCTCCCTGGAAGTGCCTCACAGGTGATTAGCACTACTGTGCTTCGAGGGCGTAGAATAGTAAAGACAGCACAAAGCCCAGCCTATGTGTCCGGGTGGGGCGTGGATGTCTGCAGCAGGTGACGTGAAAAGCCCCTGCACTCAAACTGGAAGTGTCTGCCAGAAACCGCGGTCCCTAGTTCAAAGGTTCCGCTTTTCTGGGACTTCCTGGAGCTGAGTTCCACTCCCTCCAGCTAAACTAGGCAGTGTGTGTTGCCCTGGGCCGTATCCACCCACTTGTCAATCTCTTAACTATTCTCAGGTGGTAGCTGAGGCTACACCCCCTGGTGCCGAGTCTCTGCTGAGTCACCCCCAGGATCGGGGAAAATCTAATCTGAGTTTTAAAATATTTTGGCTTTCTCTTCTGAACTGCTAAAGAATTAGCAGAGAAGAGCTAACAGCCTGTGCCAGATTCCTTTACCTCAGTGGCTTCTCTGATCCCAGAGCCCTTCCCAGCGCAATGGGCGCAGTGTGCCCCTACCCCACCGTCTGTGCTGGTCTTTCTTATTCCTCCCCTGAGAACTGACCTTTCCTGTTGAAACTCCAGATTCTCTTCAGCTGGTAAGTCGTGCTTCCAGTCCTTGTGGTATCTATCAGTCCTGAGCTAATTTTGAGACTTAATTTATCTAATTGGAGGGAGTGAGGACGTTCACTGAGTCGTGTGTTTCTTCTCCGCCATCTTCCAAAGAGATTTTAAAGAAGGGAAAGGGACCTGTATGTGCAAAAAAATGTTTGTGGCATCCCTCTTTATAATGTCCAGAAACTGGAAATTGAGTGGATATCCATCAATTGGAGAATGGCTGAGTAAATTGTGGTATATGAATGTTATGGAATATTATTGTTCTGTAAGAAATGGCCATCAGGATGATTTCAGAAAGGTTTGGAGAGACTTACATGAACTGATGCTGAGTGAAATGAACAGGACCAGGAGATCCTTATATACTTCAACAACAATACTAATTGATGATCAATTCTGCTGGATGTAACTCTCTTCAACAATGAGATGTACCAAATCAGTTCTATTTCTTTAATAATGAATAGAACCAGCTAAATCCATTGAAAGAACTCTGGGAAATGAGTGTGAACCACCATATAGCATTTCCAATCCTTCTGTTTTTGTCTGCTTGCATTCTTTCTTGCCTTCACAGGTTAATTGTATCTGATTTCAAATTCTAATTCTTTTTGTGCAGCAAAATAACTGTATGGATATGTATACATATATTGTATTTAACATACACTTTAACATATTTAACATGTATTGGTCTACCTGCAATCTGGGGGAGCGTGTGGGGGAATGAGGGGAAAAAATGGAACAAAAAATTGGAACAAAAATTACCTATGCATATATCTTATAAATAAAAAAACTATAATAAAAAAGAAAGCAAGAAAGAATTAAGGATGTTTATCACTGAGAATAGATTAGGTGGTACTTGATAGTTATCCTGTATTGTATGACCATTTATGTAAAAGACAGATGGCATGTATTCTGTTTAATCTCAGTCTAAAGATCCAGGAATAATGAATGAAAGTGCCTAAGAAGCAAATTTAAATCTGATATGAAGTGAAAACAGAATTAAAAAAAAAAAAAACAACAGATGCCTTAATAATTAGAGTTATCCAAAAGTAGAATGTGGTACATTAAGAAATTGTGTATCCCCTTTACTGGATTTCTTCAAGATGAAAATATATGACCATGTGTTAGCTATGTTATTGTAAGGATTTCTTTTGGGAATGAGTAACTGAAACTAATTGCAGCTATCAAATCCTATTATAAGGAAGATCAGAGAGAACAGTTAGGAAGATATTATAATAATAAAAACTCTGGGTCAGAATATTCTGTAACAGAGTTATGGCAACATGAATAGAATGTAACAGATGAATATTATTGACTTTAAAATATATATGCATATATTATATATCAGATAATTAATAAAACTTGAGTATGCAATACAATGGAAGTGTCAACAAATTGTGTCAAAATTTCTTAGGAAATGACTTGGAAAATTACAGATGATTTAGGAATGTCATCAGAAGAGAAAAGTTTTGGAAAGGTGAGGGAAGTTCATTTATTTAACAACTTTTTAAAAGTTCCTATTTTGTGTGGAACATTCTTCTGGTAAAGTAGGACATATCAATATTTGATAAGACACAGCCTTTGTCTTCATATAATTAATAATATCGGATGGAAATAATACAGAAATACAAATTACTATAATATAGGCTATTGCATTCATAGCATGTAACCAATGTACATTACATCTGGGGTAACTGGTGGGCCTCAGTGAAATAAGGGAATGTCTATGTTAAGTGGTTAGACTTCCCAGTAGAATTGGCATATGTGACCATTTTTTTTCTTGATGAGGCCAGGAAGGCAATAGAAGCTAGGGTTTTTCTTAACTTTTCTCTTTCCACTAGACTATGATGATTGGGGAAGAGAGAGACTGCAGACTCATGCAACTCTGCTTCACTTAAATCAATTTATTGGAAAGTCAAAAGGTATCCATAAAATTCTAAAGTATTATTTTTCTATTCAATAAATTTTATCATTTTATAATTTACTATTTTAATATGTTATTATTTTACTGTGTTGGCATTTACCTAATTCAAAGTCCTAAGGGAATGAATTAGTGATGAAGCAGCAGATACAGATACACTTAAAGCTGTAGCTCTAATCCTGCATACAAGCCTACACATAAACAAAAAGGGTGCCTTCCCACTGTACTGAAGTAACAGTGAGATTTGGCACACCTCTGGATGTCTGGGAAGTTTTTTAAGAACCGCATTACTTATTGCCTGGTGTACGCTAAAGAGAAGGTGCACTAAAACTTATCTGTTTCACCTAACCTTGACATACTTATTACAGCAGGTGGAGATCCCACCCCTTGGTAAAAACACGCAAATAAAATGTATAAAAAATTTTGCAAAGATAATTATACTTACCATTGGCATATTGTGTGCATGAATATGGACAAGAAGAAATCCAGGAGACCTAAAAGAAAAAAACAAAAAAAAAAAAAAGAAGAAGAAGAAACATTTTTTTGCTAGAGAACTTGGCAAATATCTCATTAAAATAGAAGCTCTAAGTGAAACAAGACTGGCAAATGAAAGCCAGCTTACTGAATTTGGAGCTAGGTACACATTTTTCTGGAATTGAGACAGGGAGGAGGGCACGATAAAGCTAGCATAGTTTTTTCAGTCAAATCTATTCTGTCAACAAGTTTGTATACCTCCTGCAAATAATGAATGACCGACAGGTTCATGATAATGTAGTTGCTACTTGCAAGAAACTATCATGCTATCAACATTGATGTCTATGTTCCCACCATGATGGATCATGATAGGTCAAAGAAGTTTATGAAGACCTGAAGATCCTCTCATCAATGTGCTGAAAGAAGATAAGCATATAATTCTGACTGACTAATTTTATAGTAGTCACAGACTGGTTAGACATAGCTGGGAGTACTTGGAAGGAATAGAGCTGGAAATATCAACAGCAAGAATATCAACTATTGAAATCTTGTATGTTTCATGACCTCATGACCAATGGTGTCTTCCATTTACCTATATGAAATAAAATTTAATAAATGAAACTTTGCAATGAATATTAATATTTTATTGATTATGTCCTTGTAAGGAGAAGAGACAGAACATAAGAGTGATGAAGGCGATGTGTATCAGAGAGAGCTGGACCAATAATAGATTTATCCTCTCTAAACTAAAATTCACAAAAATGGTGTCCTCAAGCCATGATGACTATCACAAGATTCTGGATAATATATTACAGTACTTCTCCACGTGTGAACAATTTGTTACTGATTTGGAGGGATAGTTGAACCAACATACTATAGGTAACAAGTGGAACAGAAAGCGAATGCACAGTTTTCAGAGATTTGGTGTAAAGCACTGTATTTACTATTCTAGGCCAGAATACTCATAAACAATAGAACTGCTTTGATGAAAACTGATGGAGAAATTTAAAAGCTAAATGAAAACTTTACAGAATTTACCTACAGGTTAGTGCATCTATTTCTAAAATGGCAATGTTTAACTCCATCAAAAGTAAAATGTTAACAGAGCTTAGAGAGATGAAGGATTTTTAGATTAGTAGATGAAATTCAGTTTTATTTGAATAGTAGCCCTCCAGAGAGTTTTTACAATGCTATGAGGGCTATGTATTGGCTAAAGACTTCTAGTACATCTCAATTCCTTATTTCTTATGAACCAATACTAATCAGTTGTAAGGTCATAATCCTAGAGAGACAAGCTAAAGACTACCAAAGTGTTTAATTGATCATCTGAACTGATAATCATGAACCAATGTTGAAACCATTGACTGTTTACTTCAGGTTGAATCAATCCCTTTCTAGCCAAACTTCCAACTGAAGAAGAGGTATTGAATGTCATTAGACTCCCCTAGTGTGGCAAAAAACCTAGTCATGATTCTACTCCAGCAGATATCTATAAGACAGAAGATTTTCCACTCATACAAAAGCTGGCATAAATCTTCTGAGCTATATAGCAAGAGAATATTATCTCCCAGAAGATCAAGGATGCCTCTGTATAAAGGAGAAAAAGATAGGTTGCCCTGTCACAGTGGTGAGGGGCAAAGGGTTTCTCAGTCATTGCCAGTAAGATTCTTGCTAGAGTTTTCCTTAATTGATAGATCTTTCACATGGTAGATGCTAATCTACCCAAGAACCAGTGTGGCTTTTGAAAAAGGCCAAGAAATGGTTAATATGACATTTACTATTTGATAACTTTAGGAGAAATGTTAGAAATAGATCAGAATTCTACATGAAAATTGTGGTGATCTGACCATGACTTTTGATACATCTAGCCATGAAGGCATGTGGAAGATCACAGCAAAATTTGGTTGCTCAGAGAAGTTCATCAGCATTGGATGCTCGTTTCATGATGACATGCTTGTCTGCATTCTGGATGATGAATGATGTTTTTGTGCTTTATTAGTCATTGATAGAGTGAAATAGCAATGTACACTTGCTCTCATATTTTTTAACCAAGACATTTCCAGTAATATTGTGAGACATTTTCAGCAAGGACAAAAATGGCATCAAGATCAACTTTTTAACTGATGATAAATTATTTAACTTGAACCAGCTACAAACCTACAGTGGAAGAGCAATTGATGTGTGACTTTTTGTTTGTGGATTTTTGCACAGTGAATGAATTCATCAAACTGAAACTCTATAGAGCTGTTGTACTGACCACATTGTTTTATTCCTATAAAATCTGAATGGTCCAACAATGCCATGGTAAAAATTGAACAACTTCATTTTGATTTGTCTTGGAAGTTTCTAAAGATTATTTGGCAAGATCAGGTTTTGGTCCTTGAAGTCTTTTTGAACTGAAAGTGAGAAGGATTCAACCTTTATTGTAGAAAGCATAACTCTAATTGGAAGACCACATGACTTGAATTCCAAATATATCTCTGTCTTAAAAAAAGACTTTTTATGGAGAATTTATACAAGGCAGGTTCTCACATAGTGATCAGAAGAAGCAATACAAGAACACTTTCAAACTCTCTTTTAAGTTATTGATTGTATTGTGGTATTGATTATAAAATTTAAGAGACACTGTTATAGAATCACCCAGAATGGCAAGTCTATATCAGAGAAAGTTCTAGCCTCTGTGAACAAGAAAAAAACTTGCGATAGCTCACAAATAAAAATAAAAATAAAAACTTGATATGTGGGGCAGCTAGGTGGTACAGTGGATAGACCCTAAAGTCAGGAAGACCTGAGTTCAAATATAGCTTCAGACACTTAACACTTTCTAGATGTGTGACCCTGGGCAAGTCACTTAATGCCATTGCCTTAGGAAATCAAAACAAAAACAAAAACAAAACCATAAATTTAAAGACATCTCCCTTCCAAATGTTCATACAGATTATTTGTACCTGATCATACTGGTAAGATCAGTCACAGACAGATACATTATACATTGATCACAATACAGTGATATAATTTTGCTCCTCTGAACATGAGAGACAAACAACAACTAGAGATGATTATAGCCAACAGAGAAGATTTCCTAGAGAAAATAGCTTTGGATTTGTGACTTAAAAGATAGGTAAAATTCAGCATATGAAAAAGAAAAGGGAAGGCATTCTGTGCTATGGGACATTCATAAAAGAGAGGGAACAGGGAGTAAACAGAAAATTCATGGTATGAATAGGACAGATACTTCATGTGAAAAAAAAAATAAAGCTAGAAGCAGAGAATGACATAAAAGTATAGGGAGCCTTCAGTCCCAAGTGCAAGAATTTTATGGAGTCCTTGGAGAGTTGCTTTTTGTTTTTTGTTTTTTGTTTTTTTGTTTTTTGTTTTTTTGTTTTTTTGTTTTTGTTTTTGTTTTGTTTGTTTATTTTTGTTTGTTTTGTTTTGTTTTGTTTTTTAATACTAGAGTGACTTAATTAGATTTAAGAATCAATAAGATTAATTTGGCAATTATGTAGAGGATTACTGTTATTATATGTGATCAATATAGATTGGAAAGGTCAGAAAGTAGAGGAGGAAGTGTATTAGAAAATTATTGCAACAAATCAGGCAAGCTGAAATAGCAACATACAATTATGTGATATTCATGGGACTATTGAGGAGGGAGAAAATCTAAGCATATCTTAGAGGGTGAGTTGCCAGTCCTTTCTAAATGAATGACTATGAATTTTTTAGAAGAGTCAAAGATTACCCTGAAAAGGAAGAAAGTGAATGGCATTACCACAGACAAAAATGAATCTGTGAGAAGAGGAAAGCTTGTTTGTGAACATAAATTTAAGTTTAAGGTTTAAGGATGGCATTCATGTGTAGATATAAATCATAGAAATGTTAATTCAATAAGATACAGCATCAAAAGAGATGTCAG
Source organism: Sminthopsis crassicaudata (assembly GCF_048593235.1). Taxonomy (NCBI): domain Eukaryota; kingdom Metazoa; phylum Chordata; class Mammalia; order Dasyuromorphia; family Dasyuridae; genus Sminthopsis; species Sminthopsis crassicaudata. The sequence goes on from NC_133617.1 coordinate 202,450,589, forward strand.
GCATTTTGGAAATAGTTCTGTTATACTATATACAATGGAGTGTGGCCCAAATTTAAAAAAAAAATGGAAAAGGAGAATTTGGAATGATAGGTGGATAGAGAAAAGATATAGTCTGTAAAGCCAGATAAGGAGAGAATATCTAATACTGTTATTGCAAATAAGTCAAGTAATATAAGTTCTATATTACATATTTCACTTTTAAGTACTAGTATTATTTACTGACCCCTTATAATGATTATTAAGAAATATTTATTGGCTCCTTATAGTAACTATTAAGCACCAGAGTAGATATGTCAATAGTTAGGTATATGGGAATGCAGAGTGGCTAAAAAGACAGACCTTAAATATGCATTGGGTAATCAGTTGCACAGATGTCATAATTGCAGTTCTCCATATTTACTTGCCAACAGGTACAAAATAAAGAGATAATTGGCCCAATGAACTTTGGGAAATATTCAACATTCAAAGAGGAGAAGTGGGGAGAATTAAAAAAAAAAAAAACAGGAATAGATAAGTTGCAGAATGAATTGTAGAATAGTGTATGCTCATAGAAACCAAAGTAGGAAAATGTTTGAAAAATAAGGGCACATGAATTCATGTAAAAAAACATAGAAGGGATATAAACAAAGGGCTATTCATTTCGAGGCAAATGAAACTCTATGGATATGACTTTTTAGTACTTGATGCATATGATGTTTTAATTCTATAACAGTTGATGTAGCGAAGAAGTTTCAACTTAAAGCTAAGACAAAAATTCTAGCATGTAGAAGAAATTCTTACTTTTTTCATAGAAAGACTGTCTAGATTATGTTTTCATTTCTCTTTAACTGAGATAACATAGTGTACTGTATTTAAGATAATTGAAGGTATTGAGGAATAAAGTGGGGAGAATGTCATACAATAAGGAAAGAATACAAAGCACATTTAGGAATAGATTATAGTATCAAGAATCTATTCAAGATGGAGAGAATTTTAAAGGAAATTAGGTAATTTTTAATGAAAGTGGTAAAGGATTTATATGAGATTAGTAGTGAGGAGTACAAAAAATTACTTCTGGTTCTGTTTGGCATGACATAAAGTTCAACTGATATGTTAAGAGAGATAATATCTTCAGGAGAAATTTAGGGAAGTACTGGAAGATGGATAACATTTGAGAGAAGGAACCTAGGAATATAGAATGATTGATTTAGATTTCAGATAGATCATATAGAAGATCTAGTCAAATGACTTTACTGTACAGATAAGAAAAGAGACTGAGAGATTAAGGAACAAAGGATGGCTTCCATATTTTTTTAATAGGCAACATGTTGCTCAACCAGATCTTTCAACCCTAAGATCTTTAACTTTTTTTATTCCACCAAAAAGGTGTGTTAAAAGAAAAGCAGATAGAGAGAGTAGGATAGAGCAGGATTTAAGTTACAATTCTACTGTCAGAAGGGAAGTTGCGTCTAAGAAAGGAGCTAGGAAAAGAGAAAATCAACCTTTCAGCTTCAAGAAATAATTAATGATTGATTTATTTTATTGTAAAACAAATTATAGTAGACACTAACATCATTAAATTGATGATCATTATCACAATAAAGAAAATACCATCAATTCATCCATATGTTTTTAAAATCCTCAGTGCATTAAAGCATCATTGTGACCTCCTAAACCAAAAAGTGTTGCAAATAAGAAGATATGTTCATTTAAATAATTTGCTTAGAAAATAAAGGGGAGTGACAAGAACATTTTATTAACATTTAGACTCAGTGTAAAATATGCATAGAATCATTATTTAAAAGAAATGAATCCTTTCCCTCTGCTTAGAAGACAGATAAAAGACTACTGTTGAGGAAAGCTGCAAATGCTGTCAGAAACAGTCAAAATGTGGGTTGGGTTTTTATAATTTTTTTTTTCCCTTTGTCATGAGAGAAGATCTCTTAGAGAGGAGAAGATTTACAGGAGATAATTGTGGCATAAATAATACTAAGAATAAAATTTAATGGGAAAAATATTTGATGTATTAAATTCATCCCTAAAACTCATGTGGATCTAAAGCTGGCAGAATGATACATTTGATTAATCTGATCATATAATATTTCCCTGAATAAACTGAGGCAAGATGTTGTATAATAGGACTCATGAACAGATGTTCTCTGCCAGACGTTATCTAGAAATTCAAGAGACAGTGTTAGAAGATCTGCTTATTTTAGCATGTTGGCTAAAAAATACTCAAACTTATTACTTGTTATTTAAACTTTCATTCTTCTGGCTTAATTAAAAATAGCCTCTTATACAGATTGAAGAAACTGAGGCCCAGAGTAGTAAAATAATATCTGAATATTCAAAATGATAGCTAAAAATGCCTATTTGTCAAGAAACATTTTAATCCTTGGGAAAGTGATACATGATTTTTACAGTGATTACAAATTTAAGACTTATTGTTAGGTTATGTAAAATCATTCTTAAAGAGATAAATAACAGTGTTATTAACAAAGTGATTCTAGTGCATTAAGCTTTTATAATGAAATTTGAGAATTGTTTATTTGTTTATTTGGATTGTTTTTTGTTTTGTTTTGATTTGATTTGTTTATGTTGTTATACATTTGCTCATCCAGACATTAACATGAACAAAAATAAATTAGGCAAGTACATACATTCTATACTAATAATCATCCTTCATATCAAAAGGAAATACCAATGTTAAGTTCTCATTTATATTTTTGGTATGTTTCTTAAATATAACATTTATTCATTGAAACATTTTTATATAAACCTGCTATTTAGCACATTATTATATTTTTAGGGAAAAGTAATAATAATTAGAGTCATTTACAAATGGAATAGAACTCCTTAGAAGTACTTGTCTTGTGTTTACTAAAGGAATTTGATGAAAAGCTAGGTGACTGCTTTGTAGACATTTTGTTGTTCTTTTGTTTAAGTATTGGTTGTTTTATATGGTCTCTAAGGTCCTTTTTATCTTTGAAATTTTCTTGTATTTTGCATCAAAGTTAAAGAAAGAGAGAAATATAGAGTTGGGAAGAATTTAAAAAAAAAAAAAAAAAAAAAACATAGATAATTCCCCCCAAGTCCAATAAGACATACTTAAAGTCACAGAAACATTAGAAATTTTTAGAACCGGAAGTAATTTCCAAAGTGGTTAATAGCACCAAGTTAGTTAAAACTAGAGCCAGAAAAAAGGACCTTAATTTTGATACCATTGTCATATAGAGGAATAGCTGTAGAATGAGAATTAAGTTGCTGGGGATATTGTAAATTTCTCTTTTGAATCTAAAGAAATTGTTTCATTTTTGATTTTTTTTATTCTCTCTCTCTCTCTCTCTCTCTATCTCTCTCTCTCTCTCTCTCTCTGTGTGTGTGTGTGTACATATATATATATATAATTTTACTTTGTTTCTATTCATTTGGTTAATTTTTAATGAGGACCACCATGTATGATGGACAGGCAGTTGTTTGAGTTTTTGGATGTCTCTTTAAAATGACATTAACTACAAATAATGGAAAGGTAATTCACACTCAAAATAACAAAAGAAAGATTTCATAATTTGATTTGCTAACTCAGTATTAATGGTTTCTTTATATGCTTTTTCTTCCATCTCCCTTACTATAAACATTTTATCCTTTTTGTCTTTTTGAGTGTCAGTTGGGCCAGAAAATATTTGGAAGATATTTTCCAAATGATAATCACTCAAGTAAGAAAATAATACTAACTAAAGTATACTCCCCCATATAGGAGATAGTTCAAAGATGTTCTTAATCCTTCCTCTATACCATCTGTGGCAATAGCTCAAAAACTAAGAATAAGTCCAAGATAGTAGATTATAATATTAAGTAGGACTCCATGTCAGCTTTTATGTGCTATGAATGACATAGTTTCCCAGGAATTCATTTTGCAAATTATTTCATGTCTTCTGCATAACCAGAAAAGAAAATGTCAAAAAAATATCTGTCATTCTATAATCCATTTTGGCTTTGCAGATGACTTATGTCTTTAAAGCTGGTTGAGCCCTCAAATGCCACCTAGTTTAATATCTTAATTTTATACATAAATCAACTAAAGTCCAGATAAAGTTTAATGATTTGTGCAAAATTGCATATTTAGTGACACAATTACTTGAACTAAGAGCATCTTACTTAAATAAGTTCCTTTGCCACTATAGTCCATGGGTACCAGTTTTGAGTAGAAGTATCAGAATCTCAGATAATGTTTTATACCTTAAAGTATATTATAATTAGGACTTTTTTTTTGCCTTTGAGGTATAATCCCCATATTTTATAAGCAGCTTTTTTTTGTTGTTGTTGTTGTTTCAGAAAAGCAGGTTAAATCTTTTCCTTAAGGCTCTAGGGCACCCCTGAAAGAACAGTATCTTTTTTTTTTCTTAATATTAAGGTGTTAGCTAATATTCTAATGTATCTCCCCACCATGCACCATTAATTGCTAGTGACTTTGTGCCTCAGTTTACCTAGAAGCAATTAGCACCAAGTTACTTTTGCATCAGATTATGTGAAGATATAGCAAATACTGATATCTCATCCCATCATCTGGGAGACACACCCATCTCAGCCCCTTGGGAGAGTAGGCTGAAATATAATGTTGTTTCTAGTTAGCATTCCTCCTTGTCCATTTTACTTCCAAATGCAACATAGTCAATTTATGGAAAAGTTTACAGCTCACTACTAATTCTAGGCTAGATCAAGCAATTGTCATTGTCTGCCTATTAATTAATATCAGCATGGACTCCAGTTCCCAGACTTTGAAGTGGCTTTTTTTTTCTCCAGACCTTCCTAAGGTCACAAAGTATAGCAATTTTCAATCTCCTTTACCTAGGATTAGGAAAGAAGAAATACAAAAAATATATAAGGAACATTAGAACCATGCACATTTGGTTTCATACAAGTTCTGGATGAGGGAGTAACTGGATAAAGGATTACACCTCCATATAGATGAACTGTTACAGTAATTTATGCTTCTCAAATGCCATCCAGCAAAGTAAGATCCAGGAGAAAAAAAGAGATTAACTTTTTCTGCTGAGTACTTTTGAATGCACCCCAATTCCTGCTCCATAAGCCATCAAAAAGACTCCTCTTCACCATATGGTAACCAGAATAGAACCAGTTACAAAATATCTTCACACTCTCAAAAGGATTGCATTTGCTCAACATGGGGATGTCCTCCATTTTTCATTATATACATAAGAGAAAGTAAGGTAGATAAAGTTTAGGCTACATTCTCCAAGCCTCACAACTAATAAGTAGCAAGGCTGGAATTGGAGCCTACTCTGTTCATTCCTAAACCCAGTCTTCTTCCTGTTGCAGTGTGATGGCTAGGATATTATACAGTCTTTGAGTTTTGTTTTGTATATTATATTTTGACAAAAGAATTCCTCAGGAAATAAGATGATTATGAGAGGGCAGAATTTATAGGCTGGAGAAAGAAATGGCACGTTACTCCCGCATCTTTGACAAGAAAACACCATATGAGGTCATGATGGATAGGACACTATTGAATGACTGAATAATAAAACAGAATTTGAAAAATCAGAAATTTTTACTTTTTAATACTTTATTTTACAATAATGCTTTTTAATGCTTTATTAATTTTACAAATTCATTTGAAATGCACTATATAATCATTAGTCAATTATCTTCACAAAAGTTTCATTACCTTTAATCAAATGTGTGTATCTCCAATGCAGTTACTAATATATGTGTATATCTGTTTCTACAAACACAAATATTAATACACACATCATATATATTTAATACTTTTAGATAATTCACATTTAGAAAAGTTTTCAAAATAAAAGTATTTTTCCTAATGTCTTAGCATGCTAATGCCATTTATTCACTTAAGTTTGTATTCTTTCATCTCATCAATTTTAATGAATACTTGAAATCATCTAAGAATAAAAATAAAATCTGCATAAATACAAGATTTGTCATATAAATCTTTAAGATTGCAAAACATCCATTTAGAACTGTTGATGTAAAAAGCTGATAAAATGCATTCTTAGCTAATGAAAACCTAGTTTGAAAATATTTATTTTTAAAAAATAATATTAGCTTCTATAGTACTCACATTGAAATATGCATATATATCCATATACAAGTATGTATAATTAGAAATGTGAAATGTGTGTTTTCTGACTAATAGCTTAATATATGGCAATTTTTAGATCTAAATGAAAAATTTCTGTCTTTTCTTATATAGCAATGTCCAACAAATTTATATTATTTACCATTTATATATGATCCAGAAACAAAGGCATTTAAAGCTGAAATGTTGGTTGGAATTGACAATTGAAAATGTATTGTAGATATACAAAAGTATAATTCACAAATATTCACTGAGCTAAGACTCTGTTCAAGATAATCTGCAGGAAACATTTAAATAATTAAAAGTTTGGGTTCCTGCCCTCATGGAACTTATACCCTGGGCAGGGGAAAAGCCACAACATGAAAATAAATAAATAAATAAAAACACAAGGTAATGTGAAATTGTGAAAGGTACAAAACTTTAAATTAGTTCAGGAAATGAGAATTTCTATTTGGAAGTATAAGAAACGCTTTCATATAGGATATGAATTCAGCTTGATTTTGAAAAATGAGGAAATAGTAGGCAGAGCAAAAAAGGAGAACACATGAGGCAAAGAAAAGAGGTTGAAAAGTTTGGCTACAATGTAGGATGATAGGAGATTAGACTGGAAGTGCGTGCTCAGGAAAAATTGTGAAGAACTAACAAAATAATTTAAACTTTAGGAAATTATGGAGAAGCATCAAAAATTTTAATAAAACATTTTGACAACATTAACAGAACAATGCTTTTAGAAGATTTTTAGAAGCAGTACAAAGAATGGATCAGAAGGGGGAAATATAAAAAGCAGGCATTTAAGGAAATATGAAAATATGTCATTTATAAATCCCGTTTAAAGGGTATATTATGCATATAAACTAATTCAGCATGGAAAATGTGATAACAATTTATAAATTTGGATACATTTCATATATTATATAAAACAGCAGATTTTAAATGTTTCATCCTGTTATATTGTCCCTCCTATGATAGCAGATCAAATAAATATAATGATCAGAGCATTAGCTAGAATCTCGTTTGTTTTTTATTGTGCTTGTCTATGTTAGAGAGAGACAGAGACAACAATAGAGAGACAGAGGCAGAAACAAAGAAAGACAGAAAAAAGGGGGAGAGAGAGGAAGAGAGAGAGAGAGAGAGAGAGAGATGACTAATTCACTTTCATTGTTTTTTTTTTAAACTAAAATATCAAACTCATAATGATATTTAAGAAAAGTGTTGTATCTGGAGCCAGAGATAATGGGTTTGAATCTTGACTTTACCATTTTTTATCAACTCTGTGGTCTTGATCAAGTCATTTATTTTTTATGGAGTTCTGTTTTCTCATCTGTAAAATCAGAGGTGAAATGTTGGATAAAATATTCTCTAAGCTAACTTCTACCTCTCTATATATTTATCTTGAAACATGTTTTTAATTTTATCATATAAATCAATGGGCAATAAATGAATTCAACATATAATTTTGTTTTATATGTTTTAATAGAGAATGGTTATTTCAGGAATGAGTGTAGTTATCTGTACTCATGAGTATAGAATTTTTTTTTATGTTTCAAAGGAAATTTGAATCTTCTGTGCCAACAACAGATTTGTTCATAAAAATAGCTTTAAAATAAATAAAGTAAGATTTACTGGCTATCGCCTTCTTAAAATAAAATTTGAAGGGGAAGAAGTTCAGACCTATGTTTTCAATGATTTGAATATTTTATTACTCCATTTATACAAAATTTTAACTTTTCTTAACTTATGTTTTTAGAAATCCTACTCATTTAAAAAGTCTGTCCATGATAGCTAGCATGTGTCTGAAACATTAATGATTATAATTTATATAACTCTTAAAGGTTTACATGTTTCTTCACATACATTACTTCATCTAATCTTCACAATGACCCTAACAGGTGTTTTTTCTTCATCCTACCTTTGCTGATGATGTTACTGAAGCCCACAGAAATTAATTGATTTGTCCAATATCCAAGTCTAGTATGTGTTTGAGGGAGAATTCAAGTTCAGGTTCTCCTTACTCTCAAGTCTTAAACTTCATCTATAAACCCTTCTCTTAACCACAAACTTGCTTACCTTTAAAACTTACCCATTTTTACCATGCATATGCTCAAATATAATTTTGGTGTTTTTCTTTTCTTTTAAATTTCTAGTTTCTGGTTTTTTTTTTTTTTTTGTTAGATTTAACCAAAAGGAAAGATAATATTTCATTTTCTTTGTTAACAATTTCATAAAATTATGACCAATCAGTTAGAATCCTCAATGTCATGTAATTTTGAAATTTTAAAACATAAGATGAAGTTCATTATTATTTAGATAAAAGAAGATTTTTTTAAAATATGAATAATATAAATTGTGGGGAAAATATGGTTGACTTGAAAATATTAACTGTATTTTGCTGTGAGAATCAGATATGAGAAGAATAATCATTATCAAAGCAACTGATATGTTTTATTATCAAAATAGGTTTTAGTTTTTAGAAAGTTGAAGTCATTTCTTTAAGATTTATTAGGTTGTTGAAGCTGTACAAGACTATAGTACTTCAATTATTGCTCACTTTTTCTATGAAGAAGTTAAGATATAAGAGGCTAAGTGATTTTCTCAAGATCACACAAAATTGACATCAGGAAGAAATTCCTAAAACATGTACCTACCTTAACATAATTCATTTTTCAATAATACCACATATTCTTTTTATTGAATCTCACTTGTAAAATGTCCTTCAAATATAATTTTTCTCTTTAAAGTGCATATAATCTATGCATTTTATAATTATTGTGAGCTAATTGAAGTTAAATGACTTACCTAGTATCATACAGCTAGAAAGTATTAAGAGTCTAAAACCACATTTGAACTCAGGTTCCCTTAAGTCCAGGACTTGTGCACTATTCACTATTCTATCTAGCTGTCCCATGATCTGTACATTTAAAAATTCTAACTCTACCAGTATTTTTAAAGTACTAGTAAGTAACATTTATAATTAAAATCTCTAGAATGCAATTTGTATAAGCAATATATTTTTCTTAGAAGATTTATCAATTCCTATCCTACTAACTGCTTTGAAAAAAATGTTTAATACCAGTTATTCCTCTGGTATTTTTACTTTTAAAATCAACTCCATTTAATAAACTATTCTTAAAGGATTATATATTTACTATGATAGGCACAATTATTAAAATGGTTCCTGTCTTTAAAGAGCTTATATTCTGCTGGGAGGATGTTATCCCTCTACAAATGAAAAAAATACAATAAAAAACAAAAAAAAAAAAACAAAAAACAAACAAACAAACTAATATCAAGTGTGAGAGAATGATATAGCTGTTTTAAAGGAAACCAAGGATTCTGAGATGAAGATAAGCTTATTTCAGATGTGAAAAATGAGCTATTCAATTACATACAGGTGAAAGACATAAAATACTGTATTAGAAAGACCAAGAAGTGTGATTTCACTATAATGAAGGGTATATAAGAGGGAAAGTTCATAAAATGAATAGAATAGAAAATATGATTCATAAAGTCAGTGAAGAATGCCACATATTTCCTGAAGAAACATAGAAGGCTTCTCACATGGACAAAAAATAATTACAATTCTGTAAGTCTGATAACTGTGAAATTTATTTTCCCTCCTTTATACTTACTCTGAAAATCATTAATTTGATCCCTACTGCTTTAGAAAGTGAGGATTATGGAGAAGCTTTATTGACACTTTTTAGCTTGCTCTTGGCACTTTAAACATGTTTCTTAAATATGGTGACTGATATGTCAGAAAAATGGTATTGTATTGTGAACTGCCAACATTTTCTTTTATAGGCTAAATTTAGAAGAGATAAACAAAATATCATGTAGTAATCCTACCATTTAACAGCTTGTTTAGGGTCAGTTTATTTTTAATAACTTTTACAAAGGAATGTAGTGATCATTGCAAAAGCAAACAAAAGATTATTTCATGTCATGTAAATCATTTTGTTGTTTTTATTGTTATTGTTGTTGTTGAGTTGTTTCAGCTGTGTCTAACTATTTATGACCCCATTTGGGGTTTTCTTGGCAAAGACACCTGACTGTTTTGCCCTTTTCTTCTTCAGCTCATTTTACAGATGAGGAAACTGAACAGGATTAAGTGTCTTACCCTGAGTTATATACCTAGTAAGTGTATAAGGCCAGATTTGAACTTAGAAAATGGAACTTTCTGACTCCAGGCCCAGTACTCTATTTATTGAGCCACCTAGTTTCCCCTTGAATCACTTTTTTTTTTTTTTTGCTTTTTTTGAGAATCCTCTTATTCATCCATCTGTAAAATGGTCACCCAATAATGCTGTTTCTTTTTTATTGCTGTTATGTTGGGAGAAGGCTGATAATTTTTGATTAAACAAATTTCAGCTGAAAGGAAAGGGGACATTCACTTTTGCTCTTGGATACCAATCACAGGTAATATTACATACAATGAGTTGGTCTTTAATATTACTTGAAATAACATGACATACTAATTTTTTTGTAGGCATCCTCTATTACTACTTGAAAGTAGAGTATCCTTAATAATAAGATTATTATTTCTTTTGAAATCAATTCATCTCTCAATGAATTAAATTAATTAATGAAGTTAATTAATTAATTTAGTAAATTAATAAATGAATTAATTAAATGTTAATCAATTTAATTTATTAATTAAAATATGTAGTGAACACTGACTATGTATGAGGGTCCTGTGCTAGTTGCAAGAATTACAAAGATTGTAAATAGCAATCCATGACCTCAAAAAAACATACCTATTGGTGGGAAGATAATGGGTGTGGCATGTTTTTTTTAAGAATTCATAAATCAAGAATGTGAAGAGGTGGAAAAGTAAAGACAAGATATGCTCTACTATTTGAAATATGTTTTTATATAGTATCTTATTTTTCCATGTAAACAAATTAGTGAAGAAGACATAGTTATTACACTTAAAAAAAAAAAATGAGTTTCAGAATGTTTGTGACTTACCCAACTTTAAGCAACTAACAATTGTTAGAGCCAGATCTTTTGCTATATTCGACAAGAATTTTCTAGGTAGTTTGTTTAATTAATTATATCTTCCTAAAGATTTTTTTGTTAAAGTAATTTGCCTTGCCAGGAGAAGTAGTCATTTTTATATGTTTTGTGTTTTGACTGAGCTGTGGTCTTAACTTCCTTCCTCATGGACAGCAACTAGAAGTAGGTAAAAGTCTTTAAAAATTAAAAATGATTCTTGGCTTCTAAGCAAAATGGGAAAATATGAAAGTGCAAAGACCGGAATGGTTACCATTAACCCTTAGGCCCTTCTCTAACATGGACCCCAGACCAATAGGAAAACAAAAAACAAAAACAACAACAACAACAACAAAAAACAAAACAAAACAAAACAAAACACAAAAACCTTGCATCTTACTTCCATTTTCCTTCAGCGCTGACCAACACTGGCCTAATAAGAATATTCTGTTATTTCATAGTTACTGATTAGCTTCTTTCAGCTTCTAGATTCTGCTTCAGCATGCCAAAATATCATGGCCTCCTCTTGCTTATTGATTTTACTCCCCTACTCCCTGAGCTAATTGAAATTCTGTTTGTTCTTTCCTGATATAAGACAATTTTCCTGAGGCCTCACAGGACATAAGATCAATACCTGCCAATGGTTAGATCTCAATGGAAAACCTTGTACAGTAATCATCTGCTTCCCTTAATAAATCTCTCTCCAACCCCTTATAAACTTGAACTTATCCCTAAATAGTTAATATACACCATCCTCTTAAATTCTCCCAATCTCATTGATTCTAAACCCCAACTACTTAGTCTTACTGATATTTTGTCAAATCTATAAGAATACAAATCATACCTCAGTTGATAAATGGCTAAAGGATATGAATAGGCAATTTTCAATTGAATAAATCAAAGTGATTTATAATCATGTGAAAATGTTCTAAATAATTATTGATTAGATAAATGCAGATTAAAAACAATCTCTAGATACCATTTTGTACCTACCAAATTTGCTAAAATAATAGAACAATAAAGTGACAAAAATTGGAGAGGATGAAAAAAATTAAGACACTAGTTCTTAGTAAAATTGTAAAATGATCCAGTTATTCACAGAATTATTCCCAAAGAGTTATTAAATTGGCTCTACCCTTTGAACAAGCAATACCACTTCCTTTTCTTACCACTATTTAATCTATTTCCAGAGATGATTAAAGAGAAAAGGAAAAGAGCCTATTGGTTTTTCAATCTATTGAGTTCCCATGACCTCCTTCTACATGCCATTCCAACTATATCATTGTCATAATCTTACACTCGTGTTTTCCATTTCCATATTCACAAAATTAACTCTTATCTGATTCTGGTTATCTGATCATAATCTTATAATTTCATCTTTCCCTAAAACTTATGACTCCTAATTCTGTGATTCATCCTCATCATGATTTTCATTTCCTAAAAACCTTAGTCTTTTTTGAGACCTTTACACCCTTCATTAAGTACACTCTCTCCTTTGCCTATATCAAATTCTTGATGAATCAGTTCAAATATATGCTATCTTCCATTCAAATCTCCTTTTCCCTTCTTTCTCTTTTCTTCTATTCTCATCTCACAGCACACACAAATAAAACAAAATTTATCACTTGATTTGACAATCTTTTCTTGTTATCATCCTATATCTCATTGAATTTTCATAAATATCATACTCACTATCAAATGATATGAATCAAAGTTTTCTTCTGGTACTCTTTTCCCCATCTATTCTATCTCACTTGATGATCTATCAACTTTTATGGATTAAATAATCATATTTATTTCTCTCTGTGTAGCTGTATCTCTACATGGATTCCCAGATCTATTAACCCAACCATAATCTTTCACTTCAGCCATAATTACCATCACCAACTGCTTTTTGGACCTTTAACTGGATGTCTCATAGATGTCAGACACTCAATTTGTCTAAAACAGACTCTGTTATCCTTTTTCAATAAACTCTATCCTCTTCCCAACTTTACTATTACAGTTGAGAATACCATCCTTATCAAACTCACTCAGGCTCCCAATGTCAGTGTTAAGCTTAACTTGTCAATCATACTCATCCCACATAACTTAACCACTGCTAAATCTTGATTTTTTCCCACTTCACAATATGTACCCTAAAATTCTTATTCTCTTTACTTACAAAAGAGCCATTCTAGTTCTGGCTGTCATCATCACACCCCACTTGGATTAAGGCAATACCCATCTAATTAGTGTCCTTTCTATCCTCTATTTACTTGCTCGAGCATTTTTTCTAAAGTATAATTCTGACTACAATATTCCCAAACACCAAAAAATCCAGTTGTTTCTTATTTCCTCCAATATCAAATATAAATTCATGTTTTAGCATTTAAATTACTTCACAACCTGTCTCCTTCCTGACTTTCCAGTTTTTGTACATTTCACTCCTCTCTCTCCATGCACTCTATGTTCTCACTATACTGGCCTACTTCACAGTTCCTTGAACACAATACTATGTCTGTTATTCTTTATGATAATGTCCTCTGTGAATCTTGCTAACTCCAACCATATTTCACTTTATCTTTCAACATTCAGGAGTTATTTATGAAAGTAACACAGATCTTTATAGCCAGTCTAAGTTTTTCTCCTGACCTCAAGTACTATATAACCATCTACTTTTTTGGACAGCTCTGACTAAATAAATAAAATAAATAAATAATCTAAATAAATATCTCAAACTCAACATATTCAAAACAAAACAAACAAACAAACAAACAAAAAATAAAACACTTTCTTCTCTCTAAGTTCCCTATTTCTATTGCGTATATCCATTGAATAATACACTTTTGCAACTTCAAATCCTCTTGGACTTTTCTTTCTCCCTAATTTTCACTTGCAGTCAGGTTCAGAGTATCCCCATAAAGACTGTTGCAATTGTCCAATTATCTCTGCTCAAATGTAGACCACATTAGTTCAACCCTCTATTAATTTTCACTTCAACTACTGTAATAACATTCTAATTGTTGCTTCCACCTTCTCCCTTAGAGAGTCTCTCTCCTCTGAAATCCATTCTACATACATTTTGCTAATGATCTTTTTCAGCTACCAATCTGACCATATCACACCCTAAGGAAGTTCCCAGTTGCTAATAAGAAGAAAATAATGTTCACTTTGCATTGTATTCTCATACTTTGTATACCAACAAACTTGATTTCTTATGTTTTAAGTACTAAACATTCCATTTGTTTTTACTATGAATTTGAGCTATTACCTAGGCCTGAAATGTGTCACCTCATCACTTTTATTTTCTAGAATTTTTAACTTCTTTCAAAATTTAGCTCATGCCACCTCCTATAACAGATAAGAACCTTACAAAAGCTACTTTGTATATACCTTTTTTCTCTGTCTCTCTGTTTCTCTTTCTCCCTTTTTCTTCTGTACATTTTTTGTTTTCCAAAATAGAATTTAAATTTATTAAGGACAGAGATTATTTTACCCCTAATATCTAGCCTAGTGACTGAAAAAAAAAAAGATAGAATTTGATAAACATCTATTAATGAAAAAATCAGACCTAAAATCCCAGCATCTCTTATTTACCAATAGAGACATTTTTATGCATTATGGTAAATTATAAAAATTTCATGGGTTATTCAGACATTTTACTACCTACTAGATATGAAAAATCTAAAGCATTATTTATTTTAATTAATTTTAAGTTTACAAATGTTATGCCATCCTTTATGATTATATTACCATTACTCTTTAATTATGAATTGGAAATAACCCATATATTTAGCAAATTTTTAAAAAATCAAGATTTATGATTTCACTATAATAAGGGTCTCCCTGTACAGAAATTCATTCTACTAGAATGTATAATCTTAAATGGTTGGCTGTGGTACTAAGAAATTAAGTGACTCAGATTGCATATGTCAGAAGTAAGATTTGAATCCATATATTCCTGATTCTAAGGTCAATTGTCCACTGTGAAAATCGTCTTCTCATTTTTTTTTAATATAGTAATCAAAATGGTATAAAATTATTCAGTTAGATTTATTTCAGAAAATTCTATTCAGAATTTCAGAAAATTCAGAAAAAAAGATGTGACATTAAATGAATTTGAGGAATATTTAAAATGGAATGATGTAAAGGGCTGAAACTCTTAAAAGGTGTGCTTGAATCAGACAGCCCAGCATTTAAGGCTAATTGCCTATTGGAGGATAACTCTATTAGCATATGTTTGTAATTTCTCTTCTCACAGTTGATGCTAGCTCAATGCTTGGGGTTAAGAGAATTGTAGGTAAGGATTAGGGGATGGAGTGAGAGAGGTGAGAGAACTTCACTTGGCCTCAGGAAGAGGAGGAGAAAAGTATGGAGATTTTTGTGGAGATTCTGGACACTAGAATCGCGGAAGTATCCATGGCAAAACTCCTGGCAGTTTTCTCCATCTTCTTCACTTGTCCTCCTAAAGACCAAGGACTTTTGCTTATCCTGACTCTGGCTGATTCTGAGGTCTCCAGGGAGAATGAGGAATAATTTGTCTTTTTTTTTTAAATTTGATTAATTTTATAATTATACATTTTTGACAGTATATATGCATAAGTAATTTTTTATAACATTATCCCTTGTATTCATTTTTCCAGATTTTCCCCTCCCTCCCTCTACTCTCTCCCCTAGATGACAGGCAATCTCATACATTTTACATGTGTTACAGTATAACCTAAATATAATATATGCATGTAAATCCAATTTTCTTGTTGCATGTTAAGTATTAGAAGGAATAATTTGTCTTGATCAGTCTGCTATGTTTTAATACTTGCAAATATAGTACAAGATTATTAATAGCACATACAATGAATTAAAACAAGCAGTTAATATTTAAGTACTACACCAAATTAGGGAAGATTTGGCAGAAGAAAGAAAACAGTGTTAATTTAAGTAATGTGGAAAAACTATTGTTTAAATACTCATGTTTAAAATGTTCTTGCATGTTTATAATATATTTAAAATATATCTTTAAGCATATTATGTTATATATATATATATTATTTTAAAATGTAACAAGTTCAAGGGCTTATCATAGAGTAATATAAAGAGAAGTAAAGATCTGACATTGTGTGAGTACTTAAACCTCAGAAATTCACTTTTCTAGGATGTGTTAGGACAAGAGTAGTAGTGGATTAAAATAAACACAATTTAGAGGAGAGAAACACTAAGAAGAGTTCTCACACCAATTCCCCTTCCTGAAAAAAACAAAACAAAACAAAACAAAAACAAAACAAAAACAAACAAACAAAAACAAAACAAAACAAAAAAAACAAAAACAAAACACAGGAACAAAGAAGTTTAAAAAGCTTCTGTCTTTTGCCTTGGAAATTTAACTTCAATGTAAATCTTGCACGAGGTGGCAAAGGTATATGGAAGACCTTAATTCAAATTCTGAGCCAGACTGCAACATGGTCTAGTAGAAAATGTTCTTTATCTTGAATCAGAAGATAATAGATTTAGAGCTAAAAGGGATTTTCAATGTTATCAAATTCACCTTCCTCAATTTACTAGGAAGATAGAGAGAAATTTTTGCTTAAAGTTACGCATTATAAAGCACCTATCAGGATTTGAATTTAGGGGGCAGCTAGGAGGCAATAAATAGAGCACCAGTCCTGAAGTCAGGAGGACCTGAGTTCAAATCTGCTCTCAGACAATTAACACATTCTAGCTGTGTGACCCTGTGTGACCCACTTAACTCCAATTGCCTCAGGGGAAAAAAAAAGAAAGAAAGAATTGAATTCAGATCTGTTGACTCAAAATTCAGTATTTTCACTAACACATTGTCTGCTTTAATGGATTGAATTCTATCTTTGTCATTTATTAATCATAACACTTTAGGCAAAAAATTCATATGTTTTAACCTCAGTTTTATAATTTATAAAAGGAATACATTAAACTTCATGATTTTTAATTGTTGTTCAGTCAGGGGTGAGCCAGAACTAGCTTCAAATGTTCAACTTACAGTATGAGCACTTAAAACTCAGAAATTCATAGTCTATTGCAAATCAGCCCTTTATTTCTTGTTTTGTTGATTATCTGGACATAATTCAATATTAATAATACAGATTAAATTTACTAGTCTGTGCATATATTTTTCAACTGGAAA